>NC_082353.1:11077010-11702010 GCF_027477595.1 Haemorhous mexicanus
AATAGAAAATAAATGAGACAAATAATAAAACCTGTGTTGTCAGATGATGCTGCATGGGATGTTGTTTCTCTTAGTATTCTGGGAATGAAATTCAAAAGGCCTGTTCAGCAGTGGATCCAGGGTTGCCCTCACAACAGAAGTCTGAATAGCTACAATTTTAGTCCAGTAACTACTGCTTGATATTTCTAGTTTTGAGGGACATTTCTGTGTTAAGAACTCTTCTGGTGTAAGGCAATGAGAAATTCTGGCCTTTTGGGGAAGGATTAGGTGATTCAGGGCAAAAGCCATGTGAGGGGCTTGTCCATGGGCTGTGCCCCTGCTCTGTGCTTGTCAGGCTGGATTGCAGCCATGGGGCTTGGGGCAAAGCACTGTGTTTGGCAGCACTGTATTTCTAGTTCTGATTGTATTGCATGGCCTGAGGGATCCATCTAAACCACTGAGTAGTGTCTCAGTATATTAGTTCTAAGTTTCTTATGCTAATTTAATTATTTACTTGTAAGTAGATAGTGTTTGCAATTCCATAGATACAATTCATTAGCAGCCACAAACAGATTATCACTGTGCATTAGCACATAATGACCTATTTATTATTTAACAAAAATTCAGAACTATAAAATAGCCTATTAAAATATTCGTGCACATCTCTGTTTAGATATTTGATTAATGAAAAAGTCTCATAGAATAATAGAAATGCTCATCCAGAGGTGCTTCCAGCACTCAGTAGCACTAATAGGAATGATCTGTAGGCACTGAGATCTGGATGAGCCCATGTCCACGACATGAGCAGGGAGCACAGCAGTGCTTCTGTTCCTTCTGCCCAGAAATGGAGTCTGTGCCTGTATTTTGTTTTGAGATTGCACTCAGAAGAACAGAAAGAGGTGCATGTTGAAACATGGTTAATGTTCAACATTACTTCAGTATCATAGATGATGTGTGAAGCCAGTCAATTCATTTTTCTGTTATGAGATAAATGCTCTGCATCACAGAAATGAACATACACGTGTTTTTGGCTGATCCTTTTACTACAAATTCAGATTAATGCTTTTGGTGCTTCAGTTGAAAATTAGTCCTGCAAAAAAAAAAAAAAAATCCTAATAACAAGAACTTTTTTTATATTTTCTGAACAAAGCTCTCATTTTGTTCCTTCATTGTTTTTTTCCTCAAAATTTATTTTAACATTTATTACTTTATTTATATCCTGTCTGTTGATCTTTCTTCTGCCTGAATAATTGGCTTGAGCCAATAACAGAATGAGTGAGAAAGTTAAAATCCTGGATAGTTTGGAACAAGTACTTGCTCTGCTGTTGTAGGAGGAGCTGTGCCAATAAGCTACAGATGCTGAGATAATGAGGATGTTTTTGGTAAGAGGTGTGTGGTGGGAGTGGTTCTGCCTCTGCATATGAAACAAAGAGAGGACTAGGAAAGGCAGGGAGTAGGAGGGCTGTGGTTGGTGCTGATTGTGATGTTAGTACTTGCTATTACTTGGCATTGAGTAATTTACTATTATGGGAGGTTTTTTTGATTGTTTCATTAAGAATCCTGCTCTTCTTTGGTTTTCATGTTGTAATGAGTGTGCTTTGGGGATGTATTTAGGAGACTATGATAAAGTAATTTGAAAATTCTAAAATTATTCAGTGAAAAGACTGGGGATTGAAGGGAGCCTAGAGACTGAGTGATCCTTAAAATTGAAACAAACATTGAATCTTAATTGAACTTTGTTATCCAGGGAGCTCTGGGAGACCAGATTTTAGGAGGAAATCCTGCTGAAGAGAATAGGAATGGCGAAGTTTCATTTGCTACTTCAAGAAAGATGGTGACAAAGTTCTTGGTGCTGTATCTTATAAAAACTCTCCTGCTAATCTCCAGGTTTTTAGTTGATGATGAGCCTGAGGATGACCACCTGCCTGAACCCAACTGTAAGAAAGAAAAATGCAATCTCTGCAATTAGTGTAATTATTTAAGCTAAGAAGGAAGAAATAAATTTTACCTTAAGAGACGGGGAATTTCTAACAGAAAATTCATATTTTGTAAGCTCTTTGGATTTATGTAATTTTGTAATTTATTTGGCTACCACAAGTGATGAGTGAGGCATGTAATATTTAGTCTGTATTTCCTGATAAAAGTAATTCCAGGCAGGGAAAGGGCTTTCATCCATCCAAGAGAAGGGATGCAATTTTAAAAACAAACAGAAATGTTACTGTTGGAGCTCCAAGTGTTGGCTTTGATTTGTACATTGTAGTTCCAAATAAAAGACCAAGATGGGCTTTTTTTTTTTTTTAATACTGCTGCCTAGTCTCTTCATAAAGCAAATAGATTTGTAGAAGAGGAATATATGTACCAACAGCATACATTAAGTAACCTTAAAACAAGAATGTATTTTGTGCTTTGAGTAAGGAAACGGGTTGGATTCCTTGGCTAGGCTTTTAACTCCGCTATTGAAGGGGGAAAATGTGCAGTTAGTCACCTCTTTGCCAGTTTCTTCTTAATCTATAATTAGACAATACTGTTACTAAAATTATGCTGTTGCAAACATCAAATATTTTTGGATGCTACTTGTTAGATTCATGTGGTTTCCTTGGCTAAATCAAAGATGGTAGAACAGTATGTGGCTCTGATGGACTGCAACTAGCTGAGCCTCCCACAGAGTGCCATCTACCCTAAGAATATGCCTTTTAAAGGAAAATAGTCTTCTTTTTTTCTTCAAGAATTACAGACAATATAAAAGCAGTTTTGAAAAATTCATACTCTGCTGTGGGGGACAAGTCACATGAATGGATGCTTAGAAAGAAGCACAGATTAAAACATTCTGGATACCATTTCTGTAAACTATAATTTGGAAAGCTGCAAGCTGTGTTCTGTAATCAGTGAAATTATAAGCATGCAATTACTGTTTTCTTTATTAAGCTTATATTTCAAAATAGTGTTGCAAATCATCTTGTCTCCAAATAATATCAACAGCTCCTCCAACTCATCAGGATGGTGCTCAAATTCATTTCTGCCAAGGTCCTCTGGCAGGTTTGTCTAGGGAAGTAGCCACAGGAAAAAGTGGGACAGTGCAGAAATTGTATTACAATGTCCAGTAGTTATGAATTTGACCCATCATGGCAGGATGTGCAGATAAAATTATTCTTCAATTAGGCTGCAGTTATGCATCTTTCCTTGGGTCTGCCTGCAGTGGTTGAATATATTTTTCTCCACAGCACAGACTGGGAAAGTGCCTGAATCTGCCATAATCAGTGCCAGTTGCTGTAGCTCAGACCATCTTCAGTGGTGCACTTGGCTGATCATCACTGCTCTCTGCTGCCTCTTCAAACCTGCCTGCAAATCTTTGTGCTTGTGCTCCATAACGAGTTTCCACAAAAGTGATTTAGCAGATGCAGGGACTTTAATCTGTTTGATAAATTGGTTGACCTAACCTGAAGTAAATTAGAAAGTTGTTCTGCTTGCAAATTGAAAGCAAGTTTGAAATAACACTTCTGTTCACAACCTGAGGGATTGCATTCCTAAGAAAAAATTTTGTCCTCCAAGGAGTTATGTAGATCAAGCCTTAATATCCACCACAAAATCTTCCTCAGATTCCCAGAGAAGGTGGCACTGAATAGTACCTTTGTGGGAATTCAGAGCTGATCAGAGGTTTTGTAATCACTGTCACGAGCAATTCTTTACTATCAGTCAAGAGATAAGGTTTAAGGCACTTCTGGAAATTAGTTATCAGATGTCCTGAGTTGAGCAACTAATAAATGAGACTCTTTAGGTTAATGAATGCTTTTAAATACTCAGGGGTTTGTATCCTCCGGAAAGACTGCAAGGCCTGCCAAGGCTGAGGCTGCTCCAGGATGCCTGGCATACACAGCACATGTAGTATTTCCTAATTATGCACACCAGAGCTTGGACTAATGCTGCTTTTACCAAATGCCTATGTGGTTCGATTTTGTTAGCTGAAGTCTTTTAAGAATATGCTATTGAAATCCTGATCTACAGGAGTCAGTGCTTTCAATTTCCTCTGCATACATTAGTCGCTAGACTGTTGCTGCAAATTTCCAAAGGATGACTCTTATTCATATGCAAACTAAGTTAGGGGTTGAGGCATGAGAACATACCACTTCTTTTTGCATTGAACTTTCAGGCCTGAGAAATCCTAATGTGCACAAGAATATCTCGGAAGTGTTCCGAGCTGCAGCCGCTGGGAGAATCGGCACTCGGAGATTCATCAGCAATAAACTCTTCTGCCATCACCATTTGCTTTAGAAGACTCATTTTAACAGAATAGTGGCAGAGTTCCAAGTGTAGTTAACATCTAAAGTAAAGTCACATATGTATAATGGTACAGGATTAAGGAAACCTAGAAAAGATTCCAATAGGTTTACTAACTTTATTGTCATTTTGCCCTTTGACCACAAATTACCATTTTCTCTTTAGATAAATGTGCTGCTGTTGTGAAGCAAATGAATATAGGTGTTTGCAGCCCTAGATAATATTTATCAGTTGGTGTACAGTAGGGAGCTTCTGGCTTTGAATGGCAGCAGTAACAATACTTGGTATTGCATCAAACTATTCACTGAAGAACTGTGATGATATAAATGCAGACTTTGAAATAAAGGGAACAAGGAAATGCTGATGTGAATTTAAAAAGTGGATAGGTTTGCTGCCCTTCCAAGGTTTGTATTGCTGAGTAGGAATGACTTTAGTGTACTATTCACTGGAAAATATGTGTTTAGGCAAGTTTTGAAATTTTGGATGTATTGAGCAAGTGCTAGGCTCTTTTAGCTTGTTCTCAGTTTTGTAAGGATATATTTATTTCTTTGGAAACTTTGCTTATGTTTAGATGTTGCATTGTCATGTTCTATCTGGCACCTGCTGTTACTCTTTTTTACTTAACTTCCCTTGCAGTTTCTGAGTTGGCAGTCATGATTCTAAATAGGTGGGAGGATGATCAAAACAGGGCTCACACAATCATTTAATTCAACTTGGTGGCTTTAGCTGTGACAACAGTCCAATCCCAACAGTCCTGTATCCTTGAATTTAGGTATATTTACAAGAATGCTACATGGCTTTCTAAGCTCTTGTTGATGTTTCATTTCATAAGAAGACATTTCTCAAGTTCTGATTCTCTCCTTTGAAATAAGTTTCCATTGTTTATCATCTTTCATGAAGAAATTCAGATTATAATATTTATAAATGTACAATCTGGACTCAATAAATTATATCTTTGATAGGTGTCAGAGGCATTCAAAAATATTAGTATGTCACTCAGGGTGATTGCTTTGTGGTCAAGGCAAACATCTGTGCTTTGACTGTGTGCCTGCAAAATCCTGTTTGTTCTTGAGAGGCCATTCACAAGAGTGACCAGAAGTTTTGAATGCTAATGAGTTTGTAGCCTTAATTAAATGTCCTTGTCAAGCTCTGTCCTTAAAAATGGTTCTCAGACTTTTTTTCCTTGTTTTGGTTGTTTCTCTCTTCTGTGTGTAATATAACCTTTGCCTGCTTTTTTTTTTAGAATGAAAATAATTCAAGATTGTTCCATTGTGACCAGTTTTAGGTAGGAGGCAAAAAGAAGGATTTTTTTTCTAAACAGGATTAGAAAATGTGCTCAGCTTTGCTGGTACCCAATTGTTATTTTAACATATCTTTTTTAAACTCAGTTAAAACCCTTTGAGGAATGGAGAAAACACTTTCCCATAACAGATTTAGTCCTGAGGTACCTTAGTTGCCTTACACAATGTCTTTATGTCTTTGTCTTTATTTTAATTCAGCAGAAAATGGTGACATGACAAGCGCTTGAAAGCTGAAACTAGACAGGTTGAGGTTGGATGTTAAATATGAAATACATATGGGAGTGGGGGCTACTGGAACATACAACTGAAGCTCTAGGGTGTGGTGGATTCTCCACTGGTGTTTGCCAAGTTAAGATTGAAAATAATGCTTTAATCACATACAAGTTATTTGGCCCAGTGCAGGAATAACTGGGTGAGATGTAATGGTCTGTGAAACACACAAGGTCAAAATGGTCTTATGGATTTTTCTGGCTTTATATCCTGGAAATGAGAGTTGTAAAAATGTATTACTTCAAGTTCCTCTATATCAAAATAAGGTAACATTTTATTCTATGTTTGGTTCAAAGTTGGAGTGGCTTTGCTTTTTTTCACCCCTCCCCCTCAGGGCCAGTACTGCTCTCAGATTCATATATCTCTAAGATGTGTATTGAACACAGAAGTAGCCCCAGGCCAGTAGCTTTTGTAATTTCTTCTGGGCCCTGGTGGTCCATACAGGAGGCAACTGAGACCTTAATAGACTTAACAGGCTTGACCCAAGCATGAAATGTAACTTCTGGCACCAAAGGCTTTATTAACCAGTGGATCATATAGTTAGAAACCTATACAAGCTACCATAAAATACCTGCTGGGATTTATTTCTGTGATTATGTTAGGTGTTGGTTTGAACCAGCAATCTGGAGAGAAAATTCTTCCACCATGCTTATCAAATCTTTGAGCAATGAAGTGACCCCTAGTAAAATGGTTTTCAGCCACTTCCAAGTTTTTATGTATTGTTTACTGCTACTGACTTTTTCACTTTGAATGGAATAGACACTGACAAAATAATTGGTAGTAATTGTTGTACTGGTGTCAGCTTTAATAAACCATTCAACTAGAAAATATTTTACAAGTCCAGCTGTTTCCTATGTGTCACCAGATAAAGGTTTCATATCCGTCAGCACCTGGATCTTAGAGCTAGTACTTCTATTTTTCTTTCATGCTGTATTTTTTTCTTGTTAATAATAGAGCTGTCATTTCTAATAAAATATGAAACAGCCATCCGGGGAAATAACCCTGGTGAGAGATAGAGCAGGCTGAAACACTAGACTGAATGAACACAAATGCTCAATAGCTTGGAATATAATTCTGTCATTAAATGGAACCTGTAGAAGGAGTAGGACTGAATGCACTGGGGTGAAAATGCTTTGCACTTGGGAGGCTCGTTCAGCTCCTCTTGGAGCTGGCATCAAAACAGCCTTCTGAGATTTGAAGGAAGAAGTGCTGTCAAAAATCAGACACTGTTAGACTGACCAAAGGGAGAGCTATAGAAACATGCACTGAAAATGGAGCTCCTTTGTCAGCCTCTCTGCCAAAAGATTCACTTTGTCACCCATCTTTTTGAAGAAAAGGATGTCAAGTCCAATTGGAATGTTTGTACACAAAGGGATCACAGGGAGGTCTCTAGATTCTGTGTATTCTTTGGTGTTTGTCATTGGGATGCAAGGCAGAGGTAACAGTGCATTAGAGAGACCCCATCTCCCTGTTCTGCTTTAAATGAATGTGATCTATGTAGGAAAAATCTTTTCCATGTGGATCTGAGAACTGTGTTCTCTCTATTTCAGCTCTGGGCTATAAGGTTTGCTCACTAGCTCAAGATATACCTTTTCAGCCACATGGTGAATTGTTTATCCTCTGTGTTTGTTTCCTCCTTTCCAAAAATGGAAATGAATATATTTCTTTTTTATCTTTGCAAAACACTGTGATGGTTCTGGATGGACAGAGCATTAGGAGACTTCAGTATCACTGTTATTGTAAACAATGTTGTTTCTTTGTCCCCAAATATTGAACACAAGTATTTTTTGGGGAGGTTTGAGTGGAAAAGAAAAGTAAAACTGCCTATTAAAATGATAATTATGCTCTTCTCATCCTCCAAATAACAGCTAAAATGTCTATGTTTTTCTCATCGAGCAGTCTGGTTGGCTAATGGACAATGTCTATTTGCAGTTAAAGCTATTTCAATGTTGACAATTAAGCATATATGTGGAGCAGGGTAATCAGAAGAATGCAGTTTTATCACCAATGTTAATTATCTAATATTTTCCAGCTTACAATTATGTGAAAATTCCTTAGGCATAAATGGAAATGAAACCATCAGTTACAATTTTTCTCAAGATAATGGCTGACAGAACATTTGCTGCCCCACAAAAAAATGGAAGCAAGAGCAAAATTAACAAACCAGTTGTTCAGGGTCTATAATCTATAATTTCAGGGTCTAAATCTATAATATATAAATGTAGTCATATGTTACATGGTGTGCATTCTTATCCTTGTGGCAGGAAAGTTGGTGACTGGAATTGCTCATAGAAATTTTTCTTTTTAAGAGGTCTCTATATGCATCTATTTCTAAAATTTCTAAAGGAAATGCTTTTAAAAGGAGCAGAACAAACCCTGATCCTAAATGTAGATTATGAATGAGAACAAAATTGATCTAAAAGCTATTGTTTGCTATAATAATTATTAGATATTCACTACAGCAGTGCCTAGGAGAGTTTGTGCTGCCTTATACAGAAACAAGGCAAGTACTCTCTGGTGCATCTCCTTTATATTCCTAAGCAACTTGGCCTTTGCATTTTATTTCTCATCAGCTGAAGACTAATCTCAGTTACAATCATTCCAATCAGACACTCTCAAGTGACCTTTAAATGCTTAGGAGAGCCACTGAAGATTATTTTTTAACCTCCATCTTCCAAACTTGAAAAAGCATCCTAAGTTAACAGGGAGTGAGATAAACCATGAATAAGCAACATTTTTCAAGAAAATGTATTTTGGCAGTTTTACAAGCCCTGCTATCAATTTTTGTTTGGAAGTTTATCTTCAAATGAAAATGGAAGAAACTAAATTACACTCTTAAAGAAAAATAAAAGAGCTGGGATTAGCAATGACTTTTAAAAAGCATTTGAGAAACTGAGCGACAAAAAGCTGAGCTCCAAAGGGAACTGTAGGAGTATAGACACTATATTGCATGATATAAATATTTGGAAATCAATATTTGGATTTTAATTTGACCCTACCTGAGCTTCCCTAAGTATTTAGGTTTCTTGAGCAAACTGCTGGAAATGGGCTTACTCTCAACACAAGTCTCAGGCAGTGAGCCCTTTCTGCTCCTGAAACTGATTTTAGGTACCACAGGTACAGGTCTTGCCTTCATTGTGTGATGACACAAGTTGAAATGTAAATATCTGAACTATGTTCCTCCAGTTTCAGAAGAGGGGGTTGAGATTATACAAAGCTTGTGGCAGAAGAAATGAAGGCTGCTTTCTCTGATCCTCCACAGGTCAGGCTTAGCTCCATTTATGGCTCATGTAGAAATTCCAGGACTCTTCTGTGTATGGAACAGAGATGTTACATCTGATAGCAGTAACAAGGCAGGGTAAAGCTGCTACCAGCTATTGACTGGCAATGCCAACTGCTGATGGAGGTCATTGTGCCACTCTGCCTGTGATCAAAACAAGGAATTATATTTGCTCTGTTCACTATGAGGCACTTAATGATTCTGAACAATCTTAGCTGACAGAGCAGGCTGAACAGACTGTGGTTCTCCAGTAGGTATCAGGTATTGTTTTGTTTTGCTGGCAGCTGTGAGAATCTGTTTTTTATGTGGAAACACTGAACAAGTGTTGGACAGAAGTAAAATACCCATTCAGAGATGGTTTGGTTTTTTACCTTCTCCATCCTCACAGAAAGCACATTAGCAATCCTGGTCTCTGGAAGATTATGTATTATCTTCACTAGAGGAACACTCATGTGCAAAGCTCACCAAAGAAATCTCTCTGCCTTAACATGGAAATTAAGCTGATTCTTACAGAGTTTGAAGATCCTAATTTTAGTGGAGATGCTGTCAGTGTGGTACAGAACAGCAGGGCCTTGGCAGAGCTCTGGTGCTAACTAAGGTTGCTGACACATGGAATGGAGATTTAATGGAAGCATTCCTTGAAGTATCTCAGTGTAAAATTTGATTGTTTTAATTCCTTTAATCAAATTTTTAATCAAGTTACCATGTGGCCACACTGTGACTGTAATTGCATATATGGATTTATATGCAACACGTTAAAAGCTTTGCAACAAAACCAACAATTTAAAATCTTTCTTTTTGCAGAGGAATAGTCTTCTAGCTCTTTGCTATTACACAATTGGATGTAATTGCTTGTCAGTAGGTGACTGCTTAGGAGATGTTTTGCCCTTATTCTAAGGAAAGAAAAAGGAAAAAATTACAGCTTGCATTAAGCATAGAAAATGAGCAAGCCAGGCAGAACTCTGCCTTAAAAATATTACCAGCTTCCAAGAAGGTGTGCTGATGGCTACATGGGGCATGTTGAAGATTTGATTATATTGTGTGGTAAAAATATATTGTATTTATATTTTGTTTATCCTCACAACAAACAGGAATTCTTTCATGTAAGTTCTAGATCTTAATAGGCAGGTATTTCTGTAATGTGTCA
Organism: Haemorhous mexicanus; assembly: GCF_027477595.1. Taxonomy (NCBI): domain Eukaryota; kingdom Metazoa; phylum Chordata; class Aves; order Passeriformes; family Fringillidae; genus Haemorhous; species Haemorhous mexicanus. The sequence continues at coordinate 11,087,263 of NC_082353.1, forward strand.
TCATTGTGCCTGTGTGTTTCACAAGATCATGTTCCATTCTCTCTCCTGTTGAATAAAGTTGTATTTTATATATGTGCTAAATAGATTTGTAAGATGCTTTTCAGTGTCTGCCAAAACTTAATAATTGCTTTCCAAGAAGGGGATCTTTTGGTCTCTCTTTTAACACATCCCACATAATAGAAAAGAAATTTGGTGTAGTTTTTCCAATTTTTTTTCCTTTTTTGCATTTAAAAACCAAAACCACTCGTAATCTTATTTCTGCTGTAAAGAAGTATTAACAGTTCAGCAGAAATTGTAAACAGATAGTAGCAATCAAAAAGACTTAAGGAATCTTTTAAAATCAAAAATAAAAAGAGCCATAAATTTCAATGCATTTGAGCAGCAAGAGGTACCTTATAGCACCATTTCTAGTATCATATTATATAAATTTAATTATCTTAATACTGAAAAAACTTATTAAGGCTCTGATTTCCATCAGAGTCGTTTATAGGACATGGTGGTCAAATGAAGGTAAATAAATATGATTTTTATTAATAGGCTAGTATGATTTTATGAAGAAAAATACTAAACCATTAGTGCTATAAAATGAACCGCAAATTTCAACAAAATATCAAAGTTCAAAGAAATTTAATGCATGTTGACTTGTTTGTAGACAGGTTGATGTTTCTTCTACACAGAGATCTGTCCCTTGAAATGCAAAATTTTTCAATACATCAGAATAAAAAGGCAGTGAACAAAAGTAGTTTGGGCTGTCTTCTTTGAAAAAGAGTTCCTTAATCCCTTTTTGAGTTTTCAGCTCATGTTCTAGTCAGCAAAACAAACACACTGCTCAATGTTGTAGGCAATGATAACACCAGGGTAAACAGAGGAAATGCTTTTATTAATGTGATCTAAGCATTTAATTGCCTTCCTTGTAGTTTAATCTTATCTTTACACATTGAAGCAGTGCATATTGTACATTTCTGATCCTCAAAGGACAGCTATTCATATGGCATTGTAGAATAAGACATTATCACCAGAAACCTGACAGGCCTGCAATGTTGCTTGTCAGCTGAGGGGTTAGGAAGTTTGTTATAATTATGAAGGAGGTGCACAAAAGATCATGGTTTGCAAAAGGCAATGCTGAATAGCATTTTATAATTAAAGAGAAGGGGTAAAGTCAAGATGTGCCATGAGGGCTGGGTTCTGGTGAGAAATGTGTCAGAATTCAGTGAGCCCCAAAGCAGAGTGTTCAGCCTCCAAATGATACATTTACAATTAGCTTAAAATGAAAGAAACAGAGCTTTAAATTATGAGTTATAAAAGGACTCTAAACTTAATCCACAACTTAGGAGCCATGTTTATGATAAGTCAATTATCAAAAGCAATTGTTCTCATGTTCAATTTAAAATTTTTCAGATTACAATTTTTCAGTCTCTGTACTTGCATATGTTGAAGAACATCCATCAAACTATGAAAAGAAGCTTGTTTGGTTTTTTTAACCAGCTATTTTAGTTTCCTCTCTTAAGGCAAGCAGTATAACACCAGGTTTCCCATCTCTGTTCCAGATCTAGATCATGTTTTGCTTGCTTTAAATGTGGGTAGGTAGAATCCAGTAGGCAGGCTGAGTTTCAGGTCTTGTTTTTCTGGTGTTTAGTATTTTAATATTTTTCTCTTTATAGAGGGACTATATCTCCTACTATGTTTTAGATTTGTTTGTTTGGGCCCTTTTTTTTTTTTTTTTTTTTTGTGGTATCATCCTAGTAGTGCCTGAATTTAAAGGTTTCTCACTGCCTGGAATTGAGAGTCTGCCATAATTACAGAATCTATTCCCTTAACAGAATCTGTTAGGACTTTCTGTCACTCATATGATCTATTTCCATAAATGTGGCCAGAATTTTATTCCATTTTTCCTTTATTTATTTTTACTATTCCCATTTCTTCTTTTAAAATGTGCAGTAAAGCACTGGATGTTTTACAGAATTCAGGAAGAAAAGGCACAGAAATGTGTAGGCTTAAATTTTCACTCTGACATTAGGCTGTACAGATTCCCTTGGGATGTGCTGCAATTTAGGCTGCTGAAGCCAAGGAGCTGCAGCACTGCTGCACCCCAAAACTCTCCCAAAATGTCCTGTCTCAATGTGCATGGCACTTGCTAATGTATTAGGTAACATGAATGCATATGTCCTGAATTTTTATGCCAATATGTAGAAAAGTAGTTAAATACCTAAATAAAATTTCTCTCTCCTCTTCAAAATTTGAAATAAACTATAAGTATTCATTTCAAATACTGTGAGCATATTTGTTTCAGAACACAATATCTTTGCCAATCCTCTAAGCACCATTTTTCAGTCTGTCTTAGAAATACTATTCTAGGCAGCAAAAAAAAAATCTAAGAGAATTTGAATTATGTATGTCCTGGCCTCTTTATCCATAATTTTCATTCAAAGGCAAAATTGTATAGCACATTTATTTTAACTTAAATCTGCTACAGGCCAATATCCTAAATTTGGACCACTGACAAAGTCTGTTTTAACTGTGTGTAACTAATTCATTTGACGTAACAGCTAACTTATATTGTCTAAGAACAGGAGCATGTCAGAGAAATTTCTGGAAAGCTTCTGATGTGTGACACTGAAGTTCAGAGGGAATCTTGTTTTATCCTTTTACTATTTTTAACAAACAATTGAGAACTGGGATCCCCTTTTCCATCTTGAATTTCCCAGGGTTTATTGCCTTTAAAAATAATCAAGTACAGAAATAGCCTTAAAAATTACTGTTTCCTCATGGCTGCTGATGCTGACAATCAGTTTGGTTCTGTCATTTGCAACGTCAACAATTTATCAGGGTAATTTGGACTGTTGCCTAAATTGTGTTCTGCATGATTATTTTTTTCCAGCGGATCTGCAGCTGGACTCTCATTAGCTTTGATCAAAGTAAATAATATGAAAGAATGTGACTTTAGAACCATGAGGCAGGTTCCCCTTGAACTTTGTCAAGGCCAGGAGCCTGCCCTGCTTTTTCCTTTTTCAGATTTATGTGAGCATGGAACCCATTGCTTTCTGTAGAATCACTTGTGATTTACAGTAGTTAAAACCAGGCTTTAGGGTAGAATAATTGACTTGGTAACAATGTAAAACAATAGGCATCTGCTCTGATCCCTTCTGTGTAGATTTCTATATGACGAGAAAGAGCACTTGGGAAAGGTGAAGATGGTATTAATATTATTGTGTGTGTTTTTCTGTATGCTTTCTGCTTGGTTTTTGAACTTGAGGGGTCTATTGGGAAATTTAAGAACTCTTATCATTTACTCTAATAATAAATTCGTCAAGACACAGCTCTTGTAATACTTCCTTCTTGGTTTTGATTCAATTATTTTGACATTACTGAAATGAACCTAGAAATGTCTCTCCACTGGGGAATCGAAAGGCAAAAAGAGCAGCGTAATAAAGACGCCATGAAGAAAGCTGTGTGAAGAGCCAAGTGATTCAAGAAACAGACAGGTAGAATGTTTCTCATTTCCTGCTGGCCCATCTCAATATACTCCAACAAGTGAACCGTATTTTACCATCAGTGTCTTTCACACAGCTACAGCAGTTTTGCTCTGATCAGTGATCCTTTGCCATTTACTGAGCTGAGAATAAAGGATTTTGAAAACAGGTTGGCGGAAAGGAAAGCTATGTATTTCTTCAGGGAAAAATCATCTTAAGAACCACTCTATCTTAGAGGATTACTGGAAAGGCCTGTCTGCTTTTACCAGCATTTCATACCATTCAATGCAATGTAAAGAAATTATAGTGGAATGAGGTAGGGATGACAAAAGAGTTGAGGGGAGGTGAGGATGTTTGGTCCCTTCTGAATGTGGGAGTGAAAAGCTTTGTATAACCTTTCACATGATTAGTAGAATGAAGTTGTAATAATGCCATTATTAAGTACCAGTTCTTGTAGTCTGTCTTCTATTTTACATCACAGCCTTAGATCAAATCCTAAAAAGTTAATTTAACAGACAGATGACACCCTGAGGAATTAGTTTGCATAACAAAATAATTATCAGTTCTTGTTGCATCTTAGCAGAGAACTCTGAGGCTTTTGCTAATGATCTGAACAACTGACTCCATATTTAGATTGTGTTCTAATTTTATTGTGCATGGTCCATTGCAGCTTGGCTTCTTGGAGGAAGGAAAGTCTGCTCTAGCTCATCTGCATTTCCTACTTTAGATTGTTGCATGATAATGAAAAGCTGATAGTCAGTTTTGATATGGCACTGTAAATATACTTCATGGGCTTTTCTTATGTTAGTGGCAGAATTGCTTGCAGCAGGTTTGGTTTAGATTTGTTTTGTGTTTTCAATAGTCTTATATTGGCTTTATTAGTTGTGGCAACAGGCCTGGACTGCTTTGGGGACAGCTACTGTACTGCAAGCCTTCCTGGGCATGTTGTCTTAATGAGAAATTCTGCTACCATGGGATTTTCCATCTGACAGTATTAGACCAGGATTTCTGAGAATCTTGCAGCGTGGTCCATGTATCTGTGGCCATAGTTTAGGTGCAGTCTGTAAGTCTTGGAGTTGTCTGATTTTTGCTCAGGTGGGTTCTGCTGTCCATGGAGCACAGCTGTGAGCAGGGCTGTGAGTGCCCAGAGCAGCTGCTGGGCTGTGCTGGGGGCTCGTCCCAGCTGTACCTGAGCTGGCTGTGTAGGGCAGCTCTACCACAGCCCAGACTCTGCCTTCCCTGAAATATAGCCCACAGTGCATGAGAAGGGATTTCCCGAGGGCATCTCGAGTTATTTTATAAACCACAGTTATAGGTTCCAGTGTGTTTTGAAGTGCACATCTCACTTATAAAAGCAAGTGACTTCCTGGATCCTGTGAATTGTTAATCTGTATGAGAGAAAAGACAACTCTTCTCAGGTTTGCTGTTATGCTTAAATTAGGGTATCTAATATCATTATTTTTGCCTGCAGATAAAAGATTTTTTTTAAAAAAACAGCATACTTTAAATTTTTCTAATTAATTAAGAATATGTTGACAAAAACTTCAGATTTCCTACTAGCCTGACTGTACTTCTACAGGTATGTTAACCAGGGAAAGGAATATGTTTGAAAAACAACTGCAATTGAAAAGGCAGTACTGTCAGGAGTCTATAGCATGGTGAAAATTACAAAATTAGGAAACAAATCTACATCCATGGAGAAAAATAATGCTTCCAATTGCAAACCTGTTATGTATAACAGTATATCTCGGCACTTTTGTCAAGCTGTTTAGTGGTGGTTTTATGGTTGCTTTTTTTTTTTTTTAGCAGTGTTCAAGCTCTGAGCTCTCAAATAGATAAAATTCTTTCTCTCTTGTATTCATGTCATCTTTGTATCAGGTTTAGGTCACTTCAAAGACAGCCCCAGGGACCTTGCATTGTGGCTCTGTGCTCACAGAGCTGACCTTTTGATAGACAGAGGAGTTTGGTGCTTGGATGTGCCAGTCTGTAGTTTTACAAATATTTACTCAGAACTGAGAATCAAAACAATACATGAAAACTGAGCTTTCTCTCTTTTGGGATTTGCTTCTTGTCTTATTTTGAAAAACTCCATTAAAAGCTTTTCTTCCACAGGATATACTGATGATACAGTTGGATAAGTCAGAACTGAGTGCATCTAAAAACTGGAAAAAAATATTCTGGCTGGCAGCTGAGAATTGTAAGAGTGCTAGTGAGATATGGCTGGTGTCTCAGCAAACCTACAGATGATGTACAGCAAATGTAAATGAGCCCATGGAGGGAGCTGCTGTTTCACAACATGCCTGTGGTGAGAGGTGCCCTTCCCTGTGCAGCACTGTGTGGGGTGTGGAGACAACAGGAATCCCAGTCTGGAGAGGAGTGATCTCAGATGATTTCAGATGGCACAAGACCTTTGCATTTCTTACCCAGTAAAGGGTAGGTCCCCATGGCCCTGCAGCTGGGGCCCTGAACACTGCTAGGCATGTCCTGTGCTACATCAATGACTGAGTGAGTGCAGTTACGTATTTTAGGCTTGGCAAAGCAGCCTAATTCCACCTAGCTTTCTATTGCTATTACTTATTTAACAATGATTCTTATTCTTTTTCAAATGAAATACAAATAATGAAATTTAACTTGGTGAAGCTGGTTTGTATGAACCATCTATCAAGGTGGTTCTATCAAATCTGTGTAATTTCATAGGTAATGTCTGACCCAAAGATGTGCAAAAATAACAAAACTGGAGCCCTTTTTTGTATTCTTCTTTGCACTCTCAATCACGTTCTTTCTCCCTATTATACTTGAAAAAAAATAGGATGTGTGGAATCAGAAAGATAAAGTATATTCCCTGACAGGTGTACAATTATTTTATGCAGGGTAGTTGTGTGTGTGTGCATGTGTGGTGTAACTTTTTTCTCACTGGAGTAATTGCAGACAACACTGAAGTCTATAAATTATTCCAAAGCCAAATCCTGTTGTAAACAAGCTCATAAGAAGTCAGGAGCTTTTTAGATTATTTCTGTCCTTAGATGTTTAGCATAATGACTTGTTTCCAATGAACCATTACTTGTGCCTCTGGAGTTCCCATAGAGGAAATTAAGCATTAAATTTTAAGTGTTATTTTTTTTTATTTTCCACCTGCCATCCTAATTGCGATTTTCAAAGTTTGCTTCCAGTGACAATGGAAATGTAGATTAAAATAGAAAAATAGTTACATTAGTAAAACTAAGGGTCATAACAGCAAGCAGGAATGGTTGGAACTGAAGCAGTTGACTGGAACCCAGTGCCTGTGGCAGGACAGGGCTGTAGTTTGAGCCTGTTGCTTGAATGTGCCTTATGTTTTCCCTGGTATATAGGTCAATTAGGATTTGGATTATCTTTTTCACTTACCTGGTTATTCTTCAGGTAACACAATTCTGTAAGAATTATTTCAGTTTTTCTTTGTTTCTTGTAACGCTTTTGAGCCCTAACTGCTATATAAATAACATATTTTACTCTACAAGCCCTGGGTACTATTGCAGATCTATAATTGGTAATGGTTGAGTTTGTCAGTTCTCATGATTTTTTACAAAGAGAATCCATTTGTTCCTTGAAATGAAGGATAAACCTATTCTTGCTTCACCATGGTGTGGTGTTATGGTGAAATTTTGTGCTGGATGTTTTAAGGAAGAATGTATTTTGGTGAAAGGCACCCTCCTTATCAGTCATTCCATGGGCAGCAGTGAACATAACACCAGCAATCCTCCTGTTTGTCTCACTTCAGATCCACGGGGTGCTTTTAGCTGATGGGTGATCCTCAGAACAACTCTGTAGAACAGGAAATCACAGTTACCTTTGGTCAGGTGGAAACTGGGGCCCTGAGGCAACTGGTGCTGCAGATGGGAGTTCCATTTAAAGCAGGTTGTGCCTGTGGAGTTTTGCTTTCTAGGAAGTTAGGTGGGCCTTTTCCTCTTCAATGAACTACTGGTTTTCCATGGATTTTGTTTGGTCTCTTGAGACCTGGAGACATTGGAAAAAAGAAAAACCTGAAAAGTTCAATAAAATAATGGGAAACAAATAATTCAAATTGTCTCCTGTAAATTCTGAGGATAGAATATGTTTGAGGCCATTCAGGGGTGTATAGAAAAGAAGTGTCCTTTAAAATCCAATTTTAAATTATTCACTTTTCTCCCCATTTTCAATAAGTCAGCATTATTCCAGCAACCTCTGTGCTCCAGGCAGTAGGATGTAATCTGCCTTTCCAGATTCATCTCTCAGTTCCCATCCAAGCTTGCTCTGGTGGGGCTGCAAGCACTGCTGGAGGCTGGGCCACGTGGCTTCAGGTGACTGGAGAAATGCTCCAGGGAAAGGGACAGCGACCCACCCTGTGTGCCCAGGGCACTGTGAGACTGCTTGAGATACTCTTAAACCTTAATAGAGCCCAGGGCTCTTCTGAGGCTTTCTTTGTTTCTTCCTGTGTTAGGTACTGCAGAGGTAATTGAACAGCAGTAAATTCATCTGAATATATTTTGGATTTGGTTAACCTATTTATAAAATGATTTTGCCCATTCTTTGTTCTGTTGCCCAAATTTCTGGGGGATTTGGCAAACCTGCAGTTGAAGTGAACTATGTTCACACTGTAGGTGTTAATTTTAATATGCATGTCATGTTTGAAAGTGTCAGCAGAAAAGCCTGAATGATACTTGTTGCATTTAAATCTGAAGTACATAATTGCTCCAGCTGACATGTATGAATGCACTTTCATTATCGTGTCAAGAGGACACTTTGTGCTTGCAAATGAACAATGTTTGGGGCTGGCAATAAAATGGGAAGCACTTGCTTAAATAAAGTTTATTACAGCTTTTAAGAAAAATGTAATTATGAAGTGTTCATACTGAATTAGAAAACTGGTTTTGAAGTGTTAACTTCAATATGAAATGGAGTTATGGTTTAAAGGGGAAGAGTGCACGGTGCTGAGGGTTTACTAAAGTGAGCCCAATATAAATGTGAAATGATGCCATTTGATTTGCATGGGCACACAGTATTCAGTGGGTATGTGAGCTGGTTTCACAAAATAGTGAGTGACTGACAACCTGCTGCACTTTCTTAAATCAGTTTGCTTAATTTAGTGACCACAGGTGGAAAATACATGTGTAAATGTAGAGATTGAATCTGGGAATTCAAGGTAAAGGGTCTAGTGTTTCTTTAAAACTAACCAGTATCACTAACCTTTACCTGCAGAAAAGATTCTCTGTTTAAGAACTAAAACAACCCAACAACAACCAAAGAACCAATCAAAAAAAAAAATCACAAATCCCAAAGCTGTGTTTATGGGATAAGGATGGAAATCAGTAACTTTAAAAGTTTCATTCAGTATCCAACCACCACCTTATCTTACAGGGAAGCTCAGCAGGGATGGTGAGGCAAGGACTGCTATGCTGGGATGCTCATTAGAAGTTATTTGGAATCTTCTTATGTTTCACTAGTACTGTTGGATCTCTGGCCTGTTGTATGACTCTGTAGATAGGACACATTGCTAAATATGGATTTCTTTGTCTAGTATAATGAAAAAAATAGAATTATTTGGGTTCTAAGCACAGCTTTCCAGCTTGCACGTGGAAAACTTGTCCAAAACTGCTGCAGATTGCAAGGCAGCAGAGGTGGTACACAAATTTATGAGCTGCTGGCTTCCAGCCACATGCCTGGTGTGTTTATCTTGCAAAACATGTGAGTTAGGTATGATTCTGACCTGTGTGTTGCTCTGTCTTTAAATTAAGGAATGTTAAATTATGGGTTGTAATCTCTGGGGAGGCACTGAATGAGTCCCCTGTGCAATCTGAAATGTCACCCTGCTGTGAGTTGGGCAGGCCAGGAAATGTAGAATATGCAGCAAGCAGGAGAGGCTGTGGAGGGTGTAGTCTCAGTGATGGTGAACATTATCAGCAGCAGCTGGCAGGAGTTGGAGATGCATTCATCCAGGGGCTGGAGGCTGAGTTTAGCCTGGGAAGGTGCAAAATTTATTGATTCCTCACCTGCACAAGACCGTGTCTGCCAGCAAGGTTGTGATGGAGCCTCTGCTACCCACTGAAAGCTGAAGCCCTGAGGGAGTGTGATGGAAGTGGTGTTGTTCACTGTGATAATTCCTCCTTGTATTTACCTTTGCACACCCCTGTGCTGCAGGAGTGAATCTGACTCACATGGCATTCAGGAGTTCATAGGAACTTGTTAATGTCTTTTGTGATTATTTAGTATTTCTAGTGTGTGTAAAGATAAGCTATTACTCTTAAAATAATGTTTTCCCAATTCCGTGTTTTCCTTTGAGATCTTTCATGAACTCCATCTGTGCTGCTGTGTTTAAAAGAACATTGATTGTCCCAGCAGTGAGGGAGATTTTGCAGAAAGGAAGGAATAATTGAAGTAATATGAAAGCTTTGTTGTCCATCAACAGAGAGTCCAGATGTGTTTCCCTGCAGTTCCAGTTTTGTTTGCATTTAAAAATAATGTGACTTCAGATGCATTTCTGCTGTTTATTCTCTCTCTCTCTCTCTTTATTTCTTAGGAAATAAAATAAAGCCACTTTAAGTCTTTCCTCCTTTTGGACAGGAACTTCTCAATGAGATCTTGTGTGCTCCCCAGCTTCCCTGTAATGTTCTTTCTCTAAAGGTTTTGATAACCTCTTGGAGGGCTAGAGATGCTCATATAAGTCTGTTCTGGCAAACCTTATGCCTGCAAAGTGGCACTTGTAGCATAAGTGCTGCCATTCAGTGAAGATTCTCATAAGAGAAGATTACTTGTGATGTCCCTGGAACTGCATATCTTCCAATAGCTTCCAGCTTGTTGGGCTCTGAGGGGTTGTAGAAAGGTGAGACACTGCTTGTAGCTGTCTGGGATCACCCTCCAGTTTTCAAGGTGTTAAACTAACAATGAAAAATTCTGTCTATTTGTCTGCTGTTTATTTCTGGAATGCCAAAGCATTACTCTATAGTGAGAACAGATTGTTGCATATCAGGAAAAAAATGTTGAAAATTACTTAAAAATTATTATGCTTTTTTTTTTTTTTCTTCTGTATTTAATTATGTGTGCAACTGAAGAAAGGCAATCCTCTCATACAGCTAGTTTTATTTCCCTGGCTGAATCAAGCAGTAGCTGCAAAGATGGAAAATACAATAATCCCCTCAATGGAATTTGGTGTTTATTGCTAAACATGTAATATTTTCCAAGATTGTGTATTAGATATTTACCTTAGGCTGGTTGAAGCACAGTTGTGTAGCACTGGAGGTCTCTCCCCATCCTTAACTTTCAGGGTATATGTGCAGTGCCTTGTCCCTGACATCTGAGATGCTATTTAAACTCTGGGGTTTAAGCATAGTAATGAGAAATAAAGCTGGAGCTGCACTCAGTTCTCAGTACTATTGGTATTTTTAGATTAGATAGCACTTCTGTAAACTACTGGGATTTGTGTGCATTGCCAACTATTCTATGTTAATTTTAATCAAAATAAGAGACAGTAGAAGGGGCCTCTACTGATGCAACAATAGCAGGTGTGCTATTGTAAGACCAAGGAATTGGTGAAAAAAAATCTAGTGACCTTCTAATGTTCCTCCAGTCTGAAAGAAAACGTGTTCCCCCAAGATATTGCACTGCTGCTTACAGGAAAGATTGAAGACTACTTGGAAATATAATATTTATGGAGAAAGAGTGGCTGCCCCACTAGGTATTAGCTTAATGCTTGTTTGTGTGCTTAATTATTTCATTATTAGCCCCTACTGTGCACTTGAAAGAGTGAGAGGTTCATGGATAGAAGCTTTCACTTCCCTCTAATGAAGAAAGATTATTCCTTCACAAAATTTAGTCAGTTTTCTGCACATAGATTTGTACAGAAAAGGAAAGATCTCACAAGCAATTCTCCACTGGCAGAAGAGGGAGAGGGGAAACGAGTATTTTGCTTTTGGAGAAGAAACTGGGAGGACAAAATCTCTTTGTTACAGATGTGTAAACAATCTGTTTTAGTTGCAAGAACACAATAGTAAAGCCTGACTAAATTGTGAGCATAACTAAATTGTGAGCATAACTAAATTTTAGCTGGTATGCTGTATGGATTTATTTAAAAATAGACTAGAGGTTTGCAATTGATAGAGTGGCTCAATTCTTTATTATTTTAAAGGTTTTTTAGCTTGTTCTAGTAAGTTCTATCCTGGCAAAAGCAGATCTGAAAGTGTCAGTCATAACACAGCTTTTTGCAAAATCACATGTGTATTGAGGTTTTTTAAGCACATCCCTATGGAAAGGATGATTTAAAATGATTAAAATTAAAATGGAATGAGATTGGTTTGAGCAGGGAGCCAGGTAGTTGCTGTAGTTCTTTCCAAATTCCAGACAGAATGAGAGCACCATTGTTTCATAGCTGTAGAGTCAGTCCTTGTCATTTTACCCTCAGTAGCTTGTGTCCAGTACCAATGCACAGTTTGTGCAAAAGGGGATTTCTTGCTTTCTAAAATGGGTAGCAGGTGTGGAATAATTATTTTCCTGTATATTTTATTGTTTTGGGGAGGGGAGGTAATTTATGGAGGTTGTTTTGGTTTTCCTAATTTTTAAAAATTATTATTACTCAGGCATTTTAATTTGTAATGCCTAATTATTATTAATGCCTACATTATTTGGCTGCAAATGGAAGAAATAAAACATGCCAGATTTCTATTCCATCAAGAGTATAAAACCATATAGACATCAGTTTAGCTTTTCACTACCACCTCTTCCCCATTCAGGAAGCTTCTGATTTTAAAAGTTTCAAATATTAGATGATTATGAGAAATTCTGAACTGACCAAACAAACTGAAGAAATGCTTTAATTCCATATATTCTAATGTTCTAATGTTTTTCTGGTCAGATTTTTCATAGTTTTTCCATAACCCCAGTTAGCCTTGGCCATCAATTCTGATATTGCACCACTGGAGGATGTCAGCATCAATGAAGCATGATAATGGTGGTCACTGAAATTGATCTTTTGAATCTGGACAGGCAAAGGAACAATGTGGGATGTGCTATGGTTATTGAGGTGGTCAGAGAAAAAGAAGTTAAGTAAGAGGTATTAGAGTGTGCTTCAGTAACTGAGCCAAAAAAAAAAGAGAAAAAGTGGAAAGGAAGAGTTTCCAGATGTCAGCACTGCAGGAAAAGGGAAGCCAAAAGAAAGCAGCTCTGCATGTTTGGGGGCTGGAGGTAAACAGGGATTTTTCAGTATTGATTTTGGTGTATAAGAAGTTTCCAACCATGAGGCTGATGTGACAGGCAGGTGATATTAGAGACTGAATGGGACAGGTGTGATGTAGAAAAGTGTATTATTAACTTAAAACAGTCACTGCACATTAAACCAATTACTGGTGACTGCTGGGCAGATCTCCTCTGTTCTGTGCTGCCTGTCTAAAGCTGATCCATCTTGTTTTTAAAGAGCACTTGCCTCCTTTGACTGTTATCATATTGGCACAATGAGTGTTGGAAAGTGACATTAGTGACAGCACTGCCAAATTAGGGAGTTTTCTGTTTTAAAATACACACCTGATATATAAAGAAAGTATGACAAATTCTAGGTCCCTTTCTGATTGGGATTTTTGGGACAAAACTTGCTTTTGATGTCATATACCAACTGATCTAAGTAAAACAAATTTTTTGAAGTGTATAAGAGGTATTGAAATTCTGTGTCAATGCTGATAGCTTTCTGTCAGAAATCTGCATGGTTTTTCCAAGGCTTTCTGTAGGGCCAAAAATGGGAATGTTCAGGAATGTTCTTTGTCAATGGGATGGAAACCCTTAATAGGACAAAAAAGAAAAATTCTAGTAACTCTAGTGTTTATGAAATGAGAAGAACTACAGTTCCTGAAAAAATCAGAAAAGTCCATTTCATATTCAACTAGCATAAGATCAAATTACAAGAGTTGAATAATACTGTGAATCAGAAAGCAATATGCCATATTTTTGATCTTTTATTTATATGCAGAAAAGATGCCCTCTGACTTCTAAAATCCTTATTGCTTTCCTAATATTGTTTCATGTGGCATTTGAACTGCTTACCTTTTCTCTGCTGACCTAGTTAAAATGATGAGTTAAATTTGGTATATTGTGGGGTTTATTTCTAATTAGCTGGAATGTAATAATTTCTTGAACAAATTTCATCAAATGACTTGGGACTGAGTTGCATTTAGCTTGAACAAACAGAGAAAAAATCTGTCTCTGATTTCATTCATTCATTTTGATCATCCCACTTACCTGAACTCAGTTCCAGTTTCTCATATTGAAGTATTCCTTAATTTCTGAGTGAAAGGCTGCTCAGCTCAAGTGTGATGGAAAATAAAGCACTGAAGTCTGAAGTAGACATGGGTGGGAATTCTAAACTTGTTCACTGCTAAAGTTTCTGGGTTAGAAAAACACTTGAACTTAGTTGGGTCATTTCTGCTCCCCACCCCAGTGTGTAGAGATCCCAAACTGTTACTTCAGTGTCTCCTCAAGTTATTACCTCTAGGAGTGAGGCCTCTGACACTTTACATGAGTGTCAGCCTGATGTGTCATAGTACAGAGGAAGATTTAAGGCCCTTTAAGGAAAACTTTCATTTCCAGTGTCTCTTGCCCAGCCAACAAATATCCTTGCTGGGCAGTGAGAGCCAGGCAGTTTGTAACCACAGCAGGGCCTCTAACTGAGCACCAAACCCCAAAGGAACAGCATCAGGGCCTTGGCTCCGCCAGAACTGCACAAACCCGGTAATGTTTGACTCCCTTTGCTGGCTCTGTCCAGCGCTGTGGAAATCCTGCCCCACTGCATGGATTTGTCTTCAGAGCACTTAGAAATTCCAGCTGCACAATGATGTGTAGCTGTTCTAGGGCTTTTGTGTGTGAGACTGCTTTGTCCTCACCAAATGAAGGAACAATTATGGTCTCCGAAGACGATTTAGAGAGAGATACAATATTAGATGAGATTGGAAATAATATATTGGTAGTGAGGGATATTGAATTACTCAGGTTGACTCCCAGAGTGTATTCCTGCATTTCTGCATAATGATTTTGGCCATTATAATGAAAGAGTATATTAAGGGAATAAAAGATTGTCAATAAGGTATTTAAGCTTCCACTAGTGAATGTAAAATACTTACATTTTACCATTTAATACCAACTAGGATGCTTCACTTTATCCAACTGTGATAGGTTAGGAGAAAAAGTGTTCCTTCAGTGTTGTATATCAGCCCTAGGGTGAAGGTAGGGTTAAATTTCACTGTCTAATGCACATTTGTTCTCATCGTAAAGCTAATCTTGTAATTTCTCACAAGACTGGCAGTCTTGGGAGAAATGAGCTAGTACTGAGGTTAAATTACCTCTTACCCTAAAGGAGGCAAAGGATATTCTTGGATGAATGGCTCAGCATGATACACATTATAGATAACTAAGGTGTTGCATAATGCAAGTCTTGGCTTTTGGCTGTGGAAAGAGCTTTAGGCCTGTTTCTAGTAGTGTATCTGTCTGGAAAATAATTCAAGGCTTTTTGGAATAATACAGTTTTACTGAAAGTCTTTAAAATTGTACTATCTCATTTTGTATTGTCTGTTGACTACTGATCTCAGAGTTTTCAGTAGTGGCTGGAGCTATTAATGCAGTCACTTGCTAGCAGAAAAATGTACAGTGCTGACTTTTGTGATGAAGTGTGCAGGATACTGGAATTTAAGTAGTGTGTTTTTTTTTAATGTACATGACTATAAGCAGTAAACCACCTTTTTCTCAGCATAGTTGTGGAGCTAAAAATTTTAAAGATTTTTTGTCAATGCTTGCAGATGTAAAGACAAGAAAATGTAATGCTTTCAGCACTTTAATATTAATTATTGAAGGAATCTAAAAAGAGGTAGATAGAACTCACATATTTGCTCAAAACAGATTTTGCAATCTGTTTTTGATAGTTTTCTGACAGCACTGATTCTTCTTTTCTGAAACAGACTAAATTATATTAAAATATACAGCCATAGAAGGAGTTGAAAAATAATCCTGGAATAAATTATTTAATGCTGGTTACACAATTAGTTTTATCTCATAATAAATTATTTTTCATAGTTTTCACCCATTCCAAGTGAGAGTAACAAGAAATGGCAAGCTCAGCAGAAAGTAGGGACATTATAATTTATGAGTGGTTATTAAAAGCATCAAGAAAGGGAAGTATTTAGAGGAAAATCTGGATTGAAAGAAATTAATGTGCCTATAAAGATTATTAATATAGCATAACAGTGGCTCATAGTTCAAACAGTCAAGTGTTTCTTGAGTGTGCAATATCCCTTCATTTCCTAGTAATGCAGAGTTATGGGAGAGGTTCACTTTACCCAGTGCTCTGATATATCTGTGAAGAAATTGAAGAAATTTAGAACAATTTTGGGCATGTTTTGATTGGAGCTTGAAGACATGGAACACAAAATGGCGGAGAATTTAACAGAGAGGCAAGATGAATGCAATAAGTAACCAGTGAAATTATCAGTTACAGCCCATTTTATAAAGGTCTAACAAGGTCTTATGTTGTTGGTGGTCACAGATAGGAACTCCTTCTGTAGGAATGTGCAGAAATTTGTGGGACCAGGTAAATAAAGGAGTTGGGATATATTCATAACAGATTTTGAATTGGAAGAGACCCACAAGGATCATCAAAGCTCAAGTCTTTAAATCAGTTGAGTTTGATTTTAATCTCTTGGTTAGTTCTGAATGCCATCTGGATTGTCCTTAATTGCAGATGTACCTTAAAGTTGACACTGATCTATTTTTTTATGTTGAGAGACTTTGATACTTCTTGAGAAGTCATAGAAGAAACAAATCCATTTCAGTATGTAGTATTGAGATGATGTTTGGGACTAGTAACAGCCCATATAAAATTTAGAACGGAATATTTTTTTGTTAAGAAAAAAAATAATTATAATGTTACTGAAATGGCAGCAAATTCAGTGCAGAAGGTAAATAGATATTTGTGTGTGTACAGTTACCCAGAAAAGGAGACAGAATACCTTATTTTAGACAAGAGAAAAGCTGTCAGTATGCATCTTCAGTAGTAGAAAAGAACGCCTTAAACAGAAGAATAGCCATTCAGCATATGAGGAAAGTGGCAAAATCTAAAGATAGAGGAAGGGGAAGAAAGCAGAAGGTTTCTGCCCTAAATTCCTCGGTGATTCCCATTCCCACTGAAGAGGAGGAAAGAGGGAGGTGAAGGGAAGGTGAGGGTCAAGCCCAAGTGCATGATTTTCTTCTTTGTACCTACTGAATGAAAGTGACAGGCTTTCCTCTGTAATTTATTTTGTAATCATCTGCTTCTTAGGAGTAACTACTAACAGCAGTAAATATATAGCACAAGTTCCAGTGCAAGTTACAAAATATCATTTGCATTCTGAGACAGAATCATTAGCACCTGATTTTCCAATAGTATTCTGAGACTGAAATAGACTGAGATTTGGGCTTACAGTCCTTTTTGATTGTATTTTTTTTTAATATTTTACTTTAATCCGTGCTCTTTCTTCCTGTATAGGGAGAGGTTGGCTTGTGTCATCTGTTACATGAATGAAACTATGAATTTCAAACAACACTTCCAGCATCTGGACTTCGTGCAGATGTGAGACATCTGAGCTAGGTAAAGAATACATTTAAATTACTTTCTTAATTGCTTTATTTAGGTGCTCAAAGCTATTAAAAAAATGGCTGAAGGATGAATTTTTTATAATATTTGGACAAAGAAAAATAGATATGGTTGGATGACGTTAAAAGGTAATAATGACAATGATCATAAATCTGGAAAGTTCAAGAAATTATTGTCCCCAAGAAGAATAGGTTTTATGGAGATGCTGGCATCATTATTCTTATTCTAAGAGTTGCTTGTGTCATTATGTGCTGTTAATATGAGTAAGTGAAAACTCCTTCAGTAGCATCTCCCCCTGTGCTGTGTCTGTTACCTGGAGGAATGAGTATGTGAAGAAGCCACATTATCAAACTAGGAGTCAATTTCCTACTATTCCCACTTTTTCTCGTGCAGTTTTTGATCCCTTGAGGGATGTTTCTGATTTCTGCTACCTGCAGCAGCAGCACTGGCAGCACAGGGAAATGCCAGGGAGCCCTCATCACAATGTTCATGTCTTCAGACATGAGAAGGACCATTAAAGTTAAAACTCCTCCACACCCGCTTCAGATGTGTCACCTCCTGAACTGCCTGATATGGTGATTGCATGGGCAATTCAAAAATAGCTGCCCTGCCCTGCAACCCCATTTCCAGAGGAGCCATGTTTTCAGAACAGTTTCTCTTACTCTCTGCAAATCTCTGCCTTGCTCTCTAATTTAAAAAGATATTCTTTGTGTCTGCCACCTCCCTGCTAAATGTAGATTGTGTGTCAGGGGGCTGACACACAAAAGGCCTCAATCTCTTAAGAAGCTGCCACCAGAACACCTAATAGACTGTCAGTTTGAATGTTTAAATGAGACACAGCAAGGGAAGGAATAATGCTTTTAACAAAAGAGTGGTGGGTAGACTAGGAAAAAAAGCTCAGCTCCACTGACAAGGTGACTGGAAATGTAGTACTTGCAGTGGAAGGGAGATATTGATGAAAGCATCAGTAACAGGTGAAAAATGGTGCTCAGACTTGGGCTGCTAATGGGAAATAGAGCAAACGTTTATGGCTGTAGAGAGAAGCAGGTAAGGAGTCAGGTTAGGACTAGAAGACTGGCTCCTTTGTAGGATGCAGTGCTGTCACCTCCCCCTGTGACAAGCGGTACTTTGAAGCTACATCTCTGGATGTAATACAGATTTGGGCATGACTGAGCCCTGAAAATTAGTGTTTGTACATCCTGTTTATGTTTTAAACCATTGCAGGTAGCTACATCTTTGAAACTATCCATGACATTATTTGGATTAGGGATTCAGCACTGAATTCCTGCATGTCAGCAGCATCTCAAAATGCCTTGCTCACAAATGGAATGTAGAAGGATAGAAATTGCAGGAGTTTTGCTCTGTGTCATGCAAGTGATTCATTTGAACACTACCACTATGAAAACACATTTATTTTGGCACACACTCTAACCAAAGACTCTTCTGTTTTTTTCAAGAAAGGTGGAAAGAAGAGCTCTGTTCTTTCCTGTGGCAGTAAAAAATTTCCTGATGTTTGGATTTGTTCTTTGATTGGTGGTCATCCATAAAAATGTGTCTGTCTTTCCAAAATTGAATGATGCAAAAAAGAAGCCATTACAAGTCAGTCAAGTCAGTCGCAGTCTCTTTCTTCTTCCCTAGTCCTGACTAGGATCCACTCATGCCTTTGGCTATCTGTTTTGCCAATAATTTTCCAGTTAACAGGTGGCAAGCCCCACATTGTGGATGTTATTAAATAAATGGTTTTCCAGATGGCTATAACATTGTACCTTTAAATAAAAGTACACAAGCTTAGTGTCAGCACCTTATTTATGGAATGCTTTTGGCTCCTGAACTGCTTGTTAAAATTGTTGTGAGCCATTTGGTCACTGAGAAGTAATTGTGTATTACTGTAGACAACAAGCTGTTTGCATTAATTAGCAATGCAAGCATATTGCCAAATGAGGAATAACATGTCTTTGACATCTCTGCAGATCCTGGGAACTGAAGCAGTGCAAACTCATGGGTTGTCCTTTGCTGCATGTTTATTGTGTGACTTTCCAGTCTGCCCATATGCAAACCCAAAAGGAGCACAGCTGGGAGAAATAAAAGCTAAGGTAGGAGAAACAGCGTGTGAAGGTACAAGGAGTTTGTAAAATGTCATTGGTTTTTGCAGCAAAAGCAATTTCTGTGATCATTTCATGTGGCTTCCAAACATGGGAAATGGTAAATATCTTGCTCATGTGTGCTTTTTTCACCAGCTAAGGAAGAGCTGTAGTAAGTTGATCAGAGGTACCCTGAACCAGCTGTGGGAAGCACAGTACAGCCTGAAAGAGACACAACCTTCTGAGCACAGCACAGTAGTCCACATGGATAAGGCCATGGACAGGCCAGATCTCATGGAATTAACCTCAGAAAGAATTGCAGCCATTCTCTGTCTCTCCCATTGCACTTTTGAAGGCTTTGGATTTAGACAGCAGTGCCTCCACAGAAGTACGTGTGGATGTAGAATGTGCCCTTGGCTGAACAGCTAGATAGGATGCATTTATATCCTGTTTTGTTGGGTTTTGGGAGGTTTTTGTTAAAACTAGTTGAAAGATCATGAAAAGATGGGAAAAACTGCAAGAGAACAGGAACTTTGTTCCATGTGGAAAAAGAAGGGTGAAGATAAAAAAGATATCTCTATAGAGTTGACACTAAAAGTAATGCTGGGGGGGGGTTTCTCCTTTGGCCAGTTATATTGCGCCTTCTCTTGAAAAATAATGTCAACTGCATCCTAAATAGCAGTATTTGTGATAGGCATTATGAAAACTTTGAGATCCATAGTATTTCCTGTGTAGCACTGTTTTTCTTCCTCAAGGCTTTTTGAAAATGTTCTCCTTAGTGGGAAAGTTTCATGTGAAAAATTAGGAGTAAAGAACCCAGAGTAGTCTGGACCCAGGGGCAGAAACATTCTTAAGGGAGAGTGGGAACTGTGGGTTTAAAATTTTAGAACTCTAGCTCTTCACATTCCTCCTTGCTTGGGAATCCCAGCTTGATTTTTGATGACCTCTGAAGTCTTTGTTGACAAGGGTCAGGAAAAAATTTTTTTTTTTTTGAGGAAAAATTAACTGCATGCTGCATCCATTTGTCTTTTAAAATCAAATTAATTGTGTAGGCATAAGGTGGTTTTAAGAATTATCTTCCTGGACCTAAACTAATAAGTGCATGTGTCTCTGAAAACTCTTGTGCTGCTGTGGTGGATTTGGATTATTTTCTCCACGTGTTCTGTAGTGCAGGTGATAAAACCAGTTTTGACTCCAGTGTGCAGATTTGTACCCCCTGAGCTAGGAAATGTGGGTCTTTGAAATCCAGCAGTGGTTCCTGCCTCTTTTGTTTTGTGTAGAGAGCAAAGGGACAATGGGAGAGAGGAAGGAAAAATGCATTCAGGTGCAGGTCAGTGCTTTGCATTTTGACTTTTTGAAGGAATGCTTGTACTGGTAAATGCATTTTTTTTCATTTATCCTGTGCTTAAGAATTAGAGATGCTTGCTACTAAAATGCCAGGTCCTCTGAGTTATTAAGCACAGGATAATGAACCCTTTGCAGAAAATAACTAGAATGTGATCTATGTCTGCAGAGGAAGGAAAGGAGCAAAACACATTAAAAAATAAATTAATGTAATGCAAAATAACCTTAGTTCCAGTGCACAGAAATTTATAATTGCACTGATCTTGTTAAGCTGCTCTTCCAGAAGATGCTGCACATTCTGTGTGTAGTATGATGATGAGTGTCATTCAAAATTAGGATCTTTCATATTCAGAGTGTTTCACACACACATTTGGCATGTACAGGTAGAGACATTTCAATGAAGCAAGATATCATCTAGACAGGAACTCTTAACAAGCAATTCCCACCAGGGGCTTGGGGATGTTGTTTTCTAGTGCTTCTGGGTTTTGGTTTTTTTGTTTCATTTTTTCTTCTCTAAGATGTATTGCTTTTTGTTTACTTTCAAAAGGCAGTGCCCTGACATAATCTTTTAGGATCTCCTTCATACCTCCAGGGTTACACTGGAGGTCAGGGCTGCATTCTCAGCTCCTGGTGGCTTGATATGAATAAATTGATTTTGAAATAGCTAAATAAATTTCTATGATAGGAAAAGCAAAGATAAAGTATTTTCACCAAAGGGTTCAAAGCCAGCATAATTGGCCACTAAATAAATAAGAAAAATCTCTTTGCTGTCTTTCAGAATAGCATCTCTCACACAATGTTTTTCACAGCTGCAGGGTTCGCTGGCCTTAGCCTCATGTGACTTTAGTTACCCAGTGGAGACTTGTGACTCCTCCTTAGAGTTTCCAGGGGAAACTGATGTCCTGTGTGCTCCCTAAGGAAATGTAACTGTGAGCAGAGCAGTGTATGGTGATGGAGGCCATTTAACAGGGAATTGTCTGAGGGGACTTTGTGCCAGCCCTGCATGCCCTTAAAAGAAGATCATGGGTTCAGGCAGCTCTCTTGCCTGTACAGGGAGATGTACAAAGCCCTGTGTAAGCCTTGGAGTTAAAGCAGATGGGTTAAGTGTGAGAGGCAACTGAGCAGCTCCTGACTGCAGGGGCTGCAGAATGAGAGCAGGAGCTGCAGAGGAAGGCACAAAGGGAAGGCACTGCAGTGGGCAGCGTGGCTGGCCAGGCTCTCAGCCCTGGCTGGGGCTGTTGTGTTTGGAGGAGTGGAGCAGTGGCAGCCTGGCCTTGGGTGTGGAGCAGCCCTGGGACATTTGTGAGCACGTCAGGATCAGCCTGTGTGCAGTGGTTCTGCAGACACTGCTCATGGGAGCAGGGTGGAGGGAGAGTGCCATGCTGCCTGGGCAAGAGAGCCTCCATCTGGGCCTTGACAAGAAGAGGGGTTTGGGGAGTTCTTTTGTTGTGCTAAATTTTTTTTTGCCTTCTGTTATGTTGCAAAACTCATTGGACGTTTTCAGAATGGCTTAATTTGGTCTATTTCTTCTGTATTCTGACCTGAATTAAAGGGGGCAGGGAGTGAAAAAAAATGGATTTTAAAAAGCTCCCATAGTAAGTAAACTGTACTTTTAATTTTTTAGTCGAAGCAAAATTTTTAGGTTGTGTTTCTATAATATGACTGCACTCCTTTTTTCTAAAGCCATGTTTATTTGCATGGAGGCCGAGTTGTGAAATGGGGAAGGTGTGCCTGAGAATGAAATTGAGCAAGATGCTTTCAGCTTGTCTGGCTTTGATTACTTGTCAGGAGCAAGTGTTGCTCTGTTACTGAACCTGTTAGTGTTATGCAGTTCTGCTTTTCTTCAGAAAACTCCATCAGATGTGTTTACATGTCCCCTTGGATGAAAGCCCCCGAGCCAGGCAGGGATGTCCCTGGTACCTCTTGTACTGTGAAGTGGTTGCAATTTTGCTTTTGAACCTGGAATGATATTTAAGTCTTGTATCAGTGTAGGTGGGGTATTAATCCCATATAAATCTTCTTGGTATCTCTTCAGAGATAAAGACTTAGCCTTAAAAAATTCATTTAACAGTTATTTCATAAAACCAATGGCTGCATACTTTTGTTCCCCTTTGTGTTTTTCTTGTCACACTTCATTGAGGTGAAAACAATTTATTTGCTTCTCTTGCCAGGATATGTCGATCTGACAGTGAAAATAAGATGTCATTTTCAGTGTCTCATCTGATCAACAACATAGACAGCCATCAACAAAATATTTACATTTTTCAGTGATGATTATGGATGAGAATGCATAAATCAAGGTTGTTTTTTATTTTATAATCTAAATTGACACATATGAATTGATTCTGAAGTTTCATTAGGACTAGAAAGTGCCAAAATTACTCAGTGAACTCTAAGCTTGGCAATAACCATTGAAAACAGTCAAAATCAAGGCTATTCCTCCTTATGTTAATTTTTTAAACTAGTTTTCCGCTCATTCTTGCCAGTAGCTCCTATTGATATTTGTGCAAAAGAAGGTAAATGTTCTGATTATTGTTTCTAATTTTTTGCTTATAATCTAAATTTCTGCATTAGGCATATTACCAGAGAGTTGCTAATAGGCAAAATTAAATCTGCTTTTAGTTCTCCATATTTTTTTAATGTCTAGCCAATTTATAAATTATCTACAGTTTTGCATTTATCTGTAATTTCCAGTAAGTTAGGTCATGCTCTTAATTCTTTTATCTGATATCTTCTTGCTTCCTAAATACTCTGAAAACTTTGGTTTGGGACTGTGTCTCTTAGATGTAAACTCTGCCAGATATTGAGTCACTAAACATGAGTGAGAGCTTTGGTGATTGCAATGCTGTCAACTACCTTTAAACTTTTTGTATGCTTTTATAATTATCTCATGTGTTCTCACAGGTGCTCTAATAGCCTTGGGCCCTTATTTAATGACCCATACAGACATAATTGTAGAATAGTCAAAAAGAACATAATAAAAGACAGTTTAATACCATATATATATATATTAAAAATTCTTGAGGGATCATTCAGTCTCTGCAACCCCTTAGGTATAGAAGCAAACAATCTGCCTCATAAGCCAGCTCAGTTTTTCAGCTGGGGGATGGAAGTTCTTTCCCACAACAGAAAAGAGCAGTTTTCAAGTACAGCTGCTGTGATGGAGCTGTGGTGCAGACAGGAAGGAGTGGCCATCCATCATTTGGCACACTAGTCTGTTGGTTTGCAGGGGTTATAGAAAAGCAAACCAAGGTGGGGAAAAGCAATTATTTTATACATTAAAAGTGCCAGGTTAAGTTTTACTTCTGTTATTTGTATTTTTACCTGCTATTTTGGTGCTGGAGTGGAAAGTGCTGTGCAGATAGCCAGCTAAGACTGACCAGCAGCTCCTTGTTTCTGCTGCTGGGAAAGCCCAGATGATGCAGTTACACTTGTGCTGAATCCATGAGCAGTCCATGACATAGATGTCAGGTCTCACTCCAGGGTGACTTTGGTCATTCTTCTCAGGTGCTGTCATCTCTTCTGCATTCCCAATGCAGTGGGCTGAGACTTCCATGGATTTGCAACAGCTTCATGGATACAGATGCCCATCTGCATAATGGATCCATAAATGGATCCCAGCTTGGTTTCCTTAAATGTTTCTGGTGTTTCTCAGAAAGGGCATAATCTCTATGCTCTAAAATGCTTTGACTGTTGTTTTAACACCTCTTCTGAACAGAGAACCTTTCCTACACTGGAAACTTGGAAAGCAAGTACATGGGATCTGAATCTGGCATTCCCAGCATCCAAATAAGTGGTAGCACTTAACAGTCACCAGAAAAGTGCTAATTTCTGAAGGCAACAGGCTTGTATACAGCATGAAATGAGCTATTAAACATTTTTTCAAGCTGGTGACCTTTTACACTGGGGAGGGAGGATGTAAAAACTGACATTTTTTCACTGATCACCTTTCACAAGAATAAAAAATACCACCTTTAATCAGTGAGTGATAAATTCTCTTTTTTGTGGTTTTGAAATGTTCTTCAATTGATTGCACACACTAACTTAGAAAAATTGCTACAGATTCATAATGACAGGATTTATCTGAAATTATGTAAAATTGGTTTCAGTGTTTTTTTTCTTTTTAAATAAGAGGTTTCATTGTCTTTAGGTAGGAGTGAGTTACTCCTCAGTGTGGGTAATTGTACCTGGTAGTTGTTAAGGAAAGAAAAAAACCTCCAGTGTTTTTTGGTCCCAGTTCTCCCTTCCAGCTGAGTATACTCCCCTCACTGCTTCCTTTTTCAGCCAGAGCTGTGTTTAGCCTGGAAACACAGCCACAGTACCAGGATGCCCAACATGTGTCAGTTTTATAAAGCGTAATTCATGAGCAGTGCTGAAACCCAAGTTGTTGAAGGGCATAAACACAGGGAGCTAATATTCTTCAGGCAAATTCAAAGTTATTTTGATATAAGACAACTTCTGGCAGGTTACCTTCTGTCCTTCCTGCAGTAAAATAATGGATTTTGTCACTTGTTTTTAATTTCAAACTGATGTGCTGGAAGTATCTATTTCAAAGATGAAGGAAAAGTAAGACAAAAAGAGATTGTTACTTTTCCCAAATCAGTTTGATTTCTGTCATTACAAAACAATACCTTTCCAGCAGATGTCTTTGAACACCAGCCAGCACTATGACAGATAACTTATAGCTGCTCTGATTATTCATGCAGATATCAGCAGGTTATTCCAAAAGGGCTTTATTTCATATTGTTAAAGCTATTCTCTAAAAGAAACAGTAATCTTTCTGATGAGCATGGGGAACAATTTCTTCCATACCAGTCCAATTTATTTGGACCCTCTGATTGGTGCTTTCAGCTAGATCTCTAAGCACAATATTAATTATTCATTAAGGTACTTGAAGGGAGAATATTTGCATAGCCATACTGCAAAATTGATGAGGCTTTGCCTGTGCACTGTAGGAATAGCTTTCAACTTAGTGCTAAAACTAGAGGTGATACTAATAAAATTATTTTAAAAAATTATCTAAAAAGCCAACAATAATTTGAACTTTCTCTTAACCACAGAACATTTATTTTTATAGCACCCACATGTCCTATTGAGAGATCATGAAAATATTCTTTCTGCAGCTAGTCATGTGGGTATAGATTAAAAAAAAAAAATCCTCAAGAACCTTTGTATAATAAAAGGTCATAATGGGGATAATAGATAGTAAAAAGGGAGAAAGAGCTTTTCTGTGAGTGGGAGGAAAGAGTAAGCCTGACATTTAATGTACTTATCTCCACTTGGAAACACACAGACTGGCTTTTTGGAAAATTGTAGTGTCTATCCTCAAATGGGCAAAGGGGCATCTGCTTAGTAAAAGGTTGGGGTACTCCTCTTTGTGTGTGCATGTTAAGGTGCAGTTACTTCTAAAATGGTAAATTAAAAAGAAATCAAAACCTTTAAATTCAAACTTTTTTAAAAAGAGTAAAAAAGATCTTGGTAACTGGGGAAGCTGCACAGTGGCTGCCCTGTGGCCTGGCTGCAGTCCCCACAGCTCTTTTGCACATGAGGGAACCCAGCTGGAACATGTTTGAGCTTTTCATCATCCCTTACTCCTTTCTCTCAGACCTTGAGCTGTGCAGGGGAGAAGCTCTTACTTCACACCCCATAGAAAAATGGAGTGACTTCAGGAGCTTGTCCTTGAGTTTCAGCATTTCCAGTCACTTCCCCAGTAATGCTCACTTGGTGTGAAACACAGACTGCTTCTTACTCTCTAATCTGGCACCCTTGTTAGCAGGGGAGGAAGGGATGCTCCCAATTGTGAACTTAGGGCAGCAGTGCCATCGGTTTTGGTAAACACTGAACTAGAATTGGTTGGTTTGCCAAAAAGCAGGCTGGCAGCCTGTGATTTAGATGGCTAAAACTCTGATAGGAGAGGTGAGCTTCCACTCACAAGGATGGAATAATATTTGTGGGATTATCTTTCAGAAGGTACTGAGAGAATATAGGAAAAAAATGACCACTTGCTGGAAATGTCAACAGCAAATCAAGAGCAATACAGTCCATTTTTTGTTCATTGCAATTTTTAAAAAATTCTATTTCCAACCTTATTTTGACATCTTTGGAAAAATAGTAGATTTGCAATATTAAAACTAGAATATCATTCAGTTTCAGTGCAATTCTGCTGAATCTAAAAGTGCTTGAACATACTGGAAATCAAATTTTAGTGTAGATTTACTGAGAAACCATTACAATGTAAACTGAAATATTGCCAAATCAAATGCCTTTTAATCATAAAAATTAAATAAATTAAACAGAAAATAATATACTTAGGTAATTTTGTAATTCAGCACACACAGAAATTCAGGTGATTTCTATTTGAGTGTCAAAGGGCTTTTTAACTGCCATTTGTTGTGTTTTAGGAGGTGCAGAGAAAATGTATTTGTTGATGCACTTATGAAACAAGGTTTGGAAATGTCTTAGAATGCCAAGGTACAAAAGGTACTGTAGGTAATGAAGCAGGTCATCTTTAATTTCAAGTCCTTTTCTTTTGTACATGAGTAAAATGTTTTTGGTTTCACAGAAGGAGTTTGGATGTTCAATTTGCATTGTAACTAAGGGTAATTCAGCATCCCAGTCTCCTGAGAGTCTTTGAAAATATGATAATCTTACCTAAAATCTCATTTGCTTTGTTTTACCTTTAACGCTTCTATACACAACCTGGGCATTATTAAAATGCCCTTTAAAATGAGCCTGAAAATATTGGGATTCCATTTTGAAACAGGCTGAGTATAATTGAAGGTATTAGGAGAGGGAAAGACTGTAATGAATGGCAGAAAAGGCATATGTGCTAGTCCTGTGCTGGAATTGAGGCACTGACAATGGGATTGGAAAAATGCAGTCTACATCATAAGAGAATATGAATTTCATCAGTATTCATAACATATGTTGATATTCCATCAGTGAAATGCTGCTGTAAGCATCAGCCCATCTGCATGCAGAGCAGTGCTCTCTGAAATAGGAAAATAAATGAGGAGTTAGTCCTGATATGGGGAGTGTTTCAGACTATTTCCTTACATTGAAAATTCAGCAGCCATGGTATGATTGCTGATTTCTAAATTTTTTAAGAGAACCATGAGTTATAAGAAGTAACGACAACTGAAATCAAAATAAATATTTCAAGGCAGTTTTGATAAGCATTTGGGACTTCATCTGAATGTAGTTCTAGACCTCAGAGTTATTACACTTCCCACCCTCTTTTGCTTTCCCCCACTCATTTCTCTCAATGCAGTCTTTGGAAAACATGCCCCACAAGATATAGCACAGTCCACAATACCCAAAATATTTTGGATTGCCTCTGCTTGGGTTGGACAACTTAAGCTGAATTTTTCCTCTCTGAGTCACATGGATTAAAATGTACAAACCAGACGTTTTTCTGCTGCTTGTACAGATACTACTGCCTACACATCCGTGCTTTTCCCAAAAGAAACTAGTTTTTTGCACATTTCTTCATATTTATTTTGGTTTTATTTGATTTTTTTGTTGTTTTTGGGTTTTTTTGGGGCTAAACCATACCGATATCTCAGACTGGGTGCAGATAGGGCAGAGTCATCCTTAGCTTGTCCTCAGTCACCACGTTAAGATTGATGTCCAATAGCTGAAGGCTGTGCTTGCTACACCTTCTAACAGTATAGTTTAAAATTCAGGCTGAGCTTAGCCTGCAGAGCTGTTTTCACCTATTGAATGAGCTCCAAACACTTCAAATGAAATTGAATCTGACATCAAGAGTCACCCAGATGTCCATTAGGTAATAGGAAAGTGTGAGCTGAGTTTACCAGCAAGGAAAAGACACATGCCTACACACAGGTCTGTCCTTTAGGTTTAATAAGATGGGGTATCAGGACAAAATTCACCAGAGGTATCTAAAGACATGCCTGTAATAGTAGTGAGCAGCAATTTCAGTGCTCCCTTTTGACTGTGTAATAGAAAGAGCCATAAAACTGGTGTAATTTAACTGAGAAATCTGTGCACTTTTGCACATTGTTGTTCATTCCACTTAATAGAGTGCACCTAATGGGCAGCAGATGAGCTGAGGACGTGAATATTATCCTTTAGTGAGACATTTTGTTGAAAATAATTCAGCTTCTGCTAAAATAGTGTCTATTTGCTTTAATATGTTTTTCCCTTGGGAAGATTGAGTACGTAACTTTTTTTAACTGGTGAAGTTAATGATTGTGTGTATGGAATGAAAGAGTTCTAAATTCTGTTATCAGTCCATGCAAAGCAGGGATGATATTTGACATGAGATCAGTCGGATGTTTCTGTACAATTCTGCACTGTATCTCCAAAGCCTACACTCAGAACTGGAGCTTCAGAAGAGGAAATCGCATTTATGGAAATAATCTGAATTTTGGAACATCCCCATATTTTGTAGTCATGATTTGGTGAAATGTCAGTGTCCAGAAGGGTAAGCATTCTGGATCATAGAATCTTTAAGACTGGAAAAACCCTCCAAGACCATCAAGTTCAACTCTTAACTGAAAACCACCACTTGCACTGGACTGTGGTGGTTTAGTGAGTGTAGTGAGAGTGGACATGAAGAAGCCACAGAGACTTGTCCTATCTGCCTGGGCAGGTTTGTCCTTCCATGTTTCTTCTGAAATATCTTTTCCAAAGACAGATCACTTCCCACACTCCCTCCAATGACCTCCACATGAGGGTTCATAGAGCCAAACTTTAGAATATTGCTGCTGCTTTAATTGATAAATAATTTTCATAATTAACTATAGCTCCAGGTATGCTTCAAATATACATTCTCATTTAAATCTAACTTTCTCTGGATCTCTGCTGCCTCCTTAACATCACCATCAAGTGTGGCTCAACTGTTTCATGTTTAAAAGTATTTTGATTTGAGGGAAAAACATGTGAAACTTTAGGAGGAAATACCTGCACTGAGCAGATATCCTATTTAAAACAAAAGATTTTCATTTAAATAAATCTGGAAGAAAATATGTGTGGGTAGACTGTACTCTGCTGTTTCCTCTAAGGATATAGTGGTCATTATAATTAACAAATACTTAGTAACCAAAGACAGAGGAGTTAACCTCTGGAAATAGTGTGGTGTGTTTTCAGACAGATGCTTGGGAGTTGCTGGAAAAAATGAAAGGTTAAAATAGTTGGGCCAGCAGCTCCAACAGTCAGTGTTTCCTTCCAGATGACCTACACTTTCAAAACTGCCTTATTTCCCCTTCTTCTTAGCAGAAGCTGAAGAAAAGCACACATTATTTAGCTGAACGTTCAAGAGAGCTTGGTTGTGATCTTTTAAATTAGTTTTTTCATCAAAAGAATCTGAGTTACATCCTGAAAGCATGTTCCCTTAATAACTGAGTAGTGGTGCTGCTGTGATGGTCTCTGCTGATGGCTGAATCGATCTTGATGCTGTTCCCAAAGCCGCTGCTGCTCTGGAATGGTCAGATAACATTTCCATGGCCAATTTACTTTATGTCATGATGCAGTATCAAGTTAAATAGGTTAATTATTTTCTTCTTTTATTGTTATTGCTTTACAACAGGTACTTATCAGTATTTGAACAGAAGGGTATTAAAAGTCACAAACGCAGCTAGGAGTCGAAATATAGGTGGGAAAATAATGATCTTCAGGAAGGGTTCTCTTGTTTTTAGTACTGACTGGTACTCCCAAATAGAGTTTATCTAAAAGTCATCTTTAATGCTGCTGACTCAAAGCCTGTCTATGTAGTTTGGTAGACATGTAGCAGCAGGATGATGGCATTTCAAGAGACTTTTTCACAGGTTCTCAAAAATGGTTAAGCAGTGTCAGTTCTTTTATGTTCTTCAATCCACACTCCTTTTGCAAGTTATCTACTAAGTAATAATGGAGCCTTTCTCTGTCAAGGTCATTGTAACCTCCACAACATTAGAGCTGTGTACTTTCCAAGGTTACAGCACTCAGATTTTACATAGATCTCACAAGCTGCTAATGCTGAAGTAGATTAATATTTTAGCTTCCATGGGAGATTACTCCCTGTCCCTTAAATCTCTTTTATTCAAGCAAAATGACCATGATTATGATCTTATTCAGCTGCTGGAAATTAGAAGGCATTATGAAGAAATAAACAGGAATTAGGAACAGTTTATGAATTTTACAATATCAGTTTGCTGTTAAAATAGTAAACCCCAAATGGGAATTATGTGTTCTCTGCCTTTTGCAATAGATATGTATTTTCAAAATTATATGTGAGTTGAAATAAATGAATACTTAAAAGAAATTTTTTTTTAAAAGTACAAATAGCAATTTTTCATCATATCTCACTGTAAAACACAATGAGATTTATCTATTCCAGTCTTTTCTGTTGAAGGTGTTTGATGTTCTATGAATAGTAATCTCTGGAGTCATGTCTCTACTCACCTGCAGCACAGCTGAACTCCCAAAAGTCTTCACTTTTCTCTATGGTCCAGTAAATATCTTATTAATTTCATTCTTTCAGAGATGATGGATCTGGGTTTGCTTTCTGTCTTGAGCACCAGAAGAAAGGAACCTTTGTTATGAAGAGTTTGGAAATAGGGAGAATACAGAAAGGGGTTACAAAAGGCCTGCCTGCCTAATGGATTTGGCCCTACAGGGAAGTTGGATGATGGATGACCTACCCTATGAATACTGTTCTCATCCTTGGCTGTGGGAGAAGCAATAGCCAGCTTAGTTTTGAGCAGTCTCGGGTTCTGTGTGCTTGTTAGGTGGCTGAAATGTAAAGGAATTTATTGGCAGGCACTAAAATGAAGCAGGTGTGTCCCCAGGATGTGACCAGGCTGTTGGAGGGCTGAGTTCTGCTCCTGCACCTGTGCACTGGAGATGAGGGTACACAGTGTCTCTCCTGTGAAATAATGTGATTGGCTGCTGGGGGAAAATGTGTCCAGGTTTGTAGTGCTTTGTCAGAACTTGGTGGGGGTGACACTGTCTGGGGTTATTTTCTGCAACTTGTCCTACTGCATCACATCTGAATGTGGTGTCTGAAAACACTATTGTGGTGCCAGGATGCTTTTTTTTTTTCCAGATTTTGTGTGAACTTTTCTGGAAATATGTTCTGCCAAACAGTAATTAACACACACCAGCGAGTGTAGCGGCTGCTGTGTTCATCTCCTTGATTTCATGGGTCTGCCCCAAACCCCTGCAGGGTGGTTGAAGTAGCTGCCTTTTGAGCCTACCTCTTAGTATTAATCCTTAGTGGACTGACTTTGTGTTGAGTACAGCCTTCTCCTGGATAAATTCAATCTGGTAGAGGAAAAGCACACGGACAAAAAAGAGACTTTGGGAGAAGCCAAGGCATGACTGCGTGTGTTAAGCCATCAGCTGATTTGTCATGAATAGCCTCCTCCCTTTTCAGACAAAAACTTATGTGAGGGGTAAGCCCATTCTCTCTCTTTTAATTTTGTTTCATTTTAAAATATTTTTGGTAGCAAGAGAGCTTGTTCACAAGTCTGAAGTAATAAATGGGGTTTACATCCATTATCAGGTTAATACAGATTTTCTTGTTTGTATGTCCACACCAGCAAGTGCATATTGATTACTGACGGTTTAAAAATTACCCAAGCAAAAGAAATCACATGGCATTTATAAATAGAACCATTTCTAGAAACTGTTTACTCTCCCCTTGTGCAGAATACATCCTGCATTGAAAATTCTGAGAAAAGTATATGTGATCTGAACTGGATACTGGAAACTTGGACACAAATGTTAACCAAGAAGCAAAATAATTAAAGAGTAACACAAAGGTCCAGCCTGCTTCCATTCAAAAGGAAAATCTTTTATCTTCATTTTGGGGAAATTTGTAGCTTTACTAACATTCTTTTTCTGTATATAATTTAGTATCTTTTCCTTGCCTAGAAAAATGTTATGGCAGAATCTCTGATTGTTCATGAATTAGTGAAAAATACAGAGGCACAATGACACATTTTGATATTAGCTACTTGCCTTAAAGTTCGCTCTGTACACCTGCATTAGTCAATTTAGGATTGTGTTACCAGTCAGATGGGACATCCTGTCCTGTCCACCACACATCTCTGGCTGCAGATTCCTTTCCACTTCCCTTGCACTAGTTCAGTCTGTCAAACTGACACTCTGTGGGCAGTCCAAAGTCAAATAAATAGGGAAAAACAATCTGTCAGTCAGCTATGATGCTGCATCCTAAATGATTTGTATATTGTCTTCTTCCCAGGAAGAAGATGGAAATGTGCAGTTGCTCATACCTCATTCTTAATCTAAAAGGCAGAGAAACCTCCAGGTACTGGATATCTGTTTTAGTCAGCATCTTTCTCCTTGCCTTGAAATCCTCTAGATGCAAAGTAGCCTCAGCATCGTAACCTCAGGTGTGATTGGAGCTGAGAGAAAGGTTTAGTCTGATTAGTTCTGAAGCAGTATTCTGAACACAATTAGTGTGTTTGACAGAATACGAGCCCTGAAATGCAACTTACAGTTGAATTTGTATCTTAAATATATATTGCTGAAATTTCTAATGGCACATCCCTGTCTTGTGAGCTGTGATGCAGCAGCTGAGACATGGCTGGATCTGTCTTTAAGTTGCTATGCTGAGTGTGCCAAATGCCTGTTTGGAATGAAGAGCTGGAACTATGGCTTTTCATGACTTTGTAAGTCTCCACATGGTAGGGAAAAGTGGTCCAACTGGTGGACTGCTCACATTTTTGGCCATCTGGATGTGGGCAACAAACAGAAACACTTTCTTAGCAAAGTGATTGTTACTTTGAAGAACATTCTTTGCTATTAAGATTTACAAACCTCATGTTTCTAAGTGAAAAGCAAAGAAATCATTTTATATCTATTTCTGTATAGTCTTTCATGGCAATATTTGCATACAGACAATGTTTTATGATTAACTTGCAGTTAGGAGATACGGATTCTGCATGAAATCTATATTTACAATAAATTTAAGATGTGCATCTCTGAATATTTCTTTCTGCATAAATTGATATATTTTCTTCATGTGTATTAGGGAGGTTTTCACTTGTGTGATCAGAATTTGCTGAACTGTGGTTTATAGCAGACAATTAACAGCTGTTAAATAGGATTATTGCAGGCTGTTATCTTCACGTAGCATCGATTCAAATGCTAATTTTGCTCAATTTACTTCTCATAAGGCCACCCTACTGCCAGGTATGCTCTTCTTGTGATGAGTGACAAAATATATCTGGAAATAGTGTAACCTTTGGCAGATTTCATGTCCTGGTTTTCAGCTCCTTGCCACAGATCAGAATTCATGAGTGGAGTGTGGTGCCTGAAGAAGTGGCACAATCAGGCCTAGCCCAAAAGAATTGTTACAAATCAACATTTTCTAGGGGGGTTTTGTGATTATAAATACAATTTTGGTAATGAAAATGAATAATACTTTTCACCTTTTGATTGTTTCACCACTTGAAGAATGTAATTCGTGCTGGGGGATCTGGTAGCAGGAGTCACCTTTGGGTGATGTGTTTTCTCAAAATGCTGCACATCTGTCCAACTGTAGGTCAAAATTCAAAGTACCTGCAAAGTTAACTATCATTTCCCTCTATCAGCATTTTTCTCCTCTCATCTTTCTCATATGGCTTCACATTAGATGCTTCCCTCTTTCCAGGTTAACTTCAGGATGCCATAATTTTGTGAGCTTTGCTGTTGGGATGATGTTGTCATGGGAAGACAATATTCTCTTTCCTGCCCTTTACCATCTATCTCTCCTGTCAGCCTTTGGCTGGCAGTAGCAATTATGCATGTTGATCCAAGCAGACAGGAAAATGATGCCTTGGAAAAGCATTTCTGGTGAATTAGGTCCCTGCCTTGAGTCTCTGGGTAGTCACAACTCAGTCAACAAGAATGTGTGGTGCTTGGACACTGGGATTGCTGTTTGGAGCTGTAGGGGCTTAGAGAGGTTCCTCAGACCCAGCTGGGAGGTTTCACCTGTTAGCTCTGTTCTGTCATTATGTCCTGTTCCACCTTTACAGCTGGTGTGTGATCCCCTGGTACCCACAGTGCAGCCTGGCCTTGGGTCTGTGGATGCTTCTGCACAGGAGAGTCCTGGGTGCTTTAAAGGACAGTTTGCTAGTTCTGTGTGGAAATACCCTACATAAAAACTTCTTCCTATTTCTAATGCTAATGAAGACAGCAATATACTTTTAAAGGTATTTTTGTTAGTTTTGAATTCTGTGCTGTTGTCCCTGTTGTTTGGCAAATCTTTCCATTTATGGGTTAGTTAATGCTTTCAAATGTTGCATGAGGAGAATTTTAATTATTCTGATTAGGAATAAAAAAAAGATTGTCTTACGCCTTCAGTTTTACTGTTGTATCACCATGTCTTTCATAGTTAAACAAAAAAATTGTATAAAGTAAAAAGTTTATTGCTACTGCAGTGAAAGGACATGCAATAAAATAGCATATATATTCCAGTCAGTCTAATTATTCATCTGATCAGCCACTTGTAAGGTATATTCTATATACCTTGCATATTCTATAGTTAAATTTTGGACTTGGCTTTCCGACTAAATCCTTGACAACTGTGTTATATTAAGTGAAAATATTAAAAATAATTTAATTTTTCATAGTCCTGTGTAGCCCAGAGATTCAAAAACATACAGCAATAGTCTTTCATGTAATTCTTCTTAGATTCTTCCTTGTTTTATTTAAGTGGGTTACAAAAGGGACAATTGAGATCCTATCCTGGTAAAATAATAATACAATTGGAATGAAGTATCACTGGAAAGCATCAGCCATCTCTAGTTTAAATAAACATAATCAATCATATCAGTATGACATTTTCTTCATCAAATAGGCAGCAATGTGTTGTTCTTAATTATATCCAGACTTGTAACCTAGGAAAACTAATGACTAAGGCTTTAGAATTGCTATTAATGCTCAGAAGGACTTATTAGGATAAAAGGTTTAAAACCTTCTTGTTTTCATATGGGTCGATATTTATTGTGGTCTTCTGGCAGCATGTCTTACACTTGCATTACAGATGTCACAGTGTTCATCCATTTTCAGGACAATGATAAAGTAGAACATACATTGTTTTGTGGGCTTTGAACAGTTAAGAACCAAAACACAACACAGGATGATGAATGGATGGCTGTCTGACAATTAGCTACTGTAAAGGAATACACTCAGTGAAGAATTTTTCATTAAGAAATTTTATTTCTCACTTGCTCTGCAGAGTAGCAAACAATTGTGTTAAGTAAAAATTATTCTTAAGTAATCTCTATTTTAGAATACATAAGTAATAATATGTTTCAGGATTGTGCCACTTGTTGGCCAAAAGAGGTAGATAAACCATTATTAAACTATCAATTTTCTGATAAATTAAGCCTGTTTTCTATTCATGAAATATCCAAGCAGACTCAGAGTGTTCATAATGATTTGAAAACCACTTCCTTCCCTCTGTGTTGATTGTAAGTATTTGCGTTTTTTAGAAACTATGTTTTGCTCATAACACGTTACAATAAGAATTATGGTAAGGCTCACTTATTTTCCTCTGCTGGCAGAAGACAGAAACCTTTAACACTAATGAGGAGCAAAATTATTGCTGCTGACAGATAACCATATTCCTCTCAAAGTCCCCCATTCCTATCTGAAATACAAAATGAAAAATAGCTACTCCTCAATATGCTTGGAACCAAAACTGACATTGCACTCCTAGCAAAACAAATACTTCAAACTTCAGGTACAGCTGAAATAAAAAGTTTCAGAACTGACCAGAAGACTTGCAGATAATTAATCAGTCTTGCTGTTAGCTCCTTAGGGCTTATTAATGTTCCCATTGAAGTAATCTGAACTTTAGTTTCAGAGAAATCTTTGCAAACAGAGCCTCTGGAGTGGCTCGTGGCCTGATCAAGTGTGTCTGGGAGATGACCAAAGTGCTGCAGAGATGTTTGGCAAAGGCTGTGTTTGGAGCAGTAGCATGTGGCACTTAGCCCATCTTGACACATGCAAATAGGCTAGTTTGGACTAGTTTGTTCTTGTGCCTTTTTGAGTGAAATCTTGCCCTCAGTGGCTTTTGGAGCTCAGTGCAAAAAAAAAAAACCTGATAGTCTGAAGCCTGCCTTCAAATATTTGTCCATCAGTCCCCTTGACTTAGTAGCTTTTGAAATTCTATCCTTTTTTAAAATGCAAAACAGACTTTTTTACTGACATAAGCAGATAATTTCTAGCAGCAAAAACTTGTAGAAAAAATGCTGTGTGTTTTAACATTACCAAAAGCTCTAAAATCTTTCTGAACCAACGGAGAAATTAATAAATACAACTCTACAAAGTAATAGCTGCCTCCTAAAGCTGCAAATTGACACCTTTCACTCAGACAGGTAATGGAGAAGCAGAGCAAATAAGCTTGTGCTCAGTCCTGTATTCCATGGTGGCTGAGAGCTGGAGCTGTGCCACAGGCAAAACAGGTGGGGGGTGAGAGAGTCATCTTTTGATCTGCACTAATCAGAAGAGCAGCAATAGGATTCTGTCAGCATTAATTGCAAGTGTAATTAGGAATGTTACATTCTGTGTCAGCATTAGGTGGGGTATGGCTCAGTGTGGAAATACCAACTGGAAATGTGGTGAGAGTGCTGAGACACAGGGGAAGAACAATACTGGCAGTGAGGCCATCAGAAAAGCTACTTGAAATCTGGATTCATCTTATTTTCTGACCCACACAATTAAAAAAAAGAAAAAAAATAAGTAAAACCCAGGGATTTAAATGATTAGTGTTTTTAGAACAGTGATTGTTTCCATTACATGCGCATACAGATCTGGAAAAAGTCAGGGTCATGTTACTCTGATATCAAAATGAGAAGTCATTCTTTGTTAGAGACACTAAACAGAATCCTTGAAAGGATGAATATTGCATGTTATAGTGATAGCTGGCAGAGCAGAGACTGAGGATGAAATTCCAACTTGGCTGACTTTATTGTCAAAGCTCTCAGTGATTTCAAGGTGGCTGAGATTTCAGCCTGCATATTTCAAAGCATCCTGAAGAACACCTCAGACTGTTACCACTAAATTGACAATGGTGTTCATATGTCCTGTTGGGCAAGGAAGGCCACAGACACAATTGCTTTTATTTGTGTTTATGTGATGAAAGTGTGGATTGTGTAGGTGAGTAATTACTAAGATTAATCTATCTTTATTTCTCATACAAATCTTTCTTTTCCTGTGCATGAGAGGGAGTGCAGAATTCAAAACAGAAGTGAAATTAAATAAAAAAGGGTAAGATTTGACTGCAATCGTAGTAAAAACACACTGTAATTTATGAGCAAAGCATTTCTGTGCCAAATTCTGGGCCATTTGTATTGATATTTGTTAATAAAGTGGCAGTATAACAATCATGTAATATATACATTCAGGCTCATACTTATTTTGAAAACAGCCAATAAAAAATAATGGAGCAGTAAAGAAGTATTTTTTCTTGGTTAAAGAATTTTATAATAACAGTATTTGCAAGTGGGTTTGTCTGGTTTTATGGTGTTTGGGAATGTTGGATAATATGGAGACATTTTGTTTAAGAAAACTTCCCTCTTTACCAGAAATTTATTCTAAAAGCTAAACAACAGCCACCTGCCCCCAACACATCCAAAAAATCTTATCAATATTCTTTATTTATTGTGCTATGGCTCTTGTTATGTATGTGTTGTGCATCAGTTTAGAGTCAGAAATGCAGCATTGCTCCCAGGGCTCTGCAGGGGGCTGAATCCAGGCAGTGCCTGCTGCAGCCTGGTGGGGCTGGGCTCACTCGAGGGGTTTTGCTTGTCAGCACAGAAGATATCACCAGAGAACACAGACCTCCAAAATTCTCTTTCCTCAGGTGTTTTTTTGGAATGTAAGCCAACAAGCCTTTAAATGACTATAAATTTTTAAAATTACTCACAGAGGTGTCTGACCACTGGACAGCCCTTTGACTGGTTTTTGACACATAATGCACAAGCCAGGTTGGAATTTGAGCTCTGAGCTATCATCTCATCAGTTTAGTATTGCTATGATAGCACAGAGAAAGGAACTAATGTAAGAAAAACAGGAATTGGAAACAAGAATGCACTGAAACATGCAAAGCAGAATTTGTAAGTAGTATTGTGGGTTTCTCTCTTCCTTCTGGCTGCATTCACACCCGATAAAGCAAATGCCATATGGGAGGATCAGCAGTGACTCACATGGCATTGTGCAGAGCTGGTTTGTCAGTGCCAGATGATGTATTTGCTATTTATGTAGTCAACAGACAGTTCTAGGAAGCTTCTAAAGTGGTTCAGAGACAAAGAATGATTTGTCACTGACAATCAGTGTCTTATGTAGCAGCTTCAGAGCTGGGGCAAATGGACTAATCTCATTCATTCCTTTCCGAGTCTTAATAGTTTGTCTGGAAAGTATAGACTATTCTTACACATGAAGACCCTAGAAAATAAACCAAATGCTAGAATTACTCTCCTAGTATTAAAAACAGGCAAAAAAAAAAAAAAAAGATCATTAGAATAGGCTAGCAATTCAGATGTCAGCACAAAAATCCAAGCTTCAAATTTCTTAAAAATTTACAAAAATTTGTATACAAATATTGTGATTTGAACCTTCCACCACCTTCATAATTGCTCAAATAACCAAGAGCAGTCTAGAACCTAATGCCTGTTAAAAGCATCTACAGAACCACAAAAATAAATCAAGAAAAAGCCCCAAACAAACCAAGCAAAGCCAAAATATTTATTTATATTGTTTCAGTGGAGATACTTCGTGATGTCTATAGATTTTTAAAACTTAAACTTTCAATGGTTTTATGAATTTAAAATGTTCATATTTTCAGTGTATAGTATTCTACTAGAGTTGGTAATTTTTTTCTATTTTGTCTAAATTTGCATCTTTAAGCTTTGAAAGATAATTTACAGCTTTTAGGGGAAGTTTATAATTTCTTTGCCTGTCATTCTCACTTTTCAGAGATGATGTTTTCAAAAATTGCGCAGTAAGGAAAAAAGCTAATTTAATTTTTGGTGTGTTCATAGAAATCTTTTGGACAGATCTGGTCAGATCATTAATCTTCACTGATTATTGCTTTTAAATTCTAGAAAAATGAAACTTGTTCTTGTGTCTTGGAGAAAAATCACCCTCAAATTTTTTGGCTGTCACTCTTGTTCTGGTAGGTGAAACAGCTTTTTGTACTTTCACATGCTTGTATTTCAGTCTTCTCAGAGGGGTTTATGAGAAGCAGAATGTGTGATGAGGAGTTGGCTGGTAAAAGAGAAGATAAAAAGCCCTAAGCCTTGTTCTAAATCTTGAAAACTTAGAAGTTTTCTGTCTCAGATGGTCCATGCCAAATCATCAACACTTAACTTTGCAAGTAATATTGTGCTACAGACCTTTTCTGAAATGAAGAAGTTTATCTGAGGAAGATCAGTGTACTAATTGGGGGGAAAAAAAGGCACCTGAAATCTAAAGATTCAGATTTAAATTGATAGCTGATTAAAAATGAATTAGTAGAGGAGGGAATGTCCTCTTTTCTGAATGTTACTTTCATTTTGGAAAACTTGAAAGCATTACAGCTTTTGTGAAAGACTTTACAAATCTTGTAGTAGTGGGAGTGACCTAAACTTCTTCAAAAGTGACAGCCCTGGTAGGGGAAAAAAGAGAACAAGGGTTTTATTGTCTTATACCTCTTCAGAAGTTCCTCCCAAAATAAATTAAGAAAAAACCCTAACAAATGAATGGTCAACCTGAAATTGTTTTTCTTATAAAAACCTACAAGTTTCTTTGCTTCTTTAGGGTGATCTGATTTTTTTAAAATATATGTTGAAGATGAGAATTCACCCTGAAACTGAAACCTCATAACTGTAGGGTTCTCCCCTCTGAGTGCTCTTGCCCTTTGTAGGGAACTTGTTTATCTGTCTGAGGGTCACAGGTGAGTTCCTCAAGAGCAACTGAAAACTTTCAGTGATGTTTTTTTCCTTTGAGAAATCAATTATCCTCAAAGCTTCTTGGGATGCTGCCCTGTTCTGTCCAACTGGGAAAACTAATTTCCACAGCAAATTATGTGTCTGCTGATCTGCATTACGTATTGGAAGGAGACTGCATGAGATTCTGCCCTTTAGGTGGATTGAATTTGTCTTTAATTTCTTGGATTTTCTTCTTTTGCTGCAGTGTAATGATAGACCTTGCCTAAACTGATGAAATGTTGGTTCCTGGCCAAAAATTTAAAGCGACAAGTGTATTTTCTGCTAGGAAAGTTGATATTAGCTCATTAGCATCTTTCACAGCTGAAATAACACAGGGAGCCAATGTGAATCAAAGGTTCCCAGGGGGCTAATTTCATCCCACTGATTGGAGAGTGATGAAAACAAAGAATAAGAGGTCAGACTGCATCTAATTTCAAAAAGTGCCCTATTGATGGGGAGAACATCTGAGATCAAAAGACCATCATCCAAGTGTAATCCATACAGACCTGGTCTGTGATAAACAGTGAAATCAGCCTTTATAACAACATTACCATTCATTATTTTAATGCATCTAATGATTTTCACCCTATGGCCTTTTTTTGCCCTCTACACAAAATCCATACTTGTATTGTTACATTTCTACTGATGTTGGAATTGATGAGCACCCTCCTTGGCAGTGGCTTTGCAGCTGAGCTGACAGCATGCACTGTCACCAGAGTCACCACCACTGGGGTGGCTGGCTGATAAACACAGGCACTGTCTTCACGTTTCAGGTTCCTGAGTAAAGCTCTTCCTCCTAAAGCCCAGACCCTCTCTATCATACAGCATTTGTGGTACATTTCCTCAGCTGCTCAAATGCCTCTGATATCAGAGGAAAAGAAATAATTAAAGACTAAAAATCAGCACAACAGATGCAGAAATGAGTGTTGGGATGAATATAGCACGGGCTCAGAAGTTAACTGTCATCACTCCCCATTGCATTTTGTCTGTTCC
The DNA here is from genome assembly GCF_027477595.1 of Haemorhous mexicanus. Lineage (NCBI taxonomy): Eukaryota > Metazoa > Chordata > Aves > Passeriformes > Fringillidae > Haemorhous > Haemorhous mexicanus. Next base: position 11,128,688 of record NC_082353.1, read on the forward strand.
ATGTGCTGTGCACCTGTGGCTTGCAGACAATGGCTTTGATTGCACTATGGAAAACTGGCAGTCAAGTTAAAGCTGCTGGTGCCTGTTGCTGTGTCTTTGTTCTCTCCTGTGAGCTCCTTGTAAGTTTCTCCACTTCTTTTTTTTATTACTATTATTTTTATATTACTTCTGTGTGGTCTTTTAATTATTATATTCATGCCCTTTGCTGCCACTTTTGAGGTATTCTAAATGTAGTGAAGAGGAAAACCAAGGTTCAGAGAAGGCAATGTGGATTTCAGACAGAAGAAAACATACATTCAGCAATCTGTGAAGTACACAAACACAGGGCCAGTGTTGTACTGACTTGAGTCCACCAGGCAGCAGAAATAAATTAACAGCAGACTATCCCCTCCTCCAGATCCTATCATCAAAATTAAGTGAACACCTGCACTAAATAAAATTGAGCTGAACCAGTGTGAATATCCAATTCTGGGCTTGATTTACTGCTCCAATACTCCAGTTTTATGCTGGCATAAATTCCCTTTAATAGAGTTACATGGTTATGAATTGGGAGTAATGTGGTTGTGAATTAAGTAGTTCAGGTTCTTTCCTCTGATGTCAGGTCTTGTTTGCTTTGGAGTATCAACACAGATGCCACTTTATGTCCTTTCTGATACAGCATAGAGTTGGACTGTGGCAGACTACATAATTGATGAGAAAAGTTTTTTGTGACATTTTCCATTGCTTTTTTTCTCCAGATTCTCACACCCATAGAAGGTTTGGCTTAGAAGGGGCTTTAAAGATCCTCTCATTCCAACCCCCCTGCCATGGACAGGGACACAATGCTTTGTTTCACAGGGTTTTTCAGGGTTGTAGTGGGGTTTGAGGTCTATGGGAAGCTGAGTTTCTCTAACAGCTCTTCAGCAATGGATCCTGTGCAGCAGGGAACAGCACAGAGGTGATGGTTCCTGTGGAAGGGCTGGCTTGGGCCATGCAGCCATCTGTGCACAGCTCTCTCATGGAGCATGATCCAAGACTACAAAAGAATTTGCACAGAATTTAGTACAAAACTAAAGCCATAGAGCATGGAGGGTACATGCAGCCCTGCACCCGTGGCTCCCATGCTCTTCCTCAGCTTGCCTGGGTTTGGTGTGCTCAAGAGCCCAGGATACCCTGTGGGAGAGAAAAGCCCATCTTGGACTCATTGGCTTGGAGATGTTAGAGGAGCTTGGGCTAATTATTTTATAGGATTTTTGTCCATCCTAATGATGAATTGTATAATTTTCCATGTTATATTCAGCCTAGCCACCTGATCTATACTACTAATCCTATTTTGCTATATTTTCATTCCTATGATAGAGCTAAGTGTTTTTTAAGGAGACAAGTTTTAAAAATAGGCCAGTGGGAAAGATGCAAAGAGACATAGAAAGAGGCATGCAGCTGCAAGCAAAAATGCTACCAGATAAATAAGCTGAGACACTCCCCCCAGTCCCTTGTCTCCTAGGGCGTAGTCTCAGGCCTTTTGAGGTCTTCCATGGACTTCAGCAGGCATTGGGCTAAGCCCTTAATCCTTTATTTTAAACTTGTATTGACCCACAGGGTCATTTAGTTTTTTTCAGGAAATCTGTGTGTTTTTTATTTCAGGTACTAAGGTAAATAATTTCTAAGGTACTAAGTAAATAATTTCTTCTTTTCTGGATTATCAGGACTACCTTATCCTCTCATTGAATGATATGTTTATTGGTGATTTCTCTATTTATTATGAGTTGCACACTATCCTGGGCAATTTGTAGAAAGATAATACTTAGTTCTGAAAAAAACAACTCCCATTTCATTTTCTAGTTCGCTTTTGTGCTATGGTTTGCATTCCATTTTTTTTTTTTTTTTTTTTTTAGCTACCTGCTCTATTATTAATTTAAAAGTTCTCCAGCAAATTTTTTTTACTAAACCATCCTGTCAGTAGCATTGAGCTTTTATTGATATTTTAGATGCTGGTAGATAGCATGCTGCAATAATCAGTCTGCCATGTCTCAGTAATCTTCTATTCAGAATTCCTTTTTCACACACACTACTGACTCTGTGTGCAGGTTTCTGTTAGTGCCTGATTAATCAGACACAATGAATTTGTAGGGTGAAAGATTCCTTTCCTGCAGATGTTATCTTTGTCCCTACTTACCCAGATCTGTGTCCCATATTTGAAAGGCCTTGGAGTTATTCCTTTGAAAAAAGTTTCTTGGTAAGATACATGAATAAGGGCTTGAAATTTTTAATGTGGAAAATTGAGATTAGCAAAAGTCAATTGAAAATTCAAACTTGTAGTAGAAATAGCATCAGCTGAATAGAATATATAGGAATAACAAAAACTGATTTGACTTCTGGTTTTTAATACTTTGAAACACATTTTGCTTAAAACAGATTTTGTTTCAAATCTGGGCTTCAAAAGATAAAAATATATGAGAAGAGTTACTTTCATATGTTTTTACTTTATTGTGTGCACACACAAATTTAAAGTATTCCAAAGCTTTTAATAATTATTTAGACTTAATTTTGAGCTTTTCAAACAGATTCTCTAAAAATAGAAGATCACCCTTAGCTATTCCTGCTATTGATTAAGCTGGTATTAAAGGAATAGGGAGTACAAGTATTGCACCCAGATTTGTGCAAAGCAGTGATCAGAAGTGTGGCAGAGTCATTGACCATGGTGTTAAGTCAGATTTTCTAAATACCAGATTTTCTAAATACCAGCATTACCAGCAGTAAATACCCCAAAGTGATAAATGTGAGCAGCAAATGATATGAAGGCAATCTGACCTCTAATGAGTGAGTTTAATGGGTTAAATAAATAACTGCACAAGGTTTTGCTAGTCAGGCAGAGATGCTGGGAGCTGTAGAGACTGCACACTTTCAAAGACAGCTTTCATTTCTTCTGGGGGTCCACCAGTTGTTCGTTCCAGTTGCTGTGTGTATTTTTTCTTTATTTGAAGTTGGCTCTTCCATTTATTTCTGCATTTGCTTTGCATCCTCCAGCTGTTACACTCCTTGCTTTAGTCCTTTTTAAGGAGTCTTAAGTTAGGCAGTGGCAGCTGCTCACTCCTTGTTGGGGCTGTTTTGGGCTCAGAGAGAGGCTCCTTATGCTGTCTATAGAGCTCTGGCTTTTCTGGCAGGCACTTGGGCCTCTGTCTTTCAGTCCCTTTGGCCCTCATGGCTGTATTAGGGAGGAGGAAAGGGAAAATGATTTCCAGAACCAAGCTGGGCTCTGTAGCAGGAAAGTGTGTGCCTGTGTGCCCAGGCATGCCAGTACAAGATGGTTCTGACTTTGTGTCCAGTCATTTTGTTTGTGTGTGAGACTGAGTTTTAAAAGTTGGTTTTATAATGTTAATAGCCAAGCAAAGCATACAGAGTATAAAGCTCATAATCAAACTTCTGTTCTTGCCAACATAGTGTTTGTCTGAGTGCAGAATAGTAGGAAGTAGTTATGGAGTTCCTTTATTCATTAGCAGAAATAATGGGGTCATCCTCGTATCAGCAGTATGTTCTTTCATCTAGTGGATGATTATGTACAAGTGAATTTGAAATGACCTAATTCTTTAACACATACTTCTCACATGGATGGTTATGTGTGCTGGCTCTGGGACTCAGGTAGCTGCTGATGGGAACTGCAGCAATCTGCAATACAGATGGGCATTTGGGCTTGAAATGTTACCCAAAATTGAGGTGTGATCTGTGAGCAGTGGCTGAAAGCTGGAAGGGTGTCCCATGTGGAATGTAGTTGACAAGTTGTAATGGAACAGCTTTTGTTGCTTTTCTACATCTGCACTTTCTTGTCCATAACTGGAGGACCTTACTGCTGGGAGCTGTCAGTCCTGAACACTTATTTACAGATAAACTTTTTTTTTCTCCTAAAGAAAGAGGAGTAGTGAATGTAATGTAAAAGTGGTCATTGTATAGCAAGTATTTAGAGCTTTAATTTCAACAATGCTGATTTAATGGAAATTGGCTCCTGCTGCTGGGAACTTATTAAGAGGCCTTCCTTCTTGACTGCAGGTGATTTTAACTTGCTGGTTTCAAAGCAGGCACTAATACAGACTGTCAATTTCTACTTAAAAGAAGATTGTTATCAGTCCCCTTGATACTTTCTGCCTGACAGCTAAACTTCTTCCTCAAAGAGGTTAGATATACATAACTAAGCAGTAAATACCCCAATGACACATCACAGTGATTTACAAAAAATGGCAAAGAGAAGGAAAGGCTTAATCTACTATACACTGAAAATTATTTCCTTGAGCTGCATATTTTTTTCCAGACAGAATGTCCAGGGAAGTGAACTGAGGAAATGACACATAAGTTGCAATCTGCAGAAGGCAATGCCTTGGTTTGACACAGCTGAAAAAAATGCAGCTCTCAGCCTTGAAAATGTTGCTTTTGCCTGACTAACACATCAGCCAAGTTGGGAGATGGGCTCCTGTTGTGGTTAAGCCTTAACTAAGCCTCACAGTCCTTTCCTCTCTCCTATGGGATGGGGTAGAGAATTGGAAGGGTAAGACTGAAAACCCTCGTGGGTTGAGATAAAACCAGTTTTAATAGGTAAAGGAATAGCCACTCCCAGATGCAAAGGAAAACAAGAAATTCTCTCACCACTTCCCATGGGCAGTCAAGTGTTCAGCCATCCCCAGGAGAGCAGGGCCCCACACACCTAATGGTGACACAGAAAGACAAACAGCATCACATCCACCCTTCCTGCCCCTTCCCCAGCTGTACACATCGAGCCTGGCACCACCTGGTCTGGGACATCCCCTGGGGCAGTTGGGATCAGCTGTCCAAGCTGGGTCCCCTCCCAGCTCCTTGTGCAGCCCCAGCCTCCTCAGGGGTGAGGAGAGGAGCAGGAAAGGCCTTGGCTCTGTGCAAGCTCTGCCCAGCAGGAGCTAAAACATCCCTGTGTCCTCAGCACTGTTCCCAGCACAAATGCAAAGCACAACCCTTTGTTGGCTGCTGGGGAGAAAAAAACCTCTGCCCCAGCCAAAACCAGCCTCCATGAACAAAACTGTTTTCTTGATTCTTATTAAAAAATGCAAGCCCATTTATGTGAAAATATGAGATTATTAAAAGATCAATTAAACAGGAAGAAAATAGATTCTTTTATAGGGAACTCCAGCTTTGAAAATGTAGGTGGATGACTTGAGGCACTGTGCTAATCCAGTCAGTGCAGATGGGAGAGATATCCTGTGCTGCTTTAGACCTTGAAGTTATCTGATTCAGACTCCCTCTGTTGTCAGTGGAAAGACATGGGCTTCTGACATAGTTCTTCTCTTCTAGTAGGAGGATAATATTGGTAGGATTTTTTCACCCATTCTTTGCTAATTATAATGATAAACTTTATGTTAAATGTTGCTTCCTTACCCTATGGAACATCAATATTTGCTATTACTTTTAGATGATACCATACTACCAGAAGTGAAAATGGTCTTTGGCTGGTAGAGTTTTTACAGTATTTTACTAGTTCTGTAGTGTCAGTGATGTCAGACCAGGGATGTCTCAAGGTTCACTTGTTGACACATTTTCAGCTGGGGATGTTGGTCAAGCCCAGGTCTGTACTTATCTGGGCTGTACACACCATGATCTGCAGAGGCACAGCAAGAACATGAGCTGGATACTAACATGAGCTGAATCTTGCTGTTCACATGATAAGCCTTCTGCCCTCCTCCCCCCTCAGCTTGAATTTATGGTAAATTCATATAATGCAAGACCATACAGAGCCTTTGAAGAATGACTTTTAACCTGCCTATTAAGTTAGAATGTAATTTTGTCTAAAATGGCATTTCACAATCTCATAGTATTCCTGAGAGACTCACATCTCAATCTAATGTTTTACATTAATACAGATGTTTTTCATAATTGTAGGACACCATTCTGTGCATTTCTGGTGAAAGATCGAAATTATATGGCCATCCTCAATGAACATATTTTTTTCAAAGCCATGTAAGCCATCCTCATTGCCATCTCTGTGGGATGGTTCCCTGTGAGGTGCACATGCCCCCCTCACTTTCCAGTTTTGAAACAATACAGCAAAGATTCATTTGTTGCTCACTGTCTAATCCTTTCCAGACTGGCAGGAAAAAGAATGATTCTTTATTGCTTTTGAACCTTTTCTAATTCTGTAAGCTTTAACTTAATTTTGAAATGTGTAAATGGCTTTAAAATATTGCAAACTCATGTTCATCTAATCCCAGAACAAACAGTTTTAAAAAATTCATCTGCCTGCACTAATAGAATATAATCCCTACAATATAAGTGTTGCTCTGCTTAGAAAATAGAGTGGGCACATAACATCTCTAAACTAAGTTAGCTATTCAGTAAAAAGCAACCTTTGCCATCTTGTAAGCTGTATGAAAATGAGAAATGCTGAACCAAGAGGCAATCTATGTTCACACATCATGTTGCTCTTAATCATATTTTTCTTAAATATGCATTGATAGCTTTTGTATTTAAAGCTGCTACTGTTGTTTATTTTTCAATTTCTTCATTAATGACAGATTCATATGACATTAGGCAATAATTTGCTGAAGTACTGGCATATATTTTATTGTAAAATTGCAATCATGCTTGTCAATTATAAAACTGATTGCATTATATGTCCAAGTTACTTTTGCTTCGTGTAATTTGAAAGAAAAAGAGGGTCCCTAAATCTTCCTGCAGCAGAATAGCTGAAAAAATTTTTCAATTATTCATTAGTCACACTAAGATTAATAGCACCCAGTCATTGACAAAATTCTGTCCTGTACCAACGTGCAATTGTTCATTACTGAAAAGGATGTAATTCTGAGAAACCCATCATTTGATTAATAAAGCCTTATTTGTGTGTCTTGAATCCAAGTTAGCAAGTTTCTGCTCTGCTCCTTAAAGCCCTCACAATGTGATAAAAATATTTTCCTGTGTATGCTGGGAATGATGCAATCACTCCAAAGAGAGGATCATTGTCCAGGTGATTCCAAATGACTAATGTATATCATTGATCATTGTGAATTATGTTGTGTTAGACAGAAAATCCAGTTTGTTTATGTTAGGATATTTTCAATTAATTTATTTAAGGAGATTTACCCATTGTTCTTATTCTTTCTGTCTTACTGTACAAGGCTCACAGCAGTGAACATTGAAACTTTGAGCTTTGTAATGTGAATTCTCCAGAGCAGCATGAAAAATCCCAGTAATAAAAAACTGGGGGTCTTCACTCTGTGAGACAATTCCCCAGAAGGCACTGTCAAGGTGCAAGCTGCAAGGCTCAGGTTTGAATGCTGTGTCAGGTCTCAGGCTATGGCTTTTTGGTAGCTGGTGAGTGGAATGAGGCAGATTCTGCTAATGGAGGCAGCAGATGGAAGGGGAGAGGAAAATGCTCCTGGGGGAAGCCAGCAGCAAAAATAGTCCCTATTGAAATTTGCTGTCCTTATGCAGTGGATTAGTGGGCAAAGCTCAGAGTACAACACAGAGGAAAGGTTTGCAATGCAGAGCACCCAGGTAACATGTCAGAAGTGTCCCTAGAGTTGTATGGCTCTAGGATAGTCCTGTGTAAAACTGAAGCTTCAATCAGATGGCAGACTCTTCATGGTGAGAGGTCTTGTTCCATTCTGATATGTACCAGACCTAAAAAAGCAGCTGGAAGTGAGTCAGGGTCACCTTCTTGGGCTCACTATAGGCAACTTAGAAAATGTTAAATTGCAGTTCTGTCTCTTAGAGAAGAGGCAGAGGATAATGGAAGGGATAACTCAAACTTTCTTGAAGACTTACTGAGGAAAATATTTGAAGAGACGGATGTTGATGTGTTAAACCCAAAACCTTTGTCATTAATTCCTCTGCTGTGTTTAACATTACCCAAGGTAGAAAGGGAAAGAGGCATTCTGGTAGGGATTTTGAACTGAAATCGGGATAGATCCTACTGGTTTGAAAAAGTATAGTTGTTTATTGCTGTGGTTTCTGTGTTGTAACTAGATGTTCCTTCCCAACCTCACCTGGGGTTTTTTAGAAATGATGGGTTTTGTGTTTACCAGCGGGAGAACACCTGAGATGGGCTTGTACTGAATGTGTTCCTTTTCTCAGGAGATCGATCCACAAGATAAAGAATAAAAAGGGAAACAAAAAACTTGCAGCTGTACATTTTTTGATGTGAAAGTTTTACAGAGAAACATGACAGGACTTTTGCTCTGTGTCTTGGGTCAGCTGCAGATGAGTATTTGGCTCCGTCTTCCCAAAGGCTGAGAAAGGAAGAGACAGTTCTGAGTGAGTGGTTACTATACACATGTTTACATGAAGTGTGGAAATTATCCTTGCAGTCTCAACTTTCCTACTGCTGACTTGCTGTTGGCAAAGCAGATGTTTCTCACAAGGTTGTTTGCAAATAGCTTCTCCCAGAGACATTCCCAAGAGCGTGTAGGTTGCTTGTACATCGGTGTCTTTCTCCAGAAGTCCTTGGCTCCTTTTGTGACCCCAACTCTTGCACACCCTATTTGAAAGTTTCATTTCTCCTGAGTGCCTGTCTGGTTTAATCATGATAATTAGCTCTGCAACATGAATTTCTCTATTTAAAATTATTTCTTGAGTTATCTATAGCAGTAATGTCTAGTAACTGGCAACATGAGTTTTGCCCTACACCAATACAAAAAATATTCACTGTATATTAGGAGGAAGCTACTTGTGTGGACCTAAAGTGATAGAAAACTGAGAATGTCATATCATTATACCAAGACAGTACTATTAAAAGAGGGAAGTTACAATTTAAATCCAATTTAATGAAATATATTAAAATTCCTTGGCTTTTGGGAAGTAGAGTAGGGACAGGATTTATCATTATTATCTAAATGAATAAAAATTTGAAGTTTCTCTGTGTACTGGGAATTGAAGATTTTAGCTAGCATTTTAACAGGAGATCTGGATTCTTTTCAAGTTTCATTACTTTTACAGCATCCTGTTTAATGTTCTGATTTCCTTCTGTCCAAGATCAGGACAATATCTCACTGTCTTGCTGGCACAGTGAGACATTTACTAGGATGGTGAGATATTTTACTAGAATAGTGAGCAATTAGGTGTGACAACTTAAGCTCAGCAAGTACTTTGAACTTCTCGTGTGAAAGCTCCTATTGAAATATGGGCATTGTTTTTTTCTGAACAGGTGGGATAGAAGACTGCTTGAATTTTGAAGCTCTTTAGCAAGGAAAAGCAGTTCTTAACAGCACCTTTTCTATCAGCTACTTGTTAGAAAGCTTGGAACAATGGCCATATTATGGATTTTCTGTAGGACCCCTGATTTTAAGGGTGTATCATGCGATTTCAGCCTTCTGTTCTTGCTGTGTTCAGTCTCAGAAATAATGGCCTCTGTACTGTTTCCCTAAAGTCTGTATTAGAACAAAGTGTAATAACATCAGTGCTCAATTCAGAAGGTGGTAAGGCATCAGTGCCTGCAGCATTATTCACAGTATGAGCACTATATCTGGTGCTGACTGGCTCCTACTATATCACAAAGTGACAGCAAACTTGCTCGACTATGGTTGATCTAAAAAAGCTCTCTTGAGCAGAGTCCTACAGGAAAGCCCAGAAAATTGTGGTTTGTGATTTATATTCACCCAGTTTTGCTTGATGATCTATGTAACTAAATACTGTCACAGTTACTTTTAGGAGATGAAGTATTTGTTGTTAAAATTATCTCACCTATTTTGAAGAAGTATCAGGAGATGTGGTTACAGAATCTTTTCAAGACATCTTAGATCCCAAAATAGCTCATGGGGTAGGACTCCACTTAGAAACTGCTCTTTTTGCCCTTTGCATTATGCCAGTAGATATGCAGATATGAAATCAAGGCTGAACTGAGATCCTAAGCCAGATAGCAAGATGAGACCTGCTGCAGTTGGCATAAATACATATTATGACAAGTCCATTCTTGATCTTTCACAGTTTGTCCTTTTAAAGGCTTCCCCAATTATCTCCCACGAAATCAGGAGACTCTGATGTTGATTTTCATGGGATCAGAGCAGGCACACATTATAAAGGCTGTTTCATTCTGGCCCTGAAAGGAGTTGTTCTGAAGCAAAGAGTGCATTTGTCTTCCTCTGTGTGTACATCCCTGCAGCCCCAATGTCTCTCCATTTTTTAAACTTGTGTGGAAGAGGAATTGGAGAATGGGTTTAGCAGACCCCAGGAAAGTTGCTGGTGCTTACTGTAAAGTTTTGGCTTTTTTCAGGGTGATACATTCTCAGCATTACTGTGAGCACTGTCTCTGTTCTTTAGAGCATTGCAATCTGCTTAAAACTGTGTCTGGTTCCTTGACATTGTTCCAGCATTCATCAAAACTTCTTTTGATTCTATATATTTACGTTGGGTTTATCCCATGAACAAGTCTACTATTTTCTAAAACATATTTAAGGTTTTGTGTTCCAAGATGGCAAGGAGATAAGCCCTGATTCCTAATCTAGCTCCTTAGCTCAATGGTGCCTTCAGCTAAACTGATGAACAAATATCAGAACATGTGCAACCCAATCCCTTTTTGCCTAGTTTGTTTGTTGAAGCAAATCTGAATGATCCAGGGCAAACCAATTCATGACTGAAGCCCATCAATATTACTTGAAACCTTGGACCTGCAGTCCAAGACCTGGGATGCAGTTTGGCATGGCTGAGGAATGAGGAAGCTGTTAAGAAGAACTACAAGAAGCAGCTGGAGGAGCTATAGGAATGTTTTCTCTCTTACACAAGTTAATTGAACAAGTTTATAGAAACCTTTTTCTTCTGTAGGAAAAAACTCCTCAAATACTCTAAAAAAAATGACTTTTCTAATTTTCTTCAGTAAGAAACAATTGCTTCTGTGTGTTCGTTTCGTGTCCCAATAGTCCCAAAGTCTCTATAGACAGCCAGAAGATTTATATTTGAGTGAAAGCCAGTGCATCACACACAGGAGCTTGCAAAAGTACAGTAAACATCCTTCAAACAAATTCTCATGTGCCCTGACTACAAAGTAAATGAAAAGCAATACACAGGGTTGGAAAGAAACCACATTTCTAGGTTGGTTTCAATAGACTCTTAGTTTTCCCAGTGTATTAGTACTCACTCCGAGTCTGCTGCATCCTGCTTTCTCCCCCACAACACAGCTGAGCTGCACTTTGTCTTCCACTGTGACATTTTATGGAAAACCAGCATATCAAGGTTTATCTTTAAAACATAAAATTAATAACTGTTGGTACTTGTGTGAGGTCTGGGTAATTTAATATCTTACAATGTAGTCAATAGAGAGATAAAAGGAACAGTTTTCTTGCCATGCTGAAGAAGCAGGAAAGAAAGTAGACTAAAGCAGAGTCCAGGGTGAGTTTAAATATGCTGAGCTATATCATGGCATTGATTTTTGAACAGAAATTCCCACTGAGTTCAGTGGGAATTTCTGCCTAAAAATCAATGGTGCAAAACAACACCCTCAGATTAAGATAAAAAGATGGAGGATACTGAACTGGTGCCTCCTTGTTGGGATGGGTTTCCCCTATAGATGGAGTTGCTGCTCTTTCCATTAAACAGTAGTAAAATCTGAGGGAAGTTCTGTGCAAGATGATTGTTATTCTGTCCTTATTCTGCAAATCTTGACATACATTAGGTTTCATTAAAACAAACACAGAGGCATATTAAAGGTTTTTTTGGTTTTGTGGGGTTTTTTTGGTTTTTTTTGGTTTTTTTTTGGTTTGGTTTGGTTTGGTTTTTTTTAGATTTGAGGTAATGTCATGAATCTCTTTTGGGAACTAGAGTGTCCTGCCTGGGCAGAGGGGGCTGTAAGAGCATAGCCCTTGCACTCTAAACACCTGAGAGACTGAGGGAAAAGCTCAGACTTTTTCTGTGGTGTTTTCTGCAATTAGAGTCACTTCATACCCTTTAGTGAGTACATGTTGGGATCTGTAGGAAGGCAGCACAGATGGGGAAATAAAGCCCAGCATCACTGCCTGACTTGCCTGTGTCCTTTCAGGAAAGGGATGGCAGTGGCTGGAAACTCTGTTCCCTTCTCCTGAGACAAGGTCTGCTGCCTTCTCCTTGCAGAGAGGCAGGGCTGCTTCTTAAGAGGGCACATTTCATGTAGAGAAGAAAGATGCCCACAGCATACATTTTAAGAAAGCTAATTGCAACTATTGCTGTTAAAAAGTGGATTAGATGATGAAAGGTCTTTCTAAAAATTCTACAGTCATAGAGGGAAAATAGGTCGTGTTTGAAGAAAAAAAGTTCCTGTAAATAACTGAAAAGAAATGAGATAAAAGCCAACAGTAGAGTTTCAGACAGAATTCTTATGACTTTTTGCCTATTCTTATCTGCTTGTGATTAAGGAAGCAATGGTATTTTGAATTAGAGATGTAATTCATCTGATTGGTTGACAGGCCAAACAAAAAGTTTGCTGACTTATTGCTGTTACAAGAAGCAGTTCTGGGCATTGCTCAGAAATAAATATGTTGTGGGAATGTAAATAAAAGAGAACTTACAGATTCTGAGAAAAATTTTGACGGAAGGCTGGTCCTGCTGAAAGAGCTTGTGTAATCTAACTACTCTTGACTTCAAAAAACCCCAGCAAATTACTGTTTTCCTGAAAAAGAAATGACAACAAATTTGATGAGAGTCATGCAGTTCTTATAATCCAGTGATGGACACTTTGAGACAAATTCACTCATTCTTGGATAGCCTAGTCAGATCTACTCATGGTTTATTTACACAAGAAATGTCAATATTTTTTCCTTAAAAGAAAACATCTCACATAAAAAGGTGCCTTTCTGTCTCTGGTTTCTGCTACTTGAATGTAAAAACTCAAAATTTTTTTTTCCTGAAAAGACCAGGGGAAAGAAATCAGTGTTTATGTAAAACTTAACAAGAGATGGGTATAGGTAAAAATAAAGGTTTTTTATTTTCTCTTTCAGCTGTACCCATATTCTCATGCTTGAAAGCTTCTGTAGAGTGCATATATTGTTTAATGTATTAATAACAAGAAATGCCTGTGTAAGATACTTTTTTGCTCTGAGGGCATCTTGTCTTACCCATTAGCAGCTTTGCCTGAGGTGTGACTATTCTACAGGGAGAAGTTGTTCTAGTCTCTGGCTGGGTGGTTTAGTTTACATTGTGTGCCATGTTTTGTATGATTTGTTTTTAACTGGTAATTGAAAAGGAACTCATTAGATGGGGAAAAAAGACTTCTTAACTATGCTTTTGACATTGGCTCTGATGCCTCCCAGCTCAGCCTAAGTGAGGTGACTATTATTTGGCAGGTCTGCATATAGCTCAGCAGTGGCTGATGCAGCTGTGCCCATTTGGCACACAGGTTTTTAATTTTGTAATTGGTAGCTGGCCAATAACCACCCATTCTGTAGGCTTTTCTTGCAAATTGGTGGGGAAGGAGTGATCCTCAGCTTCTGTGTATGCAAAGAGCATGCAAGGATACTGGGGCTGTGCTCATCCCACTGATGGCCTTCAGGATTGCACTGGGGGAGCAGATATGCAGTCAGGGAATAGGCAGGTGTAAGGTTGGAATACTGGCCTGAGTTCTCTCTTTCCTCCTGTAAAGGGTTGCAATGTTTGGTTTCTAGCAGCTGACTGCAGTTTCTTCCAGTTGAAGAAACTGCAAGATATGTTAGCACATATGTGGGTTTTCGTTTTTTTCAAGGTCCTTTGACAAACCAGATGTTTTCCAGACAGTTTCCTTATGAAATTACACAAAATGCCAAGAACAGAGGATTTGTGTACTTAAGAAAGTATAGTAGAAGAAACTGAAGAGTGCCAAGGCTATATCATGTTATCCAAAGAATGTGTTCTAGATTTGGTGTTTAGGACTTTGTCAGTCAGTGCTGGAGGTTGTTTCTGTCCAGAACAGGTCCCTAGAATGTTTACATTATAGTGTAGACATTACTGAGTCTTTTCTGTGCTTTTGTAGGCAAAAAAAATCTTGCATCCTCATAGAGACATCTTTTTATCTTGCTGAATACCTCAGCAGGGCATCATTACTGACAGGAGCATGAACTGGACATCACAAGGCATTTTTTTTGTGGGAAGGGTTGTTAAACATGGGAATGTGGTGGAGTCACAGTCTCTGCAGGTGCTCAGGAAGAGACTGGATGTGGCATTCAGTGCTATGGTCCAGTTGACAAAGTGGTGGTGATCAGTCAGTTAGAGGCTGGATTTGATGATCTCAGAGATCTTTTCCAACCTAAATGATTCTGTGAGCATGAAAAAGAGAAAAAGGTTACTTCTGCAAGGCAGTTTGTTCCTCTCAGATGAGATGTGATGACTTGGAGTGTGTCTGAGACTGCATCACTCCAAAAGTGAGGGTAGGCAGTCCCTGTGTGCCAGAAGAAGGGGCACAACTATGTTCTGGCACAAAAATCTTCATCAAAAGATTTGATGAATTGTCAGTGAGAGGCAAAGAGTCAAAATCTAGAGATCTGGATACCCCATCTGTCTGCTGCAGTTTGTGTGTTAGAGAAAGATGTATTTCCGTTATGTTTTTAAGGTTGAGCACTGATTATCTTGTGATTGTTATTTATTGCTATTGTCAGGTTGGATTAATGTCTGAGGGTGCAGCATCTTTTCTAAACCTTTGTTTTATTGGAAAGAAAAGTTCCTCTAGTGACTTTGCTCTGTTCATGTTCTTTTCTTAGCTTGCTGGTGCTCATAAAAAGACCTGAAGCTGTGAAAATGCTCTTTTTAAAGTTAATTCCATTCTGAGCCATCATGTCTTTTCAAGGCTCTTCAGCACTTAAGCCCCAGGTCACAGTGCAGTGATAAAAAATATGTATGTTCATAATTAGCTTATAAATAATGCAGTTTTCTCATTCAGACTTCATCCTTTCAACATGCCCATGGATTATTGTTCCCTCTGCAGTTGAAATTTCTGAGCACTCTGTGGCCCAATTTTTCTACCATTTGGTGGGTTAATTCTCTGTTACAGCATGATCAAAGCCCAGAGCAGTGGTGGAGTCTGGGCAGGCAGCATGTCTGGTCTTCATTTGTTTTTGTGTCAGGAATGTAACAGATAAATGATATGGTTCTTGTCTTCAGGCATGAGTTTGTGTAGCGGAAGACTGAAGTGCTGATGCAGTTAGACTCATGCTTCACTTCTCTAATCTCAAAGCTTTTATATTAGAGATAGAACTAGATTGAGCTTGTTTGAGGCTGAGATGCTCTAATAGGTAGTTTAATAGTATAAAAAACAGAAAGGAGTCCAGAGTTCACATGAAATATTTGGACATAAAAATGAAAGCACCCTTTGGTTTCTTGGTAAAAAACCTCCAGTGGCTCTTAAAAACCTTGAAAGGTTAGCCCATTTGAGAGGAAAATTAAAAACCCAACCCAAACTTAACAACATTTACTAAAGAAATACCTTTCCTTTGACAGAAGTTTGCTGGCCAGCTTTAACAAAGCAGAATTCTCAATGGCTGCTGGTAACTTGCACAGAAAAGAGAGAATACATGGAAAAATTCACCCTAATTAACACTCTGCATATATCTTTTGTTGAATGGGTGCTGTTCCTCACTGAACATGCACCATGCTGTCATTTTCAGTTGAGATTTCTGTGGCAAAAGGATTGGAGGGATAGAAAAAACTCCTTGATGAAATGCCTGCAGTTTTTTATTATGCATCCTTCCAAAGGCAAAGCAATCAGAGGGAGGGAGGAAAAAGGAAGAAATTGCTCTCTAAAGTAACAACTTGAAGCATCTCTCTGCCTCCACTCCTCGGTACCTCCCACATAACTGCAGTGCCCTGTTCCCCCTGGAACTCAGTATCATGGGGGTCCACAAACCATTCCACAAATACAGCAGCCCTCCTCATGCTCTGGTGTGTTTACAGAACTGGTGAATCTCATTGCTAGTTTTCAGTCTCCTTTCAACCCTTAAATGCCTTTCTTTTCCTTTTGTGGAGCTAGAAAGGTGTGAGATCTAGGCTAGAACAGGAATGCTACTGCAGACTCAGGCCACTACTTGACTTTGAAGGGATGCAGAGCTTGAGTTTGGAGCCAGAAGACTGGAAAAGATGAAATGTAAAACCTCTCATGAAAATAAAAAGGGCAGACAGGGAAAGGAGCCCATAAGCAATATTCTATTCCTGTTATATAAGTGTCTGAAGTAAAAAAATTGTTGTAAGCCTGTTTGGATAAGGTAACCACAGTGTAGTTAACAAAGAAAAGTTCCTGGTCAAAATTAAGGAGGTATTGGTCAAAATCCCATCTCGTGCTGCCTTGATTTGTTTTCATGCAGTAAACATAATGAATAATGAAAGACCCAAGGATTGAGATTTTCTGAAAAGAAGCATCAGTGTGGGAGGAATAGCCAACAGCTTGCAGGACAATATTAAAATTCAAAATTGTCTTAGTTGAATAAAGGCTGGTCTGAAAAGGTAGGATGAAATTTAACAGGAACAAATAATGCTGTGTTATCTAATTTATACAGAATTAATCAACACAAGCATGAGAGGACAAGTTGCTGATTTGGGTGGATTTGTTGGTTTGGGTTGGGATTTTTTTGTTCATTTTAAAAAGAAAAAGTGATGGGATTATGGTGGTTTATAAATTTTCAAGAATCAAAGGTCTTGTACTTTTGCAAAAAGATGGGACACAATTCTGGAATTAAAAGAACATTTCTAAACCACACATTTCACAGGCCATGAAAGAAGAGACTATTCTGCTGTTGTCCAGTTTGGAGGCAAAAATTATTTTAAAAAATTAAAATGTCAGCTGAGGAAGACATGACAATATTTATGTACAGAAGGATTAGTGCAGAATGGAGAAGTTTATGTAGAACTTTGTGGTGACCATCATAAGCAATAGACTTAAATCAGAGCAAGATTCTTTAGGGAATGCTTCCTAAAGCAAAGACAATGCACTCCTTGGGGAGTTTTGAAGTTTCAGTTGTTGGTGTTCTCTAGGAAAGGGATGGGAAAGTGTTTTAGAAATGGCAGAGGTGTAATGGATCCTGCCTTGGGCAGCACAGCCATCAGTGCTGTGCAGTGACCTCCCCTCCCTGGAGCTCTCTGTTGTTATGGTTTTAAGTGGTGGTGTGGTGAAAAGTGTTTTGGTCAGAGCAGCACATCCATTTCCTTAGGACAACCTGCATTGTTCAGAGAGCATGCAAATGTCCCTTATTCCAGCACTGGAATGACTAGCCATTGCATTGTTCAGCATAATCATCACTGGTTTTGATAAAACATTTCATCTCAGAGTTCCTTTGAATTTATTATTATATGATGAAAGACCAGTTTGTGGCTTAATTCACAGATTAGACAGCGCTCTGTAATGGAGTTCCTTCAATGTGTGAGTGACACTAATGTGTTTGCTGTGCTGGTGTAAATATTCATAGGGAGATTTTTTGCATTATCTAGTCTGTGCACAGAGTATATTGTGGTCTTGCAGAGATTTTATAGGGATAAACAGAGACTGAATGCTCCAGCAGTAGAAAGTGATGGTTAATAAGAAATGAAAGCATTCCACTTTCTTTGGTTAAATAAAAAATACTTGTAATCTTTTTTCTCCATTGTTTTGGATGATTTGAGAGTCTTTGTTAAAGTTTATTTAATCTTTAATTAAGTGACCAATTGCAAACATAGGACAAAAGCTTTCAATTTTATTTTTTTTTTACAGGGAGAATTCATTCAATTCCATTCATAAAATGGACAAAATGGATTAAAGTTAATGCAAATATTAGGTTGTTGAGTTGTACAGGGAGGCACAGTGAGATGGAGTTCCTAAAGTATGGCCACTAGATACTGTAAGAAACTATTTCAGATTGCAGTGAGGACAATTTGAATCTTTCAGTGATTTGCTGGTTTTGTGCAGGAGAAACACAGAGTCTTATTTGAATTGAGGTTAAGGATTTGTGTGTTCCCAGGAAGTCCTGATTTTGGTTAGATAAAATCGGAAGCAGTGAAAATCAAAACTTCTCATCTCTAATCTCTGATTTAAACCTTTCAAGTTTAGATGCATCAGATGATCAGGGCATTTTGGGGGACATTATGCAGTTAGCTTTAGGGTGTTTTTTTTCCTTTTTTTATTTTCTTGCCGCTTATTTGGGAAAAAAAACCACTATTGTGCTCCATAGAACAACAAATGTCACATGCTGAAGTCCCCCTGGCTGCATGACTCCTTCCCTTGGCTGAGGCTGACAGGTCATTTCACAGGATGCTTCCTTTAGGTAGAGCTAAGGACAGTAATAGCAGGGTGGGAAAACCCAATAACAAAGCCATGCTGGCTAGCCTTTGTGAACAGCAAATGTGCAGTAATTCTGTCTACAAGATGATATCTTCCTGTTGAGTTCTTTGATCTGTCTTGGTTTTTTAATTGCACTTTTTTATTTCTGAAAAAGCTTTCACAGGCAGAAGCCCCCATAGGAAGTTTATTTTTTTTTTGGCCATCCTCAAAAGTTCTTTTGTCAATTTATTATCACAATAGCAAGATATGCACATGGAGTAAATCAATGTAGGTTAACTTTTTAATGGGAAAGGCATTCTACATTTTTTGGCATCAGTCTGTATCTTTTTTTCAATTATAAAGTCTCTCACTGGGCTAAGCATTTGTCTGGTAGGTGTGTGTATCAGTGACAACTTAATATTCAAAGGTCAGACTGCAAAGAGCTGGTCAGTGTGATGGCATCTTTGCTCTTTAATAATCAGATGGGATGTCTGTGATCTCTTGAAGTGCTTCTTCTAGGTGGCAGTGTACCACTGCAGCAGTTAATTGCCTGTTAGCTTCTTGGATCAATGTAAAAGAGAGATGTGAAGATTTTTCCAAAGTCTCTTTTCTTTTTTTTCCTCCCAACACAGCTCTATTTGAACACTTTCCTCTGATTTATCCAAGAATAACCTGACTATGTGAAAGGAAACTTCAATACTCAATTTAGGCAGCTGCCTAGGAGTTTTTTTTCCTAGAGGCTGGTAAAGGAAAAGGGGAAATTTTGCCTGCTCTGCACTGGAGGTTGATGGTCATTCATTACATAGGGTCACTGAGAAGAGGTTTGGTTTCTCAGCTTCCCCCTGTGCCTTGGTGTTGTGCCTCCAGTGGGGTCAGTGATTCTACATAATTTTTAAGCTTTTTCCCATGGGGAGCTGAATTAACTTCTAATGTATTCTGCAAATATTTTGGAGTTAATTGAACCCTATAGCCATGTTTCCCTGTCCACTCCTTACTGCTTTTTTCTTGATTCCTCTCTTTTCCCTCCCACATGGAAGGTTTCAATGTGCAGCTGCACTTGTTACCAACTGAGATGAGCAAGCTTATTTGCTGGACTTTTGGAACAGGCTTTATTAAACCACCTTAATGGCTACTAAGGAAGTTATGTTTTAATGCTCATATATACCCTGTCTGAGAAATAATTTGTATGGATGCAAATTTCTGCCATTGTGGGTACAGCATGAGCTGCCCACAATTTGTACCTGGGCATTGCACCCATTTTAGAAATGGCAGAGGTGTAATGGGTCCATTTGAGGCAGATACTGTAGAATCATAGAATAGCTTGGGTTTGAAGGGACCTTCAAAGGTCAACTTGTCCAGTGCCTCTGCTACAGGCAGGGCTGTCTTCCACTAGACCAGGGTACTCAGATCCCCATCCAACCTGACTTGGAATGTTTTCAGGGAAGGGGTCAAATCAAATCCACATCACATCCAGAGAGAAGCCACCTCAATCTCTTTCCTTGTCCTCTGATGCAGTCACTCCATCATAGAAGGCCACTGGGTTGGTCAGGCAGGACTTGCCCTTGGTGAAGCTGTTCTGGCAGTCACAAATCACCTCCCTGTCCTCCTTGTGCCTTAGCATAGCTCCAAGAGGAATTGTTCCAAGATGTTCCTGGGCACAGAGATCAGGCTGGGAAGTCAGAGCTTCCCAGTCCTCCTTTCTACCTTTTTTAAAAACAATTGCAATGTTTCCCTTTTTCCAGTCATGAGGGACTTCACCTGACAGATGTGACTTTTCAGATACGGAGAGTGGCTTGGCAGCTACATCAGCAATTCCCTCAAAGCCCTGGGATGCATTGCAGGTCCCACAGATTTATGGATGTTCAGGTTCCTCAGGTGTCAGAAATCTGGACTAGTGGATATAGCTTATCTAGCTGAGTTAGAGCTCCCTGAAAAATCTAAGAACTGTAAGATCCCAACATTTCAGCAACTCTCATCTCTTTAAGTTCTTTCCTTGATATGAACTTGAATATTAAAATAAAAAAGACATTTAAAAATTAATAAGAGCAGTAAAAAATGTATCCTGCCCTTCACCTCTTTAAAGATTTTCTTCTGTCATGGTCACAATTCCCAGGAGGCAGAAAACAACAGTACTTCAGACATCAGCTTTCACCCTGTTGGGTTTTTGGCTACAATCATGTCCTAACATCCAGTGTAAATGTTGATGTTGGTTTGGGAGAGTCCCAGTAGCCCACAGCTGTTCTACCCCCTGCAGGAGGAGGAGCTCTGAAACACAAGAAATGAAACACTGCAATTTGCTAATTTGGGGATCTAGTTAACCACTTCAACATTACGAGGAAAAAGTAATCCTGTGCTTGCAATTTTTCATTTTCCCTCTTCACCAGTGGCCAGAAAGCTATGAGGCACATGATAGTGGTCAGTATTGTAACAGAAGTTTTACCAGGAGGCCTCTGAATGCTTTTCCATCCTAGGTGATCATGTATTTCCAAATAAATATGACTCTGGGGAGAAGGAAGAATTTAAAATGGACCCAGTGTATGTGTAAGGATATGCTATGCTTATAAAAATAAAGTAACTTTTGGTTATCTTATCACTGTGAAACTGATCAAGTACTTTCAGCAAAAGACTCCAGTCACATCAATGTACCTATGTGAAAGCTTTTGAAAAATTAAGGCTGATGTGTTGACAGCTGTAATACCACTAGCTTTTAATCCTTGGTTTCTTTTTTCATTATTAGGGATTCCAGAACATGGGTAGGGGAAGATTAGGTTTATCCACTAACAATATAAAATCCTGTAATCCCTTGAAAGTTTAAAATCTTCCTTGGGCTGGGGAGGGAACACTTTATCAATATGTACAGCTATGGCCTCTTTAAAGGATAAAAACCACATCTGCTAGCTTAAGGGAAAAAGAATCATTTTATATTGGCCTAAGGAATTTCAGTTTTGAACCTGTGCTTCAATTCATGAGAAAGCCTTGAGTGAAGCTGCTATTATTATAGTGTTATTTTGATCCAGGGAAATACCTGGTTTTTGACTCATATATTGCTTCTCACCTGTTGCTTCCTAAGAGCTTTACAAGGGTCAGTAAATAGCATGGTGCTCTTCTGCCAGGTGTTGACTGGCTGTCCTGGGAACCTCTAGAGTCCTAACTAAACAACAGCCCACAAAGGCACAAGCACCATCCAGAAACCTGGGAAGATGAATTTAATTGTCTCAGTGATCATTTCTCCCTCGTAAGAGTTAATCCAATGCACTTCAGCAAAAGGAACTTTTGGAGTGCTGGAGCCATGAGAACATGCCATGAACATGCCACAAGACCAATACCAATGCCAGCACAGCACCTCTCCCCACAAAGCAAGCTGAGCCCTCTTAGCTCCCTGCTGCTCTTGAACTGACCTTTACCCTTCATGGAAATCTGTTCATCAGGTCAATGTTCTGAAAACACTTTGATAACCTAGTTTGTATATGTTTTACTACCTGTTAGCTTTATTAAAGTTATCCCTCATGCTTTATAGGACTGACCCTATTTATGCAATGTAGAATGCTAACTGAAGACTAATGGGGAATCCATGTTTAAAGCAGTTTTTCAGAAAGGAAGAAAAGGTGAACACAGCCTGATTAGTGAAGAAATGAACTTCACAATTATTTAAATGTGGTTTGATTATTAAGATGCAGCTCTATATACCAATTTCCAAAATGAGTTTTTATGTTTAAATGATCAAGCTCAAAACATAGTTGTGTGTTTTCTTAGCTTTGCCAATTTCTTATTGGGAAAACAGTCTTTGGGGCAGGAGAGCCAAGGACATGTAATTCCCTCCATAGAACAATTTCCCTCTTGATTACTTATGAAGTTCAAACTGAGATTTTTCAGGAAAGCAAGTCAGTCCTAATGCCTAGAATAGGCTTCTAGAACAGGGGGATTAAAGTATTTACCTCAAACCTAGACTCACTGCAGCAATAAATATATGTGCACATCAAAACCTAATTCTCTTATTCTCATGGATAAACATATGGTTATTTTGCCAAAACAATGCCATGCCATGAAATTGTTACTGCTTTGTGTGAGCTTAAACGTTTTTTCCCTGTAACTTTCTGAGAAATTCAGGCTTTGGAGAGAAAAAAGCCTTCTACAATTCTTCATAACTGAGCTCCTACAAATGGAGGTGACATTTTTATACCTCTCTGCCTAAGGAGACTCTAGAAACCTCATAGAATTCCATTGTACTTTTTGTGCTTGCATTTATCATCAAAGGAGCAATAGCTACAGACTGAGATGTCAGAGAAAATATAATGTCAGCTTACAAAAAAGTGTTAGAATTTGTTTTGGAATCTGGACATTTTAATTTGCGTCAATATTCATTATATTCATAAACAAAACAATAGGGGGC
This sequence comes from Haemorhous mexicanus, assembly GCF_027477595.1. NCBI lineage: Eukaryota > Metazoa > Chordata > Aves > Passeriformes > Fringillidae > Haemorhous > Haemorhous mexicanus. The sequence goes on from NC_082353.1 coordinate 11,151,223, forward strand.
TTTTCATGTTAGAGAAAACAATTATTTTATGGATTATAATTTAAATAGAAAAGTTTTCTTGTGCCCTAACACAAATTGTTGAATCTGTCTTCAGAAGTCAGTAATTTATTTTTATTTTCAGACCCATATCATTTCTGAGACACTTGGCCATATGATCCCGATAAATATCTCTTGGACTCTGTGGGAGCATTTCCAATCCCTGCAGTGGGCAGTGAAACAATTTCATTTTAATCTCTCTGCTTTTCAGCCCATTGTTTCTTTTTTCAATACAGTGAACGAGCTGTTCTCAGTTTCTCAGTATTAATGAGCCAAGGCTGCAAATGCTTATTTGCAACTGCACCTTCAGCCATGGGAGCAGCTCTGCTGGGCTCTGGGAGCTGGGTGTGCACTGACATCAGAGTGTGCACTGCCATTCCTGAGGGACTGGGACCATAAGTGTGTAAGTAGAGCAGGAGAAAAATATTTAGCAATTGCATTGCTTAGTTTTCTTCTCTGAAATACAGTCCTAATGGCCAGTTCAGAAGAAAATTTCTGAGATAGTAACTAGGGAGAAAGGAAAATCACACTGCACAGCTAAATCAAGTTGAGCAGTAGAACTGTTCCAAGAATCCTCTTAATGTGTTTGGATCAAACTTGAAGTTTCAGTATGAACATCCTGAACTGTGTTCTCTGTAAGACTCTGCCATTTACATTCTTAAAGCTTTGTAAATTTTCTCTGTTTCCACCCTGTTTGGAAAAAATAAACAATTAAGGGACACATTATAATTGTCTCAAAATAGCACTCTGTGAATTAAAAAAATAGAAGGGTATCTATAGCTACTCCTTCAGCTTTTTAGACTCTTCAGACATTAGGGGTCTGGGTGAGACTGCAACCTGTGCTCTGTCTTTGCTTTCCTGGGTATGGATACAAGAAAAATTTTTCTTATGTAGTGCTCTTCACAGAGAAAATCATCACCAGAGGAATGGCTTCAGGCTTAGCTGGACTGTGCTTCTGCAGATATTTCTAAATATATTGTCCTCTGAAAATCAGTATTTTCTCCAGTTCTACCTTTCCCAGTCTGGAAATAATTGGGTTATGCCACTGATTCTGGATCTCGAATAAAAACCTGAATAAAAAATATTGCAATTTCCATGGAATAATGATGTCTTTTTCTCTCTTTGTCGTTGTAAGTGATACTATTAACTATACTGCCAAAAATGCTAGGCCTTGTGTACTGTTTAAAGTTCTGGTAAAAGATATTTCCTTGTTTTCAGCTTCAGAGGAAACCCTCACTTATTTAATTTCTTAATTTCTAGTTGCTCTACTTGGCAGGCAGGATATTATTTTGATATAGACAGGATGTGATTTATGAGTGTATGTATATAAATACACACATGTAGATGCTTATGTGTGCATAAGCCTTGCATATCCAGTTGTCTCTGAAAGTAGCACTCCTCCTTTTAAATTAAACCACTCCTCCTGTGGTTTAAAACTCACTTTTCCTATGGCACTTTTGTGCAGGGAAGCACACATGTTATTTCTTTGCACACTGGTGTGCTGGGTGGGTACTGCCAGCAATAGTCCCTTAGGGCTGTAACACACACACCCCTGTGCCAACTGCCAGCATCACCACACTCAGAAACCATCAGTCAAGTCCCAGAAAAAAAAAAATTAGAGTGGTATAAATATTATTGCCCTTCAGAGAAATCATGCATTTGTGGATCTCTTGCCTGGTGTGTTTCTTAACTGATGTATTTGTGGATGTCTTGCATTGCCTGTCTCTCGTTTTATTCAGTGCCATGTTTTTGTAGCTGCTTTTTGCAGCCCAGGAGGCTGAGCAGCACCCTTCCCTCAGTCCTTATCAGTGGTGGTTGTTGCTCTGTCCTGCTGGCTCCCAGCACTGCAGCTGGGATGCAGGCATTGCCTGCCACCCCCTCCTGTGCCCTGCCCTCTGTTGTCCAGCTGAGCACACAAACTTGTGCTTCTTTTCTTGTTACTCAGTTTAAATGTTCTCTCCTTCAAGCAGCTCCTGCTGCCCCCGAAGGCCTTGGTGGTAGTTTGGTAGCATACACAGTTTGTGGGCATTTTCCAAATACAGGTGGAAAGACCCTGGATGGCCTTCAAGCACTTAAGTCATAAGGCCAAGATTCACAGTTCTCATGTCAAGAAATATTCTTGTCTTAGCTTAAGAAGAAGGCAGAGATATATTTTTTTAATTATCTTGCTTTTTTTTGTAGTTTATCCTAAGCAAATGTTTTAGCATCTGAGACATTTCTAATTTTGGTGAGTAATAATGTCAGTCTTTTTTGCTTCATTTGTGTTTCATGTGAGATTCTTGCCAGAAAAAAGTAAAATATTCAGGTTTCATTTACATTGAAAATTACTCTCTCGTGGTTTAGGAGAAAAGATAGAGTTATTTTTTTTTTTTCTGACAGGTGTTCTTTTGTTGATGATGGTTCATGCAGCCATAAAGTGGTTTTCTATGAGGCTTTAATACTTGTCATAAGTGCACTGCTAGTCTTTAAAGACTGTAAATGTTAAAGACCTCTTCTCCAGAAGAGGAAAAAAATGAGTGTCTGTCTTTGGGGAGAAAATGACCTATGATAGCAGAGTGCTTTGATTGTGCAAGTTCAAATCCTTGACAGATTCAATCATATGAGAACTATAAGAAGCAGCTATAGGTGAATTTTGTAATCTTTTCAGGATGAGTATCTAAAAGTTCAGATGATTATCTGCTACTTCTTGACCTGTGAGTTTCATAAGAGAAAACTTTACTGGTATCACTTCAGCTAGTAATGCAGGAGAATTAGTGTTTCAAGTATTTTCGAAGATATTTCAGTGACTGACTGGCCAAAATAATTAAATGTTTTGTATCAGTATTTTAAATTTTGAGCTGATTCAGATCTTGATGATGTTTGGTTTGACTGGCTTGAATTTTGAGTTTGCCATATTTATCTGTTCAGAATGACAGATTTTTTTTTATTATTTTTAAAACACCAACCTGCCATGAAGAATTTTTTTCCTTCAACAGAATTTCCCAATGTGAAAACTTTACAGAACAAACATAGGGAAATCTTCAGTGACAGGAATGAATTCAAGTATCCTTTAGGTGATTTTCCAGGCAATCATTACAGCATGTTTCACAGCTTCTGGGGTCCTCAAGTGTGTAGTTTTCTGGCTGTCAGATCTCAATACCGAGAACCAGCAAACGGGAGAACAGGGATGTAAATTAAGCTACAGAAGAGTTTCAATGCAAACAGAGCTCTTCAGGAAGTTCACAAGCTCTGGAGAACCTTGATTGGCATGTGGATTGATTTTATGGGTAGGAAAGGTTTGATCCTGAGTAACAGAGAAAATGCCAAGAAGATCTTTGACAAATGCAAATCCTTTGGGACTGGAACACAGGAGAGGAGATAGATCATGAAGTAGTATCTGTATTTATACTTTAAAACTGTGAACTTCAGTCACTACCTATTGATTGCAGTGTTTTCAGTTCCCCTGTTGTGCTGCCATCAGCTGCTCACATCTTCCTGTATTATCCTGCTTGTCACATAAATTGTTTGATCTCTTCTTGTACTTTGGTCACAAAAGCTGCTCTGAGCTGGACTGAACACGTGCAGTGATCTTGCCAAACGGTGTGTGCTTGACAAGGCTGATGAGTGACAAGCTCACTTGATTTGGTCCCTGTGCAACACTACAGGGGTTAGTCTGGAGACATTTATTGGATCTTAAACTGCTTGAAGAGAGATGATAAGCAGACAGTTTTATCTTGATCCATAAGCTATAAACAAACAAATTTCATTGGGGTCATAGAACTATTACCATTTTCTGTTGAGGAAGCGATGGTGGTTGGTGGGACTGAAATTTAGAATGGATGATGATGATGATGTAAAAATTATAGACCCACCCAAAGCCTGAAGCTTTGTTGTGATGTGAACTGCTTCGTCCTTTCACATGAAGGAAAGTCTTAAACCCCAAATTACAGCTTTTTTTATTACCTTATGTAAAGCATATGATTTTTAAAAAAGAAATTGTGTTCAAATGGGTCTTATCAGCTACCAGCAGGCTCTACTAATTTCCTTCATCTGTGTTCAAAAAAAACAAACAGTAAAAGCTGAATTGACTTAGAAGCAAAAGAGGCTTTTCACCTCTAAATCAGCTAAAGGGTGGGAGATGGGCACTTCCAGTGACTTGTAACACTACTCCTATTTCAGCCATAAGTGTCATGTCCTGCAAGTGTTTTGTGCTGTCAGTGCCCTTCAGTGCAGAGCAAAGGACTAATAGGGGGTGTGAAATCAGATTGCTCTCATGTGCTGTGGAAGCAAAGGATTTGTCTCACTTAACCAATACCTGTGGTTTCACTCAGGGTCTGCAGTGCCTCACCTCACTGACTGGGGCTGTCTCTACTCCTGACAACATTTAAGGTCACTGCATGTTTGTATTCTCAGGTTTTCTCTGTGTATTGCTTGAAACATTTCCGTGATCTGTTGCTACCTTATGTATCTAGAAGTTATTAATGATCAGCTAATTGTGGCAAACTGCTGGGTTTAGGCATTATACTCCACCTTATCAATGAGTTTTATGATTGTGTTCTATGATGTTCCCTCTCCAGCTCTTACTCTTGGGGAAAGGGATGCACCCACTGCACCAAGGCCTGGGGGACACAGCAAAAGGCTTCAGTAGCTACAGAATGGAGTGGCACCTGTGATGCTCAGGCAGTTTTTCTATACATGGGTGAGAGGCATTTTACAGATAAAGGCTCTTTAGATAAAATCCTAGAAGGAGCCCTGATAGCCAGCACAGGCAGTGCTCAGGCAATAGAAGGGACCTGGCTGAATCTCACTGCTGGTTTCCAGTATTTTTGTAACATAGCACAAAACAAAAGTTGCCTGTGAGGGGATTTTACCCTCCCAGGTGTAAATGCCTTTTCCCACAATTTCTTTCCATTTGAGTGTCCTGTTTAGTAGGATGAAGTGGCATCTCTTAAGGATCTGATTTCAGGATGAACCAGGCTTTAACACTGATACTTCTCTGTCTTCCTGCCTGTGCTTGACTATTATTCTGAGACCTAACTGCTGGCCCTTGAGACACTGATATATTTATTTGGATTGTGAAACATGACAGAAGCTCATTTTTCAGACTTTAATCTTGGGAAGTTTCCAATATGTACGCAGAGTTGTAATTCTCAGTAGTTCCAGAGGCCTAACAGATTCTAAGATCATTAACATTATGTTCTTTATGGCAGAGGGTGTGACCATAAATTATGTTGGTATGAGCTTGAATAGAACTTTATGAGCTGAATTCTGCTGAGGCCCTCAAACGTTGTGGGCTGTTACAGTTGTAAGCAAGGGTGCAAGAACTAATGAAAAGGAGAAATTTCAACACTAGTGCAATTTGTCAACAGGATTTGGTAGTTCAGTGGAATTAAAGCTCCCTCAAAATTACTTTTCATTTTAATTTAGTTCAATGGCAGTTTAACCTTTTTTTTAATATTGTGGGTTTATTTATGCTAATTTTTTCTTGCCTGTGAAATGTTTGTAAGTCACATGACTTTCTGGTGATACTATGCACAAGTAGAAATATTTGTGCTCCTAATTGCTCTTTGAGAAATAGCTCTTTCTTAGCCATGTGTAGTATAAATATAATTTCCCTCTTCAGGATAGACTCTGATTTCAGATTGTGTTTTCATAGAGAATAAATATTAGTGCCTCCTTATTGGTGTTGCTCATATCCTTGCTCTGTATTCTTTATTGTAACTGCTAGAAGATGCTTCTCAAAGCGTGAGAGTTTTGTAATTGCAAAATCAAGTTTACATAAGATGAGGAATCAAAATGCCACTTCTACATGTAGTCTTAGGAGTTAGACACTATGCATTTGCCTTTGCCTTGACCCAGACCACTCATTCTGATGCCTAGTTTAGAAACTTTCCAAATGAGTTTACAATCTTTAATTTCTAGGCTTCATATCCTTGTCTCATTTTTTAAATTATTTTCACTGAATTGCCATGACAAGAGGAACATTTGTGAAAGACACCTCTTTGTTAGCTGCCCTGCTGCCTGTTCATCCTTGCTGTGCTGTACCAGCACCAAGTGGGCTGCAGAAGTTCATGTTTTGCCAGGTGCATTAGGCTGCTGTTGTCAGACAGCTCCTCAGATGCACTGAACTCACAGCACTCTGCAGGGCCAAATTAGATTTGTGTGAAATGGTAGCTGAGCCAGCAGCACTGAGCAGCTCCAAGTGACTGTGTTAATTAGGAACCAAACCATAAAGAGTAGCATCTCTGCAAGGAGAATGCTGGCATGCTAACTACATCTGTGGCAAATTGAATTAAAAGAAATCCCATTATCTTGCTTGGAATTCTGCTTTCTACTGACAACATGTGTCAGTGTTACTGCAGGTCAGTTACTGCAGAGATATTTCATTACTGTGAAAGGTTCTCTTAGAACAATGCACAGAGACATGGAACTAAACACAACTGCTGTGAATGGAAGTAAGAATATTATTTGGAGTTGAACTAAAGAAGTGGTTTACCTCTTTTCCTCTCTGTCTTGCTCAGGTGAGGTGACAAAATCATCAAAGCACATGGAATGTTCATAATTTTGATGCTGTATCTAAACACCTTTGCTGACATGCTGTTGTCAAGTTAATACCAGAGAGCTCTTTCAGAGTCAAGTATTTGTCATAGTACTTATAACTTTGTCTTGCTCTGGGGCTTGTTTTTAGCAGTTTGTAAACATGTTCATATGAACCAAGTATATTCAACCATATATCTATCTCTTCTTTTATAATCTTTCATGATTTTCTGCAAAGAATACAGAAAGCATTAAATTCTCAGTTCCATAAGTGAGCTAGAAGATTGAGTGAAGGACAGGCACACAAATAAAAGCACATGTAAAATTTCCTTATGTACAACAAGCCTAGGATTTGGGGTTCATAGAAGCAAACAGAAACATGGAGTTATCCCTTCATACCTCTGCTTAACTGGAATAATTGTTTCAGTTTGGTGGCAAGACTGGACAATAGAGTTGTGTATTTAGCTAGGCTTTGGCAATGGAAAAACTATAGTGAATAAGAGATGATTAGATTTTAAGTATGTAGTGTTGCTTTGATAAAAAATAGCCCAGCAATGCACTTTTGTGTCCCAGCATGTGGAACCCACCCTTGGCAGCAACAGGAAGGCAGGTTTTGGTTGTGGGCAGTAACTGTATGCTGCAGAGAGTCATTCTCTTAGATGCTTTCTGGCTTTTAGGTGAGTATCCTCTGATCTTGGAAACTTTTGGATTTAAGCTCCCAGAATTTAGGCTCTTTTTTCCATATGCATTTACATAGATTTTTAATTTCTTGGATTAACTTTTTTTTACTACTAATACTGCCCCTTGTTCAGCCATTAAAATCTGTTAGCTTAGTCTGGTAGTCCTTTTTACCAGCAGATATAAATTTACTCTGAGACTCTAATACCATACTTTTAAACAATGTCTGTGCTGTTTGTAAGAATTTTGCTTTCAGCTATTCTCCTTAATAAGCCTTCTCTCCGTTAAAAAACTTTTAAAGAGATGATTTTTCACTGACAAAGATGTTTTTTTCTTTCTTCTTTTGGCTTTTCCATCCACAATGATGCTGAATATGATGCCATTTAGATGTCATTATAGAGCTAATTTTTGTATTTAGCTTGTGAGCCATGTTTTTTTTCCCTGATTGGGACTAAACAAAAAATATTTCTTCAAGACCTTTCCCTAATGGATCAGATTCTTCCTGTCATCAGTATCCCAGGTCCTCTAGACAGATGATGTCTTCTCTGAACCTCGTTTGCTCTACACAGAATATTTGAAAAAAATAAAAACCCGTAAAATCCATCTCCTTTCAAATATTTGGGTGGAATATTTCAAGAGAACATTCTCAGTCTGTGTGTGCTGAAGGTTGATTAAGATCTATCTTCATCTAAAAAGCCCTAAATACACATAAAAATACATCTAAGCACAACATTCTTGTATCAGTTGCTGGACTATTATTAATGTCCCAAGAGATCTTGCACTAATCAAGATTCCAGCTCCATGGACACCTGGAGCAGTGGCTGGGCCTCAGTCACTTAAGGGCAGCAGGTTCCTGCACCCTGGGCTGGGGAGAGCAGTTCCAGCAGAGCCTGTAGAAGGCTCTTGGGGGGGGATAATCCCTGTGTTTGCACACCCAGAGCTCTGCCTTCCCCACGAGCTCTTGGTGCAGGAGTGTTCATGGACCACACAGACCCCTGGGCTGAGCATCCTCCTCAAAGCACCAAGGGAAGAAGGCGAGGGGAGCCCCAAAAGGGAATGTATTTAAAACAGCTCTGTAATGCTTGCTTATATCAGCTAATGTTCAGTCTCATGAAGCACTGCCCTAAGTACTAGAAATTATATTGGACATGATGTATGTGAGTGTATATGCAGGTTGAGAATAATCACCCTGGTACCTACAGGAAACCCAATTTCCCAAGACCAACCAGGAGTTCTTTGTAAGTGGCAGGGGTCATAACCTTTGCACATCTGAACTATGTAAAGGTTAATTATATTCCACTCCACTGCAACTATGGTTACATTCATGGGACTTCGTGCTTAATGCTGCTTTCTAAATGATGTGTTACTGTAGAGATGAATTATATGAATGCAGAGCTAAAATTATTCCCATCAATTACAATAAGTTATTATACTTGAAAAGTAGAGATAGGAAACATATTTGTTATAAATTATTCTGAATACAGTAATTTCTGGTTTGCAAATATTTCAACAAATGATTTTTATTTTCTGATAGTGCATGTTTTATTTTTTAATATTTCCTTGCTTGTCTTGACAGCTAATTTTTTTGCATATAGATTGTGAGCAGCAAACTTTGACTGTTTCTTACAGTCCAAACAGGTCCATGTCCTTCTTATGCTGGGACACCAGCTCTGGATGCAGCATTGCAGGTGGGGTCTCAGCAGAGCAGAGGGGCAGAATCCCCTCCCTCTCCTGCAGCTCACAGTGCTCTGAATGCAGCCCAGGACATGTTTGGCTCTCTGGACTGCAGCTCATATTGAGCTTCTGGTCAACCAACACCCCCAAGTCCTCCTCAGGGCTGCCCTTCATCCATTCTCTTCCCAGCATGTATTTGTGCTTTTTGTTTATGCTTTCTTTTATTGTAGCAACTGTCTCAAAAACCTCCCTGTTTGAGCATGTATTTTAGTGGTACAGTATGGAAAATCATGAAGGCAAAAGAGCAGCTACCTGTGGAGATAATAACCATGATAAAAAGGAACTGTACTTACAGCCAAGACAGGTGCTATTGTTAGGGGTACATGTGGCTCTGCCTTCCAGAATCTCTGTATGTGCTTCTCCCTAAGGAAAGGCTGTCCTTTGTCTTAGTCACTGCATTGATAATTACCAGTCATCCAGTTATGTGATGTGAATATCAGAGCTCACTCCTGAGATCATGCTGCTACTACACGTTCACTTGGACAGTTAAATTACCACCGACTGGGTCATGACTACTGTAAGTTTTTGTGTATTAGGGAGAATAAATACATGGACATGGAATGAGCAGAACTGGCTGGCAGCAGTGAGAGGCCTTGGAGCATCTGTACAGGGAGCAGCTGTTTGTGGCTTCGTTCATTTACAGTTCTGCTACCAAAATTCCCTTCTCTCTTTCTGTTGCTGATTGGAAAGAGTTATTGTTGCTAAGGTCATTACAGAATCATTGTGAGTGAGAATGGGAGCTGAGTCCAAGCCATCTAATTGTGTGTTAGTGCTGAAGAGATGAGCCCTGAGGCCCTGCTGAATCTGTACTTAGTTACCAAACAGCTGCTGGTATTCCCACTAGCTCCATGTGAAACCCTGCACAAGCCATGAGCTTAGAGGGGTAGTAGCTGTCAGGATGCAGGGTGCACCCTGGTACTTCTGCTGCAGGATTTCTGCTACTGACACTGTAGTGGAATCTAAACTGAAACCTAGACTAAAACAGGAAATCAGACTTTTTCTTATCAAAGAACAGACTTATTTCTTACCTTAGGGACCAGCTTAAGCTCAGAAATTTCCCTTATTCTGTGGTTGAATTTGTTACATTTCTTGAAGGACATGGTGACCGATCCGCTGCAAGCCATGCCTCCAAACTTTAAGGAGTTTGCCCCTCAGCTTCCTTCAAAGGTCTGTGTACCCCTCATGAACTCCTCATGAACACAGAATTTGATAGAAAGAGCAATGTTCCCTTGTCAGAAAGCTACAATGTCAACAAATATTAAATCTTTCAAGTGTTGCTTTTCAAAGACACACCAGAGAGAATGAGGAGTGTGTAACAAAACCAAACAAATTGTCAAACTGATATGAATCTTGAGAATTAAAGTTCCTGCCTTGAAATGGTGCATAGACTCTGCCAGGTGTTCTCTGCCCTGGTTTTGTTACCTACACAGTCTAATTATGGAGGCATCTGAACTCAGTGGTAACACCACAGCGTGAGCCTCGGAGTCATCGTTCATCCTGGAACACTGCGGGAACAACTTTGACGTCAGCTTGCTTAGTCCTACATCCCAGATTCAGGAATATGTTCTTGCAGGAGACCTTATGGCAAAAGAGTGTGGAGTTTGCCATTGTGCTGCAAGCACACATTCTTCCTGATCCTCCAGAAGCATTATAAATTATGCAGCCACTATGATGCAGTATCATCATCTGCCATGTCCTGTGTGGGATGCAGCTTGGGTGCAATGAAAGATTGCAGGTTTGCAATGGAGTAAGTGAGAGTAGACTCATAATGTGTTTAATTAGGTCATCTAAATCCTCAGTTCCCCTAAGTTTGTTTTCCTAAATGAGTTCACATCCTTTCTTTAGTAGATCAAAACTCATTCCCTTTGTTTTGATTACACCTATCTTAGTCTAGGAGCAATGAAACAGATTTTTGCAGAGAGGAGAAAAGGCTTGAATGCAGTGAGTTGCTTCTGATTTCAGAAAAATGTTAAACTGTGAATCTTCAAAGGATCAAATTCTGACCTCAGCTGCTGTGGATTGCAACTCGTGCAGCTCCATTGGCTCCCCTGGATTTACTCCTGCCTTTCTCTGGTGTACATGAGAACACTTAGAGCCTCTCTGTGTTCAGTGTGGCTCTGTTGGGGTGGTTTGTGCAGTTTAAAATGGCTGATGGCTGCTGGCTCACCATTCCTTTTCTGTATCAGGCAATCCAGGATTCTGTGGCATTCTAGTCACGACATGTAACAGAACCCCAAAGACAGATTATGCAGTGGCACCGATGAAAATTGATTACTAAGCACTCAATGAGTCATCTGCCTCAGGAAGTAACTGCTTCCATCTATTATTGTCGATGTCCTGATGGGTCAACCAGGACGTGAAAAGGAATTTGCATTAAATTGATTTGAGTGTTTTTTCTAGAAATAACATCACTCAATCAAAGGAAACATTCAGACAGAGCTAGGGAGGACTGCCTGAATTTGATTTGGGAAGGCAAAGCAGAAAGGGATGAGCAGGATGATTCAGATAAAACTATAAATGGGATTTAGAGCACCATAAATCTCACGTTTCAGAATGAAGAGTTGGAACAATTCTTAACAATTTCTGCAATGCAGATTGTGCTCCACATTTTGGAAATCCTTTATTTGCTTATTGATCTGTGTGTGTACATATCTATATACACACATCACCCAGTAATGTGAACAGTGTGTTTATGCAAATTGTGTGCTTAAATATGCACTCACCATAACCAGTTGCCAGCAGGTAACAGAACAACATGGCCAGTTTCCAGTTCTCCCAGGTGACTTTGCTGTTCTGAGCTCATATGAAAACTGGAGAGTGGAATGTTCTTCAAATATTTTTTCCTTCTCAGAGCTGAAGACTTTCCGAGTGAGCAGCACACCACTCGATAGAATTCAATGAGGGATGAATCATAGTGAAATGTCACTTCCTTCTCATCAGTCTTAGTCTTAAAGTGATTCATCCTCTCTCCCTAATGCTTGTAATATGGGGTGAGTGTTCTGGCTCCTGAAACTGTAGTGAGTTTCTGCTATTATGTTATTCCCAATAGCTTTGTATCTTCTTCCAAGATTACTACTCATCATTTGAGGGTCCAATTAAAACTTCACACTTTAAAGAACTTGCTCCTTACTGGATACATGATTTGTGAATTCTTCTCTTATTGATTTTTATACAGTCAGTCTTTATATCAATTCCAATAAGTTCTATCTGAATAATGATTTTGTGATTTGGCCTAAGAAATTACAGGAAGATCTTTTCAAAAAATTGCTGTTGACTTGATTTGTTTCAGCTTTTGGCTTTCCACTCTGAGGCATTTATAAGGCTGTGATAGCTGAGGACATATATAATTATTACTGTTTCAGAGATCTGGGGCTCTTGGAAATGTCTCAGTCTGGAGCCCCCAAAACTGGGATTCACAATCACTCTCATACTTGAAACTGCCTTTAATAAATGAGGCTTAACCCTGAAGCAAGGAGGAAAAGGACAGGGAAGGATGTTGGAAAGGCATATGCTAATTCACTATTGAAACTGCACAAGAACCAGCTCAGTGGGCTGGATACAGGATGAGCAAAATCTCTCAGAGAACAGAGGAAGGACCACAATCACACTTTGCTCTGAATAATCTAGAAATGTCATCTCCTCCTTTAGTGGATTTATGCTTATCCTTCCTCTGTCAGACAGACCCAAAAAAAGCAGAGAAACTGCCCCATAAGAGAGGGGATTAGAGAGCTGCCCACTATTTCAATTCACTATTATTTGCACAAAAGACCAAATTATATCACATTTCTCGATACAAACCTAAAGAGCTTTTGAAAAGGATTTTACCCTCTGTATATGTTATATAACTAAATAGCAAGGTATTCCTGTCTGTTATGATGTACATATATTGAATATACAGAAATATGCAGTTTATTGAACAAAACCCATATTACTTTAGCAGTCAGGAGCCTAGGAGGTAGCACAAAGTGATCGTGCTGTTGTCAGATAAACCCTCCAGCAGAAATATTCACATTTTTCTGACAAAACCAAAACATACCAATTGGAAAAATTGATGCCTCAATGGCATATATTGCTATTCAGTAAGGAAGGGAAAAAAAGGTGTAAATTTAAATGTGTTTCTTCTATTCTTGCTTTATTTTACTCATCATTTGTTCTGGTAATAGAATAAATATTCTCTTCCCCCTTTCTGACTGCAGGTGCTTATGTTTCTCCTTCAGGCAGTTAATTGGTTGATATTGATGAAGATGCAACAGTAATAGAACCTTTCTATTTTCTTCTAATTTACATATCTGTGAGATTAAGATTCAGTCCCGGGCATGTGCATGGGGAATTGGGAGTTCTGTGTTTTGACAACACTGTGAACATATCCCACAGTAATTAAGTATTTGGGGATAAATGGAAAGTCAGTGTCAAGCTGCTCAGAATGTATGCTGGGCCACAGATTACTGGGTAGTTCTGCAAAGATTAACATTGCTGCTAATAACTGCCATATCTGCATGACTTTCACTTCATTCTCCCTAAACTATGACATGTTACATGAGCTGAAGTTCCTCTCTCTAATGGTGTAGCCAAATAGCCAATTCTGCAGTGTCTATTAGTTATAAATAGCAGTCATTGAAGGAAGATCCTAGAGAAAGCCTTGTAATTCCATTTTGTGCTAAGTATTTTACCAATTTGTAACTGGAGACAGTGTCTCTCTGGCATTGCCTTATGTATGTTAAAAACAGCCTGTGAACCTAAGAGCCCAATCACTGCATGGAGTTAACAGGACAATAATCAATTCTGAAACCTTCAACTGCATGGAGTAAATTTGGAAAAACAGGAAAAGAAATAATAATGGTTCTTTCCTACACTGGTGAGCTCAAAAGTGCATCTGCATTCATGTTTCAGTTTGGCTCAGAAGAGCAATCTCCTGAGTGTCCCTGTTTATCATGCTTAGGTTTGCCTTGGAGGATGGCCTTGGAGTGAACTCTGATTTCATTCCAATGAAACTGGACTGAAAAAGTGAAATGTACCTAGAAATGTACCTTATTCACTCCAAATGCTGATGAGCATTAAATCCATGGGACCAGCATAATGTATCCAAAGTAAATCTCTGAAGCCTGTAGTGCAATGTTGAATCCTGGGAGCTGTTGCACTCCACAGGAGCACTTCTGCTGGCCTGCAGTGCCTGCTCATTGAGGGACCTCATGGGCTTGCACAGACACTTGTGTCCCAGTGCAGCAAAAGAATTAAGCACATGTCTACTCATATGATATTTTTTTGATGTATGGTGGTTGCTGGTTTAGGTTCCTGGCAAGAATTAGAACTCACAAGAGGCAAAATGAAAAATGCTTAAATTTTACCAGAGAATGATAAGGGATCAAGGCAGACAGTAATCTAAGACTGAACACAAGCTCCAAGACTGAATATAGGCATTGATCTGTTCCTATAAATAACATGGATGAGAGGCCTGAAGTACCTTGAACATAACAGTAAAACTTTTAAATTATATCCTGATCTCAAAAAAGAAAAGAAAAAAAAAGACTCGAAGAAAAAGGTCGATGAAGCTTCTTAATCCAAGAGGTAACATGATCAAAATGAATTTCAGGACAGCTAAGTCAGGCCAGAACATTACAAGCAGCTCGAGTCTGACAGACTGAAATGCAAGTAGGTCAAGCAGGAGGACAGAGGTACAGGGAAGGGAGAGTGCTCACTGTGAATTGAACTTGGGATTTTGATTTTCCTGTATTTTCTGAGTTTAAAAAGCTGATAATCAAGATAAAGTTTGGTTTGTGAGAGAATTTACAGCTAGTCAAATACCTCTGTAAAAGCATAATCCTGCCATCTTTACACAAGAGTTCTGATCCACCACAGGATGCTGTAAGAACTGTGTGAGTGCACAGGGAAGGGTGGGCAGCTCTCTGCCCTCCTCAGCCAGAGGTGGAAAAGGAGATAAATTCCCAAAGTCAAGAAGGTTCCCTTCTGCCACTGCAGTCTGTGTGAGAAGCAAATTTGCCTTAAGTGCACGTGCCAAAGATCAGCCACCATCTGAAAAGTCTGCTCTGGAGTAAGCCCAGAGTCCAGGGACAGCACGAAGGCAGCCAGAGCCTCTTTCCCCAAAACAGTATTTTTTAAAAATCAGACTCTTGTAACTCATTTACTCTGAAATTCCTCTAAGACTCTGTCCAGCTTGTGCTTGTGGGAGCATAACTTCAATCTCTGCCTGCACACTGTTATTGTGGCTGGCACATCCCTTAATGCAATAGACTTCCTTATGAAAAGAGCATGAAACTTGCACAATAACAAATCTATCATGCAAGAATTGATCCTTCAATATTATGATCACTTCTATTTAAAAGAATAAAGTTGCCCATGGATAAGTGAAGATTGCTAGCTGAAGACTGGCTGATAAATCACAAGAATTAATATTTTTATTATGATAATTTTTAAAATAAGTAAGTGGTTGGGAAAGTGTCTGGCTCCAAGAAGGCAATTCTTTATTAAAAAGTGGACTACAAGGGTTTTTATGGAATATTCTTTGTGGAAAATTTTATTTCAGAGTTTTCTAGACTGAAACACAACTGAACCCAACCTGAATAATCTCATGCACCATCCCTGCAGATCCTGTCCCACTGAAGGGTCATAATTCTATTAGCAGATCTATTAGCATCAGAGTCAAAGAAATAGAAAAAAAGAGAAACCTGGTCAATATCTAAAGTGTTAGGACTCAATGCATAAAAATCATTGCAGCTAGTTTTGATATGAAGAGTTTGATGCTCTTTGAACAGTAAATTACTCAAAAAAAAATATTGTTCCTTGACATAAGCAATGTAATTAGAAGAGCATAACCATGACTTTGTAGTGGCTAGAGGAAGATGAGCTGGGATAGGAATGCTGATGAATTTTAATATATGTGATTTGAAGCCAGCAAGCAGGGGTATGACTTGACATGATTCCTGAAATAAAACATTGTTTAGATTGTGTCATTAGGTGTGCACAGGTTCTGTGCAGTCAAGTTAATAAAACCATCAGCTACCTGATGTCAGTAAGTGCATTGCATTTGTAAACAGAAATAAGAGGAGGAGGACAGGAGATATAAAATAGGATGATACAAACTATCCTAAATTTGCTTGTCCTCTGGCCTCTATAAAAGTATGGTCAACCTTCCTGTAGCCCCATATTCAGGTACTGGACCCCCTGGGAAACTGCCAGCAGGGGCAGGGGAGCAGAGCAGGGCTGGCAGATCCTTAAGGAGATTTTCCAGAGTGCCAGAGCCCTCAATGCCCAGGGTAAGGAATTGGGCAAGGAAGGCAAGTGGCCAGCACAGCTGGGCTGAGACCTGCTGGGCAAAGGGAAGGGAGAGGAGGAGGAGCACAGGCAGTGGGAGTGAGGACAAGATCCTGGGAGGAGCATGGGATGGACATGAACTTCCCAAGGGACGTTAAGAGTAACAGGAAGGGCTTCTGCAGGTGTGTTGGACAGAGAGGGAATGTCAGGGAAAGCACATAGCCCAACTGCTGCTCCTGAGCAGCACTGGCAAACAGCAAGGGAGGAAGTGAACTGAGCTACTGAACTTGTGTGCCCTCACTGACAGCCTCTCCCTGAGCTTCTAGGGTGGGCAGGAGGAGTCCCTCCCTCTGCCAGTGAAGATCAGGTTTATGACCTCCTGAGGAAGCTGAGCATACAGAAATCTGTGGCACCTGGGGAGAAACACCTCCAGGTCCTGTGGGAATGGACTAATGGAGTTGCCCAGCCACTCTCCAGGATATTTGAAAAGTCATGGTGGTCAGGTGAAGTCTCTGGTGACTGGAACAAAGGGGAAACATTGCACCTCTTTGAAAGGGGTAGAAAGAGCTACTGAGCTCTGTGCCTGGGAAATCATGGAACAGATCTTTCCAGAAGATGTGCTAAGGCACAGATTCCTTTACTTGGCAGGAAGATTTAGAAGCCTAAAAAAAAATAAAATTAAATACAAATAAAACAAATACCTCAGACCAAATGCTCATTACTATTTATTTTTCATTATGACACTATCAGCTAAAAAACTAATGCAAATTATTAAGAGTTTGTTCACCTATTATCTTGGATCCAATAGCTGAATTTTTCTTATCAATTTATAGAATGCCTTTTCATAGATCAAACTTTTCTGAGATTTTTTGCTATTATGGTCCAAATGGCTTTCATACTGTGCTTTTGTTTTTGTTTTTTTTTTCTCATCTCCACCTTAATGCTGAATTATCAGGTTCAATACTGTCTTATATGTTCAGTTTTCTGTTTCAGTATCTCACAATTTTATATATTTTTCAGTCCTCTTTCTCAAGGAGGTGGAATTCTGAAGTTCTAGGCAAGCTGGTTTTACAGTTTTGTTCCCTAAAGTGTGAGGAGCTTTATCCAATACCTCACTGTTATCTTACAGAATTATATATTTTTTTTAACGACTGACCTGAGGCTGATAACAGGTAACAATTGCCAAGTTACATGAAAGGAGACAATTTAATCTATTGGGGAGACCATTCCAAATTCAACAGATCACAGTAATTTGCTGTTTGTTGTTTCACAGAAAAACTATGAAAAATATCTTGCTACTAAAGAATAGGTACAAGGTCACTTTGTACTTTAGCAAGGAGGATAAAAAATGATAAATTTTATGTCTTATTAGAGGCAATACAGCAGTGCTTGGGACTGTCTTGATTTTAGCAGATGTTTTTCCTATTAAAATCTAGAATATATGGCTCCAGTAAACATATGGAAGTAGTTAATTTACTCTCTTCATACAGAAGGAAATCTGTGAATAACTCTCTAATGCATTCACTGCATTGTCTTAGAACAATCCCACAACTTTTTGGGAATACAGCTATTCTAGTAAATATTCTAGTAAGTAAACATTTACAGTAAATCAACATCTAATATATTCCAGTAAATAAACAAATAACCCAGGAATAATGGCCTTAATAGTGCCACAATAATGGAAGAAAAGGGAATATTCATTGAACCTTTCATAAGAATTTTCTTAAATTGTATATAAACCTTTCTTACATTGCTTTCCCTAAAAATAATTGTTTGGGGTTTTTTTTTTGTGTGTGTGTGGTTTTTTTGTGGGTTTTTTTGTTTTGTTTTTTGTTTTTTTGGTTTTTTTGTTTTTTTTTTTTTCCTGCATGAAGTGTCCTCTGAAATGTCTGCTTTTTACAGGTCCCTTCAGCAATATTCTTTTCTGGCAATCATAGTTTGAAAATAATACTTTGCTAACAGAGTTACTGAGGCAAGTAGCAGAAAGTGACTGGAGGGCTTGACCACGCCAATCTGCCCAAATGGCAAATACATTCAGTCATTTTTCAATTAAATTATCAGAATCTTCCTTTGATTGTCTATAAAAAGAAAAAGTGGCACAAAGTTCTTTAACTGAAATATTTCTTTGGAATATTCATTCCACTGCAGTTATAAATAGATTGCCCTGTGGGTTTCTGAGGATACAGATGTCACTCTGTAGAAGAGAGCTGCAAGAGCTCTGAAACAGGAAGAAATGAGATGTTTGTAACACTCCTGAGACTCATGGATACAAAAAAAGAAGACACACATAGGTTAAAAAAAGAAGAGATGAAGTCCAACTTTTTTAACAGTATAGGCATCTGCTTGAAATACCAAATTTTCCTTAATGTGAAATAATGGGCATTTTTCTGTGGTCTTATAATTTAAGGCTTCTTTATATAGTGCCTGTCTGCCTTGCAATATCTTCATGAGAAAAGCTCAAAGGAAGCAAGGCAAAACACAACATTGGAGGAGTGGTGGTAATACTATCACCAGCCCCAGAATACTGAGAGCAGAGGTAAAGTCCCTGTCCTGGACTATTATCCTAACAATATCAGTAAAAATGGTTTACCTGCTTTTTATGAGCTTGCAGGGCTACTTCTTGCAATGATTGATGGTAAGCAGCTGATTCCCTTTCCCTTCCAACCACTCATTAAGCATCTGAGGCAGATGAGAGTAAGTTTCTGTGAAGACATGGCTGTTAATAACCTCACAGCTTTTAGCCCTTCAGGCTTAGAAATATTGTCTGCAATGTTATGAGGTAATCTTAAAATTGAAGTACTGGTGTATGAGGTTTTGTTTTTATGAGGTCTCTGGCTGTACACCCAGCTTCCTTCCTCTGTGCAGGTTTAGAATTTTGTCAGAATTTTGTTCTGACTGTTTGGAGTTACTCATGTTTTACTTTTGAACAGGAACACTTGCAGCATTCTCTAGGTAGTTAATAAGAGTCATTGATCCATATGGATGTCAAGAGTTCAGGAGTTTGTTGTCAACATGTGTCTGGGGGTAACTGATACTGAGAATAAAACTTGGACATAATTTTCTACTGTGATGTTGCTCTTAAAGAAATTATTTTGCTGTTTACTGAACAGGTCTGAATTTGCCCAGATTTTGAGGAGATTGGTTTGTGCTGGCAAAATATCAGGGTGAAGTTAGTTTTGATAAGTAAAATAAAATCCTTTGAAGGCTTTACTTCTGCTAAATGATCTTGTATTAGTAAGGTGCTATGGCAGGTAATGCAACTTAATTAAGCTGGGAAGAAAATTGTTCTTTCCTGGCTGGTTTCTTAAATATGCTCTCATCTCCTTCATGCTTCAGGTCAGGTAGTTTATGTCTATGTAGAATTCAGAGAGGTGCTTTCTATTCTGCTGAAAAAGGTGCTTTGTTGCAGTCAGAAGAGGCAGTGGGAAATGGAAATGTACCAGTGTGGTTAATCTGTCTCAGCAGATTTGTTCAGGTAACATATGAGATTGTCAAATCTCCTGTCATCCTTTGGGCTAAAACACTTAATAGTTGCGTCTAGACCTATTAAGGTGATGGGGGAACTCTGGATGTCACAGTGTGGTGGTACAAATCCTGAGGGGAGGGAATATTTCCAGAGATGCCCAGAGGATATGTGGAACAAAGGAGATGAATAAAGATATCAATATGTTGTTACCGAGCCCAAGTCCCTTAGCTTTGGTGTTCATTGAAACTTCACAGAAAAATCTCTTTTAGAGAAGCTCATGTTAATGTTGTGTCCCTTGATAAAGGCAGGGCATCTCCATAACCTGCAGCCTGCTGAGGCTGTGAGAGAGGTGTGCAGCAGTGCTTTGCTCCCCTCTTGGTGGCTGTGCAGGCAGAGGGTTTGTATCCAGCTTTGTGAGAGTCCATTGACCACCTCCAGCTACAAGGAAATTTTGCTAAAACAAAATTCAGAGCATAACACTGCAAATCAGTTGATTTTACTGTTTGTGGTATGGCTCTGATGAAAGAAGAATGATTCACACTTCATCTGCACCCTTGCATTTTAATACAGCATTTTATTGTAGATCTTACTGACTGGGTGTTCAGTGGCCAGTTGAAATTGAGAGAGAATATTTTTAACTCTAGTGTGAGTGAAGAGGAAGAAATAGATGAGGACAAAAAACTTGCAAGTGGGTGAGTTATCACATGTTTCTGGGGTTTTCTCTTCTCTTTTAGCAGTTACAAATATTTTATCAAGACATATAATGACTCTTTAGCAAGTCTTGTCAAAAACTTCTTAGTTTAATTTCTCTGTGGAATAAGACTAAAGATTATTTGCAGTGGCAGTAATAATGCATATGCCACAGGTAAAAATAGACTCCAGGTTTTGTTGGTGTATTTCTGCATAGAGTGGACTGGGAAAATTGTTAGTCTTCTTCATTTGTTTATTGAATATGTATTGTAAGCACAGAAAAGATATATACTTTGACTGAAAATCAGTATCTAAATTGCTGAATGTTCCTGGCAAACCTTTAAAAATCTATGGCTTCAAGGTTGTTGTTGCATTACTTTAAAAATAAACACTTTTTTTAAAATAGAAGAGAGATCCTCTTATTCATGTTTTCATGTCTAGAAGGTCTTTGAAACACATTGCAAAATTAACTAAGTACAGTGTGATTTAAGTCTTCTGCTGTGGTATTCCTTCTGCAACAAAAGCTTGAAGAAATGCAATGTTAGAAAAGCATTGTTGACAAAAGAATGCTGGAGCTATCTCTGTTCTCTGGAACTCACAGAATGTGATGTATTTCTTCTGATCATTTGACAATCTCTGTGAAAGAGGATAGTGGCATCTTTCATAGCTCTGTATTTTTGTCTTTACTTTTAATTTTCTCATTCTTCCAGAGCCTTTCAATATCCTTATTTTCTTGTGGGTTATGAGATAACCCTGGACTGGGGTGGGATTCATGTGGCCAAAAGTAGCTGTCCAGATTCCATTTATAGTCATTAGGGTCATTAGGGGCAGGAGTTTGCCTCACTTGGGAGAGGACATGCAAAAAATGTGAGATGAATGGCTCCTTTAAAAAGTGCAGCTAAGTCCACGTTGAGCTGCAGAGAGCCCCTCTCTGGTGAGCTGAGCTGTCCCTCCCTGCCCAGGTCATGCCCAATGCTCAGGGAAACAAATCTTCCCCCTGCTCAAGTGATAGCTCTGTTATCTTACTCTGGCAAGCTCTCTGAAAATGAACTTCAGCCTGGTGTGGGTGGCCAGAAAAGGCTTTCTAGGGTGTATTGAAGGACCAGGATTTATTTCTGCCCTTTTCCTAGAATATGAATTTCCCTCCATCTTCTGGGTGGTGATTGCTACACATGGAAAAGGTTAATCCATATAGTTTAGGATTATGTTGACTTTAAGAGTTTATTTTCAAACTTTACAAAGAAATGAGAAATATGGTGCTATATTAATTTAGCAATGCATTCTTGTTATCAAAAAAGGATGAGGTACTTTTCTATTTCATTTTGTATTCCCTCTTGCATAGATCCACAATTCTAATTCTCTCCATGAAAAATCAGATCTCTTAGGAAAAGTGATTATTTAATTTGTGCTTTTCCTTCATTGTGCTGCCATCCCCTTTAAAACGCTGAAGATTTTTAATGGCATAAATTACTTAAATGGCATTGTATAGGAAGAATAGGAAAAATATCAAGTTGCAGTGGGATTTGGAGTTTGGAGTTTTTCAAGAACTGATTATCGATAATCCAAAAGTATTGCTGAACAGCCTTCATTAGAATCTCTCAGCAATCTGAACCTAGGCAACAGACTGATTCTTAAATTTTCATCAGTTTAGGACTGTTAGTCGTTTTTAGCTCTTTTCTTTTTGCATCCATCTGTCAATAGCATTCTCCTTCTGGCTAGCCACAGTACCATTATCATTTCATTATATGCTAGGACAGAGGGGAAAATAGAGTCTGTGGTATGTATTTTTAAAATGTCCTTCAAATCCTTGGTGCTTCTGATAGCCCTTATGTCATATGTCAAACATATTTGTGTCTTGGGTACTGTAATGCAAGGATTATGGAAGTGAAGGGGAGGAATTGAATTAAAACATAAATAAACATTCACTGATTGTTCAGGAGGAAAGATGAAGTTTTATCATGTATATCAAAGAGGATATATTAGAAAATGAGGCAAGGAAATGAACTCTTGGGACAAATGGAAATGCTGTTGTTCATGGATAATTAGATCACCCTGCTCTGATGAGCAGAATGTAGCAAGAGATGGATACACACACTTCCAGTAGGTGTCTTAGTGTCTTACAGTTCTAGTGATCAAAAGCAGAGTAGCCAAAGGTGCTTCCAATGCTGTTGTGCAGCCATGTGGCTCATGAGCTCCCCACCTACCTGCTGGAAAGGAATGCAGATGGCCCAATATCTGCTTGAAACATTTTGCAGTCACTTTTCAGAATTTCAGGAATAAAGAGTTAAAGGGAGGCTCACAGATTGCATTTTGGCAGGTGAAATTGCGAAAGTAAAAGGTGAGGTTCATGAGAAATTTTATGAAATATTGACATTTCTGATACAGAAAAGGTGGAGAGAGATAAGAACAAATTTAAAATACTGGGCTTAATAAAGGGATACTTAATAGCCTTGGGTTAGTGATATGGATACTGTGTGAGAGGGAGAGAAAAGACTTTCAAGAGCTGGCAGGTCCCAAGAGACTTTCTAGCAAGGCCAGAGACACTGGCTGTCCTCATGAGTAGGTCAGCTAAATCATGAACTCTTCAAGGATTTAAGCCACAAGTAGGAATTGCATAGAAAGTGGAAAGTAGGTCAAATGGCTAAGAATGACTGTCAAAGGGTACAAAAACCCAAGAAAATATGAGAAAAGTTAAGAAGAACCAATGACTCTGGAGCATAAAGTAGTAGAAGAAAACACTCTGCATGTCAATAGCAAGGAATCAGTTATATTTCTCTTGGCAGGGAAGATAGCAGACACTGCCCAGAAGGTTGAAATCTACTTTTTGCCTTGGTTTTCAGTGAAATGTGTTTTAAACACATGATCAAAGCTAATATAAAACAAGTCATGATCCTAACCTGATTTGCATGGCTTCTATCTAGTGGCTATTTTAAAGATCCTTAAGCTGGCAGATATCTTCTCTAGGGCATTTAGAGCACTGGCTAGAAAATCTTGGAGCCACTTGCAGTTGTGTGTGGAAACTTGGAGAGAGTGACTGAGATTCCAGCAGCTACATGTAACGTTCTGGAGCAGCTTCATGGAAAGCAGAATGAAGGATCTTTTTCACATTATTGATGAGCATCTGCTTGGCTGCAGATTTGGATGCTTATTCCACCTGCAGAAATTAGTGATTTTGTTCCCCTTCCCCCTGCTCCAGCAATGATCTTTGGAGAAACGTCTTGTGATGTACCCTGTTTTAAAAGTTCATGTAGTTACAGGTCAGCATCAGCCACAATGGGGCAAGTTCAGAGAGTGTATTTCTGGTGTTGGTAATCCACTGTCTCAAATTGTTCTTCCTAACACCTCCTGTCACAGCCTTTTAAGCCAGTAGCAAAAATAATTTCATTTTTAGATTAAATTGTGCTTTTAAGGAGAGAATGTGGAGGCAAGAAGAATAAACATGTAGGGGAAATTATGAATTTTAGCCTAATAATGAAAATAGAGAGAACTGGAGACTTTCAGATCTTTCAGCACCTTGGGACTCCCCTGTCTCTGACTGTTTGTTGGATTTTTTGCAAGGAGGCTTTTAGCAGGTGAATGCTGCCAATTTACACCAGCAGGCAGGCCATCCTTTTGTTGATGTGAATGCAAGGCTGCTGTATGGATATAGGTGTTGATGTGTGAATGCTTCTATTCCTTTCAAAAACAAAACCCAGAGTCATCCCCAAAACTGTCACATTTCATGTATGTTCGGTTCTTTAGAATATTTTCATTATAAAATTCCCCCAAAGTATTCTGTTATCAAAATTAAATTGCATTTGATTGTCATCAGGTTAAGTCCTGAGGGAGAAACACCAATTCAAAAGTACCCTGTTAAAGCACTGTAATGGGTCTCTAACGTAGATCCTGCTGATTTTACCTACAATAACTCAAATTACTTCTTTTATTGTTCTATCTAGCAAATGTTTTATGTAAAAAATGTTGCCTTTATATTGCTTTTTTAATTTAATTTGTTTTCATCTCTTAACCCTTAAGAGCTCCTGCCCCAGGAAGCATATCTTGCTTACAATCCCTTGACTGGCAGAGTGGTAAATGCAAATGTTTTTCTATTGAGGCCAGACCAACTTTTATTGGTATATTTCTATTGTCCATCTTTTTTCAGTGGTGTAGCTGAAATACAGACAAATAGTGAATAAAACATTTTTTTTTCCTGTAAGAATGTTAGTGAAGACTTCAGAATTAAAATAGCATTCTTGGCAACTGTCTTTTCCAGAAAACTA
This sequence comes from Haemorhous mexicanus, assembly GCF_027477595.1. NCBI lineage: Eukaryota > Metazoa > Chordata > Aves > Passeriformes > Fringillidae > Haemorhous > Haemorhous mexicanus. Next base: position 11,175,871 of record NC_082353.1, read on the forward strand.
TTTTGAGAATGAGTTACCGAGTGATAATTAGATATTGAAATGCGCCCAGTTTCACATTTCAGTGCTCCTTTCCAATTAGAATGGCATTAGAGTGAAAGTGTAGCTATATAATTGTATGAAGAATAGATCCAATTTTCTCAATGTCACTGCAATATCACCTTTCAGTAGTAATGGTACTGAATGATTACACATATCATTTAGTAATAGTATTTTACTCATTTCACAGAGGGATCTCTTTTATTAATTTTTTTTATAAGTGGACAGGCGATCAGATTGTAAATGAGCACATAGAGAGGAGGCCATGCTATGTACAAATGTGTCAGTGCAAATGGTGCTGCATTCTGAGCTGCTGGCAGTGAGATGACACTGTGTCTGCTAACATGCAGCATCTGCAGGCAGAGTGCACTGGCTTTTTAAATGGTCAAAAAAAGCAATTGCAAAAACGATCTTTGCAATGTCTTTTTGGCTCTGCTGTTGTGTGTAGCTACAAAATGAGTTCTGATACAGGTTTAGGAATAAATAGTGCCATTAGCCTTGCTGGTTAGCAGGCATTTTATATTCTTCCTTCCCTCCTGGTCTCTCTTGTTCCATCTTCCTGTGGAGCAGAGCAGGCTGCAAAATGGGTAATCCCTGGGAGAAGGCAGTGCTACAGAACTCAAATCAATCATGCCAAATGCTACTAGAAATATTTCTTATAGGTCATGATAGGAAATTTATCCAGCAATTTCCATTTAAATGGCAGCTGCTAGAAGCAGACTGTATAGAAATTTCATGTTTAGACTTTAAGGTATGTCCCTTAGGACTCTGGGAAAACATGGGCTCTTTAGTTTAACTCCATAAATATTAGTCCAGCAGTGTATTGCACAGTTGAAGATACATTATCAGCTTAATCAGAGGCACCTGAGTGGGTTAAATTTGATGCAATGTTTGTTTGGTGGTATTTCCAAGATCTGGACAGCCAGAGATCTTTTGCTTTAACAGCTGCTGCAGAAGCATATTGAGATTTAGCTTTGTGCCTAAGCTCTCAGATAAGAGTTTTTCACATTTCTGTGGTATATATTTCTCTCTCTGGTCTCATCTTCTTCTCATACCTTCTTTTTAAATTCACAGATTTGCTTGAAGCAGAAACAGTCTCTAATTACGTGTGTGCTTGTTTCTGGAACTGCCATGACCCTTCTGCATATTTTCTATCTCAGTGTTAATTCTTATTCTTCTATCGGATCTCAAATGCCACTGAAATAAGCCAGGTGTGAGGGTTGCCCTGGCTATACCCCAAATTTCTAAAATAATCCTTTGGCTAGTCCTGCATATGCTTTATTCATTTAAAAGTTCCCTGAAGTCATAGCCTGTGTTATCAGTACTAAACAAATGGACTGTTTCTGGTAGCATTTTGATAAACCAAATTTTAAATTAAAAAAAGGTCATGTTACAGTTTTAAGTGGGGACTTCAAAAAGTGGCTTTTGCCTGTGTCTGGTGGATTGTTTGAAAGGCCTAAACATGCCTAATGGATCTTCTGGTGGTCCAATTCTAAAGATATCTGTAAATGATATGTCATTATTTTCCCTAATTATGAATGTAATAAACTAAGAGGATTCTGAAGGATGTTTTCAGAAAATAATGGTCCTTAGTTTTTGAGAAGCTGAAATAATTAAAAGAAGATAATTCTTAGCTCTAGGGTGAAATGAGAAAACAAAATTAGGCAGAAAAAAAAAGATAATTTTTTCTTAAAATTACATTTTAAAAATCCAAGGTATTAAAATAAAATTAGCACTACATGCAGCTGCTGTTTATACTTTACACAATAGCAGATTGAGAGCAAAAAATGTATTGTCTAAACTGCATTAATTTTCCACCTTTTCTATTGTGACTAGTGACTTGCTTTATCTGTCTTTTTGGTTTGGGTTTTCTTTGTTTTAATTGTGATCATTACAAAGAAGAATGTAATCTGTCCAGTTGGAAATATCAGCAGGGTTCTGACATCATTAATGTTTTATTTGCTTATGATATTGAGAAACAACAAATTTTCAAAGAAGACTGTACTCATACTGTTGTAAATTAAAAAAGAAAATATTTTGATCATGGAAGTCATCCACCTTGGTGTCTAATGGAAGCCTGGTGTATGATTGTTCCAAATTCATATTAAATACTGCAGATTAAAATATCAATTTTTGTTCTTCTAGTACTGAAAAATTCTAATGGAGACCTCCTAGAAATTCCTTTTATTTGTGTTAATAAATTTGCCATTTGTTTCAGTCAGGGCAAACTTGGTATTTCTTTGCCTCTTTGGAAATGCTTTGTCAGAAGCAAGGACTTCAAAGTGTGTCATTGTGCTGCTGCCAGAAGTAAATCTTGTACTTATCATTGTAGACATCCTTGAAGGCAGCAGGAAAAAGGACAGATGGCCAGTGAAGGGGACTGACAGACTTGAACAAACTGAAACCTCTCAAGACTCTGTGTTGATTTGGTTTTTATTTTTATGGTCATATTTTCTGTCATTTGTGATGGAAATGAGGAATGCAAACAAGCCAGAATAAAGTGATGTGTCACAGGCCACCAGAGTAATGGAGTTTACAGTACATAAATTGTCCTTGGTGTAACAAGGGATTTTCCCAGATAAAGAATAGGTGTGGGTGTGTTATCGGGCTCTGCACACTGCTTTTGTTGTTTGCCAGAGTTAATACAGGCTGGGAAATTCTATTCATCAGCATTTCCCCCCAGTGGAGCCTGTCCAATATGCTTTACCTTAATGTATTCCAAACATCTGCATTCAAATAATTTATTCATAGGCTGAAATCTCTAATCCCAGTCTGAGGTGCAGAAATGTTTACTTGGTCAGCCTGACTCCGTTAATCTGGGACGGTGACAGGCAGGTCACACAGCGCCGTCCTTTCCCGTGAACTTTGGGAACAATGGCTTGTTAGTCATTTTCTCCAAGAGCAGGTAGAGGCAGCAGTCTGTGTGGATGTATTGAGAATCAGCTAATGGACAGAAAGTACCTGCTCCGACACATTAATTCCCTTCCCTGTCAGGCTGCATCATTGTAGAGTGTGCATGATGGGAAGCAAGGTCCCATCGCACTGTGGCACCTGCTGCTTTTCCATCTGCCGAGCGCAATAGCTCCTTTGATTGCCCATTTTTCAGCCTAATGACTTTATTCCTTTTCTTTTTGCTAAGTTTTTACATTTTTATTGTAATTTTGATGGGCATGGTTTGTAGGCTTTTTTTAATTTCCTCTTCTCCAGTGGGCACTTGGAGCGTTGTTAAAAGAGTAACTAACAAAACAATATTCCGAACCTGTGCCCACATTCTGCCTGCCCCAAGTGTTGTGTTTCATAATTTATTCTGATAAAGTTGTCATGGTGATAATGTCTCTTGAGAATGAAAGTGCCATGTGCCTGGCTGATTACAGGAAACAGCTCAGATGGTACATAAACTGGTAAATATTGAACCCATGGGCAATAACATTAGCTGTATTTTGTCCATTTATTTATTTATTCAATGTAGCTCTGGTCAGCTTGATAATGGAAAGAGTGTGACAATTCATATTTTACTTTCTATACACTTAGATTTATGAGGATGTGAGACAGGCTTCTGCTGTGGTTTTGGTTTTCTTTTTTTAAAATTTAGTGACATAAATGTTGGCGGAGATCCCTGAAATAGCCTTTGAATTCCGTCTAAAGCTGTTGATTTGGCTGGATTAGTCAAAGCTCCAGATCATTAATACATATCGAACATCTGTCAAAAATAGAACTTCCAATTAACAGATGTATCATCTGTAAATTGTGACTTCAGATTTTGTGTAAGAGAAGTGCCTCTAGGATTCCTGATAAATGCTGGTTTTATTAATTCAAATACGAAGATAAAAGACACACTTTTAAATATGATTCTCTTCCTTCAAGAAGAAAACAGAATAATGTGTTTTTCATTAAAAAACATTAATTATGATAATATCAAAGCATATTAGGGTACTCCTTGGAGTTCTTCTAGGAGAAATCTCAGTGGTGAGTTTTAAAATGACACACTCCAACAGGGAAAGTTTAGATTATGATATGCTTTTTTTTTTTTGGGTGCATTTATTGTGTGGTGTAGTCCTCAATCTGCATTTGAGAAGTGCCAAGCGTGCAATCTTTACACAAATCTGAACTATAAATTCCTGAAATATTGCAGTTCTTTGTGTGTTTTTCCATGATATTTTTGTTTGTTTCTGTTAAGTGATTTAGTAATGCATCAGCTACATTTAGGTCTATAGACTTTGTCGGAGGCCTGCTGCACCTGACTTCTGCTGGAGTTTTAAAACTATTTCTCACTTCTAATTGTAGATAGAGAGTTTTTTATATAGTCCTAAAGCACTTGGTGACTGAGCTTTACATAGTGCCCTTTGGAACACTTTGGGAAGAACCTCTCCCTACAGACAGAAATTTAAGAGCTCACACATGCATTTGAATGATGTATGTAAATATTCTGGTGAGCAGTTTTAAACAAGATCCAAAATTTACCCACATCAAAATGGGATTATGTAGGTACATGGAACTGGTTGGAGATTCCCCTGAGCAGATGGAAGTGCTATTAAAGTAGTGTTTTAACCTGTGCTCTGGGCAGGAGCCAGGAAGAGAGCTGCTGGCCAAATGCAGAGGAGCTGGTGGCCTTGGAGAGATCTTCTGGCCAAATGCAGAGGAGATGGTGGCCTTGGAGAGATCTTCTGGCCAAATGCAGAGGAGCTGGTGGCCTTGCAGGCAGTGGGGAGCAGCTCCTGGGCAGCCTGGTCACCACGGTGCCCCTCGACGTGGAGGGGATGTGCAGGGCACATGGGTCACTCAGGGACATGGCTCTGTGGGACCAGGCCTAGGCTTACACTGGCTTTTTGTGTGTGTTCAACAAAACAGAGCAGGACAACAGGTTTTCCAGGCAATTCCTGTCTAGCAGGGCAGCACAGGGATGACACAGATGTGGCACTGGAATCTCTCAAGGTCGTGTCACTATGAGCACAAACTGCAGTATTGTGTGGAGCACGTCCCTGAGGCTGCAGCTCCCTGTTTCTAGTAGATCCTGAATTTCTAGGAAGGGTCTAGATTGAGAACTTTCTGCAGCTTGCATTGATAATGACTCCTCTCCTAGTAAGCAATAACTTATTTGTTAATATTTGTACCAGAGTCCCTGTCCCAGTCATGGTTGGAGCATGTATCTGTTTAGTGTGGCTTCTTGCCTGCAGGGCCTGCTGACAGGAGAGGGGTCTGGAATGTACAAAGCCAGCTCATCACTGAGATTTGCATCTCTGTGCACAGTTTTGGTTAGGTAGACTGGATGTCCTGGGCTCTACCCACCTGCCTCTGTGTGGCTGAGTGACTGGGATGTCCCAGCAATCCCAGCACTAAGGCATTCAGCGCTGCCTGCAGGATCACAGAACCGATGCGGAGCAGGAGGTGTCTGCCCTTGAGCAGAAACAGCCCTACAGTGCTCAGGGCTTGGAGCAGCTCAGAGCTTGAGGAGACACATTTGCTGTGACACGACAGGTGCTGCCAGGCAGGCACATGCTCCTCATCCAGCGCCATATCCTCGAGTGCTCTCACTCAGCTGCTGCACCATTCCTATACATTCTGAGAGGAGCCAGCTCCCTGCTACTGTTACCATCACTCTGAAACCCTGCTCTAGGGAGGGCTGCTGCTACACAGCACAGATGTATCACACAACTAGCACAGAGTGCCTTATGTATGACTGCACAGTTCAAATGCAAATTCTTTGGAACACTGTGGCAGGATTATATTGCAGAATTATGTGTGAAGATAATGAAGAACAGAGGAGGAGCAAGGAACTGAATTTAGGAAATAGAAGCCTTCTGTAGTAAATGTGAAATGTGACTTCATAATAGGAATGTGAGGTTTAACCTTAAAAACTCTCTCTGCCACCTGTGTTTTCCTTTATTTTGAACATGGGTCTCAGAGAGTTCACTTCTTGGCCACCAGCTCTGGCACTGGAACATATGCTAGGAACAGGCAATTCCCCTCCCTTTTACTGTGCAGAGCCAGGCTTTATAGGCCCCTCATATCCTCCAATGTTGTCTCTTTCCCACATCTCATTCCCTGCTGAGTCAGGGGCATCACCTGACTGTGTGTTTCAAATGCAAATTTGTAATCCCTAATCTAAAGAAAAAAAAAATCTTTGATCTGGTGCATCATCATGGGAGGGCCTGGGTATCATAGTTGCAAGCTACATCTCTGTCATGGAATCCAGAGCTTCCCACCTCTGCTGTGGGAGCCTGAAGGGCTGACAGACCCTTAGGCATCTTGTTATTTCCCAGACTTCCTACTATACAGGCATGGAGCCTGGGAGACTGTTTAACAATCCCTTAGTTCCTCTTGCAAAAATTCACCATCATTCCACCAGGCTGGAGAGCGAAAGGCAGATGTTCAGGATCCTGATTACAACTTTGTTTATGTTTTGTTTAAATTCGTAAATTTCCCTTTTTGAAACCAAAATATTGACTTCTAATGGATAATTCACTTCTTGATCTATGGCATAACTATGAATTTCTCCCTAGAAATTTGGAATTTCTATTTTGAAGATACCCATTTTTCAACATTGGTCAGGTCAGTAAACCTTTCATGAATGGCAAGGTTTTTCATGAGTTTGGAATTTAAACAAATCCTCTCATATTGTAATGTTCAAGGGAAGTCACATCTTCTGCCCTACCAAGATGTCAGTCACAAACTCCCAGTGGAGTAGCATTATTCAGCAGGGATATTATTTCACCTATGTCTGTGCAAGAACAAATTGATTCACAACCCTGAGCTACTGTACAAGAGGGGAAAATTAACTGCTTCTGCAAGTCATGAAATTGTTATAAAAAGCCCCCCAAAACCGGAAACTTATTATAAGTCAGTGTGAAAAGATTCAGTCCCTGACACTTCTCTGTTTCTTGTGAGAACTTGCAGTATATTTAGCTCTTTGACAAGGTTATACATTACACCTAAAAAGAAAGGGGAAGGAAACACTCCACACTGCAGACAAAGCCTGGAATTATCTTTAATAGGTGAAAGATGTCTGTGACCCCAGCTCAGTGCTGTGATGGAGAGCTGCTGGTGTGACAGCTCCTTTCTGCACTCTCAGATACAATGAGACAGATGGAAGCAGCATGTCATTCTCCTGCTTCCCATTCTGCAGGAATCAGAGACAGATTCAAACTTGGGAAAAGCAGAGTGAGACGCTTTCAACCTACTTTCAACTTGCAGCATTTGAAAGGCTCAAGTTTCTATGTTATCTGAACACCATTGACAGGAAAACAAGAAAAGGGGGAAAAGCTGATACATCTCTTCCTAGAAATGGCTCAAAATGCTGGAGTTCACATATTTTTATTTTTTGTGCTCAGTTTGTGAAAGTTTGAGGGTAGCTCTGTACACAGTTTTTCCAGAGAGAAAGGAGGAAGGGGAATAGTCACTGAAGATCCGGAAGAAGTATGAAGTAAAAAAATACCTAAATCCATCATTCTCTTTCAACCATTTTTCAGGAAGGTTCTGTCCTTCATTGCAACCCCTTCCCACCTCTCCCAACTTTTAAATGCATTCTGCTGGAAGTCCTAACCAAGAACTATGATAAATAGAACAGAAGTGCCAAACAGGCTGGTCAAGCAAACAGCCCAGCTGCCAAAACACACCATCTGGATTTTTAAAGACCTGTGGCAATGTTAACAACAGTTATAAGAGCTCTGGTAACATGCTAATTAAAAAGCCATGAAATTGGTTTGGAACCAGTTATTATTAAAAGATCAGTAGATGTTAAAATTAGTGAAAGTTTGATCTGTTTGAAAGTAAATTCAGATAGTTTTGAGGGCTTAAATTTATTTTTAAGCAGAAATTAAAGTAAATGGCCCTGAACTGATGTGTATGTGACAACAGAATCAAAGAGTCATGGACAGTGCTTAGTTACACACCACGTATTTAGTTCAAGTGGCACCTCTCCCTTGGGCTGGTTTATGAGCTGAGTTTTCAGCCCTCTGTAGTTTAAACCTTTTGGTCTTGAAGCTCTTACTTGGTGTTTGAATCAATTCAGTTGGTGTTGCAGACTTGCACATAGTGTTCCCAGCAAGTTTCTAGGAGATTTTGAAACCCAGAGCAGATGTCTCCATCCTCTAATAAGACATTTTGATTTTAAGTGGTCATAGCAACAAAATGCCCTCCTTGGCCTTTTAGAAGAATACCTCGATAGGAAAAGCATTTTAATTAAGAAAATATACTAATTAGCTACCACCTGAAGTGAAGATAGGAGTTTCACTTCATTAGCAAGGCTGGGTGTGTTGGAGAAACTCACCTGGCAACAAGGGGACTCATTTTTCAGGCTATTTTCAGTATTTCTCTTCCTGCAGGGAGAAGGCAGTCTTAATTAAAACCTGTGAAAAACAGAGCATTTTTAGCTGTTAATTTACAGAAGTTTGAATAAGTCAAAAGAGGAAAAAGAACCTTTTGGCAAATAGTGCATATAGATGGCTGCCAGCATGGCTGCACTTAGCAACAGGAGCTTTTTTATAAGCCTGAGAGAGGCTGTTGTACTGCTGGAACTGCAGGGTCCTCCTGAGCTGAAGCCTGGGGTCAGTGGTGTTCGTGAGTGTGTGTCCCCTGACCCAGGCACAGCCTTTAAACCCTTCCACCCCATACAATTTACACTACAGACTGTTTGCATGCCTGTCAGAAAGAATCTGTGCAGCTAAACTCAGAATTTAATGGTCCCAAGTGCAGCCTGTGCATACATCTCGGAGCTTTCCTGCCTGATTCCAACATCCTCCTGCCTTTGCCCACAGCTTTTTTTTTTTGTTGCTTATTTCCAGCTATTTTCAGATATTCATGAAAGATGGAGGAAGAAGAAAAGTTTGTTTTCAGTGTTTGAAGCTTGATTTGTGGCCTTTGCTCTCTCAGTTTCTTGTGGTGACATGCACACCCAGCCTGGGGCATGGCTCAAGCATGCCCTGCTCAGCCCCCCTGCCTCCGAGGGGATGCAGTGCACTGGGAGCTCATTCAGGGCCATTCTTTCACCTCAATAGCTCCATTTGGTGCCTGCTCCCACAGCAACTTGAATTTTTTCACTTGTGTGGGTCTCAATCATTCCTGTTTGTGGGATTTCTCTGCCTCCCCCTTTTTGTCAATTAGAAGTACTTGGTTGTCCTTGCCAGCCAAACGACCCCGTTGTGCTGCACGATGGGGGTTTTTGGTCCAAAGTCACCATGTTTTCACAGCACTTGCTGCTGGATTAGGAGGCCTGGCAGCATTTCAGCTTGTTAAGAAGCCTACTTTGAAATTTGCACTTTGTTAATGCTGAATTGAGGGAGGGTCTTTAAGCAGAGGCTTCCTGTTGCAGGTTTTGAGGGTTATACAGACTGGAGCTTTCTGGAGGAGCTCAGGAGCAGCCTTGAACTGGTGGCCTTGGTTTGAGTCCATTGCAAGCTTGGTGAGCCTCAAGATTTGACTGTAGGAGAACCAGAATTCCCCTGTGTTCCACCCTACTTAAATTAATTGCAAATCTTCCAAATTAATGATTTTCTAATAGGATATAGTGATGTTGTTGTTGATGCACATCTATCACAATCCTTTCCTTCTCCTCTTTTCATCAGTATTACTTTCAGAATTGGCAGCAATTTAGATGTCTGGAAAAAAAATAAATAAGCACATCCTTATTATGTGGGTGACAACTGAGTCAGATGTTTTTGGCAATGCTATTTATAGTAAAGCTCTTAAAATTGTTCAATTAATGTAAATACTTCAAACTGCTGGTCTGATATATTTAAAGAAAGAAAAAAAAGGAATTTTTTTGAAGCATCAGTCAAATAGAGCCAGATGTAGAGGCACTACAGAGAAAACAGTAATGACATTTCTTTGTACATTGTGGATTCTGTCTTCAGCAAATATCTGCTAGAGCCAAGTAGTGTGACACTTTGGCCCATAGCCAGTCAACTCTCAATAATTTAAAATCAAGCACAAAATAAACTTAGTAGTAGCATACAGCAACTTCTTCATGGTTTCTATCAAAGGTGTTTAAATGATGCTTATTGTAAATGCCATATCTGACTAGGTTGTAGAGCTCTTTTTGCTTCCAGAACTGTGCTGGTGCTTTAACTTCACCATTGTTCTGTATTTTAGGCTGATGTAAAAATATTTTGCTGTTCATTTATCTTCATTTGTGGCACAGTCATTGTGAGGAATGCTCTGAGGGATCTGATATTTAATCCAAGTTGTCCTTCCCTTTAAAGTACCTCAGAGTAGCTGGTAAGCAAGCAGGCTTTTCCCCCTCTCCTCCCTTCCTGAGAGGTGATTCCATACAGACATTTTTGCTTGTTCAGAGGGGCAGGACTGCCTGCTGCTGCCTGCTCCCTCTCAGCTGGGATTAGCCCTGCAGCTGAGGTGGGATCCTAAGGAGTTTGTTGGCTGTTGGGATGTGCCCAGCCCAGGAGCACACACATGTCACTGACAGCTGGGGCTGCTGGTGTCTGAGCAGCCCTGCCCTGAGATGCTCCATGAGCACTCAAATGTCCTGGCAAGATCAGGATAACCTCCTCTGGGATATCCTTGGACCCCAAAGCATTCACAGGAACACAAACACTTGGGAGTGATACATGTTGATGATTCTTGGGAGAGCAGAGTCAGTACAGCAAGGCAAGTGCTGTGCTGCTTTCCTCCAGAGGAAGTTATGTACATCCCCATTCACAGGAATAAATAACAATTTTGAATAATTACCTAAGTATTAGAGACAGGGCTGGCTGGGTGATTCACTGTGCCTTTAAATCAGCTGTTTTTACTTACCAGGCAATTGAAATCTTTTACAGTCATAAAATACAAAGCCTGTTTGAAATAAGCAAGTCACTGAATTTGCTTAGTCTCCACATGAGTAATTTTGTTTCACTGAAAATAATACAGCTTTGCTGGAAGCTCATGTTGGAATTTAGGAGAATATTAGCATAACTTGTGTGAAAAATATCCCTGCTCTTAACCTTATTTCTTCTCTCTGTTCTTGCCATTTCCATATCTTAGCATAAACACATGTGAGCACAATTTTTCAGTATTTTGAGTGAAGCAAGGTTTATGAGGCAAGTTAATATCTTTTATTTACCTAACTGATATAGTTAAGGAAGATCAGGTGGACTTTTTTGGTATACAATTCCTCAGATTATTGGAGAGGGTCTTGAGCTTCTGAAGTCTTCTTTGTTTTCTTCTAAATATGTCAGTCTAATAAAAAGATATTAAATGTACCCACATACTTTTTTAGATCCTTAGACTCTAACAACATTATCATTTTAATACATCGTAATTGTATATGAATAATACATTCTAGACAAATTATCCTCAGTTTTCTTGTAGAACATATTGTCTGGAAGGCAGAGAAAGTGCAAACTAACCTAATTTATTCTCCCTCAGTGGAAAAGCAGTGCTTTGTGCTAGGTAGATTCTTACCCAATTTTTTTTTTCTACAGCTAATAACCAGCCTGTTTTCCTTATCTGTGAGAGTCTTCATAACTTAAATAAAATGTAAGTATCTGTTCAGAAATACCCTGGCTGGGGGTGCCTCATGATTCTCCAGATGACGCCAACTGTAAGATCTTTATCCCATAAAATGTCATATTGTGTCGTGTCATGAACCAAACCCCTGCCCACAATCAGCAAAGGAGGGTTAAAGCTCCTTAGGTTGTGAACTCCAGCCCAAGAGAGTGTGCAGCAAGATTCCAACAGTGTCCAGGGCTTCACAGCTAAAATGTGGCCAGAGGCAAAATCCACAGACACAGAGTTGTGGCTTAGGATCTGAGAACTCTGACTTGGGGTAAAGCAGAAGCTACTGCATGTTTCTACTGCTAACAGCAAATTCCAAGGCATGAATTAATATGTACTGTTAATAAACTCAGTACTGGACTGTCATTACCAAGTCATTATATATTAAAAAGAACAAAAAAACAAACAGGTGCATATACATCTATAAAGTAAACTTTTCCTCTTGGTGCACATACATGCTGGAAGTGGAATTAATTTTATAGGAAGCTGAGAACAACTTCAGCTGGGAGGGATAGCACCTCATTTACCACCTGAAACTGGTCACTGCTGGTGGCATCTCTTTGAGGTGACACTGGTGAAGGTGTCTGTAGGGGAACAAGAGTGGAGGGGCCACTGCTGCTGGGTGGAAGGAGCTCCAGATCCTGTCTTAGATCCAAACTGCCAGAGACAGGAGTGCCCATCCAGCTGGGTGCCAGGGTTATCAGCAGAGGTGGCTGAAGTCTCTCTGTCTTACCTGGATGTGCCAGCCATGCCCTTTCCCTCCAGCAGTAGTGCTGTGGTGCTACACCTGGGTGAGACAAAATTTGTGGGGACAGGGGATATAATTTATTGATCAAGATTGCCTTGGCAGCAGCTCCCTTGTACTTTACATTGCCTTCCTTCCCAGAGCATCCTAGCTTGGAAGCTCCTAATGGGAAAAAAAAAATGGAATGGAGTATGACAGCACACTAGAAAACAAGAAAAAAAGTAATTTTTGCCATAATACCTGCAGTTATTGGAAGATTAAATGAAAATCATCTTCCCTACTTTCAGGGAAACCCTACTTCCCTGGCTTCAGAGGATTTATCATTATTTCCGATGGCTCTCCACCCCAGAAAGAAAAATAAAGTAGTCAGAAAGCAGAATTCTTGTTCTGAACAGGAAAGTGAAAGAAAAACAGTGTAGGGCAAAAAGTGAAATTTTGTTTGGGGATAATTTGAAATGATACTTTCATTCAGGCACAGCAAAAAGTCTAAACAGAATCAAACAATACTGTCTGATTCAACTTCTAAAACTGCATTCAGTTACAAGAAGTTGTAATCATAGCATTTCAGTTCTGTACTCCTAATCATAACCCACAAATATTTTAATGTTCTTTAAATATCAGATGAGTGAACTTCTCTTAATGAAAAATTTCTGTGATTTGCCAATATGATTCATGACAAAACCTTCTACAATTCCAAAATTCTTTCATTTACTCTCTTGTGGGAGATCTTTCTAGAATTTTATCTATCTCTGTCTTCAAGTTGATGTACTTCTGGCTCCAAATATTTTTGCAGTATGCACCAGTGAAGTGCTTTGAGAGATATTTGGTTGGTGTTTTTTTGCATCTCTGAGGTCTGGGTAGATCCAGTTAAAAGCCTGGGTGATACTGGAAACTTCTGGGCTGATTTTCAAAGCATTTTGCATTCAGTGGATTGTGCTGCAGAGACATTTGATTTGGTTTTGGTTTTGACTCAGTCTGGTTTTAGATTAGATCTCTATGTTTAAGATGCCCACTGCATGCTCAGTGGTTAAAACACATGTGAGCATCTAGGAATATCAAATCCTAGTCCAGCAAAATGTGTAAGGATTTTTATAATTCTAAGAATATGAGGAATTCAGTTAAATTCTCAGTGTTGTTCCTATGGTCCATGACTTGGGGGCATTTCAAATTAAACCCAAGGCCTTCGAAGAACAGAGAAAATGCACTGATAATGTTGGGCTTTGAAACAAGGCAGAGGTTTTACCCAGTTTTATCTATTTCATTCTGTCATTTTTCCTGTTTGCAAGATGTTTGCAAGGTTTTTCTGAAGGCATGTACCATAGGCTGTTAGTTTTGTCATCCCTGTTCATGTAAACGCAATGATTTCTTTCCTGATGTCACCACACTGACCATTGCTCTGGTCACAGAAATGCCCTAATCACAAGGTGTGAGTGTGCTGTTAATAAAGAGTAGTTTTTGTCTAAACAATGCTTAGATTATTGACTGTTCTAAAATGGGACCATTTGAAAAGACACTTCTCTTTTAGGGTGACTACTAAATTAAAACTCTTACAGAGAGATGCATGAATCCACTTCTCTGTATTTTTGTGATGGCAGCTGAAGGCAGAGAGAGCACCTGTCTCAGTGAGATGGATTTGGTGTGGGATGGGTGAGCCCAGTGTGCACTTTCCTCTCATTGCCTCAAATTTGCCATGATCATTTTGAGGCAGAAAACTGGCTTTTTTTTTTAATTCAGAAAAGTTCAACTGATTGGAATGATTGCTGTAAGCAGAGTGATGTCATTGGGACAGTTTTAAATGGGCTCTGCCTCCTTACATTCTCTAGGAGAGTATTCACGGGTTTGTAAGGTCTCATGGTGCTGTAGAATCATTTTATTTGGTGACTGGCTATATTAATTTGGGGACTCAGCTAGATGGTGATTCAGTTCAGGATCGCTGTTAATCTAATGATTTTTATTGACTCCATTTCAATTTTGACCTTTACTCATATCAGCTAATTTAATTTTAGTGAAAGTTTACAGTAGAGACTGTAGCAATGTATTAGATATTAAGTTCTCTCCTTCTTCAGCTTTTAAAAGAGCCCATGAAACACAGATAGAACCAGTCATTCTTCCAACACAGCAGCTTGAATGAAAACTTCAAGGATCTAAACAAATGAGGCAAGGAATCTGAGGGCCACTTGGATTATTGTCACAGATGAATGACTTGGCATACCTGGGTTATCAGATTAGAGACTTTCTGTCCAAATCCAGTGTGGGAGAAAATGCCTTCTGTGGCCACAGAGCTAAATCAGAACTGCTTAGGGTGTTATGGATGTATGGCAATTTTAGAAGGATGTAAATCAGGTTTACAAAACTTATTTCCAGCCATAATTACTTCATGAAACTGAGTGATACAGTACTGCACCTAGGCAACAATGCCAAACTAACAGGGCAGAATAAACACGCAAGAGAAGATGACACATAGGAGATAAGTAGGAATAATTTGTTTGCAGACTTTGTTTCATGATCCTGTAACATATTTATCATGGAAAAAGCAGAGGGATTTCAAAGCAGCAATTCTGGGCACTCCTCCAGAATTAAGTGCAGCTGTTTATGCCTTAAAGTGAATTATTTTTCTTGTTTGTGCTCTAATCATTCATTATTTGTAGATGCCACAAAACAATCCATGAAGCACTGACAGAACAAACATCATTCCCTGTAGAGTTTTTAGAAAATATTTATTGTATGTTTAAAGTTTGTATGAGGTAGTTCTATGCATTCAGCAGTACTGAAGGTGGAGAGGGCAGTAATGTGTGAATTTGAAGCCTTTTAGCACTATTAAAAATCAAAGCCTTATTTATTATTAAAATCTCTTGGTTAAGGTTTTCCCTTTCCTTCTGGCACATGTTACTGTTGGGATAAATCTATTAACTGTGGGCTGAGTCAGTGTGAATCTGCTGCAGTGTGAGCCATGTCAAGTTAATATTTCAAAGAAAGATTTTTTTCTGTCACTATAATGGTACAAATGCCTTCATCCATTTGATGCTCACTTGCCTGCCACTGGATCTTCACCTTGAGGATTTCAGGAGTGGGTTAATTATCAATCAAGGGCAGTTATGATCCTTGGTTACAATGAAATAAGGCTCACAACAATCTGTGGTTTTCAATTTAGTGTTGTGAGCTTTGAGTAGCTTGAGTAAAAGCCCAAGACATCCACATTTTCACAATCATTAATCCCAGAAAGTTGTATTAGACTTGCCTGAAATATGTAAAAAAATGGCTCAGGTAGGTCCTTGTGGGTCCACCCACTTCAATAGAATGTTCCAAACACAAAAAAATGGGTGCCACGTGATGACCAGTCTGTGTTCCATCAGCACCTCTGGTAATTAGAGTAGGGGGTCTGTCCAGGGATATGAAACTCTCCTTGTAGGATCTTGTGGGACTGGCTGGCTGAATGGTGCAAAGGATGAAAGCCCTCTGTTTTGTTTCCTGCTGCCTCTAGTTTTGTAAAAACAGAGAGCAACAGGGGGAATAAACAGTCTGGTTATGTTGTGCCTGTTAAGATTTAGAGCTCTTTGTACTAGAAGAGAGAAGAAATTCACAGGCAAAAGGGCCAGAGCCTCTAGTGGGACAGGAACAGCTTTGCATTGTACAAGAAATGAAAAGAGGAGAGGATGGTACAAGAATAAAACAGAAGAAATCATGGGGAGAAGGAGGAAATACATCCAGTAATAGAGAAATGTGTAAGAGAATAAGGGGACAGCAGGAAAAGTCCTGCCTTCTACTTGACTGCCTGTGTTTTGGGTGCAGACTGCTTGCATGCACTAAGGCCCTGGCATTTAAAATTAGAGTTCCATAGGACTTAAAGGCAGCTCATATTTGAAAAGCTTTATTATGAACTCATTCCTTCTTTCCTATTCCAATTTTGATTATCCCAAAAGAGAGACTGATCTTGCTTTTCATTTGGGTATGAGACAAGCAGAAATTTTTCACTGGAGTAATCAGTTCATCAGTAGCACTGAAGGAACCTAATTCAGCTTCTACTTTTCAATGTAAATCAGGGAAGATGCAGATGAATCAGAATGAGTGTGAGAGAGGAATAAGAGCCTGAACCCTCTGCCCTTGAAGAGGCAGAGAGTGAGAGTGGCCTTGCCCTCCCATCTCTGTCAGTGCCTAAATACAGGTGGCTTCCTGTGAGGTGTAAGAATGACAGCCACTGGCCACTTCTGGGGTTTTGGTTTGGCTCTTCTTTTGGTATTTTAGTCTCCTGAATCTGTTTTTAAGGGAAGGCTGCTCTTTGCTTTTGAAAGGGGTAGCAAAAGGCTAAATTCCTTGCAAAGAACAAGGTGTGTGCAGAGGCACAGCATGATGATCCAGGAGAGGTAGCTCTGCTCCCCAGTGCAAACTGTGCCACATCTTGGTACTTTAGGCTCTGCTGTGCAATGTGACAGCTGGGACACGTGGCCAAGGTGCTTTAATTTGTATCTCTTACCAGTCATGTGGATAATGGACCAAAAGGGAAACATACCAAAATGATAAACAAAGGCAGACTGCATAGTTTTTGGAGAATTATTCCATTAAAAAACAGCATATTCAGCTTTGAAAAAATGCTTTGCACAGGCATAGCTGCTAGTGCCCCTGGGAATTTTCTTGCAGTTGAAACCAGCTTACTTTAGTATTGATTAAAATGTTGTTTAAGGCATTTTGGAAAGATGAGTATTCAGAGGACGGTTTAATAATTTAACCACCCAGCTTAGTCCTCTCTATTCCTCACAAATTCCAAAAAAGAAATACCCATAAAATACAAGTCTGAGAAATGTCATTACAGCATTGGCTTATATAAATTGCTTGATGCAGCAATGTCAGTCTAAGGATGAGTGATTGCTCTGTAGACAAGTGTTTTCATGACTGAAATAAAGAGATGCTGGGGGCTGAAGCACCTGCAAACTGATGGGTGGATTGAGGACTTAGATGCCAGCCTGAGTCTGGGACATGCCCAGGGATCACAAATGATGCTGCCATGTAAAGTGAAGGATTACAGTAGCACTCAACCTTTGCAGACCATGGACAGAATACCATTTATTGTAATAATTCTCATTAAAAATGTGTTTCTACCTTTCACCCACTATGAACATCAATGTGGGTGTAAAAATACAGCAAATTAACACACAAAGAAATGTAATTCAGAGCAGAGTCTGTGGGAAGGACAGTGCTGCTGCCTCCTCTTTACCCAGAGCATAGAGCTAAATTTGAGTCCAGTTTTGATCCCATAACTATGAACCTCTCACCTTTCATAAGTGCTGGTTTCATTTAGAGGTAACTGCTTTTGAGGAAAAAAAAAGCCACTATCAATTTGTTCAACTGATTTCATCAAGCACAAATACTGAATTTTTTTTCTGACAAGTTAAATGCACATAGACTGTGGATAATTCTGTTTATGCTTTAGTTTCAAATAAAGTGCAATCCAAATAACCTCTATGAATCAAATTCTGGCCTCAGTCCACTCAAACTGGAGATTTTCAGCAATCTAAGGAGGGCAATTACAGGCATGTACTAGTGTGAGGGGAGATTTTGGCCAGGTACATCTGTAGAACTATTTTTAAAAGTATCAGAGTGATTTAAATCATGTTCAGCATGCAATGCAGTGTTTAGGTAAGCTCATCCCATAGTTTCTCTACCTACTCTTAAGGTTCCAAGCACAAAAGATAAAGCACAGAATTGCCAGTTTTATATCTGAATTCTCTGATTTGGCTGCCAGGTGTCATAATGACCTGAACATCATTTAGGCTGAAAAGAGGGGAGTTTTGTGTATGTTAGTCTCTTGTGGCATTATATCATGCATTAGATACAACATTCTAGATGTGAAGCAATTTATCTATTTTTATAGAGGTGGTAACATTAATTTTAGTGTTAGCCTTTGGTATGACATAGACTTTGTCTTCATTATTCTGAAATATAGTTGGAACCCTCCCCCTCCCCCCCAAATCCATTTATGTTTTCAATTTGCTTTGAAATATTTTTCAACAACTCAGGTCAAGACCTAATTTCTGCAGCAATCTTCAATGTATTTTATTGTTCACCAGTGACTTGTACGTGATTAAGGAATCCATCAGGAAAATTCTCTTTTTATTCTTTCTGTAACATCTCTTTCCAATCTCTAACTTGCAGTATATTTATTTTTATTTCTTTAGTATTGGACCTGAAATAAAATTTGAGGATGAAAAATGGATGCTTTACTTCATAAGTTGGTAAGATCATTTCAAATACCTCCTTGGTAATTTGGCATTTTGTTACACAACACTATATTTCAATCTTATGCATGTGCAAAAACTCATTCAAGTGTTTGCAATACAGTGTCTGCTGGAGTTCTAATAAGGCACTACTGTTTGTTTTCAAGCCTAAGAATCCTGCCAAAACTATTCAAGCTGGCAAACATCCAAGTGACCTGATTCACAAATTCATCTGTTCACAAATACACTTATTTAAAGAAATACTTTTATATATATACACGTATTTCTGTCTGCCTATGCACATGTGCATGTCTCAAACACAGAATCCAATCAGTTTATTGAGGCTTCAAATGGTATCCCATGGTATCCCCTTGTATCTCTGCGTGCCAATTTCAGCTCTCTTGACACCATTGTAACCATTCAGTCCAAAGAAATCTCACTGCACGGTAATTCCACAGGAACCAGCCTTGCCAGACCAACTGCTGACTTGTTTGATGATGTGAGCAAGCAGGAGTGTCTTTAGACTGATGGCCCAGTCGGGGTAATTATGATGGCAAAAGGTTTTTCATGGGCTAAGACCCAGCACAAAGAGCTCTGGAAATTTATTTATGGGTTAGTTACTTTTGGTAGTAGCAGTGGCTCAGGAATTCAGGAACTGTGATCACTTGTTAACGCAATTCTTGTATTTTGGACCCCACTTAGGAGGTTGTTGAATCCCTTGTGGATAAAGGCATGCCAGTGTTGGGGAAGGTGGTAGGCAAAGCAAGGAGGAAGCTGTGCCCCACAGAGCCAGAAACAAGGCCCAGCCTTGCCTTAGGCATGATGGCACTGGCTGAGACACCAGAGACATTCATCGGCACCCTCTCTTTTCCAGGCTCCAGGGGATTTTATATGTTTATGAATTCATGATGTCAGAATCAGTTTTTGCAGTCTTCCTTTCCTTCTCATTTGGAGCTCTTGTTAGCCAGGCACTCTCCAGCTGACTTCCAGCACTTGCCCATCTCCAAGGGCTGTGTTTCACTCCGTGCTCCCAGGCTGATTCCTTCTCAAAACTGCGTATAATGCAAAGAGTTGGTACCAGCACAGCACTTATCAAGGTTAAGATGAAAAATCCCTTCTTGGGATTTCTCTGAGAGTACACCAGGTGGTGCCACGGATGTTTGCTGAGACAGTGTGTAATTACTTTTCTTGTTCTGCCAGAAAAGCTTAAAAAGGCCACATGAGTTCTACTTCATCACTTGCCCCCCTCTTTTCACTCGTGCTGCCTGTGACTCACTTGGACACTGTTCTGGAAATGCCTCTGTGCTCAGTGGATGTGACCCCAATTACTCCTTCTTGTTTT
Source organism: Haemorhous mexicanus (assembly GCF_027477595.1). Lineage (NCBI taxonomy): Eukaryota > Metazoa > Chordata > Aves > Passeriformes > Fringillidae > Haemorhous > Haemorhous mexicanus. The sequence continues at coordinate 11,195,690 of NC_082353.1, forward strand.
TTCTCCTTTTCTTTCCCTCCCCAAATGCTGCTGGATTGTCTTCTTTACATTTATATTATGACAAAGAGAAAAAAACCCCTGCACTCCCCAATAACTCAATCCATGAATCTGCAATCTGCATCTGATATTGAACATTTTGAGCCATATGGAACTGCTCTGTATTCTGTTGCCTGTTAATAGAACTGAGTGGACAAGATTAAAAATAGATCTGCCTTTTAAAGCAACAATAGTTTAATTTTAAATGAAAAAGTAGTTTCCATTGATTCTGCCCTTATCGTGCTAGAGCCTCCTGATTCTATACATGTCTAAATTAATGCAAGCAAAAGGCTCTGGTGAATAGTAATGTGTTTTCCACAGCTGCTCCTTGTCTTGGGATCTTGTAGGGTCCCTGTCCAGCCTGCCATTGTCCCTCTCCTCTGCAGTGAAATGTGAAATTGCAGTCTTCTGCACCAGAGGTTTGAGTGGCTTGTGCTGAAGCAAGCGCTGGAGTGTGTAATGGCAGAGGCCATGGAAAGGGAGCCTCAGCAAACCTCCCCATGCAGGAGCCATGGGAGAAGGTCCCTCCAGGGCTGATACTGGGAGTGAAGGTACAATTTATGTCTAAGAAATATTTTGTCAGACTCAAGACTGCAAATGACAGTTGTTGCCTTTTCAAAGTTCTTCACCAGGTGGGGTGAAGGTCATGTTCCTCTCACTGATCACTCCTAGACTGATGATGTAAATATCAATTATATATATTTCACAGTATACTTGCATGCATCTGGCCAAGAGCTGTGGCTTCCTCTAACAAAATGTCATCCATAACAGAATTGCCATATGCAGAATTTTTTAGGCTAGAATTACACCTAATTGCAAAGGTATTCGGTAAGCACTGCTTTGGGTTAGCTTACATAAATGGTGTTAACTTTCCAGATTGTTTTTTGTGAGAAAAGTATTTAAGTTTCAAGATCAGTTAAAGCACTCTAATAGCAAGAAAGATCTGAAAAGACAATTGGGCAAAGGGCCATTCTCTCAGCACTCGGTCACAAGAGTTTAAGGACATTTCTGTGCCTTTCTGGAACTTTCTATCTTTTCAAAATGTTTCAATTTGGAGAAAAAAATTTAAAAAACAACAACAAAAACAATGGTGCTCAGCAAGTTGAGTTCCCTGTAAAACTTTTCAGAAAGTCTTTTTTTGTGGTGTGAAAACAGCTGTATTTTGTTTTTTCCTCAAGTCTTTTCTCTCTAACTCAGCTTTAAAAGCTGTTTTCTTTGTGTTATTTACCCTTTCACAGATTCTTTCCCAGCATTCTCTTCCACATGGAGCTCTAACCAAGGATATTTACTTAGAAATCAAACTTTCAAATTCACAGACTCACAGAGGCTTTTAGCTTTAGTTTAAATGAGTTCACACATCCCTAACAAGAAATATTTTGTACTGGCATGTAAGCCTCATGAACTATTCAGCCTGGTGATGAGGACTAAAATAAAGTTTTAAAGTTTTATAAAACCAGCCCTGTAACCAGGACAGGATTCAGCAAGACTCAGGATAGGGAGTGGCTGGAGCCACTGTCTACTGCAGTAAACAGTGTAAAAGAAGGGGTTTTAGCCTGTCAGTGAATCCATCCATAGTGGTAAAAATAAAGGCACATTGGCAGAGGAGAAGGAAGGGAGGTATTTATGTGCTCAGAATTACATGTCTGTAGTGTGTGAGGCACAGAGGAGGTGTCTGTGCTGCACTGGTGGCACTGTATATTTTCCCAGGTATATCTGCTCACTTGTCTGACAGCACAGAGTTAAATACAGGAGTGGTGCTGGGAAAGGGGAGCTGACAACTCATGGACAATGAAAAAGAAAGAAGTAACTCTGAGGGTGATACCAGCATCCTTGGAATGAACTGTCAGTGAGATGATAGTGTTTGCATGTCGTGCTTGATGAAGAGAGATATGATATTCACTGCATACTTCAATGTGAAATACAGAAGCTTGTTTAGGGAATAAGAACTGAATTTTTTGTCTCCTGTGCTGCAAGTGTCTTTCTCAGATCACACAACAAACTATTCTTCAAGGAGCATTCCTTTTTTGGCACAAGTCTTGGAGCTTGCCTGTCTCCTGGCAATCCCAGTTCACACCAAGAAATGGCAATCCCTGACCTCTGGGACAGAGCCATTCATGTGGAGCAGAAGACTTCAAAAGAGAACCATGGCATGAAACTCACCTTGGTCCTTGCCAAGGTGAGCTGTGCTGCTGCAGGGGGTGCTGCCTGGGGTGGGTCTGACATTCCCTGCCATGCCCCAGGGACGCAGTGCAGGGTCAGCCAGGGCTGTGGCACTCAGAGAGCTGGAGTGCTCAGCAGGGCTGGGGAGCCAAGGCAGCAGCTCCTGCACAGGATGTGACAGAGAAGCTCTTTCCTCAATTTGGGCAGAAAGGGCCAGGGCCAGGCCTCTCAGAGGCATGTGGCAAGTACTTGTTCCCAGATTGTGTGTTTATTTGTACAATGATGTGCCTGTTTCAAAAGGTTTTTTTTTAATTTCTGAAGGAGTTTGTAGTCCCGGGCAGTTGACTTCCCTCTGTTAGCATGGTGTAACAAAGTGAGGTACAACAGCTTCATCCAGAGAGAGATCAAATTAATGGGATATGCCACCTGGGATTGCATAAGGGAAAATGGGAAGCTAGTGAGGCTTTAACTACAGGAGGCTGCTAAAAAACCCAGACAGAGGCCTCAAATGTGAAATAAGCACAATATGAAGGACCTCAGGTGCAGCATCCCCTCAGTCCTTGCACACAGACATTGTGTGCACTCCCTGGAGCACAGACACGTTGCCTGTACACAAGAAGAGATTCTGGAACTGGGACCTTTTATGGCTCATCACAGGAAATGTGACTCAGAGATTCTGCTGCAGTATCAGACTCATAGTTCCTTCTTTTGTGAGTTTTCTTATAAGCTGATATGATCTCATTTAGGTATTTTAGTGGATTCTCTGCTCACAGGGCCAAGAGAAGAAAGAAGAAAACCTTCCTGTTGCACATGCATTGGTACATAGATAAAGCCCCACATTCTTCAATCAGATTTTTAAAATTGGAATTTAGCTGCTGCTGTAGTTTAGCCTCAGGCTGGTAATTTGGTGCTTGATTTCTGTCACTGGGGTTCCTAATTGGAAAAAGTACAGATGAGAAAAGAGTCAGGAGGGAAGGGGTAGGGGTGGAAATGGATCACATTTTTACCAAATAACCAAGTCCCCCAGCACAAAAATTCAACCAAACTTTAAATATCCATTTATTCCCCTGAAGAGTGTAGAAGAGAAACAAAGTTATTAGGCTCAGATGACAATGTCTCTAGAAAAGCATAAAATCTAATAACACTGCCTTTCCATCCAACCTCTCACACACATATCAGAGGAAAATGTCCCTTGCTAAATACAAAGAAAGTTCAGTTGGGCAGGGTTATTTATTTTCTTTTTAACACTGCCATTCCCACACATGTGAGTATACTTGTTCCATCTATACACATATCTACGTGGATGATACATCACTGGTATGATTCACATAATTCACAGAGGCTCAGTACAAAAACTAAAGAATTTTCTCCATTTTGGCCCAGTTATTAAAACTGAAAATGAGCCACACCAGGTCTACCTACAAAGTTTTTCTCTTGATGTGTGTGGATGTCAGTAGGCTCCAAACACCTTTGGATGTTGTTGGAAGGCTGAAAGGTTTCCTTTCAGCCTGTGAAAGTTGCTTTGTGGAGTAACACGCCCTTGGGAGCCCAGCATTGTGCGAACAGGACTTCTGGGATGCAAGGAGTGAGGGCAGTCCTGCCTGAGAGGTCTCTCACATTGTGCCCTTCAGGTGACAAACTTCTGTGTGGGCTTCTTAACAGGCTGCAGGCAGCTTCTCTGGAGACCTGCTTTGTTGTTTGTGCTATTCTGGCCCTGCATTCCTCATCTCTCCAGTGGGATGGAGCTGTTGCTGTGGCACAGGAGCAGCATCTCCGTGGGTGCACATCTATTTATGATATTCTGCATCTGCTGTAGCAAGGGGGGAATTGGTCCCACAGTATTCACCAGTATGGGTTTAATAGAATATGTTAGTATTCTAGTAATAGTGTAGTAAATTAGATTTTCATGGTACACTGCTGTAAGCAGGTGCCCTTTAAAATCCAAGCCTGTTGTGGTTTTTGTTGTATGTGTAAGCTTACTTAGAAACTTGTATTCTTTGAAAGGAATGCTTTTACTTAACCAGGAGTTATTGACCGCTTTGCAAAAATGTGTACTCTACAAAGCTTAAATTACATAATTGTTCAAGAAGGACTGGTACCTCCTGTGGCATCTTCAGTTAGAGGAAAGAGATTGTTGCATTAATCATGACTGCTGAGCATGCTGATAAAGATAATTCTTTTCTAATGTATTGATATAACTCTCAATTGTTTCATATTAAACTGAGAAAACGGGAAGAGTTAGAAGATGGTACATGTTTTAATAGAAGCAATAATTCTACTTGAAGGCTTTTCTGGATGCTGTGCTGGGGAAATGAAACCAATAGATCTCATTTTACAGAATGTAGCTGTATAGGAAGAAAAGGTCATAATCCTGGACCTAATACTGTTAGTGATTTAAAGCTGATGTTAGTATTTTTTAATTTATTTTATGAATTTAAAATGGGGTCAAACATATAAATGTGATAATTATGGCAAACTACAAGAGATTTGTTTACATCATAATCCATAAGCTTATTAGCCAGCATGACTCAGCTGCCTTCTGCTGTCCTCTGGTCTCTCTGTTTGCACCAGGTGTAGGTCCAGCTCACAATATTTCTTCCTGCTGCTGATTATTTGGTGCTGATGGGCTCTTAGCTATTATGGATACTCAGCTGTGTAACACACACTGCATTCTGACCCAGGACCCTTGCTAAGTGAGTAGTAACAAGGTACTGCCTTTGAATGTTCATGAGCTGAACATTGTGGGGCAGCTTCTCCTTTAGTGCGAGGCACCTTTAGAGCCAGGCCATCGTGGAGCAGCCTTATTGTGGGTATAAAACATCCTGTGCCTTTTGAGGATCAGTGCCACGTGATCTCTCACAGTGCTTTCATTTGTCACAAGCACTTTGCAGCCCAAGCCTGTTTTCCTTTCTGTTGTGTCCTTTGGGGAAGTGTGAGTGGGGAAATCTCAGTGCAGGCCTGTGGCTGGAGCCTCTGAGGCTGGGAGCAGAGTGATCCCTGCCAAAGCTCATTAGCACTGCCTGTCAGGAGGAGCTGTGTCATCAGCTTGTCATTGCTGCTACAGGGTCTGCACCCCTTTGAGCACTGTGCCAGCTAGCCAGGGTGTTCAGTAAATAATGCATTATTGGTTAAACTGCTAGTTGAGGAGATGCTTGCAGCTTTTAATTAGTGTCTTCCATTACTCTTCTAATGAAAAAGGAGTCCAGAGCTTGATTACCATCTATACAATACAAGAACTAAAAGTACTGTAAACCCCTCAAATTATGATTATTTTCATGCAACTAAACTTCTGTCCAGCTTATATAATTTGAAGTCATATGTAAGTAAAATCATCACAATCAGTAACTGGAATGTTTTTGAATGACAGTACCCTGCACTCTGATTTTCAAATTTTTCTCTATTCTCACTGTTAGAGCAAGACACTGCAGAGAACAATCTGAAAGAACAATATATCTGATGTGGTGGATGTAATTCCTTAAAGAAATCCTCTCCACTACCTGTGGAGGAGTGCTGTTACATACCTTTCTCCAGTTATAAGGCCATGTAGTCTAATTGTTTTCCATGAGAGCAGAGCTGAAGAACTCTCAGCTTCAGATCCCTTGTCTATTCCTAGCCCATTTTGTGTCCTGGGAAAAACTCTGTCACTTCAGTTTTACCTCAGAAAAATTAATAACTAATTAGCTCAATTCAAGAGGCTTTGCAAAAACTGCTGTGCTCTTTAAAGAAAAAAAATAGCTAGAAAAGAGAAGTGCTAAATGTTCCATAGGAGTGTCTGCAACAGTGCTATAAGCTTAGGTAGGAAAGAAAAAGAATAATCAGACCTTGTGGTTCCTTGTAGCTGAGAAAGAGATTTCTTTTTAAATTTTTTTTTTATATTCCTACATTTTTCTTTTGGACCACCTTCTCCCCTTGTGCCATTTATGCTCTACTGACATTTACATTATTTGATAAATATATCATGTTCTTTCCCAAGGATTCTGTGAATTCTGGGATTCTAGGAACCTCCTGTTGAAAAACACATTGTGCTGCCACTACAATTTCTGTATCTCTTTCTGTGACTGAACACAGGACTTTATTCTTCTGGAATATTAGTCTACTTCATTTCACAAGCATCAAAATGAAATGAATATTTGCAAAGGTCAGCTTACAGTATATGGCAGGAAAAACATGCCAAAAACAATTAAAATTACTAGGGCTGCATAAGAAAGTCACACACAGCACATATTGCTCACAGGTGCTCCATGTGAAGCCCAATCCAATAAATGTCAGTCCAGTCATTTACACTAGGAGAGTGCCAGTCATGTAAAAAGAAACAGAAGAACAGATGCTTTATGAGAAACAAACCCAATACAAATAAACTCAAAACTGATTATAAAAAAACCCCACACTAAACAAGTATTGAAACACATGTGAACTACACTTGGGATTCTGTGAATGTTTCGTGTACAATTGGGATTCAACGAATGGTTTGTAAAGCAAGAGGCAAATAACTCTTAGTGCTTTCTAAATATTTTGTAGTCTCTCCTTTGCAGTTCTGTTTATGTTTTTAATTTTATTTTAATTGCACTGACTTCTCTCCATGTTGTTTAAACTTTGATTTTCAAAAGGCCAAAACGTCCACAAAAGTGAGGTAAAGCTTAAGAATTTGATCTGGGAAGGGGGAGGTGTTTGTTTTTGCTAAAGTGCTGAGGAGTGAAGGTTTGACTTTACACACCCACGATTTTTTGGGAACTAGGGCTGGCTTTAAAATCCTCTGAAAAAAGTGAGTTCTGTGGGCTTAGTGTTTATTGTAAACATTGTAGCGTTAAAGCGATTGTTGCTGACAAGAGAGAGCCGGGTTCATCTCTGCTCCCCTCTGCCCTGGGCAAATGCTGCCATGTGTGCTGCTGTCAGAGCTGGAGAACCCAGCACAGGATGAAAACTGCCCCAGTTACAGCCTGCTCGAGTGCAAGAGTTGGTAACTGTTAGATAAAAGTTTATGGAGTCACTTCTTTTTTCTTCCATCCTTCCTTTCTTTCTTTTTTTTTTAAATTAATGTTCTGCTTCCTGTAAGCCAAAGATCTCAAAGAAGGCTATGTTGCTCTGTTTTGTTTTTTTGGTTTTTTTTTAACTGATATTTTCAGTAGTGCAATTTAATGCAAGGCACATGGATGTAGGCACCTCTGAGTCCAGTCTACAGTGCTGCTGCCACTTGTGGCCTGCTGAGATTTCTGAAAAACTAGAATCAAATGCAGCTGAGCTGAACAAATTTTTAAAGAGGGGTCAAATGTGGATTCTATTTTTTTTATTCTATCCAAAATAAATGTAGGAGCTCTAAAGATTCTGAAATATGTAGACCTCAAGCTTGAAATTTTATATTTGTAAAGACTACTGTAGAGCAGGCAGCAATAAGAACTCACCAGAAAAATTGTCTCAACTCTGACCAGAGACCACCCTTCTGGAGAAGAAACTAACTTGTGTTCCTAACTCTTTTAATCCCCTGCTTTTCTGCTGAAAGGGTCGACAGGAGATTCATTCTCACTAGCAACTGGGCTGAAGCCACCCATTCGTTTCATGTATGCCATGAACAGGTCTGTGGTACTAGTGACTTTCAGACTCTATGAACTTGAGTTGGATCTGACCCTGTGACCTGGAGGTTAAAGGCTCCAAATCCAATTACTGAACCCCAGAAATACCAAGTCACTTTTACTTAACCATTACACCAGCTCTGATGAAAGGTGTAAGTGAGCTATTGTACTCAGCCAGGTGGACCAGCACCATGAGGGCGAGTTGCTAGGATATGCCCCTTTCAGACTGCACATTTCATTTTTTTCTCCTTTTCCAGACAGAGAATTCATCTTTCTTCAGAAAGGAAGCGTTGAGCACTTGAGAAGGTTCCTGTGAACATAGAATCTACAATCCCATCCTTGGCACTCTGCTTATGCTAGGTATTTGAAAATACTGGGTGATTCCCAAGAGAGAGTGTGACGACTGCACATCATTTATTCATGGCCTCTCTACAGCTGACATTTGATATTCAGGATTCAGGCTTAGCAGCTGGCTCATGCCACCTCTTGCCAGTCATCTTTTTGCCAGTGCTGCTGTGCTGTCACCACTGAGAGTGACACACAGGCGAAGGTGGCTGACAAAATTTAAATGCACAGGGCAAGAACAGGAGCAGTTCTTCTTCTGACTCATCCCTGGCGCCCTTTGTCCTTGTTCATGTGGCTCTGTGATGGCAAAGACTCATTTTATAGGCAAGGAAGGCTTCAGCTGAAGGCAAGTTCTGTGACAGTATTGGACAAGGAGATGTTTTGCTGGAACTAAACTTTGACTCACAGTTTGGGAAGAGCAGAGAGAGTTAAATGGGGAAAATTAGGAAAAACAAATCTATTCGGGAAAAAGTAGAAGCGTAACAATAGCAGAACCAGAGAACTGAAATAGCAAAACCAGTGAACTGAAGTATCACTTTAATCTGTCTGAGGTGTTGAAAAATCTGTGGTTCAGTCACTTTGTACATAGTTAGGGCTTTTCTTGAGACTCTCCTATAGACCTGTTGTGTTTCTATAATGTTTGTGTGTTTTGGAGATGGGCTAAAGTCCCGTGAAATTCACTAAGAATGTTTCTGTTATCACTGAGAGGCAATATTGTGCAAAATCAGGCTGAAGAGCCCAGTACTGGGTGCAGTCCTTCAAACAAAGCCTCACCAGTGCCAAGCAGAGAGAAAGGAACTCCTGCCTTGGCTTCCCTCTGTGCTGTTCCAAAGGCAGCCAGGATTTGTGGCAAACTTGCTGAGGGTGTGCTCTGCAGGTCACTGCTGAAGTTATTGGGCAATATTGATCTCTGGGAGTCTTGCTTCCAGCTGAATGTTCTTTAGCTGATCACAAGCATCCAGGCCTGGTCATTCAGCCAGTTTTCACTTGAACTCACAGCACACTGGAACAGGAGAGGAATTGGACAAGGGACTATTGGCTCATGTGATCTCAGAGTGGAAGGTATTCAGAATGCAAAAGATTTTTTTTCTTTTTTTAGGGAGGGTTTCTTAACAAGATGAGATCCCCAGAAGACTATAAAAACAACAAATGCTAAATTTTTGAACTCTGAGAAGTGTCTAAACTATTACATTCTATGTTGTTGAGCACATTCTCTTTGTTGAGACATACAATGTAAGTATCAGTAATTATGTTGCTGTAAATAGTACTGTATTCAGTTTTGTTTTATAAAATAATTTTTGTCTCTCTGGACACAGGAAAATATTTGTATGTTTACAATCAAATATTTTACTCTGTTCAAGTTTTTGCAGTTGATGCTGTCCTTTATAGGCAGTACTTCCCTTCATGTTCTCTGTGATTGCATAGACCAGGACACAGAATCACAGAATTGTTTGGGCTGGAAAATACCTTTAAAGTCATTGAGTCCGACCATTAGGCCAGCACTGCCAAGTCCACCAGTAATTAATGTCCCCAGGTGCCACATCTACAGGTCTCTTCACTACCTCATGTTCCCAGGAGCTGAGCAAGGGTCTCATAGCAGCAAAATTGCAACAAATGTATGCAGCACTTGTCAGAACAGAGTGCTGTGTGATAGGCAACGCTGGTGTGAGCCAATTAAAGTAAACACATCTGAAATTATCTGCCACAACTGAGGAACTTCATTGTTGGCTGCTCGTTGTGAATATTACACATAGAATTACTGATTCTTACTTGGTTTCTTGTGCTTTAAAAATAGCATGCTGCCTTTGGAAAGGCTCTTTGCTAAACAAGCTGGAAAACAAAGCTTGATCTTCTATTAATTATTTCTAGACAAAACAGGGACCAAATGCCCATTTGCAGAAGAGAAAGGCATAAATTTCATTGATGGTGTATGTGTGTGTGTATTTTATACTGGGATTGATTTCAAGTGAAGAAAAGAAAAAACCCCAATATATTTGTTTTATAGAGCTACATGAGGGTGGAGTCTGGAACAGGAGGTGAACATATCTGGTTTTGGTTTCTTGTTTTGGGAGTTTAATGTTAGATACATCCTAGAGACTTCTGCGGATTAAAAAAAATTGAATTTTTGTGATGAAGGATTTTATGGTATTTCTGAATTATGAAATGTTCTCAGCCATTGCTGCAAGCTCAGGCAAGCTTAACATCACTTCCTCAGCATGATTGGCTATTTCATTATGCAATAGAAAAGCAGTGGAATTTACTTAAGATTTAAAAAGAAAGCTTCATATGCAAGGGGCAATTTATGAGGATTTAAATGTCTCTAAAGGAAGGATTTGAACATGTATAGGAAAATATAGGCACATTTTCTCTTTTACCATTTGTAACTCTTCACGTATACACTGTAAATCTCCGGAGGAATATGTGCAGAATTTCATTCCAGAGAGGTGTACACTGTAGGTTAGCATGTTAGCTTTTGCCCATGAGAAAAAGCAGAAAGAAAACTATTGCCTTCAAAAGGAATTGTGCTGCATTAATGACTTTAGTGTTCTTTCAAATACTGGTGCAAACAGTGAAAAGAAAAATTGTATTTTTTTTTAATATGTTCTCTCTGTACACTGTAATAGTGTAGATTGTTCTCTCTGTAGACTGTAATATTAAAAAAAAACCTGTGGTACTGATGTTTAAATTTTCATCACCAGGTGCCAGGTCATGTGTGTGTCTCCATTGTAATTTGCTTGTTGAGGGGCAGTGTCAGTACCCAAGGCAGGTTTTAATGAGCAAACTATTCCTAGGATCCAGTGGATCTCCAGGGTTGCACTGTGTCTGCCAAGGCCACATCCAATGCCCCCTGTTGGACTCACCAGCACCAAGCACAATGATGACAGGTAGAGAGGGCAGAGTTGGTACCAGAGCATCAAGGTTTCTCTGATTTATACCAGATGGGCAGGCAAATACACAGCCTGTGTGGATCAGGGAAGTACAGGGTTAGCCTGAGGTCGTCCTTGTGCTGTTTATCCTTTCTCTTGCTTCCATTTCTGTACTGGAAGATGCTCAACTCTGTTATGAGCAACCTCTGCACTTTGCTTTTACAACATGGAGACAAATCCACATTTGAATACCAAATTTCATACAGCTGGCCTGAAAAGTCAAACCTTTCTTCTCTGGCATGTAGAGTGCAGACTGAAAAATGTAAATGCAGCCCAGCCTTTCTGTCTTCTCCTCTCCCAGTGTTGTGATGCTGAGACAGAGTGTCTGAGCCCTGCTGGTGATAAGCTCTAAACTCCTAAGCTTGAGTCAGGAGGTCTCTGCTATGCTTTGTGATAGAGTCACACTGATGAACAATTAACAAATTTTCTTTCATGCCCAGAAGTTTAAACACAGGCTTACACATAACAAGATCACAGAAGAGTGTCCACCCCCTCGGGTGTGAAATCCCACCACTGTGAAATCCTAAACACAGGCATTGGAGAGTCTAGACCAGGACAGACTGTTGGGTTTGATTAGATGCACACAGAGAAAGGGATGGCCTGAGCTGGAAACCAGGATGACTCAAATGTCTGCCAGTGTGGGATCCTTCTGCAGACGCTCGGTGATGCCAGAGCCCTGGGGAGGGCAGGTGGCTCCTGCAGGTGCAGCCTTTAGAGACATTGAATCTCTGTGAAAATACAGGTACTGGAGTGGTGGGATTAAGATTTGGAACAAAGACTGAGATTGTAATTTTGTTAATATAAATCACTTTAGAGGAAAAAAAGAGGGGGTTTTTAGTATGAAATTGTACTGAATGGTGGAAAAGGCTACATAATTAACAAAAAATGCTCACAGAGAAATTAATCTGTACCTTTTTTTTTTCTCTTTCCTCTCCACTTTTGTACACCTAGCTGATGAAAAAGGCTGCTTTAACTCTGCATGAACTAGGGGGTTTAAGGTGGTTAATTAAAACCAGTGTTTTGATGCTGTTGCACAGGCTACTTAATCAATTAGCTGTGTTTGCAAAGCACTTTTAAGGACTAATTACGACCAAATAATAGGTGGATTTCTTTTATTAATTTTCAGAAATGGAGGATGCCAAGAGGAGAGGAGCCGTGTGTCAGAGCTCAGCAGTCAGTTTCTGATCCTGTCCCACTGATCCCAGAGCAGCCAGAGGACACAGAGGCAGGTCAGTGCAGAGCAGGGCAGCCACACACAGAGCAGTGTACAGTGTGCTTGGTTCCTTCTGAGGGGACTTGATTTGCTGTGGGTGGGATGGGACAGCTGGCTCACACTCCTGGGAGGTTCGGGCACTTTGGGCTGTGGTCAGTGGGTGGGGTGTGCTGGGGGATCAGCTCTGCCCTGGGCTGATGCTCACACATTGATACTGTGGCCCCAGTGAGCAAACAGGAGCATTCCTAAGGGGCTCCAAGTCCCATTCCCTGCTCCCTCCACTCCACACTCCAACTGCAGTGGTGAAAGACCATGGCAAGCAGACCTGACAGGCTCCACTCTATTTTCTCCTTTCTGGGAAGAGACAATAAAATTTTATGGTATATTAAATGCCACCTGATGGACTCTAGAGAAAATATTGTTCATTTAGGTGCTAATATCAACACTGTGTGGTGTCTCACACTGTGGAGAACATATACCAAAGGATTTCTGTTCTTAAAGCATCCCTGATTTAGGTATTAAATCATTTAATTAAGGCCTAAAGACCCAATCCTATCTTTGATGCAACAGCAGAAAGCTGAATGGTGCTTCTAGTCCTAAATACTTGTATTCCTTTCAGTGGAACTCTTTGGTAATTCAAGGACTCAGGTTTTTAATATTAATATGCAGGTTTTTTGCTTTTGTGACAGTTAGTAGGAAGTTTAATATCTCTCATATGGATCTACTGTGGTTGTTAGTTTATTTACCTCTTTTAAGGCATAGAGAAATAAAAACATAAAATAATATGAAAAGGACAATCTACATTGTGGTGGAAATGAAGGCCTTGTGTTTCCATGTTGATGCAATAAGGTTCCTGAAGAACTATTCCAGTTAATAGTGCAAAACCTTCTGCAGACAGGGGGTGGATTGGTTGCTGTGATCTCTTACATCCCTTTGCCCTATTCCAGCTGCACCAGAGAGGAAGGAACTTTAGAGAAATACCTGGGAATATGATCTGAGGGCTTTGTTTTCTTAACCTCTAGACCGTCATAGTCATCAGCCCAGTAAATATATAGTTATTGCCAGTATCTGAACAGCATGCTAGGGTTTTAATCAGCAGTAATTTTAAGCAACTGTGCCCCTTCTGTAGCTTACCTCATGGTTTCATTTCAGCAAGCCATATTCTGCTATTGAAAATTTACTTTCTTTTGAAACATTTTTATTTCAGTAATTCTACTGTTTCATGGGTGGAAGTGCTACTTAGTCCAAGCCTAGAGGCCCCTGTTCTTCTGTTCATTAATACTGTGCCTGGGGCTATTGCCTTCCACATGAATATGAACTCAGTTTCTATTAATGGATATTGTACATGCTAGACAGTAATCACTTAGCAAAAAAACATTAACTTGCAAAGCTGGTGTTTCTGTCTGGGTAAGCAGACACCCACTACTTGTTTCATCTAATTGTCCTCTTAAAGAACCACAGATTTCCATTCTTGTGAAATCCACACGTGCCAGGTTTCAGCCTGAAACACAGTTTTACACACAGGTTGTAAAGCCTTAGAGGAATATTCCCATTGAGTGCAGCACTGTGAATTGTGCTTATCTTGGATTTAAGTACTGCTATTTATAAAAGTCTTGGTGTTAGATGCTTTCTTCCATTAAGACAGATGCAAAGCAAAAGTAGATGAATGGCTCAGTCCCACAGGCTTTGAGAGGCTGGAAATGCACAAAAAGTCCTTGCATTGAAATTCAGCTGATTTGTTCCCATCTTATATATGAACTTTGAGAGTCCATAAAAGCACAGCTGATATTTGATCTCCTTATGGATCAGTTTGCTTTGTCATGGTCTCCTGCAATAACTTTGCTGAGGAGAATTTTAAAATTCTCATTCAGTATCTTGGATTGGACTTGTGTTAATCAAGATTTTCTACTGCCCTTGCAAAATGAGTACTTAGAACTGCCTGTATTTCCTTGGAGGGAAAATGGGGTTTCTACATTTTCAGGTTCTGGTGATCTTTTTTCCTCTCTTTTATTTTCCTTTTGGTGAAAAAATGGTGACTTCTGACACATAAGTTCACAGTAGTTTTTCTTTTCCCTTTCTAACTAGAAAAATGAAGCTATTGCCTTAGAGTAGAAAAGGGATCTTCCCCTGAATCCTCTTTTCTAGAGGTCAAACAACAAAAATGCTTTAAAGCCATGAATGCTTTTAATGAACACACACAAAAAAGGAAATGTTGACTTCAACATTATGCTTGTTACAGACACTGCTGTGGAAGATGTCTCAACTGAGCATCATCCAGTGGAAAAATATTTGTCAAATTTTGCAACTTTTTTCATGCCTTTGACCCTCCTCAGAGGTGCTTTACAATATCTAGCATTTGAATTCTCTCCCATTTGTTTGAACAAGTGGCCCTCATTGGAATTCATTCAGTTAGCTTTTTAATGTGGCAATAGTGAAGAGAAAAAGCTTTTTAAAATGTCAGGGCATAATGTGAGAGGAGCAGTACCTGAAATTGCTCTTTAACATATTGACTTTAAAAGCCATGTCATCTTGGCTAACAATTAAATAAAGAGCAGATGAGGTAAATAAATCAAATACTTTGAATATCCACTGTAGCCTCCTCTGCAGTCCATATGATCAGCATTCACCCTTCACTCCCTGCAAAGGGATTTGTAGGGAAGCCCAATGGCAAAAGACCTATCCTGAGATCAAATTATTAAAGAGGGGATAGTTGGTCCCAACTTGCTTGTGTCTCATCATGAGGAATGACAGGGAAAAAAATCCAGACACAGACTGGCACAATTGAAGGATGTATGTTTCTGAAAGATAACCAAACTTCATATTCCCCTTTCATAGTGTAGCAGTCAAACTTTATTTGTGCTCAGGGAGAATTGCCTATCTCATTAACCATAATGGCCAGTGCCTACCCTTAGCACAGAATAACCAGGGCTATCTCCTAATACAAAGGTCTGTAGGTAAACTCACTGTTCTTTGAGAGAAAATAAAATAAATTATTATAATGCAGTACTTTTTTGGATAGTGCATTGTTGGTTGGCTTTGTCTCCAAATAGAAGGATATTTATTTGGAATTGCAGTTCTCTACTTTTTGTCATTCACAAAGTAGCTTGGTAAGAAACATGAAACTTCTGGTTTTCTCTTTATAGAAAGCCAAAGACCTACCTTGGGAAGGGCTTAATTAACTGTTTGCATCATTGACTCACTGCAAAAAATATTATTTCTGATAGACTTGTCTTTAGTGAAAGCAGATACTCAGTTACTGTGGGTAGGAAAACTGGCAGTGTCCTGCATTTAAAGACCAGATGATTTCACTTCTTCTTCTACTAAGGTTTTATTAAAAACATAAAGTTGCAAACTGCTGTTATTTTTGTTCCAACCTAACTAGCAGCATTAATAACAGAGCCTCATTTACATGATCACTTGGTTACTGGCAATCTGTGCCTTGGAAAACTTGGACTCTGAACAGCACTAATTAACAGCAAAATGGAGCTGGAAATTAATTGGCATCAAACTAGGTGGAGAATAGAACTGTCTTGCAGTCCAGTTCCTGACTCACAAATCTGTGTGCACAGCAAATATTTCTCTCTTACCTAGAATAGGATTTCTACCAGCAGTGTGGATTTTCCCTATTTTTAAATTCTTATGAACTTTTTACTAACATTTTGATATTTAGTAACCTTTAAGCATAGCCAATAGTCTTTTCTATATTTGATTTTAGAGTATATTACAGTAATAAGAAGTAAAATGGCTGGGATCTATTTGTTCTTTTTAATTTCTCAGAAGTTCTGTTTGGTGTTTATTTCTTTCCTGAACGTCTGTTGGCATTAGGTTCAAGGCAAGGAAAGAGGCTGGAAATGCTGTGGTACAATGCTTAGAGTGGAAGTCATATCTTTGGGATTAAATTCCACCCAAAAAACTGTGATGATTGCTGTTGATTATTGAACTGAAGGCAATAAGGACTGATCTTTATTGTTTACTGAGGCTGAAGATTTATCCCAGAATTAATTGGTTCAAATTACTTTCTTGGGACACCTGGGAACTTATTTTCTAACCAACACTTCAGAGTCCTAGAAATGTGTGGCTTGGCATCTATTTGAAGTATGATTTCCAGAGGGTTGGTTTGTATCATTTGGAGTGGGATGTGGTCTGACATCTGCACGGAGGGACTGCTGGTGGTAGAAAGATCAGGGCACTGAATTTAGGTGTTGCTTTCAGCCAGTGATCATCAGATCTAAATGGTTTTGGTTTTGCTGGTTTGGGCATTTTTCAGACTTGTCTGGATCCTGCTATTTTGGTTGCTTCCTGTCACATCTGTTGAAGCCCCTTTACCCTGTTGTCTCCACTGCAAAAATGTATAGCTGGGAGACTGCTGTAGTTTCATCTAAAAGCAGTTTTAATAAAATTCCTAAAGTACAGCATTACTTTTCTGCTTCTTATAAAACCCCAATACTTTCGAGTTCCTTCATGTAAGCACAATTTGAAAATGAGTAGGAAATGGAATGATTGGGAATTAGTTATAAATTTGGTAGCCTAAAACAACCTTGTTTTAAAATTTATGGTATTTCCAGTGATCAAAAGGACTTTTAGCATTGCCTGGAGTGCTTAATTCATGGGGAGTGATTGAGGAAGTAATTCCAGAGAGCTACCTCTTCGATGCCATCTGCAAAGACTAGATTAAAATTACATTTACGGACCAGAAATTGTTATCATTTTAGAAGAAAAACAAAAGCTAGTGATTATGGGGAGAAAATACTAAAAGTCAATCCACATGTTAAGTATAACTTTCTCTGTTGTTTTGGTTTTTTTTTTGTAGAGCCATTTATGTAAAAAGTTATAAGAAATGGCAATGTATTTTCTCAGTATATCAGTATCTAATATATTTCAATATTAGCTGCAGCACAATCCTGCCTGTTGTAAGGAAGGAGCTGCCAGTGTGAAGATTATTTTAAAAACTTTTCTTGGGTTTTTTTGATCCATGCCTTTTTTATTAGAAAACACCCGTATCTTGAGGAGTGTGCTTGTGGGCAGCAAAAGGGAGAAACAGAATCAAGGTTATTGGAAACTAAAACAATGCTCAAGGATTCTGTAACTTTATCCTCCTCAGCTCCCCAAGCACTGTGAGATCCTCGCTTTTCTCTCTTATCAGAGGCAGAGTGGTACTGATGCCAGCAAGACTCAGCAGTAATCACCATTTATTTGAATTTAGGGATTATTCAGGACCTGAGAGCAGAGGGGTTTAGCAGGGAAATCAGTATTCCTGTGCCAGATTGGTTTGGTGCAGACCCACATTTGCTGAAGAAACAGATATTATTTTATCCATTTAAGCATAAAGCAAGCAGTTTTGAATGTCAGTCTTGCTTTTACATCAGAAATATCCAATCTTATCTGTATGTGGGTAAAATGGATATTCAAAAGAAAGAAAAGACTTTCTGGGGTGTTGAGTCATCCGGATTTGCTGGGACTGATGAAATCACTCCTTTCCTGAGTACAAGAACTCTACTGCATGAATACTGGATGCAGCCAGGCACCTTAATGCAGCAATGGGCTGTTAAGAAAGGTTCTTCTAGAAAGACAATTTTTTTCCAAATCACTATGCTTTCACTGTGGGGAAAATTAATTATAATAAATACAGTGGCCATAAATTTGTTTTTATAACCCCTTGTCTTCAATCCAGAAGGAATTAGTCAGCATCATAACAGGCTGGGATATTGAAATTTATGGTCTGACTTTATCCCTGGTGCTCAGCCTCACGCCAGGAGTGACTCAGATCAAAGTGTCCATCCTATGAGTTAGAGAGGGTGGGGAGCCCCCTTCTCCCTTTCCATTATTAATCCCACTGTGTTGCCTGTACCTGGAGAAAATCAGTCTTTTTACTGTGGTTGCTCTTATTCTTTCAGCATTCTTTCCACTGTGCTTCTGAACTTTTCCACTGTGCCATGTCATTTTGTCTTTAAGGTGAAGGCCCTGTGATAAAAAATTGATACCCCTCAGCTTTCTCTACAAAGTAGCTCAGTAGTAGAAGTTTGGTACTATACATAGTATAGACTTGGACTATACATAGTTGAATTCTTCCTACCTGTCAGCTGAAAGGATGTCAGTAGACCCAGTCTTTCTTTGCTTGTTTGACAGAAATCTTTGTCCCCTTTTGTTGTATCCAACAAGTTTTTCACTGATCTTCAAGAGCAGAAGACAGCAGAAAAATGACCTCCTAACCTGCCTGAAAGCAGATTGTTTTGGAGCAGCCAGGACTGCTGGTATTTCATTCTCTGTGTTGAACCCTTTCTGTGACTCAGCACCTGGCAGAGATCTGAACCTACACACAGGCTCATGCGAGCAGTGAGGGGTTCAGACAGTGGCATGCAAGATTCAACCCTTTTTTAAGTTCAAAATGGATCATCCTGTCTGTAGAATCTGCTGTCTTGTTATTGAGGAAGAGGACTTGTTTTATATTTCTGCTAATTCCTTTTAAGTGCATCTGGTTAGGAAGGAGTATTTCCTGTGGACATTTTCAAGGAGTCTTTCTTTCCTTTCTTTCCTTTCTTTCCTTTCTTTCCTTTCTTTCCTTTCTTTCCTTTCTTTCCTTTCTTTCCTTTCTTTCCTTTCTTTCCTTTCTTTCCTTTCTTTCCTTTCTTTCTTTCTTTTCTCTTTCCTTTCTTTTCTTCCTTTCCTTTCTTTCCTTTTCCTTTTCCTTTTCCTTTTCCTTTTCCTTTTCCTTTTCCTTTTCCTTTTCCTTTTCCTTTTCCTTTTCCTTTTCCTTTTCCTTTTCCTTTTCCTTTTCCTTTTCCTTTTCCTTTTCCTTTTCCTTTCCCTCTTTCTTTATTTTCTCTCTTTTCTCTCTCTTTCTCTCTCTCCCCCCTCCCCTTCCCTCCGTACTTCCTTCCTTCTCTTAAAGCGAGTTTTAGGGTTTGTTTTTGGTTTTAAATTGCAAAATTCCTTATAAATGAGTTGTTATGAAGGTTTTCTTGTCCACAAATAGGTTTGAAGAGAAATATTCAGTTACCTTTACATCAAAAGTATCTGCTTTAATCTGAGTTAGTAGAGCTGTGAAGAGCAAGACAGTTGATAAGGCTAAATTGCATTTGTTATTGTTATCAATTATATAATTCTAGGTGTCAGTTTTGAACAATGGAAAGGAACTTATGGCAGTCCAACAGCCCTAAAAAAGAGAAATTTGATAGTTGAGAATCCTGGATGAATCTCTGCTCTATAACAATAACATACCCAATTTAGAGTCATTACAGTGAACTGCAGGAAAACTATTCCTTTTTGGATTTTCTAATCCAGGTATTATAGTAAATGTGATTATAACAGAGCCATCTTAAATTCTTATTTTCTGCTAGTACTTAGGTTTTTGTAATAAACCTGTCTTCTTGGCAAAGAATCAATAGTGCTAAACATATTTTTAATAATTAATGCACGCTTGCACCAAAGCAAAAATATATAGATTTACAGGGTTCTCTAATGTGGTGGAAACGCTGAGGTAATTTATTTATTCCTTCCTTTGAAAACCTGTGAAGTAGTAGGAGGAGTATTTTGGTTTCATAATCTGTTTATCTCAGCCTACTCTACATGGTCAAATCAACTCTAGGTGTGCTCTTGCTTAACATTTTCATTCCTTTTATAAATTTTGGGGGACCTTTGCAATTATGTTGATTAATGCATTAAACCAAGTGTTGTGAGTGAATCTTTTGCTTGCTACCTGGAGTATGAGACATACTGGCACAAAATGAGCTGTAGATTCAGATGGTTCATGGGTGCTTTTACTTTACTTTACTTTACTTTACTTTACTTTACTTTACTTTACTTTACTTTACTTTACTTTACTTTACTTTATTCATTATTTTTTTGTGGTGAAAGTGAAGTAGCAAGATGAGTTGATGACAAAGAGACTCATTTGATCAAATTATCTTTCAACCAATGCTGGGCAAGAAGCTGACCCACAGATGAGAGTCCCTGCTAATGTGAATGTTAAGCTTCTCACTGTAAGTCACACAGAAGAAAATCCAGTGGGAAACAGACCTTAATGTACAGGGCTGGAGTTAAGGTCTTTTAATTAAATTTAAAGATTTTCATCCTCATGGGAAAGGATATAATTAGCTAATTTCTGACAACTATTTGACCTCCAGATGCTCAGATCAGCAGTCAGAGGAGTGCACTGAGAAGTACCACTAGATTATAATTATGAGATTTTTGGGAGCTATTAATTATTCATGTGACATCTTGTTTACTAACTGCTGGGATAATAAGTTAATAAACAAGTATCAGCATCTTGTGTTATAATAAATATGTGTTTTGAATTGATGGTCAGACTCCTGGGCTGGCTTGAACAGAGTGGCTGCCAAATTTTGGGATCACTGTTACTGTCCTTGTAACTGGTACCACCTGTACTAAAATAAGGAAGCAGCTAAAATTAGTACAATGAAGTAATGCAGGGAAGGCAATGTCTGCATTGCCCTTAAGCAGACCCTAAATAGAAGAATATGTCCAATACGTCACTGTCTTTGCTTCTAACTTCAATGAAGTTAAATCAAAAATGATTTTGGTCCCTGAGCTTTGTGCACCTGAGTCACATTCTAATTCAGTCTGTTTTGGAAAAAAAGCTTTGTATTTAATTTCAAATTGTGTTTAGTGTACTTCATGATAGTCTCTCAGTCCTTTCATGCTGTAGACAACACAGCTACTGATGTAGGCAGGTGCCAAGAGCTACATCCCCAATTGCTGAACAGTTCTGAGACAGGATGTTGGTAAAAATAGGTAGAGAAACCAGGTACATGTCCCTCAGCACAGCAGGACAGGGTGTTCTTCTTTTTATAGATTGGAGATTTGCTATCAAACTCATTATTTGTGCATACCTTCATCATGTCTTAGTAGGTGTCAGCTGCCATTTGGCCATCAGCATAACTACAGGGCTGACAAATTCATCCAGTGTGAAGGGGAAAGACCCCAAAGCCATTCTGAATTATTCTTGCAGAAAGTGCTCTGTGGGAGTGGGAATCATTACAAAAGTTGTGCTCTATAGAAATTAAAACTGTCCTTCTCCATCTCTGCACTACCTACTTGAGAGACACAGAAAAGTACAGTGCACTCTGAGAATGCCAAAGGAACTGCATTTGAAAGCAGGAGATCTTCCAAGAAATCAAATGATTAATGTACTTGCTCTTGACTCCTTTGTGTGTTAGAAATGAGCTACATTTAAGCAAGTAGAGTGAGGATTGTATTCTAACTGCTCAAAAAAAAAAAAAAAAAAGGAGGTAGTTTGTTTATTGAATAAATTTGCAGCTACTGTCATTTTAATCCTGAAAAATTGGTTTGGAAAAAGCACCTGGTGCTTCCAATGTGCAGATATAAAATGTGAAGAAGCAATTACAGGCACCTTCTTTCAGCAGGGATAATCTAAAAGTGAAGCCTCTTTTTGGAAGGCTTCTGAAGACAGAAACTTTACAAGACAAATTTGTTAACCTGTTTTGTTATAAAATGCCTTGGTAAAGGTATTAGAAGTCACCTCATCTGGATTCCTAATCTGGTGAGAGTTTTCAAGCTTTCATAAATAAAGTTTTTTTCTATCAAAAAAATTTTTTTTTTCCAAAAGTAGCCACCATTCAACCTCAAGTAGAAAACTGCAGCAGAGCTGCAGCTCTGAAGTGGCCCAGGCAGGCAGTGGCTGAGCTGTCAGACTCTGCTCCCTGACAGGACTGAGGGGTCTGTGCCCCCTTTGCTCCCTGCCCTGGTGGGGTTGGTGGGATCAGCCACCAGCTGTGCTTTTATAGCCCCTCTCCCTTGGATGGTGAAGAGAAACCATCCTGTGGCTGTGCTTGTCCCTACTAGTGAGGTTGCTGCAGGCACCCAAAATAAGAGCATTCAAATCAGCCAGCATGAACAAATCTATGGTTTTTTCTGAGCAAACAAATCACTCAAGTTATGCTTTTTTGCCCAAAGTAAGAGATGAGTGTAAAACACATATACACATGTACATGTATGCAGCTAAAGGATTGTTTTCAGTCTCTGCCTCAGGGCCCAGATCAGCACATATTATCTGTGCATGAACATAATTTCCATTTAATTTGAGCAAGAACTGTGAAACAGGAAACTTTTTGGTTAGTTGGCTTCGTTTTCATGTGTTTGTACTGCAGCAATTTCAGTGTCTGTAAACTTAGGGTAAAGCAATAGGAGCACTGGTGGGAGCAATTAGCTCAGTACTATTGGCTTTTCTATGGCCAGACAGAGAACAAATCCAAACATTCATGTTTTTCTGGGGGTTGAGAGTAATGTATGTTGCTGGCCAAAGTGCTAAAGGTTGTAATATAAACAAGATCCTAGCCGAGGGTCTACATTATAATTGTAAAACATTAAAGATGTTACCTGTATGTAATGCTCAAATGGTTTATGACACTTCCAAGTCAGCTGGTAATGTTCAAATGTATAGTTTTCTCTTGCACAAATGCAACCACAAGCAAATTCTGAACTGAAGATCCGGAATAGTTTGCAAGAATGCATTTTAAATGAAGATTATCTCTTTTCAAATACTTAAGAGTATGCATTTTTTCCTGGTTTTGTGACTACTTCACTCTTCCTGATACAGCATCCACCCACAGTGCTTTTCTTCTGAAGGGTACAAACAGCTGGAAAACACATGAATGCTATTCTGTTTAAAATTCTAGTTAAATATAACCAGTTGCCTGTGCTCTCAGACAACTTCAGATGGAGAAACATAATGCTACCGTACAGAACTGATGCTGATTTTGAGGAGAAATTTCAAAAAAGAAGAGGTGATTATTTTTTAAGTATTTGTAGTAGCTTTCTAATTTTCCCACTAAAATAATGCCTCGAAGCTGCTGGCACTGTGGCAATAAACATGCACATCGGTCATTTGAAATGCTTTCCAAACAGTAAGACACTGCTCTGCAGAAAGCAGAGCCACAAAACAGCTTAGTGATTTATCATGGAATCCTGGAACGGTTTGTTTTGGAAGGGACCTTAAAGATCATCTAGTTCCAGCCTCCCTGCCATGGGCAGGGACACCTTCCATTACACCAGGTGAAACTTCATCTAAAATCTCATTTCATATCTTAAATATCACTGACCTCTTCACTGCTGTGCCCTCACTGGCCATGATGACTTTTGGTCAAACAGTACAATTTTGGCTTAAGCAAAATTCTGTGGTGTGTGGCATGGGCCAGCACATCCTTACTGCAGCCCCCCTGACTCTGATATCTAGGGTCAAGAAAGGCTCTCTGTCCCATGGAACTCCACCAGGACAGCAAGACCGTGGGGGATGCAAGAAAGGCCAAGTGCAGAGCACATCTTGCCCCTGATGTACACTCTAGGAGGTGCTTGTGTGGCAGTGTGGTTTTAGGGCAATGTCTCCTCTTTATCTCCAGAGCTAGGGTGCAATGTGTGCACTAAATGCTGAGCAGTTTCAGGGTAGGTGATTTTCTCCAACAAACACTCCTCTTATCAATCAGGACAGTTGCTAGAGAATTCACTTTGATTTACAGAAAATTGAATATATATGATTAATTCTTTAGTTTCTCTGAAGAGGAGGGTACTCCTGGTCTTAGAAGCCCTGTGAGTTAGCAGCTGTATGTGTTATATTTTCTCATGCCAGAAAACTCTCAAATAGGCAACTTAGTTTCTCTTCATTCTGATTCTCTAGTACTATGAGTGAGAGACCTTCATTAATTCAGGGAAAAAAAAAAAAGAAGAAACAAATTGATGCAGTATTTAAACCAGAAAATTGCTATAATGACAAATGACAACCCTGTAGCCTTCAAAATCTGCTAATAAAGTGTCTGCTGTGGCTGTTATTAAAACTAAACTTATGATCCATGATTATCTAACCATTAAACAGAAGTGGGGGCTGGATATAAAATGGATATCTGTGTCAGATGATATTTCAGTGCTGTGTGGACTGAGAAAATTATTCATCAGATTTGATTTCTGATGCCTCCCTTCTCTGAAGATTAGCCCCCTAAGGAGTTTACAGGCATTTAGAAAGATTCCTTCCTCCCTCCCTTTGTGTCCTTGTTCTCTTCAGTAATTACACTGTAAGCTTTCTTCAAGTTTAATTTGTAGACTTTTAAAAATGGTTTCTGTAGAACAGCTGTGCCATGAAGAGGTGTCTGACTGCAGAGCAGCTCTGCCTTGCCAGGTGAGCATCCCTCCTATTGGTGTGGAATTATTCTTGTCCAGGTGAAATTTGCTGGACCTGTAACAGCAGTAGCATAGGTCTCTGCATCAGTCAGGTTGTGTGGATATTTACATACCTTTGCCAGAGTTAGACCAGCTGAAGTAAAGTTAAGCAAAAGGCACATTCAACTGAGGTAGTAGTTGGCACATTAGACTTTTTTTTTGATTGATGTGTGATACATTTTTTGTTGTCTAGGAAATTGTTTACACCGTTTGACTAATGGGTTGGATGGTCTGTTTGGGAGGGAAAATAGACACATATGGCAATGGAAAAAGCTCTTGTTTTGCTGGATTACTGCCCACATGCCAACAAAATGCTGCTTCAGTTCCAACCTCCACTGGCTCCACTGTAGCCAACAGGAATTGAAAATGGTGAAAGTGCTTATGGCAGGAGGGGGAGCCTTACTGAGACCAGCAATCCACATGAGTGCTGTGCATTCTGCCTTTATTCCTGCTCCTGGAATGAGGTGAAGATCAATACATGGTCTGTTAATGCATGCATGGCTCCTCACCAGCTGATTTCTTTTTAGAGGCTGATGCTTTTCCCTCTCTTAGTAAATATCCCACTAGCAAAGGAGTCCAGCACTGTCCCTCAGAGGATGAGGTTGCTAACATAAAATCAAATCCCTCTTCCACCCATGTCTGAAAAAGTGTCATGTTAAGTACTAATTGCACACTATGAAAGTACTTGCAAGTGACAGGGTGAGTAGATTTTCTGCATAGCTCCAGGGTTTGCTGGAATGCTTAGTATTAAAAAAAAATTGGAGAATTATTTTTTTATTTCCCCTCCCTGAATCAGGAAAAAACTTCTATTGCCTGTCTCAGTGGCAGTGCCAGCTATTTGTTGCTTTCAGCTTTCTTTTAGTAGGGCAAATAGGAGGCTGGAGAGGGTTCTCACCAAACCAGTCTTGTTCTGCTGCAGACTTTTATCTGCTGAGACCTGAGGTGGGTTGACGGTGGATTGACAGCTAACCTGAGTTGTTCTGAGCATGTAACTTGGAGGAGAAGGTATCTGCATGTATTATACACCCTTAAACCATTTAGATTTATTCTCCAATTTCTGTATAGCAATCATCCAAATTACAGAGCAGAAGGTTTTGTGAATGATGTGCAAAGTACAACCAGGATTCTTTTAAAAATCTAACAGTTGATAAAGTATTCATGCTTTCTGGAATGAAGCTGGGCATTTATATATCATTGATCCTTTAATAATTTCATTTTAAATGCCACTATCCTGATTCACTACGGAAGCATTTTCCATTTTCCGTTGCTCTTCCGTTAAATGTCCAAAGGGAGAATTTTCTGCTTACAGAAAAAGTAATTTCACAGATGACCACAATTGCTGAGGGCCAGATTCAAAAAATTATCATCTTCTCCTCCCTTTCTCCAAAATTTCCTGTCTTTTTTCATTAGCCATACACAGCAAGAGATGAAGCAAGCTGTATGAAACTTTGTAATTGGGTATCTCCCACTGAGGCCACATTAATATGTCATTAGACTAATATCTTTTACTGACATGCTGATAACAGTTTTCAGAACAGATCTGGAAACTTGACAATCTGGATATTGTATTTTACAAGAATAAAATTACTTATCAATGTTTTATTTTAAAAATTTAAAAATTCCTGATTTGCAGGGTGCCTTAAAATCTGTCTGAGATCCTCCCACGTTATCACATCACTACAGAGAGCAGGTTGCCAAAACTACGTGTGGAGCTGTGGGGCTCTCAGAAGCCCAAGCAAAAACAGTGCAAAGGTCTCACACTCCAAGCCCTAGAAGGGAGTGCCCTGCATTCCCTGCAAGTGGGGTGTCTGCAGCATGACTGCAGCACACACTGCATGAAGCAGACCCCGCTTTCCTTGCATGGGGGCTTGCAGCCAGAAATATTTCACTTTCTGCTTAAAGTCATCAGGCAGCATAAACTCCTGTATGAGAACATAACCCAAAATTCAGTCGTCTTGTGCTAGCCCATTTGCAGCCCTTCTACCAGAAAGTGGACCAGAGCTGTAGGGGACTGTGTTGGATTTCTTTCTAGAAGAGGAATACTTGCTTTAAGACCTATATTAGTCAGAATGGGTCTCAGAGCAGAAACATCAAGGTTTATGTGTGACGCTCATTTTTCACCAACAAATCTGAATGGGAAAATGGTAAAATTGGGGTAGATTTCTGTCTTTTGTTTTTGAGTTTGGTTTTGTTTTTTTTTTTTCTTTTAGATGAAGGGCAGATGAAGAGCCTCTGTTGCAGTGAACTCAGAGCAGGGACATTGTCTCAAAAAAAGAAAAAACAGAGAGCAGTACAAAGAGAGTTTGAAGAGCCCTGTGGTCCCGAAGGGCTGCCTGCCCCTTCTTTCAGCAGCTCTCAAGGTGAGTCCTGTTTGATTTATTTTGGCATATCTTTATGCTAAGAGCTGTGTCGCTGAGCTGCATTTAGCAGAGTGTGAGCACATGGAAGTTGCCTTTGGTACTTTACATATCTGTGTCTCCTTTCATCCCAGGTTCTGTTAGTAAGATAAAAGGTCCTTGTAGGAGTTGATGCAGGATTAGGGCGTACAGTGGGAATGGCACAGAGATCAGAAGCAGAGCTCTTTCAAAGCTAAATGGGCCCCAGCAAAGAGTACAAGCTAAACAAAACACAGGACTCAATGGAAAACACGTCTGTGTTCTCTCTCCTTTAAAGCATGTTGATCTTCCCTGCTGCAACTGTGGCACTGTTTTGTTTTTTCCAGTGAGAATGAGAATAAAAAAATCTATTTAAAGTGTTTAAGGAAGTGAATCTTACACCTGAAATAAATGTTTTCATGAAGATTAACATAGGCTTGTTCTGAGAAGTGAATTGGGTGAAGAGGAAAAAGATTGAGAATGTAGATAACACTCTATGCCACTCATGAAATTTTATCCAGAGAGCTGCAGCCTGAAAATATTCACGTAACTTTAAATTTCTGCTCCAGTATATGTCACAAAGTATAGAGAGACTATTAGGGGGATGTTAAAATACTTCATTCCAGAAGGAAAGTTGGGCATGTCAGAGATTAAAACTTACTGTATGTAATATCTTTCAGATAATTATCAAATTATTAATTCCAAAGTTCTTTGACCTGATTTTAGTTCTAAAGCATGTATTAGGACTCATTCATTATAAACTAATTGAGGAACAATTAATTGGTACTTGAAGGTATTAATTTTTTGCTGTTGTTTAAATTCAGCTATTTTGTCCTATAACATAATACATGAGAGGCAAAGATTGTTGCTTTTAAATATTTTTTACAAATAAATTACAAAATTAATTGCTAGCTGCACTGTAAATAAGAAGATGTCAATTACAAACCTTTATTTTTGGAGGGTTATAAATCAGTTATACAAGTTCTCCCCAAACACAATAAATAAATTAATTAGCAGACATTGTCTTTGCAGACAAGCATGTTTATTTGCATCTTTAATGATCTCAGGAGTCTTAATCATTTAGCATTTTCTATGTGCCTTGAGATCCTTGAAGGAGCGACTTGGAAAAGTGCAAAGTTTTATTAATATTATCTTTCATTCATTCATTTTAACTGTATATGCCACAAGGCTATTTCAGCCAGCTGTGTGTGCTAGATCCCACAGTGTATCTATTAGCAAATGTCTCATGGAAATTATTAAAGACTCATTTGAGAGCAGGTGATCACTTAATTTGAGCAACAGAAAAGGTAAAAGCATCCCTTTAAGGAGAAAGATGAGCCACTGGTTCTTGGAGGACATAAAAACAGAAGGAAAGGATTTCTGTTATACCCACCATAAACTTGAAAAGCCTGGTTAAAAACATATTCACATAAAGTTAAGTATCTGTCTTTATAGATACCTAAGAGATAAATATAAAGACACCCAGATGGAAACAACACACACATATAAATAGGGTCTGTCATTTAGTGGTCATTTTGAATCATTGGATTAAACCACTTAAGGATATGCCAATTCATATCATGACTGAGCTGCTAAATGGGGCTGTGGGCCCCTTCTTCCTCTCCCCTGCCTCCATCTATGTTCTGAGGCTTACTGTTAGCCTTGGGCTGAGCTTGTCATGCTCATTCCTCAAGGGCTGAGGGCTGGTTCAGGGAGCTAAAGACAGGAAGCAGTTTGTTTCCTGCAGGGGAAGATTCATTTTCTACAGGTTTAGATACCTGAACCATCCCACAATGGGTCCAGGCAAGTACTGGAGCAGTCAGATAAACAGGAGAGGTGTGAAAGGACATCTGCTTAGTTCTAAAATCAGATTTTACTGTGGATTGGGAGTAGTCCCTCTGCATTTGGTGGTGGGAGCCAGACCTTTCCAAAAAGTAGGGTGTTCTCAGACTGTAAGTCCCCTTCTTCACTGACTACAGAGGAAGAATACAGTGAAAACACTTCTTTAAAACTTAATGCCTAAAGTTAGATAGTTATAATTTAGAATAAACAAAACCATGATTGAATGAAGAATATGTATTTTCATGGGATTTTAGGATTCACGCTAAAGAGGAATATGGCTATTTCTCTGGGGCTTTAAAGCAAAAAAAAAAAATTAAAATGTTCATCAAGTTTTCTTTGAAAGCTATTTAAACATCTGAATAAAAGGAAGATGTATTGTTATTTAGAGCTCCTTGGAAAATCTCCAAGCTTTAATTGCACTTCACTTTCATTTCAGCAAGAATGAATCTGAATGAAAGTGTCTCTGTCCTGTGGTGCTCTTTCATTCCCCATGTTAGTTCCTGCAAAAATAATGCTCTGCTGAAGCCAAGCTCAGCCAGGGCTGTAGATTTAGACATCTCTTTAGGCTCCTGGCTGCTTTTCTCTTGTTTTGAGACTAAATTAAAAGCACATTTGGAAGTAGCAATGTCAATTTTTGTAATTATCTGTAACTTGGTGACTATAAATACTGCATTACCTATTAAACTAATACATGCAAGAACATTCAGTAGATGATATGCAGCCAAATTGACTTTTACAGTCAATCCAGTGGTTTTCTCTGAAACTTTCAGGCCAGGTGATGTGTGCACACTGGGTGCAACATGAGGTTTCTTGGTATGTTGGACTTATGTTTGTGAACATTCACAGAAAACTGACCTTGTTTCCTGAGAACTTGCTGAACATGTTCTCTGGAGTGTCTGTGCAAATGCCACAAGAGTCAAAGAAAAAACTGAGCTGAAAGATGAGACGGCTCTGGAGAAGCCCAGGACTGGTTATCTTTTATGAGAGGAGAACTCTTTCTCTACCCTGTGTCTAAGCACACTTGCTGAGATCTGTGGCAGTGCCTTTTAAACTCAGCCATCAGCTTTCCCATGGACACTTCTTAATTATCTATAGCTGTGTGCTGAGCTATACATGTGTTTTCATGCAGTATCAGGAATTCCTCATCAGCTGAGTGAGGGTATTATGAGCCAGGTTGTTTAGTACCTGTAGGCCACTAAAACTTAGGCTTGCATTTAAACAGACATTGGAACTGTGGGAAAGACTCTGAATTCAGAGTCCATGTGCTTTGTTATACTGGATCCTAAATGTAGGTAAAAATTGCAAAGCAGGAGAAATTTGGGCATATCTATGGCTGTCATTTTAACTCATATAAAGAAAACAAAGAGGGGCTTATAAAGAATGAGATTCTACTTTCTGAAATTAGTCTCTAATCCCAGTTATACTGCATTTGAATTTCACACACTTAAACCATTTTAAAAGTTTTAAAATCAAATAGAGAAACTTATGAAAAATCCATAATGGAAACGTTTGGATTTTTCAAAAGCATAATCTTTATTGCATCAGTGATAAAATCATGATGTATTCTATATGCCTGCTTTTAAAAGGGAACAGTATAATAAGTTATTGTTTAAGTTATAGGTAGTGCACATTTGTACTGACAGTAGCCAGCCAACCAAATAGAAATGGGTCAATTCTTGTACTTATTTTCTTCTGTTCTGTCAATGTCCAGTGACAAATCTTGCATATTTTTTGCATGCTGGTGTGAGGTTTTACATGTACATATTTCATATGTGTGGAAAAGGAATCTAGGGAATATTTCCTGTTACTTTTCAGGGAATGGTAATGCATGGGGAGTTAGCAAGAAAAGTGGGCATCTCCTAGGGACTTACCTTCAGAGAGGAAGGAGCAATCTCTGTTCACTGAGCTCTAATGACCTGATTTTGTCCAGGGCTGGATGACTCAGCTGTTGGTGGTTATGTTTTTCAACATCTGGACTTAATCTGCTCAGAGAAGTTTTTTGTGTGTTTTCATTGTGAGGAGGATGGAGTCTGCACCATTGACGAGCTGTGGGACTTGAGATTATCATTTTGGCAATTTTTAGCTTCTATTTTTAGTAGTATTGTTCAAGGTATTCTCACACGTGTGAGGAAGTGTTGATGCTATCGGACCTTAAATACTGTGTACAGTTCTCTGCTAACCTTCTCAGGAAAATGGTATATGGAATAAAGAATGGCTGCAGGGATTTGGAAGCATGACCTATGAAAAAAAGCTGAAAGCTTCTGTGCATTGGCAAAACAAAAGCTGATGGGGCTTAGACTGCTCTCCCTGACAGCCATGAGGGTTGAACCTGAGGCTTCTCATGAAATTCAATATACACATCATTGCATTGAGATGCTGTGAGTCTACAGACCAGATTTGTTCTATGAAACTTAATTTTGCAATTTGCTCATTACAGATTGAAAAAAAAATCTCTAAGATGCATTTATACTGCCAGATATTTCACAAAGATATTAGTGTATTCTTGAATTAAGAAATGTCTTCCATACGCCTCACAAAGCTTAAATCTAAATACATAAACTGTCAATGTATATAGATTAAACAGATATATTTTGATTTTCATTATGCAGTTGTTTTTCTAGGATTTATTTTTTTATTCTGCTTCCTTCAAAACTAGTACTCTCATTCTTGATTTAGCATTCCTAAACTTGATCAGTGTTAAAACTTACTTGTAAATGAGATGGGTTTGCTTAAGTTTTACATAAAAGATACTTTTTTAACCCATGTAATACCTAATGTTTTCATCATCTGTAAATGAAGTAAATTCATCTTTTTGCAAAACCTAAATGCAAGGCTACAAAGCTGTATATAACAGTTCTTTCATAAGCTATGAATGCATTGTTCAGTTCATCTACATGCAGAGCTGGTAGTGGTAGTGGTATTCAAGAAGCATATGCGTGGGCTAATTGGATTTTCCATTTTGCATTACTTCTTTGTTGAATATGTGCAGGCTTAAAAGATTCAGGGTAATAAAACCAGCATAATGCTACATGTATATGATTACCCCTGTCTTGTCAATGACTTAATCTCAGAGTTAATGTCATTTATTTTTCAGATGTGAGAATGAGTCATCATCTATCAAAATATTAAACTGGTTCTCACACTACAATATTGATTGGCAGAACAGAAAGTATCCTTAAAGTTGTTTTTTTGAGTTTAAAAATTAATGCAACAAGATCTAGTTGTGGGTAGTATATGGCTTTTTCTCCTGTGACATATTGTTGGAACAGCAGGATGGGTGATGATAGCTAGGGAGTGTTTTTAAAAGTTGTGGGGTTTTTTGCTAAACCCCTTAGTAGGAGAACATTAACAGTAGTTTGATTTTGGGATTCTCTTGTGAGACCACTGATTCGCCTGATTTCTCTCTCTTAATGATGACACATTGTTAAGATGCACAACATATGGAGAAAAAACCCCACTAAATATCAAAAGAAAAACTGAATATGAGGATTAAGGTAGACTGGGACATTTAGGCACTTATTTTTACTGAAAGTCAGTAAGCAGGGCTTGGACATCAGAATTTAGTGGAAACCTTTGAAACTGTGTCCCTCCTTTTCACAAGTCCCCACTTTGAAGGTAACAGAAGGATAAGAACTAGATACCAGCATAACAAAGAATCTTATCCAGCAGTGAAAAAAATGGATGGAAAAATGTTGGTATGGGAATAGAGGCATTTACTTTGGGTAGAAACAAAAATAGGGCAAAGAAGATGGATCTGCCTCTAACATCATCTGGAATCTGGGAATAGTCTTGCAGGATTTTCTGCATTTCTTCTGTACCTTGTCTCCCTCTTTTCTTCTCATTTTTGAAGGGGAGTTGTTTACTCGTGGTATAATCATAGCTGTGTTTTCTATGGTAAGGCTGTCAAGTAACACACCAGCAAAAGTCCAGAAAAATCCCCAAATGCCACCCCGAGCATTCGTGCAAGTAATCAACGGTGATAAATTTAGCATGGAACATTTGGTGGTGTAAGCTGCAGATTGAGAACAATGGATTTCTCCAGCTATGATAGTAGGGACTAGCTGCCCCCATCCACTAATTATCTATGGAAACGAGGGTTGAGACTTGCTAGCAGGATTAATTTCTTGGCAACTACTGAAAATTATAGTGATTTTGAGAAAGTAGCAATCAAAGAAGATGTCTGTACATGTTTGTTTGCCAAAAATAGCACAGCTAATACTTGGCTGTGTTTTGAAGTCTTCAGCAAAATGTATCCTCCCATTTCAGTACTGCCTGAATGCTGAAAAAGCAACATGAACACTATGGCATCCTAAGGTAGTAAAAGCATTCAGGAGACATTTGAAGATGTCAAAGCATCTGTTTTCCCCACTAATTTTGTGCACTTGTGTTAGACAGAGGCCATGACATGGAGGTGGGCTTCTGTCTCTGTAGCTGTGATAGTCTTCCACCATTCCCTGGAGATGGTCTGGAAAGGGGAACAGAGCCAAGGGGAGTTGAACAGTAGAAATATCACAGAGATTTGCTTCCCAGGACAGGTTTGCTATGACAGATGGATAAAGTGGGCCCATATTCTGTTCTTACATGTGATAGAATTGTGTTAAGATTATGGAAAGGTTGGTAATTGTATTAATGGTCTCATTGATTCTAAATTTCACTGTATCAGTTTAAGCAAAGGCTTAGTCATCCCACTCACTGTCTAGAACATGCAATTTCTCCAGAAGATATCCAGCTTTACTAATTCAGGAAAAGGCAAATATTTGAAACAGAATGAGAGTTGTTTGGGTCTTTATGAGCTGGCTTCTCTGTGGAGGCTGCAGACTACAGGTCACTCCTCTGAGCTGCAATTCCCAGGTTTTTCTCCTGCTGGTTTATCATTGCACAATTAGTCTAACTGCTTTTAGGGAAGATTTGTGCAGAGCATACTCAGTCCTTTGTTTTATAGATAGCTGTTATTAAAAACTGAAATAGCCTCAGGTTCTTAGTAGAAATATATTTTAAAAAACAATGAAACTTGAAAAAGACGCAACTACAAATATTCATAGCTCCCTTAGCGATGGTCTTGAAAAAATTTCAACAATATATCTTTATATTACACTTTACATCCTTCGAGTCAGACATCTCCATCACATGCAGGCCACAGTATATTAGACAGCACACTGAATTCTGCATTAATGACTTTAAAATAGTCCTCACAACCCATGATATTGCTTGAGCTGTGGGAACAGTTTTCTGTAAGGCTTACTGCCAAATCTTTCACTTTTGTTATTCTGGTATGAAACTGTGGCAATTCAGTACAAGCCTGTACTAAAAGCTCACATTTTATATACTCACAAAGTGCAAAAATCAATGCACGAGCAGGCAGAGAAATACTGAAATGCCTGTAATCTGAAAGCAGGGCTACCTGCAATCCTATTTCATCAGTCTGCCTAAGTACCCAAAGTCAAGAAGCTTATCTCATCCATTCAGACTTCTTGATGATGAAAATCTCACAAAAACAAAGGATTTCTGAGGCTTTGTCATTTCAGTCATTCAGAAAATATGAGACACACTTGTGCATCTTTCATATTTCATCCTTTGCTGTCTGCAGACAAATCAGAAAATGAGAACAATGAGGAACTCCTAAAAAATTAAAAGTAACCTTTTAAAAAAATCCTTAACATTTTGGTTCATGTCTAATGACAAAAATGAGGTAATTCTCTCCTTGCTTTTGACACAGCTGATTGATCCCTGCTGGGAGTGCATGTTCACAGTTGCTTGCTTGATTAAGTAAGACATGAAAAGGATTCAGGGACCAAATTACAGACAGGTGTAATTCTACTCAGATTGAGAGAATTTTTTACCCCAGAGATTTTTAGAGCTTTTCACAGTTCAAAATTAAGTGACCTTTCTGACTCCTCTTTACAAATGTTTTGTAATGAAAACAGAATTGGTGTGAAACTTCATTATTATAGCAAAGCATTTCATACCGTGACAACCCAGCTCCTTTCAGAATAAATGAATAAAATATTGTCTAAATTGAATGACAAAAATGCCTATATCTGAAGGGGTATCAGCCCTGAAATCCTCAGCTGTAGGGTGTTTCCTGACCTGCCTACCTCCCAAAAGGTCCTTTGCTTGTCAATACAAGTGTTTCATCAACCTGTCATTTTACCAAGAGATATTCAGTCTTTCACATTCCAACTTATATATATACTGCATTGTTTGAAGAAATATATTTCAAAATGTGTGCACCACTGAATCAACAAATATAACAATGACCACACCCAAAATGCATTTCACTTGCAGGGGAATTACTGGTTCTGACTGCTGTCCATGGTGTAGGGATCTTTGAAATGTTTTCTCTCACAAAACATCCTGGATTGCAGCAGCAGAGAGAAGCATGAGCACATGGTATGCTCCTCTGTTCTCCTCCTATTTTCCATCACAAGAACAAGTCCTTCTAAGTAACTTCTTGCTCCTTTTTATGAGCATCTCAGACTATGAAAGATTGCTGAAAGTGATCCATGACTCAGTTAACACATTGTTAGCTAGAACAGTCTCCTCAATCTGAA
Source organism: Haemorhous mexicanus (assembly GCF_027477595.1). NCBI lineage: Eukaryota > Metazoa > Chordata > Aves > Passeriformes > Fringillidae > Haemorhous > Haemorhous mexicanus. Next base: position 11,230,892 of record NC_082353.1, read on the forward strand.
ACTCAGCATCAAACAGAGAAAAAAGTTCCCAGATGTAATTTTCTCTTTTATTGACATTTGTGTGTCCCTGCATGGTTGTAATGGTAATAACTCAAAAATATTAACAGCTTAATTATATTAAAATGTAAGAATAGCGTCTAAAAAACAAAGCTAAGCCTTAATCATGTTAAAATGAAAGAATAGCTTGTAAAAAATGAGCTAAAACAGTAAGTCTTGTTACTATTTTTACTTTTCAGAGAAAGGTTCAAGCCAGATTGCAAAGATAAAGTGCCAGAACACTTACAAAGAATGACTCATCACATTGTGTCCTAAAATAAAGCAGCATGCACTTATGCCTCCTGACAGAAGTGTGTCCTGCAAATTTTCCAGGCCAGATTTATGGGTGTACCTTTAAGCCAAAGAAGCACTTGAGTTTCTATTTGCTGATCAAAACCAGGGCAGAGCTCTCTTTTCAGTTCAGCCACCTCTAATCAGTGGAAGTTTAAAGGGCTTTTGAAAAACTGACCAAAGCACATGTGGCTAAGACAAAGCCCTAGTCAGGTGCAGGCAGTAACCCAGCGTTGCCAGGCTGAGTCAGTCTGCTCCTTGCACCACGGCCCAGGCACAGCTGCCAGCAAGGGCTGCTCCATTCACTGAGCAGCGTGGAGTCAGCTATGGCCAGAGACAGGGAAACCTCATCCTTCCTGACTGAGGTACCTGCTGGGAAGGACCTGTGCCATGGCCATGGTCAGTGCTCCAGTGGCAGAGGTTCCCATGGCATGGTGTGCTGCCAGCCTTTCACATTCATCCTGTCTCCTATTGCTGGGTTATACATCTCCTGCAGTAATCTTTGCTTCAGCCAGGAAAAAGGACTTTTAAATAATGCTGCAACTATTAACAAAGAAAGTATGGATGATGATTATTTCCTATGCTCAATTACATTCAAATATACTGTTACCAAGAACAGACTGCAGACACAGAAACTCCAGTGGTCAGACTTTCCAGAGCCTGTCTTGCTGTCCAGTTTAAATCTGCTCAGGCAGATGCATATGTATTTTTATTTACAGCTTTACTTTTACCACTGGACCCCAGCCACTCTCAGTGCAGTGATTGTGATTAGATGTTCAGGGTTTTCTTCCGTCCTTGTGGCTGATTATGTCTTCAGACACTGCTCTGGAGATAAAAGTAAGAATTCTTCTATGGGCTTTTCTATGATGCAGATCAACTGGCAAATAAAATTTCAGACCAAATGACTAAAGTTTGACAGAGTAAAATGGTATTTGAAAATGTGGTGTTAATATGTGAAAGACCACCACATAATAATAGAAGGCACTACCATTGCCACCTGACTTTGAAATCTATTTGAAGTGAGCTCAGCTCGCCCAATCCAGTTTTGCCTGTTCCAGGATAGGTCAGCAGGGGTAAAAGAACAGGAGCGGTGTTGAGGATTGCTAGATTGTTTAAGTCTAAGGATAACTCTGAATCAAACTGACAACTCACATACACATGAAGAGATCTACCAACTAATTCCTAGAGCGCCTGATGAGATAAAAATGTGTGTTTTCAAATGAGTTATGACTGGGAAAGTGGATGTAGAACAGAAGCAGTTGTTGCCCCTTTAAGGAGAGTTAGGCAGATGTGTCCTTCGCTGTGAATGCTTGTGCAGTGCCATTAAAATGCAAAGTATCTGCCATGACTGTGGTGTGGTGGAAGATGTTCTAAACATTGTCAGTAGTATGTAGAGATGTGTAAAATGCCAGCTAGCTATGGAGAAAAACATGCATGTTTCATGCAATGGTACATAAATAAATGGGAAGTTTTAGTGTCTGTCTGTGCCTATACAGATGAGGAAGTTAATCCCTCCAGTCCAGGGAGGCTGCAGTTTAAAAGGGAGCCTTCCAAAGTCTTGCTGTTAATAGTGCAGCTTAGACAGGCACTTTGTTCTCCTGCCTTTTTGTCTGTGGTAATTCACCTCCAGAACAATATTATAGATTAGTCACTCTGAATCAATAATATTTGCATGTATTTATGTGTAGTTCATGCTAAGGAGAATAACCCAGAGCTAATTAAGCTAAAACATCATTTGTACACTTGGCAGCTCTCTGTTAACTCTGAACAGTCCAGTACATAAAAGCACAAGGATCAAAAGATCTAGAGCTGAAATAGTGAGGACAGCTGATTTTTAAACTGAAAGACTGTAAAAGTCAAGTGCCTCATGAAAGCATCTGGGTTTCTACAAAGCTAAATAACAGGTCTTGCTAATACCCAAAGGCAGGCAATAAATTATCCACAATCAGATGATCATTCTCAGATTTCTTTAACAATATCTAAACACCTCCCATGTATTTAAAAATCAAAATTATTCTTTTTCAGAACTGTAGGAAGAACAGCTTGATGGATATCTATTATTTATTTGATCACAAGTGAGAGCAAAGATCAGCTTCTATGCTAATCAGGATTTCCTAGTCTGGAACAAGATAATTTTTCAGATCAGCTTGATTTGTTTTATTTAAGATCTTCACACCAGGATACCAGATACCCACACCAAGCTGCAGCTTTATTTTATTTCCCTGCATAAAAAGTGGCAGAATCAACAGGGCTTTGAACAAGGGCATCTCATTAATGAAGTAAAATGCATATGCAATTATATAGGTTCTAGATTTGGGGGAAGGGGATGTACATTGTGCCTGCATTTATACGTGCTACACTTTCCTGTAAAGAGCCTCTCCTTATCCATTGCAGATATTTAGAACCTATTTGTATGTGAACTATTTAACCCTTCTGAACCTCATTTAAATTTGCTGTCACTCTGTAGAGAACTCACAGCTTTATCTCTGTATTTCAGACCTGTCTCATGCTGCTCAAAGTTGGTCTCTCTTCCAAGCCTTTCTGCTGTCTGACCACCAGCTTGAACTGAACAGGGCTAAAACAGAGCTTTTAATCTTTCTCTCTGAGTGACCTTCCTGTCATGTCCTTCAGCACTGCAATCCTGCTTGCTACTTAGGCCAGTGACTGGACCATCATACTTGTCCTGTAAAGTTTTCTGGTCCTCACGGTCACATTATACCTGAATCCTGCAAGGTTGGTTTGGGTCTTTTTTAAAAAAGTCTTAGTTCCTGCCCACAAAGCTGAAATGCTCATCCAGAAACTGTTCATCTCCCATTTGATTACTGCAACATCATTTTTACTGGCATTGCAAATGCATTTTGCTCTGTCCACATTCATCTAGAACATTGCTGCCAAAACTATTGTAATGGCTTGTTGTTTCAACCATGTCCTTGCAGGACAGACACAGGCAGTGGAGTTTAATTTGGGCAACATAGAATTCCCTTATATCTCATTTACACCAAACAAATGAAGGTACCTATTTTATTTGGCTCTACTTGACTTGCTTCCTTCTCCTGAAACACCCAGGACAGTTTGGATTCTCTTCTTGCACCTCCTTTTGCTTTCTAGAGGCTGCCTTGTGGTGGTTGAGCCCTTGTACTCCTTAAGGGAGAAACCAATGTGCTTTTCTATGTCTCACTTATACATGAGCAGCACCGTCAGAGGGATTTCACAGAGCTGCTTCCTCGTTCTGCTTGGAGACCTAAATCACCATCATCTGAACAAAAATAGATGTTGTTCATGTATGGTGCTGCCACTGATCAAACTGACAAATGTTACTTCCTGAGCTCCTCTGCACTGCCTGAGAGCATCTTGGCTCTTCCCTTAAACACAGATTGTGTGCTCCCTGGGGCAAGGGCTGTGTCTGAGACATGATTAATGGCACAGAGCACCCACTGGTGTCTACTGACTGTAACAGAAAAAATTCATTGTGCTTATATATTTGTTCCTATTTGGTGTCCTGTGACCTTCACTAGTGTTTCTAGAATAACACTTCAGCAGTTACACACAGGAAAAATTGATCCTTTTCAACATACATGCTTAGAGGAATGTGCTTATGTGCTCTTCATGGATAGAGTAGCCATCAACAATAAGGTGCATGTATGGACAGGTGGAGACAATATTTGGAAAGAGAAGAAAACCTATTTCAATTAGTATGTATATGAGTTCTCTAAATACCTTTATGATTTTTAGTACCAAATACAGTGACAGCAATTATTATGAATCTCAAGAAAACATTTTTTCATTATGAAGAAGAGAGAAGAGAGACAGAAAACTTAGATCTCTTGCCAGCATTCACTACAATCTTCAACTAATCGGATCTGGGGAAAAATCCAAAATTAATACTGTCAAACTGAGCAACAGATGTTGAAAGAGAATCAGGCACTGCAAGAAAATTGATGTGCCAATGAAAATTAGACAGACAGGAAATTCTCACTAAATAAAACCCAGCAGGTTACAGGGACTCAAAAAAGAAGTAATTTTAGATCATCTAGCCAGTTCATCTTTGTGTAACCATATTATTAGTGTTTTTCTCTTTTTTTCCCACTTGCTATACACATATTTGTGTAGTAAAAATAAACATGTATGCTGTTTTACATTTCTGCAAAACACCTTTTCTCTGTTCACTCAAGACAGATTGGCTTCATCTTACTTGCAAGACTTAGTAGGTTGTGTTCCAGCTTGTCAGCTCTTACTTCTCTTCAGCAGCCATTGTTTGCCTTTGTATCTGGGCGCAGACAAAGAGGCTTCAGTTGATTGTTTGCAAGAATATGAAATAAATTTACATTCATCAGAGTAATGGGTTTCCATTTCCAGAGGCTAAGCCAAGGAACAGCTGAATTTAGAAGCAGACTTGTTTGCAGGGTGGCTACAGCAGCATCTGTCTGTAAGTGGTTTTGCACAGCATAGGCACTTTTAGGGTATAGACTTTGTTATCCCTACATTTCTCAGACAAGAGCCCAAATATTGGAAGGTTGTCTGCAGATTTGGAGAATTTTTTGCCAGCTACAGCTGCCAGGCCTCTCATTTAAGTCAGTAAAACAGATGTGATTAGGTCAAATATTTTTGAGCCAAAAGCTCGACAAACATAATAATTTGAAAAGCAAAAAAAAAAGACTAATCTTCTGTGTCTTCTAACTCATCTCATGTTTTCTCTCAGATAGCAGCTGCTGCTTTAAGTTGCACACAGCATTATTATTTTTGTTTCCCTGGTTTGACTCATTTCTTTTGGAAAGAGATCTCTTAGCTTTTTTTTTTTTTTTTTGGCAAGCAGAATTCTGGCCTGACTGTGGATTTTTCTCTCACTCTCACTCACTCACACATGCTTTCCTTCCTTTGCTGCTTTTCCAGCTCTTTAGCTGTTCCTCCCTCTGCTGTACTTGCAACAAGCACAGGGGGTTCATGCACTAGCATTAGGGGATACCTACAGACTGGCTGTGTCCTGGTACCTATATGCTCCCTCTGTTAACACTTCAACAAATAAGAGAGATTGTTTTGTTTTCAGGGATGTGAAAACTAACTAAAAAATAATAAAATTCACTGTTTTGGTGTGTGTGTGCATGCATGTATGTTAGAACTGGAAAACTGGAACTGTGATGAACTGGAACTGTTACTGGCTTTAGACTGGAGAATTCTTTTGCTGTGTGTAAGCCAAGCCCCTTACCAGATGGCAACGCTTCAGCTGGCATGGATTAGGATAGGTAAGCAACATTGTGCAGACTATTGAGTATCTGAGCTTTCCAGCCCCTGTTTAACTGATCCCTTGTTTTCTTGGGATCTCTGTGAGTATCTGTTGTGGTGGTGCAGATTGTGGCATGCCTTGCCAGAGATGGAGACAGGAATCCACACAAAACTGGGTACAGTTTTCCCTTGGAGGCAGAACAATGGAAGATCTCCATTGGTGAGACAGGAGTAGGGACTGTGCTTCTGCATCAATAATTGCTTATCAGGGCAAGGGAGCAGGGTGCTTTTCCTGTCTTAAATCTTTTACATAGGTATTGTGCCAATAGCATCCTGCTGTCTCTACTGTCTGATAATGATCTGCAAGTTTCCCTTCAATGCCAATCAATGCCCTGGAGATTCAGCTACATGCTATTCTCTTCTTCCCAGGTCCATCACTTCATTCCATGGAATTCAGAACACTTAGGGCAAGCTTAACATGAAAAGAAAGTAAAAATCACTAAAGAGAAGTTAAACCCTGGGTTTGGAGTAAAGGACATCATGGGAGTAAGGAACAAGTAAGAACCAAGTCCATTGGGGTTCCAGGAAATGTTCACTAGAGGTTTTCTCACTTCTTGTCCATCCCTCTGACTCTGGGTTGCAGTAAAAGCAAACATAGTGGGTTTTACTAAAAGGTGATATGACTCAATGGGTCTCATAAAAATAAGGCAAAAAAAAAATATCCTGGAGATTGAAATTTGATTTTCATAAAGTGTAGTCTCTTTAAATTCTACTAATGCCTAAGTGTTGTGAAATTTTAGATCTGAGTGTTCCGTTTTGATGAGCCTGGAACAGCAAGGGTAAGACATGGGTGTAAAAACAAAGAATCCCGGAGCAGCTGTAGGTACCCAAAAAGTGTTGCAGACCAAAGTGGCTCATCCTGAAGACCTCTGCTAGACAATTGGACTCTGAAGTTGCTGTAAGGCTTGGAGAGTGGCAGGCTGAGTGGGTGGTATTAATACTTTTTCTCTTCTTCATTACAGGGTGTTTTCTTGAATTGATTATAAGCTGGATGAGCTGCTGGGTAAGTTAATGAATTTAGTGGGGCAGGGGGAGGCACAATTTTTATGTATCCAACTTCAGATATGAAAACAGATTTGATTTTTGTAGTCTGAGATTCAGGCCACTGAATGCAGAACAGAGCTGACTGGAAAAGCATATATTTTGCTTCAAGTGTTGCTTTGTGTTAAGGATGTACTTAACTCTCTTCCCAAACTGGTACTTCTCAGGTTTTATTAGCACTCAGCACTCTAAATAAGATTGGAGTAAAGAAAGGAAGAAAAATTTCTTTGATGAATATGTCAGCTAAATGTCTTTTTTTTTCCCTGAAGAAGGTTGTAATGTGGATTTTTATCTGATCTGCAGAGGAACTGAAGTGATACATGAGCACTTAGCAATAAACATTTTTAATGGAGACCCCTATCCCCAGCTTAATTTCTGCCCTCAGTCATATTCCATTAATCAATACTAGTGATGTTCCTAGTGGTTCCACTGCACCCTGTGAACAGTTTTGCTGCTTGGAATTAAAGAAATGTGCCTTGGGTGCATTTTGATACACAGATTTCATAACAGGGGATCCAATATTGATTTTAATGGGAAATGGTTTGTGTATGAGTGTGCACATCTGTGTTTTTCTGTGCACCAGTTTCCCGGGTACACAATAGTCCTGCTCCAGTCCAGCACTTCTGGCTGTTATAGTACTGAAAGATCATCAGAAATGGTGCAACCATGGTAATAGTGATCAGAGGAAAGTGATTAACTGCCTAATATGATCTTGCTTCCCAGCAAAAGATGTACAAGTTCCCCATATGTCACATTCAGAGTTACTCACACACAAGCAGTTTCTACCAAGCGTTCTTGGCAGTATGAATAGTCACAAAATTTAGTCTGCAGCACTATCTGTCAAATGATAGTGCTACTTTTTGTTTGGTTGAGTTCAGCTCTTAAATCTGGGCTTCTGAGGCCAATTTTTGTAAGGAACTTGCAATTCCTTTTTTGAGTCAAATGCACCCATGGGCAAACGGGGAAGAGGAACTTCAAACATGCAAATAAATCTGTGAGCTTAGAACGGGCTTTCTGCTGGTAATATTTACAATTATTCAAAATTTTATAGTTAAATTTGATTTCCAGTGAATCATGCTATTTCACCAGCAGCCAGAAGGAGACATTTCAAGCCATTTTTAGTGGGTCTACATAAACCATAAGGGCTGCAGGGCTTTTCAGTCCTGGAAAACAGCCTCTGCCTGGTGTCTTGCTTTCACCTAAACAGAACAAAGGGCTGTACATGGGTCCTAAGTTTTAACTGAGCTTCATCAAAACACAAGTGAAAAGTAATTTCAAAAATTTTCTTGAAGCTATTTCAGTAGTGTGCTTAAGCATGTATTTTAAGAGTTTTTCTCATACTCTTTCTAAATACTACCACAAGCCACAGCCACAGAAATATTTATGAGTATGTGTACTTAGTCACTGCTGTGGCTAATGTGAGAATAAGCATTTGACATTCACAAAAATTCAGCCTGGATATTTCACAGGCTGATGAGTTGAAGTATTCAAGGAAACATTCAGAGTTCTTGGGTTTAGAGGAAGCCAAATTAAGGAGGAAAACTAAAATGGTTGGTCAACTTCAATTTTTAATGGTCCTTAAGTCTCCATACAATAAACACTTTTTTTTTTTTTTGAGAATGAGAGCAGTTTATTCCTTAGTATGTGGGATCTGAAGGTTTCCATGTGTTCTTAAAGTAACTTTCCAATGAACAATATAGTTTTATTGGGACACTTTCACACAGTCCTCAAAAGCCCTGCTTACCAAAACATACCAGGTCAACACACCTCTTAAGTGGGGCAGGAAAATACCACTGCCTTTCTTTTCCCAACTGATGGCATGAAAGCAGACAAGTACCACTGTACTGAAGCTGCTGATCTTTCACAGGAATTTGGCCTTAGACCCTCTGCTTTCTGTGTAGGTTATTAGCAACCTCTTCCTGCAGGTAACAGCCTTTTCATGTATGGACATTTTTTGTTATTAGTAACAAAACCAGACATTCAACAGCTATATCTGTATGAATTACTTCATACTGCTCCTATAAAAAGTACTTAAATTAAAATATAGCATGAATAACTGTTTGCTTTAATACCAATACTTTATATTTATTAAACATGTCTCCACTTACCAAACTTCCCTGTGACTTTTCTCAGCCATTAGCTTTCAGCAAAAGGAACTATAGCCATAATTTATATAACCCCATCATACAGATAAAGTGTTTGTGTTCAATTTAAAAACTATTTTAAAAATGATTGCACAATGAGGGTGCATAAATTGTTGGAATTTGCGGTATCACAGTACACATAAGATTTATAAAGGGGCTATACTCAATAAAATTAAAGAAAGTAACACTTGTTCTGTACTTGTTGCTGCTGTATTGTGGCAGCAGCAGGAGCTGCCACTGAGAGGGATCTGAGCATGCTTATCCATGGTGGAGAGACCGGGGGCTGCCACCCAGTCAGGGCACAGCCAGCCTGTACCTGGGCTGGGTACCCAGGGCACTCTGGGGGCTGATCACACTGACACAAGTGTGTTACTGTAAGCTGTAAAAGCAACCAAACACTTCTCCACAACTCCTGTGAGATGCAGAAGGTCTAATGTGTCATTCTGGCAAGTGAATTTAGACATAGAGAAACATCTTCCAAAATACAGACAATTAAGCACTACAGCTGCTTACCTGGGGATGCTGCAGGGAATGAACCAACAGAGGCTTTCAAGATCATGATGGACAAATGACTTTCAGGCATGGCAGAAGAAGGGGTGGTCTTTAGATTTGGCCTAGGGACAAGATTAGATCATTCTCAGAGACTTTTGTTGGTTCTGTTCTGTCAGTTCTGGCCCAAGAAAGACAACCACTCAGTTCACACTGAGTCCACTTCCCTTTCTTCTCTTCATTCACAGCTCTGCTAAATCAACATCTGTCTAGCTGGACAGATGTGTATTTACATATACACAAAAGGGGCACAAAAGGATTTGGGCCCTCATGTTGTAACCACATCTCACAAACGTTAAGAGAGCAGTGTACGAATGAGACTGATTGTCAGGAGACAAGGCAAATTAGAGCTGCTGAGCTTGAGAGTCGGCAGGGCAGATTCAGAGAACAGTCGCTGGTCTCTGCCAGCAGTAGAACAGGCCCAGTCGGGGTCACCCTTTGTCCCCAGACCCAGAGGCACGTAGGAGAGGTGGCCCTCTCCGGGAGCGCTCGGGATCACAGAGCATCTGCTCTCCCTCACGCCATCTGGGCGGGCAGCGCTCCGGAGCTGGAGCTGCTGCCGGCACTGCCGGCCCTTCCTTCAGCTGGCAGAGCATCCCTGCCGCCCGTCCATGCCCTGCCCACGGCTGCAGAGGGCCCGCGGGCACTGGGGCACTCGAGGCACGGTCTCAGAAGTGCTGCTGTTCCGATTCGAGCTGCTGCTGCGCGGGGATCAGAGAAGCGATGAGCCGCTCCATCCCGCCGGGAGGGGAGGCGGCCCCGCTGCTCCCGGTCGGGCTCCGCTGGCCCCGAGAGGCACCGCTGCCGCAGGAGAGGGCTCCAGACCCTCTCCCCCTTGGTCAGAGCAGGGTAAAATAGCTGAAAGATGAATTCTCGGGAGGTGGAATGGCCCTGGAGGGTGACACAGGCTCTGTGACAGACTGGGACAACCTGCAGAGCCCTTCTTTACCTGCCCATATTGCGGAGTTTGGTCAGTGCCTCCTGGCTCTGGGTTTGAAGGACAGGCTATGCCCGGTTTGAAGGACAGGCTTTGCCCGGTTTGAGGGCAGGCTATGCCTGGTGTGAAGGACAGGCTTTGCCCGGTGTGAAGGACAGGCTATGCCCGGTTTGAGGGCAGGCTATGCCTGGTGTGAAGGACAGGCTTTGCCCGGTGTGAAGGACAGGCTTTGCCCGGTGTGAAGGACAGGCTATGCCAGGTGTGAAGGACAGGCTATGCCCGGTTTGAGGGCAGGCTATGCCCGGTGTGAAGGACAGGCTATGCCCGGTTTGAGGGCAGGCTTTGCTCGGTGTGAAGGACAGGCTTTGCCCGGTGTGAAGGACAGGCTTTGCCTGCCACACCACACTGAATGTGGGAAGGGCACTGCCCGCAGCTCCAGGTGGCTCCTGGCTTTTTCTCCCCCTCTTTTGGAAGGCTCTCAGAGGCCCTTGGCCCCAGCAGGGTAAACTGGTGATCCCCACAGTGTCAGGAAGGTGGTGACCCTCCTGTCAGGTGGGAAGGGATGAACTAAAACTGCCTGCCAGAGCAGTGAGTCACTGGGGAAGAAGATCTGGGCCAAGGACACGGTGTTAAAGTCCAGGATTTTGGGGGCAGAGTTTTGGTGAAACAGGAACCACCCAAATCTTCAGCAAAATAAATCTTTGCTGCTGGTGGTCTTCATTTTGCTTGCCATCATTGACAAAATGCTTTGGACTAGGATGTGTTTACAGCCTTTCTACCTGCACACTGAGCATCCTCTGCATTTCATAAGCTCCAACAACCTCTAAATATTTAGGTGCTTACACAAAGTATTTGACTTCTAGAAATGAGCTTCTGCTACTATTGGCACTGTCTACTGAAGCAGAACAGCAAAGCCCGAAGTCTGCAAAGGTAAAATTCAAGTTATTAATCTGCTGGTTATGTTTCTCAGAATGAAGAGGAAGTATGAATTACAATTATTTCATTTTTTTACGTCTGTACCCTTGGCAATTGCTGACGCATCTCTCCCAGTGAGGTCAGGCTGGGATCTTTCAGGATTTCATGCAAATTAAATGACCATAATTCTCAGTGTTGCTATTATCTAGTATCTATTCTTTGTGTTACATACCTTTTGATTTTCCTAGCAAGTCCTTCTGTTTTTTAGTGTGAACTATTTTTTCTTGCTTTAATTGGCAGTGATGATTACCTTGTACCTACTCTATATGTGAGTTTTATCTCCTCTCTCTTATTTCTTGATGCCAGGGGGACTAACATGTGCCATGTTGGTTAATAATTTTTTTATAAATCTCTTTTTCTTTTCAATCCTACTCCATGCAATTCCTATGACTGTCATGCTTCCCCTGTAGGTTTCTTGGTAACAAAATCAAAGTAATCATTTCTCTTGATGAATAGTAAATTCACAGATAGCTGAATATTGAGATCAAATTCTTACCTATTTTGGATTGAATTCAGAGAATAGTTTAAACTGATTAGCATATGAAAAAGCTGAAATGTTCTAAAATAATTATTTTGGCATTTAAAAGTTGTGTTTTAGTTGAAAAATTAGTTTAAACTCTAGGTTTAAACAAAGCCTTTAATCCCTGCAAAACATTAGGTGTAATGGAACACTTCATAAGGACTGCAAACAGTTCTTCTGCCCACCCCAAAATGAGGGGTCAGCTGGAGTGGACACCATTCTGAGGGGGGAAGGTGCCATACATCACAGCAAACCAGAAAAGCTGCAGTGCTTCTCGTTGCTGTTTGCCAGTGTGTGTGGCTGGGCAGAAACTCCCCCCTCACCCCATCTCTATGTCTCATAGATTGTGTAAGTCTGTTAATGCTGTGTTGCAAAAGATACCCTACTTCTTGCCAGTGGTTTTGAATGTTTGAAGGCATTTACACAGGAGCAAAATCAGGATAAAATGAAACTAAGTCTGTTAAATTGGTTGGTGTTTTAGTCTTTTTCTCCAGGTAAAGATCCTTAGTGGTGTAATGTGGCTGCAACTCATTAGAGCCCAGCTACACAACTATTATGTTAAAGTGTATTGAAGTCAGTGGAGTGATGCAGGTATGCTCTGGCAGAGGATCTGCTCTGCTTTTTGCCATCATTTGCTCTGCTGAGCTGAGTAAATATGGCAATTTCTTGGATTGTCAGTAAGAAGGTCACTTTTACTCCTCAGTTCCTCTTCATCCACTCTATTTCAATCATTCAGTTCCAACTTTCAAACTTTTTAGATTTGACTCTATGGCCAGTGAAGGGGAAAAAAAGGTCACCAGTACATGGAGAACATACATAAGCCCATGGCAAACCAAGGAGCTTCTGGTTTTGTTGCCAATAGCAAACAAGGTGTGCTGCTGCCTTTGACTTTCTAGTTCAGACACCTGTGGTCCATGTGCAGTCCAATAAAGAGCTTCCTTCAGATCAAGACACTGCTTGCAGACAAGATCAAACCTCATGTCTCTGTATGGAGAGCCACACTGTCTCTCCAAGGCTCCTTGTATGAGATTCAGTTGCCTAAATATAGGATTGCAGTGATGTTTTGTGAGCCTAGGTGAAGGTGCTTGGCCTCCAGGTTCATCCCAGGATGTGTGGATTTCCCCTGGGTCTTGTGCTGTATCTGCTAGCTACATCCAGATGATTTGGATACTCTAGGACATTTAAATATCATTTTGTTTGAGGGTCCTTTTGTCCTTGAATATTAAGTCTTGTGGTTCTGCAGGTTTTGGTGCAATATCCCCTCAGCTGTCTGTAATAGTCCTGTGATTTTCACAAGTGCTTGCAATCATTTGTGCCCCTGACTTCAAAGCCCATGTGCTCTGCAGCCATCCCAGTGCCTTTTCACTCACTCTCTTTGCATTCTGTACGGGGTAGAGGCTGCACAGAGCTGCAGGATGCTTGGCAATCTCCATCTGCCCAGCACAGAGGAGGAGCAGGCAGGTTAATCCCTTTCCTCCACTCCTTATTGAGCAATTAGGCCACTAAATAAGATCTTGTTTACTGATACCCAAAGAGGCTGTGATTTACTGGGTCTTGCAATAAATTTACATTCATAAGGAGATAGCCAGAGGCAAGTCTGGAGTTTTAGCAGTGGCTAATTTGTAGCTTCACTCTTGGGATGGGAACAGAATTTTAAGAGTTCCTGATAATAAAGCAATTTGTTTAAAATCCCTAGTCCAAAATAAAATATGAATGTTTGCTTCAAAAAAAATCCTCACTATAGGGCCCATCCTTGATGTAATTGGACTCATTACCAGCATGACTACAGCTTACCCAGAGTGCCTCTGTGTGGGCTGTGCCTTTTGATGGGGTAGAGACCAGGCAGGTGGAGTGGTCCAAGGACTGGAACAATGCTGGTTTCGGCACTGCTGCTCCTTTTCGGTAAGAATTTTGCTTTTTGCTGTAAAATGTTTATGTTCAGGGCCAGATTGATTTCTTCTCATGTGGTATCCATAAAGTCCAGCCATACCAGGTAGAAACTAACAAATGAGTTGTAGCTATCTTTGTACTTTTTACAGGTCATAAATAGCAATATTTTGTCATTCTGTTTTTCAAGTTTCATCTTGTCAAGCAATGTTCTCTAGAATTATCTTGCATGTCTTCTAACAAATGCTGAGTATGTCTGCTGTGTTTTAATCCTGTGCACTTTCAGTAGAGAACCTCAAATTGATCTGTTGACTAGAAAGTGGATTTAGTGTCCGATTTGAAGTAGCTGCTTATTCAACTCTGGGACAAGAGCAGTAATGACTGAAGGTTGTTATCGGTTGATTGTTGCTGAGTGGTTTAAGTGAAATGAGGTTTCGGAGGATCAGTCAATTTTCTTGTGGACTGCTTTCCATGTAGCACTTGGCACTCTGCTGGCCCCTGCCAGTGCAGTGTTCAATGTACCATGGAAAAATCACCCTCCTGGGTCAGGTGTGAGGAATATTGGCAAGATGGGGGTGGAGAGTGGAGCTCCATTGCTGTTGTTTGTATTTCATCTGTTGTTTCTGTGCCTGAAGTCCTTTAGCAAAAACCTCAAAGCATCACTCGGAAAGACTACATTAACATAAGGTATTTACAAACTGAAGGAACTCTCCTTCCAGGGTTGTTTTAGAAGTGTTATCAATGGTGATATGTAAATAAGGAAGCAACCAGAAGAACAAGTAGCCCAGCTGACTTCAGTTTAATTGGAAGTATTACAAAATGGGGATGGAGCATAGTTATTGAAAGGAAAAGGACAAATGGGTAAAAAAATAATGGTAGTTGTAAGCAGCTGCAGCAATACAGGCTAAAGAATATTGCTTTTGTTTTTTCTTTTTTGTTTGGCTAGTTTATTGGTTTTATAATTAATTACACAGAGATACAAGAGAGAAAACAACAGCAAAGGCCTAAAGTGAAATACTGTGGATATTTATAATGCTGTGGAAATGCACAAATACTCAAATACATTGTCCCATTCTGACTGGAGGTTCATGGCTATAACCTGGCTTATCTCCTCACATCTCACACCAATGAATTTAAGTCTGCAGAGGATAAAAATGACTGTGCGTTTTGCTCAAGCACATTTGCAATCCATCTTGTAAAATAAGAAAAAACCCCTCTCAGCTATGGGAATACTCAACAGTCTCGTTAATTTTCTCAAGTCTCCAGTGGGACATCATTTTCTTTTATCTTCCCACAAATGGCTATAGAATCATATGCATCTTGTGCTGGTTTGGTATTGAGTGTGCTATAGTTATATATTATTTAACATTTTGGCCAAGTTTTGGTTTCATGAACAATTTATCTTCTACTGTGCATTTCTGCCCTTATGATTAATGAAGGTTACCAGCCTGTGATTGCAAAGAGCCCTAGGTTCTCTCTCCTACCTAATCCTCTTTAAGTGGATTTTGGTCTAATTTTTTCTATTCCTTCCTTTGAGCTAATAATTCTCCTCACAGGTGCTGAATAATGTCTTCATGCTGCGTATTGCTCTGCTAGGGTCCATAGGGAAGCCACAAAGCTCACTGATGCTGCCATGCCCTGTATTTATTGTCAGGAATTCTGGTAATGCAAAGTGCCTGGGGTCAAAGGGGCTGTGGCTTTTAGTTTATATTTACAGAGATTCTACAGCTTTTCTGATTTATTGACTTCTGTGATCAGTTTGACAAATGAAGACATACTGAATCCATATGAGAAATAATAATTTTTTAGTCTCATATTGAACCTTTGTTAGTGTAGGGTGTTGTATAATAGCCTGTTATTCAGCTATTCCCCAGTTTCCACAGGAAAAAATGATTAGTGTTTTAAGACTAACCTCCTTAGTCTCTTTTTTAATGGACTATGAAAAGTATATTTGCTTTACTTTCACAGCTCAGATATTTCAAAGGATTAGTCAGAACAAAATAGCATCTACAGTGAGTATTTTATAACCTGTGAAGAAGGGTCCTGATGTGAGGCTCTTTGTTTTTCCAAGTGTAGATGTGGTTTTTAGAACTTTCTTGGTTGTGGTGTAGGTGGGTTTTACTCTGCCTTTGGTCGAGTTCCCCTGTTACCTCTGTCCCAGTATGTTTGCAGCTGTGTAGGGGATTTCCATGAGGTTCTTGTGTAAGTTTCTCCCAGAATGAAATGTCAAGCTGAGGCTAAACTGTAAAATTGGTGTGTAAGCCAATTCAGCTGGGGCTTATTGGTTAAATGGTTGGAGAGAAAAGTCCAGCTTGTATTTCTCTGGAGTGAGCTTCTGCATCTCACTTAAAATGAATGAAACCACTCTGATCTGTGCAGACTGAGAACTGGGCCTGTGCTTTACCTTGGGAGCTTCCCAGGCCTGGGGGAGTGGAGCTGCCTTCCCTGTATGAGTCAGCTGCAAGGATTCATCCGGGTACTGCGAGTCCTTGCTGGAGTCCTGGGGTGATGGGGGTCCTTGGGTCAGCAGCCATTGCCTACAGCACCCACCATGGGCAGTGTAGCACTTTGCATCTGCGTGGTTTTGCTTTGCACTCCTTGTTTTTCTATCAACACATGCACGTGACACATGCCCACGCACTCGTGTGCACATGCAGTGTGTGCCTGTTTTGTGAAGCTGTAGGAAAATGACTCAGTTGTGGTTTAAAAGTAGGTGGAAATCCATGCATCCACACAAACATCTGTCAGGCAGGTGTGGGAGTTGCAGCCTTTTCGTAAGTAAGTTATTACTCTCTCACTTTTTTGAACAGCTTAATAAAAAAAAATCCCATTCCACCGTGTGAGATGATGTTCCGAGCAGCACAGAGTTCTAATGGCTGATTTCAATAATAAAGACAACAGGGGACTAAAAGGTGCAGTGCAGGAGGCTGGGAAACACATTCCTTTCCCCAGAGGGTGTACTTAGCTCTGTGCCTTTGATCACTTGAGAAGTATCATTAGAGCACAAAATGGCAGGCACTAGGGAACATTATGGCAATTACAATGTGCGAGTTTAAAAAAAAAATATCAAAAGAAGTTTGAACTTATTTTGGAGTTTACTCTCATGAAGCTCTGATCACAGCTGAAGGATAAAATGCTCTAATAGAAAAAATATAGATGCTCCAGTGGGACTAGTCTTCAGATATTGACTCCCAACTTAGCTCTGGTACAGAACAGGTTATATTTACAGGTTCAAGAAATCTAATCTGTGTACACACTGCACCATTACTTGCTATTTGTACTGCAGGAGCACCTGCAAGCCCTTGTTACTCAACTAGATCCCATTGTGCTAAGGACTGTAAAAATATGGAAGGAAAAAAAACCCCACAGGCCATGGGACAGAAAAGGCTCAGCCTTTAGACCATGAGGCTGCAACACAGTAGCTTGCACTTGGAAAATCAAAGTATTTGTCCTAATACCTTGCAAATCACTGTACAAACATTACTGTATCTTATTATTGCATACTGTTATGGAGTGGGTTTGTGTTCTGATTTCTTAGTTCTAGAGAACAGAGGAATTCAAACAACAGTGCTTGTTCTGAAGGGTTTTTAGTAGTGCCTTGGCAACACAAAACACCAGATTTTGCTCCGCTGTGACCTCGAAGAAACCATGTTTTCAGACAGAGGAGCTGCTCTAGGTTGGGGCAGCAGGCTGCAGGAGGTAATATTTGTAAACATTCCTGCAGTGTCCCAGGACCTAAGCTGACAGAAAAGGCCATATCCACTTCCTCCTTCCTGTGGTGCAACATGCCTGTTCTAGCAATCAGGGGTCTGTGTGTTTGTAGGTGTGAACAGGAACAGGAGCCAGGGATTTTCACACAAGTTCAAGCTTTCCCTTCAGTGTTTGGAAAGCATATTGTATGGAATTAAGTAAAAAGTCTAGGTTACTAATGGAGCAAAATGCAAGACTAATACAAAACAACTGCAGACTCAGAGGGGCCTTGTGCTTTACCTATAAGATGTCCAGAGAAACCTGGCACAAACACCAAACTAATGCAGCACTCTTGTGTCACCTGCATTCTCCTTGTCTGTACTGCACAAAATCCAGTAATAAGCACAGCTTTTAAATATGCCTTTTACTGCCTCGGCACAAGCTGCATCGATTGTGCTCACATGCAACATCCTTAACATAAAATACAGCAGAGATAAAATGAGAGAAATAACCCAATTTGCTTCTGCAGACGGTGAGTGGGGGGTGTTAAAGTTCCAATTGGGCACATATGGAACAAATCTTGTTGTAACACAGCAAAAGAAAGCATTTCAAAGAAACCATCTTATCATCATCATCAACCAAAACAGGCAGCCCACACAGCTTTGGCATCTCAATTTTCTGCTCATTTTCTTTTGTCTGTATCAGATGTGTTGCCTATTTTCAGTAGTTCATAGATGTCTCACTGTGATAGGAGCTTGGAGAGCAGCAAGCACAGCCCATTTTCAGAGTTAGAATTGTTTCTCCTTTTACTGGTCCTCTACCCTTCCCCTTTCTTTCTGCAGCCACTCAAACATTGTGGAGTTGGTGGCATATGCAGCTACATAATGCTTGTCTTCTGGCTTACTCACTTGACTGAGAAGACTTCCTGCTGGAAAAGCTGTGAGCATTTCATAGGGAATGGCTGGAATGAGTTTCAATACTGGTACTCCATTTGCCAGAACTGGTTTCACCTCTTTTTTTGCCTTTTACGCATGAACGGTCTGAGATCTGCAGCTTCAGTTCACACTGAGCTCCTGTTTTGGTGTCTAACGTACCATATGTTTCAGTGGGGAATTAATTGCTTCTGTATCTTTCTGGGCCTGCTACTGAATGATTTGCCAAAGAGACACTGGAAAGTACAGTGAGCTATTTCTCCAAGCTCTTATCTCCTAACTAAAGGACTGGATCACACTTCACCACTCACAGTATTATAATAAGTTTTAATTCATTAATGTTTTTGAAAGATCTTGTAAACCTCTTAGGAGCAGAGCTTTGAGAGTACAAAATGCTATTTTATTCATGAACTTCTAAAACCTTTCGTACTTCGAATTCATTTTAAAAAAAAGCACAAGCGAGACAGAGAATGTGATAGAAGACAAAGTTGGGCATTTGCAATCTCAATACTTCAGTGTAATTAGGGAAAGAAGAGAGAAGCTGGGAACACAGAGTCATTCATGTGACAGTGTAAGAGTGAAAACAGACTGAGCAAAAGTGGTAAGGATACCACAGTGCTGCCCTTACACACATCCAGGTTACTTCCATCTGAAGTATTTTCATGTTAATTCTTTTTCCCTCCCTGGATTTTAGGGCCATGAGAGCAAAGGCCAAAGCAGTCGGGCAGTTTCCTTCAATCTAGAAAACATAACCTTTGCCATTAGCACCTTCTGCATTGGGATAATTGAAAGGAAATTGTATTGGAGCTCAGGACTGCTTGTTTTAGAGGACCAGAAGAGGGCAAATAAAGATCATGCAAAACCAGAGGTTTTAGGAAAACAGGAGCCAAGAGTAAAGACATCCAACATCTTTGGAAGCTGGAGAGGGCATAGTCCTAAGTCTTGGGAAATGTTCTTTATCATCATTTCCTACTTGAATATACATCACTATGACCTGCACTTTAAAAGAGTTTCTGTCTCTCAAAAAACCCCAAACTTCAGGATGCTTTCTATAACACAGAAGGTAACCACAACAGGCCAGGGTATAGTGAGCTGATGCCCTTCCTGAATCATGGCAGACTACAAGTTTAAGAATTTTCAGGAAAAAATCATAAGTGGACCTGGTGGTACCTTGATCTTTTTAGAGATGTTCTTTCTTTAAACCTAATGGACACTCTTCAGTGTATGGAGCCATGTGAAGCAGGCTGCTGCAGATTCTCATTTGGAGTACATCAGCCTGATTTCATGCTGGAATGCTCATTTGCAATAGTTTCAGATAGGGACTTCACTGTGCTGAAATAAAATTGTGGGATTAAACTCTGGAGTAATATTTTCCAATACTTTACATTTTGGGAGCCATCAAAAAAGAGTGGACAATCATGAAGTGAAAAGCCAATTAAAAAAGCATTTTTCAGGTATGAACATTCCCACCTCACATCCTGGCATTGGCTCACTCCTAGCTAAGGAAAATACTGACTTCAAAGTCCCTTCAGCACATACAGACTCCAGAAAATAATGCTGGATTACAGTTTCAGGCCTATTGGTACATTCTCCAATCTGCAATTGTGCCTTGTCCTTTTCCATGGTTGGTATCATTGAGAAGCGTTTAGTTTCATTTATTAAAGATAAATGCAATAGATCACTTTGCATTTCACTTTCAAAGTACTAGCACCTGCCTGGAGTGATCTTCATGTCCATACTTGCCTCTCAGCTTCATTTATGTCAGCAGAGTTGAAGCTGATGTTGTCAGCATCATCAGAAGATGAGAAGTAATGACAACACTCATTCTTTATGCTTCGTAATTTTAACTTTGATGTCTAGAACTTCCAGCATCACTTGTCATAGAACAAAAGTATGCTCCTGGTATCATATGTGAGCAATGGCTTCTTTGACTAATAGCCATAATGGCAGAATGAATTTTCACTGTGAAATGAGATGCCTGTGGTGGGAGCTCTGCCAACACACCAAATCGAGCGGGAGGGCTGAGTGCAGTGTAAACGGGTGTTCCATATGCTCGAGAGACTTTTGGAATCAGCCCAGCCTACATATGCTTCTGTTGGCAAGCTCTTGAATAGAAAGGAAGATATTGTCCTCACCCTACCTAACATACCTCCCACTCATTTGAAATGCTCATTTGCAAATGGAGAGCATGCAAATCTGAGAATGATAATGGCACAATCCAGTCTTGCTACAGCTGGATAGGAGGAAAATAATGTAAAAATCATTAAGTAGATTTTTAAGCAGAAAATGTATTGATGCAAAACATGGTAAAAAGGAACTGAGATGTTCTCCTATCCATGGTTTATGGAGTAGAAGAATAAATTTTGGCATTGCATTAAGGTTCACTAGCCAGTCCAGGCAACTGCAGTTGGCTGGAAGATGCTTTGATGAACAAAACACTTGAAGCAATAGCATCTTCCCCTGCTTTTCTGTGATTGCAGATACATTTCTACTATAGCTTTTTAGCCATAGTAGAAAATGGTCGAAGTTAAGGTGAGGAAGAGGATAAAAAATACAGAGAGAGGATTTAAAGCATATTGCAGAGAGGAAATGGAAGAGGCAGAATCCCTGGATAGAGGGATTTGCAGAGATTAAGAAGCAGAGTGGTGGGTAATGGAGAAAACTAATTGAGTAAACAGGTTTCCACCAGGATGCCATAGTGTCATGAGCCAAGTGTAACTGTTCTGTCTCCCTCCCTTTTGAAGTTGTCTCATGGCTCCCAATATCATTTTTCTTTCTTCCTTTTTATCTTCAGTATACCTGTCCTCATCTTTTTGAGTTCTGTGAATGCCAGGTGTGCATAGATGTGTGCTCTGACCTTGCTCTGAAAGTCCCCACTTTCCCCTTCACATGGAGAAAGTGATTTTGTGAAAGATCTGTGGGGACAATGGTGGGTAGAACTTTGGTCAACAAAGCTATCTTGACCAAGAACTTGATCATTTTTCCTCCTCCTCTGCTGCTCTACTGCTTTGCTCATTGTGTGCAGTGGATGGCAGGAAGCTTTTCCAGTACCTGGTTTGCAGCACAAGCCTTTCTGCTCTTGCAGGTGTGTTCTCTGAAACTTTTCAATGCTGACCTCAAGACACAGAATGCAGTTGTTTTTCCCAGCTTCAGCAGTGTCCTCTGCCACTGAAAACTTCCATTATGTGTTCTTGCTCCCTGCTTTATTCTTGTGCCTTGTACCCATAGCAAAGTCCCTTTCCCCTGCCTTCCTTACAGGAGTGTAATTGCCATTTACTAGGAGTTTGACAGAGTCCTGGGTTCTCTTTGGTAATCCTTCTCAAACCTTTAATTTATCCACCTCTTCTTTCCTACTTGTCTTTGTATCTGCTTGCTAGTTAAATAGCAGGAGTGGGAAGAATATTACCACAAAGCCTTGCTGCAATTTCACATCCTTCAGTCTTTTGATGGTAATTCTGGGTAAATTTAAAAGAACCCCTCCATTTCTGTGAAAAGAACTTCAAAATATATAATTTACTAAAAATATAATAATCTGGTGTCTTAATGGATATTTTGAGAAAATCTTTTAGTATAGAATTTGATTAACATATGAGGAGAGCTCCTACAAAGGGCAATTCCAATTATGAAAAGGCTTCAAAAATTGTTGTTATTGAAGGTTTGGGGAAACTTGAATCTTTGCTATATCTTCAAAACTGTGTAATATTTATAGCATAAGTGACAATGTAGAGCACGAAAAGATCAAGGGAGAGGACTGTAAATCAGATGAGTTTGCTTTAGATTTTCTTGGTGTGGAGAAACAAAGTGATCTTCCAGTCACCCTGTGAACCCTTGCAGATATAAATAGTTGTGCTGGAAGAGTGATTTAGAGTAATACCATTAAATGTGTATGTATGTGTTTATGCCACTGGGCCTTGTGCCAGAAGTGCTCTGGGAGGGTTGTACATTGTGTAAACCACCTTCAATAACACTTACATTTTCCTTTAACAACTGTAATGAAAGGACCAAAGATGCATTTATTTGAAACAACTCAAAAATAGTTGTTTCACTGTTTTCATGGAAAAAAATTGCTGTTGATTTTTCTATGAAGACTTTTTTTTTCCCCTTACATTCCATTGGATTGTAGTAGAAACAATAAAATTTGGTGCAACTAAAATGGCTCTGAGAGAGCAAAGAGCTACTTCTGTGGGTTTACTGCAACCAGCAGTGATTCTGGCTTTGAACCACTTCTAGACCAATTACTTTTGCTTTGTTTGGGTTTTATTTTTTTCTTCTATTCATACCTCTGTAACATTTAGGAGGTGGGGAGATCTTGGGTTCCTGAGACTGGCCTCCTGTTCATGGCTGGGAGTGTGTGTATATATATGTATATGCATATGTATGCCTGCATTCAAGCACCTACACGTAAAGTCCTCCTACTCACCGCTGCCTCTTCCCTCTATGCTTTGCCCTTGTTTATCCTTTTCTTCAGAAACACAACATGAAACCATTTGGAGCTTTGTAACTCTTCCACTCCGAAGCAGAAGGCTCTGGCCTGCTGTTCCTCCTCCTACCCACTGCCTGAGACTCCCCATCCTGGGAGTGAGACGTCCAAACATATGTCACAAATACCGTACGCAAACAGATCCTTCTGTGTGGGTGGCAAGTACAAAACCCAGCTTCTGGCAGCAAACCCCACTGCCTTAGCCCTCTGGAAAATGCTAAGGAAGAAAAATTGCACCAGGTGAGGGTAGCACCCAATAAAATGCAGCTCTGTCAGTTTTGCCTCCAGAGCAGGACTAAGGGATTCTTGTTGACTTTGGGTGTTTTCAAACCTCCTGAAACATTAGCAAACCTCACAGGATCTGCAAAACCAGTTCCAATCCATGCTGTATTTTTCTTCTGCTTTCCCTGAACTTATAAACTCTTGTGGTTTCCAAGGACAATTCAATATAAAAGGAAAAGAAAACTAGCTAATGGAGGAGTGCTGTTGAATAGGGATGGAAGGCAAAACAAAAAAAAAAAAAAAAAAAAAAAAAAAAAAGGCTGGCATGAGTTTATGGCCTATGTATACATGGGATTTATACTGACAAGCAGACTTATCCCTACTGGCATGAGTCCCAGAAACGACAGTGGCTGGCAGGTCTGCCCAGAAATGGATTGCACCAACAGTGTGAAATGCCTGTTCCCCCTTCTCCTGGGGAGAGCTCCAAACATGATAACTGCAGAGTAATGGGATTTGATGAAAGAAATTAAAAATTAAGCCCTCTCAAGGGAGAGGATGGGAGATATTTTCAGGAGAAGATGGGAGATATTTGCAGGGGAAGATTCAAGCTGTCAAATTTTTTTCTTAATTTTTCCTCATTTTTTTTCTTAAGTTTTCCTCATTCTTCCTTACAGTCTTTCTATGCTCTCTATCAGCAATTTTCACCCTATATGCTCATTGCTAATCTGTTTTCACACTTCACATCTGTTTTTTTTTTCCAGGTCCCTTCCAGGCACCCAAATTCTCCTAACCCCAACAACAGCCCTGCTAGGAATGAGCTTTGTAAGCTACTACATCAGCAGGTTTAAAGTGGATTAATGTTGTTAGGAATGGAAAACTTTTATCATAAGGAATTTCAGAGTATTTTTTCCTTTTTATTTTTCCTGCATGTCCAAAAGTATTATCTGGGTTTATAGCTTCAAATTGCATGTGGATTTCTCAGGTGTCATGTTAAAAACCCAAGAAAATCTCACTACTGTACTAAGCACTGTACAGGCTGCTAACTCTTTTTTTTTTTTAAATCTTCTTTTCAGTTAAATTAGGAGAAAATTATCTTTAGAGGTAAAAATCTGAAAAATCCTTGTTTGAATAATAAAAATAAAGTTAGAATAAAGTTGTGCCTGCAATACAGATAGTGTCAGTACTCATACTAAGAGGCAGCATCAGGCAGCCCCCTGCAGTGCCAGGTTTGCTCAGGTGAAATGCAGGGACCTTGTGCTGCTCCTCTGTGACTTTGGAATCACGGGGTGTAGGGGCTCAGTGCTGTCACCCTGCCCCCAGGGCTTGGCTCTCCCTTCCAGTGCTCCCTGAAACTCAGCAACACCTGCTGAAGGGTCTGCTGCTCTGGCATGGAGGCAGCACTGGCATCCTTCCCCTTGGCACCTGGGTAAGAGTTTGCTCAGGCTCCAATTTTGTCACCATCTTTCTGTAAAAGTGAGGTGACTACAGCAGCTCCTTATCAGAGGTGAATTCTGCAGCTGGTCCTCATCTACATGAAGTGAGGCTCAAGCTGCTTAGGTGTGTGACTGTGAGCTTTGAGGATTCCAGCAAAGGAGGAGAGTGTTCAATTGTAAGCTCTAACATTTTTCTTTCTGCTTCCCACACGCTCTTCCCACCACCACAGGTGTAACATTTCAAGTAGTTTTTCAATAAATGACATGTTGTTCTTTCTTCTGTTTAAACTGGAAAAAAAAAAAAATAGTGTGAGGTCTCTTGTTTCTGCTAGATTTTCAGTACTCAGTGATATTTCCAAAGTTCAGCAGATAACAAGATAGAATTAATTCTTCCAGGACTTGGACAATCGGAAATCTCTTGCTGCCCTCTGTCAAGCTTGGCATTGTGTGTTGTCTTTCTTGCTGCCTTCTGTTTCAGACCTACCACAGCTGCTTCTGCAACCATGTGAAGCTGCTAAGAGTGAAAAGCTGAACAGGTGACAGTCATCTTTATTTACAGGTTTCAAATCAGAGCGCAGATGATGTTTCTTTGTAGGATGTTAAAAAAAGATCTGAGAATTGGAGTAGGACAGTCAGTTATGAGGAGTAAGTCAGTCTCATTTCAAATCCATAAAGGCACCTTCCTAATCAAGAGGTGGTCCATGGATTGAAATATCTCACACAGGAAAAAAAAACAAACAGCCCAACCTGTTAACACTATCCAAGCTGAGCTCCAGGTTCCATTCCTTTCACAAGGTTGATACTCTCAGGTCTTTGAATCTTACATATCTGGTCTAGGCTTGTGTACTTGGAAAATTCCAGGGTTTTGTTTATTATCACCTGTCTGCTCTCTTGGTACTTGTTGAACTTGCTTGTTGCAACGAGAAAATAAATTATTTATTTGTGAGCTTTGTAAATGCTGTAGTGAAAGGAATCTACATGCAGAAACTGTCTGAGAACAAATGTTTTCTGAAGAGGTAAAGCATTTTTATCTGTCAGTTGAGGCCATTCTTGATCTCATTTTAGGTGATAAAGGAGCCCTTTAGCCATGGTGAGAAATGCCTGCTTCCTAGAAGTACTCATTTTACTCACAAGCTTTTACAGTAAGGAGTGAGTAAAAGGAATTGGAGAGCTCTGTCATTCTTCTGTTATTTCTATCCTATTTTTTTTAATCCATATATCATTTTAAGTTTTGATTGTTTGAATTTCCAAACTGATCTGTGTTTTACATTTATTTTCACCTTTTTACTTTTTTCTTAAATTATGCGTATTTGATAACTGCCTTAGTCATTTGTGGGTTCTTTTGCCTGAATTGAATGACTTTGGCTCTTCAAATTTCTATCATGATTGAAAATTCAATTTGATTCCAAGGACCTCTATTCCTAAAGTGCTTGTTATGGTGAACTTTTTAGCAAGAAAAGTTGCTCAACTCAAATTGACTGATTCTTCTTTTCTTTACTTATCTGTTTAATAATTTCTCATATGAGAGATTATTCCTGGCTGTAGGAAAATAAATTACAAGACCATGAAACTACATTCCTCTGAAATTAGAGTAACTTCTCCAAAAGCAATGATTAGATGATCATTTTCTTGGAATTAACTCTTTCCTTTTTAGTAATGTGTCAGGATATATCTGGAAGAATGTGGTGTGCTAGCTGGATGTTCCAAAGCTGCCATTTCACTTAAGCTGTGAAAATGCTAGAGGGAAGAGCTCTCTTCTTCTATTAGATTTTCATCAAGCTTTCAGATGCTCTTATGCCCTTTTTGCTTATGTCTTATGAAAAATCATTTTTTTCTAGATTTTCCTCTCCCGAGTTCCAAAGTTGTTCCATCACAGACCATGACGGAATGAGGTCCAAGTCATGTTTGCTGATTGTCAGGAATGAGTGATTTAGGTCACTCAATCACTGTCAAAGGTATCAGCAAAAGTGGTTTTAATGGGAATTTGTAGAACGGTGACTAAGTTGGATGACAAGGTTCACTCTGTTCTTTGCTTCTCTGTTGCTTCAAAGGATTCCTAATCTAAACTCAGGGCAATCTGTGGTCAGATTTCTACACGTTACCTCTTGTCATGAGTCAGACACACTTTTCCAACAGATCTTACCTATTTTCAGCTATGTTTGCTTTTCAATAATGCTTTTTTCTTTCTTTCCTTCCCTCTTGTTCTTCTATATTTGTCCCTACATCCATGTTGTTTCAGCTGCTGCTTTTTTTGCTTTCAAAAGTTTGTTTGGATTTTTCCCCTTGGAATTATTATTTAGCCCTTTGTGTACCTGAAAGAAAGCAAATTGTGAATCTATTCTTACTCACATCCAAAAGCAATTTATATGAATATTTACAATGTTTGAAAACTTCTGAAATTTAGAAACCAATAACTGTAGTTCGAATACACTCTACACATTTGAGAAAAGGCAGATTTGGTGCCTTCTCTTGCCTTCTTGAATTCATTGGTAGATTTATGATTGATCTAGAGGAGCATGAGCAAGAATTTTAATGCAGTAAGATGGAATATAAAACAGAGAACAGGACTGACATGCATTCATTGCTCAGCCTAATTTTCCAGTGGGGAAATATCTCAGACAAGTTTTTATAATTCTGAAATAATTATGATTTTTGTTGTTTGAAAAATTTTTATGGTTTGGTTTTTTGTTGTTGTTTTGGATTTTGTGAAGCTTAATTTTTGGTTTTGTTTTGCATTTTTTTTTTTTTTTAATAGAGATCCTTGTGATTAAACCTGGTCTATCAGCTCATTATTGCACCTCCTGGCACCACTGAGCAAATAGGCTGACACAGCACAGCTCCCTGCTGACCTGCCAGCAACGGCTGATTGACTTTGCAAGGATTTTTCATTTCAGAAACATTTGCAATTTCCTGAAATGACTCCAAAGAATCACATCATTTTATTTCATATTCGTGTTTGCTTGCATCAGTTATTTTTGGGGTAGGAGAGGAGGGGATGAAACAGGCTGAATGTATTTCATAGCAAGCAATGTTCTGACCCTGCCACTGTTGCCTTCCTACCCTTCTATATTGAAATAGGATTTCATTGTGCTTGGATATCTCAGGTTTCCCAGAACCCCACCTGTTCCATTTGTTTTGCTATGAAAAAGTATCATTATAGCTCACTTTATGCCTTTTGTTAAGAATTAGCGCTCCTGAGAATCAAAAATGAAGATGTGATTGTTCACACAATTAAATAATTGCAGGTATTAACAATGAGTTGTCCACCCACAGGCTCAGCAGGTGCTGAAGCAATTGGCTGGAAAATGGAGTTTTTCTGGTACACAACCTGCAGATACTTTGGCTGCTGATTTTCTTTAGAATCTTGTTCACAAAAGAAATATAGTAAAAGGACTTTGGGCCCAGCTGGTTGAAATGTGTGAAAGACCTTAGAATTTCCCAAATCATTACTAATTTGATGTACATTCTTCCTCTTTTTCAGGGAAAAATATTGTACAGAACCATGAAACGTTCGTTATAATCTGCAGTGGGCTTGGGCACAGAAGTGTCCAGTTCATGTCTCAGCTGTTTATTCCTAAGTGACAGCTTTCAGAGGGAGATCTGAAGTACATGTCAATGCATGTGAGATTTTTTTTTTTCTTCCCAGGACAAGCTCTGCTCTGTTCAACTTCTGCTCTCTCTATTGATTCCAATTATTTTCCAAGTTGTGGTTCTGTCTCATAATATGGCTGTAATCTCAAAAATTGGTCAGTTTGATTAAGGTACACTGAAAGAAAACCCAACATCAGTGGTTTAGGGGGTATGAGACTGAAATTGAAGTTGGTTACTCCTCCTGCCTCAGATAGTGATCTCTGTTCTCCCTTTCCTCGGTAGTGCCACAAGCACAATCCTGGGAACATGTGATGAGTTTACATACATCAGATGGAAAACAACATGAGAAAAAATGATTAGGAAAGGATTTTTTCTCTTCTCCCTTGTGGCTCAAAATTGAGACATCTTTGGGCATGTTCTTTCTAGTTCATCACCACAGGCAGTGAATCTTTTGTTTTCTGATCTGATTATCTTTCTTTGGGTGACAAGTGACCTGTCAATTTGAAGGTGCATTTTCTAGCTAGATGGACCTGTCATCAGACTAGAATTTCTTGTGTTGGATATGGCCTTTCAACATGAATTTCTGAGCTGAAGTAATAGATATGTTGTAGTAGTGAAATATGGTTGGAACTGCTTGGTTTCTGTAGATATAAGTACTGCTGATAGCTTGGATTTAAGTGTTTCTTGTTGCAGAATTCTAGAGGGATAAAAAGAAGTATTCACTCTTTCATTTGTGGATCTGACAATTCCTTGATGCCATATCCCATAAAATTGCATGTAAAGCACTTGCCCTTTGCAAACCTGACAGCAAGCTGGGCCCTGGCAGTAAGGGCATCAGGATGTCCATGTTGATGGGCTTGGCCAAGAGTGATAAAGGTCACACAGCAGACCAGAAGCAGAAAAGAGAATCCAGTGTCAATCTGAGGTTGGAATGAGAATTACTGCCTAGAGAGAAACTTAATGTGGACTTCAGCTGAACTGAGTTCAGGTAAAGAAATGTGACTGTTTATTAGTGTAGACCCCAGCATAACAGAGTCTGGCTGTGTACTGTCCTTGCACCTGGACTATGACAATTTTAATCCAGGCATTATGAAATCCCAGCTGACAGTAGAACTTTGTCTTGCAGTATTCAAATCAAGGAAGTTATGGCCATTATATCTGTACTGTATATTATACATATTATACATTATACAGATATTATATAAGGTATTTTAATATTGTGGAGTCAGCAAGAGCACAAGAAAAAGAGGCGTTTTTCATTTATGATATTAAATCTTTGTGTATTCAGAGTCTATTAAATTGCATGGAACAAGTGAAGAGGAGTCCTGCTGCTCTTCATGACAAAGCTCAGATCATTTGGTAGCACCAGGATTTCAGAAAACAGCCTCCAAGTATTCCACTGGTTGCTAGCAATAGGGCTGAAGTCACTTTATCCAGGTTGGTTTGATATTATTTTTTTTTAACTCATAACATCTTTTAAAAGATACTGATCTTATCCTTCTTGCGACAAATGCAAAAACCACCAGTAAGCGCAGCAAAAAACTCACACTGACAAGGGAATGCTTATGCCTTCAATCTGAGCAGAATTCAGGAGAGCTTTCCTGGGTAACCTTATTAGAAAGCCAATATGTTCACATTACAACACAACAAATCAGTGCAGCATGTTTTAAGATTTTTATTTTAAATGGTATTGTTTTCAAAATCCATGTTTCATAGTGCAAACAAATGTGTTAGTTTTGTTTGGGATTTTTTGTGGGGTTTTTTTAATGCACTATATTGAGGGTTTCAAAAACAACAGAATGATCTAAACCAGGAGAGTTGACTCCATTTTACTGAAGTGCAGGAACTGGATAAAATATTGAAAACTAATGGTAATGGCAAAAATACTGAGTAAATAGCTAGAACATGAGAGCTGCCTGCCAGGATACATTAGAAATTTGGGGTCAGAGGATGAGTAGGAAGAGAGTGAGGGAGAAAAACACTGAAATGTTAGCAATAAAACAGCTTTTATGGGCAGGAGTAGAAATGCAGAATATGCTGGAAGCAGCTCAATCCTGTGTGTTCCAACTGCTCAAGTTCCAAATGTGTAATAATTTCTGTGACTAATTCTAAATACTTTATCAACCTTGCACACATATTCACAGTGAAGATCCAAGCAAGCAGAAGCACCATTTCCTCTGAGCAACAGACCAGATGAGCTTGGCCTCTTGTAGTGCTTCAGGAAGGGGTTTTGGGGTTTTACATGACTGGCAAAAGGACTGGTGCATTCGAGAAGGAATTTTACACAGAAGGAGAATACACTCCATTGATTATTCAGATTTTATGAGATTTGGCCAGGATGGAGTGTGAAGAACTGAGGAGGGTCTCTGAGACTACTGAGAAGCAAAAGCTAGAGTGTGTCGTATCCACTTTGATAGACATGGTCTGGAGTTGAAATCAGGTCCTGGCAAGGGCTCCAACCCCAGTGCCACTGAATGGAGAAGGAAATCCTTCCCTGACTCCTACTTAGTCTTCTTCAAGGCCAGTTTATGTGCTGGTTTATGTACTGGTGTGGCAAGAGGTTTCAGGGCTTAGAAAGCCAGGTTGACACCAGTACCTCTCCAAGACCTGCCTCTCTTTGTGCAGACAGGGAAGGATTTAGAGAAACTCCTCCCCTCAAAGCTCATTTTCTGCCCTGTAGCTGTGCTCAGCACGGGTTGGGCCTCAGGAATTCTGGTCTGGATTCACTGCACAGAGGGGCTGCACTCCTCACCTGGCTCAGACCTCTGTGTCACACCACAGTGTGGGCCCATAAAGCTCTGAGGTGTTGCTTTGGCTGAATTCTGACCCAGCTTTGGGATGCAGGTGCTCCTGTGCTTAAAAAGCTCTATCTCAGAACCACAAATAATGGTCACAGCAAGAAGGTCTAACCTGAAAGAAATAAATTGGCCAGCAATTATTTATAGAGAAAGGCCAGCTGAATATTAATTGGAATCAATGGCAATTACTGTGCTAGGAAGAAACAACTTAAGATTAAATCAATTAAAGGTAGTGCCTTGAAGGAAGGACAGTGATATTTAATTTAAATTGTTTTAAAGGGTATTTCACACTTCTAAGTCGTTATTTCCATTAGGTTGTTTTAAGCATTTTACATTGAAAATGGAATTGAATTTTCTCTTCAAAGGCAGGGTGTAAAGGGCATTTTGGTTGCTTGTTATTCCACCATATAGAAATTACAGAACCCACACTTTACTGTTCTTTGCAAGTTAAAAATATATTTGTGGGGATGTCTAAATGGTAAAAAACCAACAAAGACCTGTTTGTTTTTTGGTGGTGGGGTAATGTTGGTTTTGTTCCCATTCATGAACGACCTCCTTAAATCCAGTATCTACCAAAGTCTATATGGTCCCTTTATTTGTAACTTTTTTATATTTAGAGCCAGACTTTCTAAAGTTACATATTTTTGTTGTTGTTTAGAAGCTAAACATGGAAACCTGAAATACTTGCATACAAAAATAGTTCTTTGCTTCCATTTTTGTTTGTTTGTTTGTTTTTTTAATGGGGGAAGTGGTGGATGGAGCAATGTCCTGAAAGAGAACCATGTTCTATAATTGGTCTTGGTTCTGACTAGCTCCAGACTGGTTTTCAGCATGTGGAAAAAAAGGAGGGGATTTTTTCAAAATGTGTTAACTACTGCCATCCCATGGTCCCTTTGCAGAGATTTTTAACAGTACTTGCATAAGCAATATAGCATAATATAATCTTTCTTGAGCTTCCTGTTTGTTGATGGAAAGAGTGGCCTTGAAGTAATAATATCAAGGGAAATGTTTCCTGAATGGTGTGGTGTGCATGTTGCTTAATATCTTGTGTTCCTTCTCTTTTAATGACAAACCTCTGCCCTCATTCTCTCCTGGATGGTTTAAAAGATCTTGGCACACGTGTGCACAGAGCAGTACTTCCTCCAGCCTTGTGCTGAGACTGAGCACTTTGTTTGGAACAAACTAATAGTGGCTGCCTTAGCAGAAACTATACTGGAGTGGTTTGACATTGCCTGAAATTCTGATATGGGAGGAGGGGAAGGAAGCTCCATGCAGACCTTGGTTCAGGATCTGCAGCAGTTCAGCCTTCTCTGTGGGTTAGTGTGCATGCAGCTGGTTGGAGGCCATCACATGCTCCCCAGGGCTTTGTCAGGTACAGCATCATATGGAGAAGGTTGGAAAACATCATCCCAAGGCATACCAAGGGCATCTTTTTCAGACTTGTTCTGCACAACACATCAATCTTCAGTAAAGTAGTCGCAGCAATCATTACACAGCAAAATTATAATTGCAGGTTCTCTTTTTCTGAAGCTTTGCCCCTTCCCTGGATGATGCTTATTTTGAACATGTCAGCCCACCTGCTTGGGGGATCCCAGTAGCTCAAGCTGCTTGATAGCTTGAATTACTTGTAGTTATTATTTAGACTTCTGGAACTGTCTTGGTGTCAGTGCACCACTACAGAGGTTTAAAGTTTGTTTTGGAGCAGGTGCTGTGTTTCTGACATTTCCTGCCTTTGCTAGCAAGGTGGGGTAGGGAGGTAAGGAACCTCTCCCCAAACCCAGAGAGCCAAGTGTCACTGCAGGGCCACAGGAGCTCTGTGCACCATTAACCAACAGCTGCTTTGCCTAATGCAGACAAACTGGTGTTTGGGCTCTGGTCATCTGCAGGACATGGACTGTGCAGACCAGTGCTCTGTAATTAGTTATTTATAGCAGTGCAGCAACACTGTATTGGTTTTGGCTGAATTCAGGGAAACAGTTTTCTTTTTTATTTGAGAAGGGAGGAAAAAAAGGCTTTTCAGATGTTTTTTACCTTCCTCTTTTTAGATAAGCTTCAAAAAGATACTACTTTTGATTTACTCTCTGTACAAAGTTTTCATCCTGTGTTTGTTAACACATGAAGAAATCAATTGAAACAGTTTAAAGGCTTCTTAATTTATTAAATAGAAATTAATAAATTTGGGAAAGTGCCTCCTTAGTTGTGCTTTGAGGTAAAATCTGTATAGTACTCAAATAAACAATTTAGACTTCAAGAAAGACTGAAGGCTACTTCTGGAGTTCAGAGCAGATTTTGCACTGGTGTAACCCCAAAGAACTGAGTTCTTCTGTAGTAGTTTAAGATCTGGTCTTTTTGTAACATCATGTACTTGGAAGTTTCCTGTTTTACTTAAAATAGTTTTTTTGGAATGGTGGGTGCCTAAATTTCATTGTTATTGCTGATTTAAACATTGCTTAAATGCAAGCATAGTGTGGTATAGAGTGTACGTGAAAATTGCAATGACCTTTCTTTTAATAGGTTCAGCGAGGTGTTTATCAAACTTTCTCAGTAAACAGCAATTAGGTAACAAACCATTTCACAGAATAATATGTCATAAAACTCTTATTGCTATAAGTTTTGAAGATTTCCCCACACATTTGGTGCAACATTTGTAATAGGTCTGCATGGGGTTTTCATTTACTGTGTGTAAGAAAAGTGATGTTTACTGCCTGCACAAGCCTCCAGAGAAACATTCTGTATAGCTCTAATTCAAACTACACCAGCTGGGCAGATAAATCATGATGTGAAAATACATCATTTCTATTAGAAGATTTTGAAGAAATGAACAAAAGTAGATATGCTTCCCTTCATGAATTTCCCCTAAAAATGCTGAATTTACAATAATTACTTTTGTTCTCTACAGAAACCGTCATTTAGTAGTAACACTATTAAACAAGTGAAACACAAATTACAAGTGACATTTATATGATCATAATCTCTCCTTTCTGGCTGTCAGGAATTTTTTTTTTTAGAGAACCTGCATTTTTGCAGATGGCATGAAAAAAAAAAAAAGAAGCTTGCAGAACACACCATTATTCCTGCGAGGCCGTCAGTTCGTTAGTTGAAGCAGCCAAGACTTGACGAGCTGCAGCAGATAAGCAAATGGGAAATGAGCAGGAGTATAAATTCCCAGCAAACTGAATCATTAACATTTGCTGCCTGCATCCTGGAAACACAGTAAATCAAAAGTGTCATGATATATCAAGACAAAATATCATTACTAATTGGGATTAATTTCCTGCTCTGGGATTGCTGACCTTTACTGAAAGAAAAAAACACCTGCTCGTTGACTCCTGTTACTTAATTTCTTTCTTCTTTTTCTTTGAGTATTGTATGATTTGAGGATACAGGCTCTTCTAAAAAGTGCTTTTCTTGTTGCATTTTTCCTTTTTGATGGACAAATATGACGTTTTCATTGAAGAAATAACCTTTTTATGGATGTGAGGGTGCAGAGGAAGTATTGGATAACAAAGATGAGATTTTGTATTACCTTAAGCAATATTAGATGAACTTTATTTCTTTCACTCGTGAAATGGAGGAAGATCCACTGTAAGCTTCATTGAGCAATTGCTAGTGTTTCCCAAAATGCTCATTGATATTTCCAAAAGTTTCTGAAGTGCTCTCATCTGAAAGTGTGCTGCAGCTGCTAGCCTCTGTCTCTCCTCTGACTGAAGCAGCCATGGAGATGCTGGAAGGGCAGCTGGAGCCCACTGCAGTCCTCACCTGGCTGCCATAGAGTGTCCTGGGGACATAGCCCACAGCCTGTGCCTGCCTGAGGGAAGCATGAGTGTAGAACAGGCTCCCAAAAACATCACTCCTCTATCCCCCCTCTACCCCTACTGATACACTGGTGAAAGGTATCATGATTTGGGGTTGGTTTAAACTCCTTTGTGCTTAAACAAGACAGAGATCATAAGAGACAAGCTGGACCTTGAAGGGGAAAGATGGGACTAGGCCAGGCTGATTGAGCACGTTACTGTTCTGAAAAGATGGATCATGTGGCTGAAGAGGGAAGATGTGGTAAATGTGTGTGCACAAGGGGTTAGGCTGCCCACTATCTCCCAATTGCATAGGAATATAGTTTGGGAGAAAAATTGGCCCAATCCAATTGACCTGGTTTCTTTTCTGTGCTCCATTCCTATTTATGATAAGACACCAGGGGTAGGGGAGGGAAGAAAGTGTGGCAAGAAACAGAACAGCATACCTGAGAATGGAGATTTCCTACCCCACCTACTACCCCCCTGCACTCCAGATCCCATTTCCTCTGTCTGCCCACCTGCAGAAGAGAGCTATGGCTTCACTATTCAGCTTTCCCACGTTCCTATTTTCCATCCTTGTGCTCATCTGTTCTGCTCTGGTGTTGTCCCTAAAGCTGTTCTTGTGCTGGTTCTTTCTGAGGAGATAGTGCCTAGTCAGGTAAACTGACAAAACAATCCTCTTGCTCTTGCCATCATTAGGTATTTTGGTGCTTATTTCAGTGCTAAGTCACCATATGCTTGAATCCTTTCCTGCTGATGAGTTGCTCCCAAGTCTCCCTTAATATGTCCCCAAGCTCTCGCCAAATTGTAGTTAAGCATCTATTTATTCTGTCAGGTTTATGCATGTTCTTCATTAATTTCTGATGCTTGCTCCTTTGTAGTGATTTCTTGACTCTCCAACACAGACTAAATCATGATGTCTCTGTAAATTCAGGACAATATGAAGTTATTATAGAGCTCCATGACTGTAATGGAATTAGAGAGTTGTAATGCATTTCTCATGTGATTTAGGTTTCTAATATTGTAATCACCTTCTTTCACTGTCTCCTAAACAATAGTAACACAAAAGGCTTTTGCCACTTTTGTTCTGGGGTGATTACTCTGTGTTTATGTCCCAAAAAGAGGCCTTGTTTTCCTGGTATCAGTGAACCTCCTCCCCTTCCCCCCAACCCCTTTTTATTTTTCTTTATAATGGTGGGAGAAGCTGCACTGTATGCAGAGATCAAACTAGCACACAATAAACCCATATCCCCAGGTTCTTGCATTGCTCTGAGACAACGTTACTAGAGCTGTTATATCGACTACAATAATCCAAACATCCCCACTGACACTAGAAAGGGAGAAAGGACAATGATCTATAAATAATTAAGAGAAAAAAAATCATTTGTTCTCTGTTAAATGCCCAGAGATAAGCTTCTATTTCAGCTGTTACATGTTACTGCCAAAATTGATAGGCCAAGGTTAGTGGGAGTTTTGCACAGAGGTCTCCTTGAAATAATGATCTCCTGGTCAGAGAAAAGGACTATGACCAGCTTTAGGATTAAAGTAAGGCCTTGTTTTAGCTGATGCCTCTGTGAGCTCTGATGTGAATTTCTGTGGGTCTGTCTCGTGTTCTCACTTAGACGAGTCCACAGCGGGGAATGCAGGAAATGGGAGTTCTCCCGTGGCAGAAGTCAGATTGGGCCTCTGCACATGCAGTTTTCCCACAGTTTCTTGGAAGCTCTGTGGAATGGGAGATGTTGGCTAAAAATGGAAAGCCATATCAGAAATATGAGAGGGTCCTATGACAATTTGAGGTCGCTTATAGAATTGGCCTGTTTGGCTTTGCCTTCAAAGGATGCAAAAGAGTTTGATACGGGGTCTTCTTCAGGACTTCTCAAGTTGAGGAAGGCTGTACTTATGCAAGTGGTACATTCAAGCGGGGAAATAAATTTATGAGGAAAATAGTAGTCCTCAAATTAAGTAGTGTGCCAGGAAAACAACAGCCTTTGCTAACATTCGCTGCATATTCAGCTGTGGTGTGAAAGATGTGCTGTGTGACTGGGTGACATTGCTGTTCACAGAGATTAGTGAGCTTATCAAAATAGAAGACAAATATTAAGAAATCCTGTGCTTCTATCAGTGACTAAATGAAGACAAAACAAAACAAAAATAATTTCTCTCATTATGAAGTGCTGCATTACACTATGTGACTCATTTGTTTGATGTGAGTGTAGGATGGCTTCACATGCATGACAAATGACCAGTTTGCCTCTTGAGCTCAAGCTGACTTCATCAACATCACCAGTACAAGTACATACACAGTACTACATGAATTTAAAATAACAAAGCTGCTTTAGTTTCTGTAACTCAGACTAAAGTCCCCATTGCTTAGCTGCAGGTTCAGTCACCTGCAGCATCACCATGTATTGAGAACTGCACAGTGGCTCACTCCAGACACACAGGCAAACCCTCCAGTGAGCTCTGCTTTGGTCTTGGGCTCAGACATGTGTAAATAGACAATACCAATTGAAAGACTTTCTCAAGTCCCCTCAATAACACTCTAACTGAGCTGGTAATAATCCATTGTACATAACAGATTGCTGCAGTGGGTGGCTTATGACTTTTGGTTCTTCCAGGGGATCACTTCAAATCTACGTTCATACATGCATATAAATAAATTCACATTATTACAATGCAGCAAGCTATTTAAAATCCTTTTCTGTTATGGACCTTTTCCTTTCACTCAAGCATAGCTGTTGACACAAATAATTGCTTTTTCAACTGATTTCTGCTGCATCAAACAAAGGCACATGACAGCAGGTGAACACAGCTCTTGGCTCAGGAGAGTTCTGGTTTAGCAGAGCCTTATCTGTCTGCTCTCATTTTGCCATATTTCAACTTTCAAAAGCTCCTGCTGTAGAATAAATCTGTCCATTTTGAATGGAGTCACCTGTCTGCTTGTCCTATTGTACCTAATCTGTTAAGATGAACCTTGTTTGCAGAGTAGTTCTACTTGGACCCCTTCAGTCCATGTAATACCTGGATATTCTGGTCTTCAGATTCTGCCTTTGCATCTTCTTTCCTGTTGACCTCACTGCCTTCTTGCAACTACCTTGTTATTGTCAGGCCAGGGCTGGTTTAAGTCGGTCAGGAATTAATAACTTATAGAAAAATCATCTTTCCTGTGTTGATTTAATGCATCTTCATTTTCTAACTTGACACAGTGTGGAGTTTCCCATGGGCATCAATCTTGAAAGCTTCATCTCTTGAGATGAACTGTTTGGTTCATTGTTTTTCATAAATGGATCAGGATGCAATAAATCCATAAATAGGTCTGGAAGTACAGATCACTCATAGTGTTCCACACAAAAAAACCTGGCCTGTTTTAATCAGGAATAGAAACCACTGAGAGGTGCCATGTGAACATGCTGGAGAGTCACAGAGATGAACGTGAGATTTTAACTACCTAGGAAATATGTGTCTTTATGTTTTCCATAAATGAAAAGAAACTCTACTTTTTCATTGTGACCTCTGTTATTAAGGAAAAAACCCCTATGAAAAACATTCAGCTGAATGATTTGAAAAGAAGCAATGAAAATGCAAGTATTGATGATTGTAAAAATTAAACAGAAAGATAGAAACCCTGTTTGTTACCCCTTTGTTAGTAAACTTCCATATTTTTACCTGAGGGTGGTGAGACCCTGGCACTGGTTGCTCAGAGAAGCTGTGGCTGCCCCTGGATCCCAGGAAGTGTTCAAGGCCAGGATGGATGGGGCTTGGAGCAGCCTGGTCTGGTGGAAGGTGTCCCTACCCACTGCAGGGGTTTGGGACTGGATGGTCTTTAAGGCTCATTCCAACCCAAACAATTCTATGATTCTATAAGAAGCCTTGATAAACAGTTTTACCAACAAAATGTAAAGATGTTTTAGTCATTGCCCTTTTAACAAAATGGCCAATCTAAGAAAGTACAAATGGAATTTTTTCTGGAGTGACTGAGTGTGTGCTGCAGCACAGTGTGCAGGCAGCAGCCTCCTACAAATGGAATGAATTCACGTTTAGGACTCAAGATATAACTGTGAATGATTATGTGGTTCTCTGTAGTAAAAATTAGCTGGTGTCACCTGCAGCATGCATCTTGTCTCCTTGCAGAAAGGGAAAACTATTTTTTCCCAGTGACATGCTGCAGAGAAAAACATGTAAATTTTCAAGAGTTTTCCTGAGCCCTGAGTTCCCCTTGCTTAAAGGTGATGAAATAATTAGCTAAATACAGAGAAAGACTTCACCAATAATTACATTCACTGAACCGTCAGCATAACTTAATCTTGATTTTCTTGGAATGTATTTTGGAAAATCTCATTGGAAAAAAAAACAGTCCTGTGCCTAAGATTCTTTCAAATTTTGGATGTTTTTGTGTGTTTGTTTCTTGCTGTAGGTTTTCTGCTTGGTTCTGGAGGTTTTTTTGTGGAGATGAAGAAATGTCTGCTTTCTTTAGATGTCTGGGTTTTGCCTTGCCCTCTCTTACAGGGTTGCATATGGCTCCCTTTGTATATTGTATTCAAAGGAAGAATTCTCCTGGCAAGCATTTTGCACCTCCAGCTGTCACCACAAATACTGTGGAGTCATTCATAGAACAGTTCATGAATGAATATAGGGGAATATCTTCTATCCTCACATTCACAGCAGATGAGCACCAGGAAATGGAATCAGGTTCATCTACTGAAACTTCCCAAAGGTTCCCCATGGTGGCACATTCTCTCTATTAGAAAATAAGCTTTTTTTTCCCTTTGATTCTCTTTATGTATATAAAATTAAGTCAATCCATAGAGAATATGAATTCAGGGGCAAAATGTCTGTCTAAGTCTCAGAGTTGATCATGTCTGTAAATAAATAATTTTTAATATATTCCAGTAACTTCTAAGATTACTTCTGAACACAAATTTGTACAGGTATGCATTTATCCACAGCATCTATCAGTACCCAAGTCAGTTGTTACATTATTTTATTTGCAGTGTATCCTCAGAGTCTTAAGAAATGCTCCATTGAACTCACTGAAACTCCTACCAAACCTTGATTTCTTTCCTTGAAAATGCAAAGTTGTCATTCATTTTTCAATTGCTTTAGGTTGAAGCTATAACAAAGGGAAAGGGCAGGTGTTAACAGGAGGGAATGTGCTACAGAACAAGTTTTTCTTTTTGCAGTATCTTGCAACAATGGCTTTGACAGTGCTTTTGTTTCAAGCACAAAGCTTTGCCAGGAAGATGCAAGAGATCTGATTATATGTTTGTGGCAGACCTTTTGTTTCTGCAGCTGGATCTCAGTTAGATCATTTAAACATTAGGATCTGAAGTAAAAATATTCATTTTATCTCAAGTAATGAGAGGTAATTTTTAAATCACTATCTACTTCAGGACTGAGCTAACTTGAAGATGTGTTAGTAATCCCTGGCCTTTAAAGGAAACTTCTACATTTTTGTCAGTAGATTGATATTGCAAAGATTTTCACAAGTAGACAATCAATTTCATCAAAGCAGTTTATGTACGTGCAGACAATGTTTTCTGTTCAGTGAAATTAAATACATTCTGAAGTGGGCAGAAATATATTCTTCTTCATTGGTTATAGGAAAACACGGTGGGGAAAAATGATGAGGACGTAGGTTGAAGAGAATTTGGATTGATATTTTGCTTTGGAGATTTCTTGGGGTTTTTGGGGGAGTGTGTGTTTATTTAGAATAGCCAAGGTAGTTCCAAATCTTTGAAAAAATGAAATTGTGATTCAGCCTAAACATCAAAAGCATTTCAGGTCCACATCTTCCTAATTTTGAGTAGCAGTTGGTAGAGGGGCTGAATTACTTTGCAGATGTTTTGTCTATAACATTAGATTTTTCTGCAATTTGAAATCTTTGACTGGAATTGATATTTACAAATCCTATTGCACAAGGAGTTTGACAGCAATTTTCCATTACATTCTGTGGTAACCATATGGGAAAGCTTTACACAATTGGGTGCAAGTTTATACATTTTTCAAAACTGATATCTGAAGACCCGACTTTTCTAATGAACTGTTTGATGCAATCAGGTGTGGTAATTCTGGTCTGTAGAAAATACTCTGTTTCCAGAGGGAAAAGCTCAGATATGGCATGTTGTTAATGGAGCTCCAGCACCTCTCAGGGCTGTGGCTTTCACTGGTAAAACCATTGCTTGTTTAGGACCTGCTGCTGCTTTTGCCCTGGTGCCTCCATTTGCTTTTAAATTTCTCTGTCACACCACATACAGTGGTGATTAGCAGGCTTCAGGAACTTCTGATCCCCTGGAAACTGAAGAGTCACTTCTGGCTTAGGAAATTTGTGGAGTTTTACCATTATTTTAGCTGAATTGGAAGCACTAAAGAGTGTCCTTTTTGTTTTTACAAATGAAAATTAACCAAAAAGTAAGAAAGGAAGATTAGATAATGTCCCTGTTGCTGCTGGAGAACATGAAAATCTTTTTGGTGAAGGTACA
The DNA here is from genome assembly GCF_027477595.1 of Haemorhous mexicanus. NCBI lineage: Eukaryota > Metazoa > Chordata > Aves > Passeriformes > Fringillidae > Haemorhous > Haemorhous mexicanus. Next base: position 11,271,971 of record NC_082353.1, read on the forward strand.
TTTTGAAATAATAGAAATTACCAGTGCAGAAGACTCTCCTTCTCTCTAGGAAGAGCAGTGTAGATCCATCCTCTTTTCTTTTGTTCTATATTGTCCTTATATCAGGTAATGAGCTCTAATTGTTGTTATTGCCTTCAAATGGGACTAAATATCATACACTATAGAAAACAGCAAATTACAGTTCTCTCCAGGTTTTGGGATATTCATAATGCATTTTTACCAATCCCAGCTTTTTTGAGGGACATGTTATTTTTGCAAAAGTATTTAACACTGGTATATTTAATAGGAATTTACCTTTGTTACTCTCATGGATATATTTGTTCATTATGGCAAATAGACAAGCATGCATTTTAAAGATGGCAGGGTCCATAAAATAATTGCCTGCTTTTGCCACGATATTTAATGGACCTTTATTAAAGTTTGGCTCATGGTAGTTACCACAAAATTAATTAAGAGGATTTTCCAAGTTTTGAAGTTGAATTTATTAGCTCAACTGCTTGAGTATCTTCACAGGAGTAGAACATTTTAAGTTATTGGTGCTAAACAAAAAACTGTTTGGAGAACTTTCAGGTAAGGCAACAATACCAAGAGTAGAACAAATATGCCCAGACCCACCACTGGCTTCTGTCTGTGTAGAACGTGGCTCCCGTGGTGAATGCAGGGTGCCCAGGAAAAGGGAAGGGCATCCAGGAGGGGAGAACTGGAGAATTAGCACTGATTTCTGCAGAAACAAGACATAAAAGGAAAAAACAAACTTATTTTACATTTCCAAGAGCGCTGTTAACGCAGAAGAGGTCTGTTCTTCAGGCTCTAGAGCAGATAAATGGTATATTATTGATAAAAGGAATGTATTTTTAATTTGTTGGAAGAGGTTTTTGTGCCCTGGTGTGCTTTTCGTTGAGCGTGTTAATTTTTCATTATCACTATATGTGTAGCTCTTCTGGTACCAAGGGGGAGTATTTTCTACTTTGATTTCTGAGCAAATGAGAATGGAGAATGATGCTGCAAATAGTCAATGAGATGTGAAGGATCTGGGTTCCCCAAAGGCAACCTCATTAATAGTGAATCCAAAATGGAGAGAAAAGTGACTTGAAAACCACCTCCTCAAGAGGTGACCACCTGTGGTCAATGCTGCTGCGCTGGTTGTGCTGTGGTTCCAGACACTCCTGTCTGATGTGAATAAATCTCCCTCTACTCCCACAGCCCCAGCAGTGTAGGCTGTTAGATATTTATAAGTGGTTTACATTTTCCTAATTAAATATTCATAATCCAGTATCTTAAACTAGTGTTCCTTTCTAAAATCCTAAAACGGTTTCATTTTAGTATCTCCCTCCTCACAGGGAAGTCAGTATCCTGTTGTACTCAATTTATCATATTTGTAAGGTGGTTCCTTTATCTCCCCTGTTCTCTGAGATAAGAGAAGGTCAACAATTTAAAATACTTACCATTCAGGTCATTGGCTTGACTCAAGGCATGAAAAATTTCTGATTTCCTGAGAGTCAGATTAAAATCTTAGAACTTATACAAACTCACAGATGAGCCTAAACATTTGAGTGCATTTTTAAGGTTTTTGGGGAAATATATTTGGAAGATTACCATTTTCTGAAGCCTATCAAGGAATGCAGTTGATGCTAAGCCACCTGTCTCTGTTATGACCAATTCTTTAGGAACATTTTTCACCACATCCTTTGTTGTCTTTTGTGGGTGTGGGTGTGTGTGTGTGAAAAATGTACCAGGGACCCAAATGATGGAACCCACACTGAGCAGTTATAATCAGTGGCCTTGCAGTTAAACTGATAATTGCTGTGGAGAACTCTAAATGTTTTTAATGGAACTATCTTGCTATGAATTTAAAATTTGTATCTAGCTCCTGTAATTCCCTAAGCTCAGATTCTCTAATGAACTAACACTTAATGTAAAGATAAATTCTCATCACAAAATGCAGCTCATAACTGTTTAAGTTCAGTTTATGGTGTGTTGATTGGCTAAAGCCAAGTTAATTGAAAGTAATTATAAATAGACAATTTGCAAACTGCAAAAAAGAAAAATTAAGCCTCTATGGTACAATTCAGAGAGTCTTATGGCTGGAAAAAAGAAACTGTAATGCAAACAGGAAAAACAACTGCAGTGTTTTTCCCACTGTTATTATTTGAAAAATAGATGTAAACAGATACAATACTTTCTACTAAACAGCTGGTCCTATTGCCACTAAATCTCTCTTTCTGCCTTTCTAAACTTGCCTTAAATGTGATTCCAGACTCTGCACCCAAAACTCCTGCTGAAAAAACACAAATCTTTAAAAAAAGTGTCTTTCTATGTGATTGCATTAATATCACCTTGGGCTCATGGCTTTGTTTATCTACGGAAGGTTTTTGGGATTGCTGAATCAGGGAGTGTTTGGATTAGGAAAGGTGATGAGCATTTATCTCACAGTGCAAACAGGCTCAGGGCTGTTTATCCATTAGAGGATTGGGCTGTGCAGAGGGAGCCAAGCAGGATGAGGAACGTGTTTTAGCATTATTTGTGTGCACAGCCTGGGAGACAGCAGGGTGTGGTGGTTATGGAGTGGCACTGCAAATCAGGGAATGTGTGGTCTGACGTGAACCAGGGATGAGAACTTTGGCAGATTGCAACATTTCTCACCTTAGCTTAACCTCAGAACTTTAAATTTTAGGTTCTTCATTAATGGTATTGCCTCCGTCTGTCACTGTGCTGGTCAGACACCCACGACTTGGATTAGGCTGGAGTGTCTGGGAATTTTATGAAGTAAATATTGCTACTGATGAAGTATAAAAGAAGACTCTTGTCATCTTCTAGAAGTTCATAAAACCCCAGACATAGCCTCAGTGTGATTAAAAAAAAATATAGTATGGGGAAAATAATCCAATGGCATAAGGGCCTTTGTAGACTCCAGTAGTTTCATTCTGTATATACTTACTCTACAAAGTGGTTTCAAATGAGCTTTCTACCCACTCACCTTTTATGCTGACTATCCAAACATTAATGTGAACTTTACCCACACAAACACTTCCATGAAATCTCACGAGCACTTGCCTTAACTTACTCCTTTCACCAAAAGTCATCATAACTAAAGTGAAACTTCATTAATAGGGACCAACTACTTGTATGTCTACAGCACTGCACAGTGCCATCCTTTTCCTATGAGAAGGGCACCTTCCAATTTCATCTCTTGGCTTTGCTATCACACGGGTCCTGAAGTGTTGGCTTCCTTCCATGCTGTTCCCAGGAACATCCCTGCTTCTAAAAGAGGCAATATTATTCTACAAGAATAATACAAAAATCTAGGAGCAGCTCTTTAACTGCTGGCCTATCATTCTGACATTAAAGAAAACAACTTTTCGTTTGGAAGAGCTCCCTCAGTGGGCTCTGCATGTCTGAAATTGATAGAGAGAGAAAGAAAACCAATGGATTTTGCAGGCTATAAACCAGTGGTTTTTACAGACGCATTTGGCTTATATCAGCAGTGAGCCCAGAGCCACAGATATTCTGTAGGTGAGATCAGACCTCTAATTGCAACTGCAGAGTGCTAATGGAGAGCTTTGGGAAGATTTGCAACCTATCCTGAGTTCATCTGAAAGTCTTATTTATAGATTTCTACAACTGATACTCTGCGTCACCCTGTCCTTTGCCAGCTGTATCACTGTTGCTGCCTCACTACCTTCCCCTGCTGTCCTCATATGCAAACAAAATTGAACTCCCAAGAAAAAGAATTTTGGACTTCATAGACTCTAATTCAAACCACACTGCATAAATCAGTACGTTTTATGTATAGCTTTAGAATTTAATTTCTTTTCATTTTTCTTCCATCTTGCAGCCACTGGAGGATTTGTATAGCCCCTCTGTCAACCACTTATTTAAAGGCAAAAATCCAAATGCTGCACTTCTGAATATTTCAAAAGCTTTGTATTGCAGACTTTCTACAAAATAAGTCTTACAAGAAAATGGCACAGTATGAGGAAATCATGTAATTTCTGGAGTGTACAAAAACTGGTTTTCAAAAACGCAGATAAAAATAGAGAACAGGATCTGCCTAGCTGTGCTTGACCCCATTAACCTGGGAGCTACTGCTGCAAACCAAGTATGTCCAAGAACACACAGCTTATTCCTAATTTAAAATCAGATGCTCATCAAACTCGGGGAGGATACTTGTATAAGTAAAAAGAGCTGAAGGAATCTCTCATAGATGATCATTTCTTCAATATATTTATCATCTTTTTCTCTTTGTGTGATAACTGTTGTATGTTGTTTCAATCATGCTGGTAGAGCTCAGTCTTCTGTTTCATCAAATCTAGGTAGGTTTTAGTTTGCTGGGAAATATTGCAGCAATTTTCTCTTTAACAATCTTTCCTTGAGCAGCTGAAGTTCATGATAAATGGAGGGCTTAAAACTACTGATGTTTGTTAATGCATAACATAGACAATCATTAGATGTAGAGCTGGTCAAATTTACTTTTGGACTGAAGATAAATTTCCTGCAAAACATAAAATTTGCAGGTTGGGGCTTTTTGAGTAGGGCAGGGAGTAGTGTTAGTAATAATTTTTCCTGAAAGTGATATTTCACTAAGCACATTCCTGTTTCCTGTCTTACTTTAGGATACATTGGCACTGAAATCCATGTGCGTGTGACACCTGAAGGCAGATGTGGTTTGTGTACCTCATTCTGGGTTCCTTGCTAGTTTAGTTCTTCCAGCCCTTCCCAGGTGACCATGCAGCCAGGTCGGGTGCCACTGAGCATTGTTTGAGGTTTGCTGTGCTGGATTTTGACAGAGCAAACACTCTCGAGCACAAATGACCCAGGACCCAAGCATGGAAGGAATAAATTGAAATTAAAAAAAAAAATCTGAAGCTGGCTCAGCTCTTTAGTATTCTGGGGCTAAGGATTACCTGAATCATAGTCATTATTGCAGCATGCTAGAAAATGCAACTTAACTGTAGTCTAATTTGAAGGGAAATATCATACAGTTCTAGCCTAAACAAGAGCAATCAGTATCTTGGCATAGCTTTTTCATTTTTCTACTTGCTCCTCAGAACCTTCTACCTTCCCCCCAGCCCTTCCCCTGCAAAAAGAGTAGATAATATGATCATTCTACTATTTTCAAAAGAAAAAACTAGAATATTGATATATACCGTAATGCAAAATTTTATAGTTTCATCAAGCTCTGTGACAAGCATGTTGAAAATAAATATTGTTGGGCAAGATATCTGGCTACCTTTGGCATTAGTTTGTATCACCAAAACACACGTTTCCAAAAAGAGCCATTGTTATTGTGAGAACTTTGACAATGGCTCACTTTCAGGAAAGTTGAGTGATGTACATTAAAGGATGGTAAGAGGCATTTTACACCATCTAGAGATTAAAAGTGTGAGTTTAAAGCATCAATCTGCAAATAAAGCCATCTAATAGCAAGTAAAATGAGAGAGGTGATAAGAGTGTCATGATTCATGGCATGAGCCAACTGCATTATGAATGATCAATGAACATTATCATCAGAACAATGTCATAGTCTTACAATTATGGTGCATCGTAAATGCAAATATAATTGCTTTGTATGTAATGAAATACAAAAGCCACATTTAAATAATAATGTTAAGGTTGTGATCCAAACTGGCAAAACCTTGAATAGTCAGCTAAGCTGACATGATCTCACCTTAACCTTTTCACTGCTGTCAGAGCAGAAATGGGGTTGGAGAAAGTGTGTTTATGAAACATCAGAATTTGCTGATGATATTGGAAAAGCCTGGTTTTTCTTAGTAGATGGGAGGCTAAAGCAAATAGATAATATTTGCTAAAGCAAATAGATATAATTTCTTCTCCTCTATTTTGAGGTCATCTTATTGATTTTGCAGTTGCTTCTGTGTGAGAGGTGAGCCAAGTTATAGTACAGTTGATTATGGTGGTGGTGGGGAAGAGGCTGCAAGAATTACAGTAACAGAACCAGCAGTAAAAGAAAAGGAAGCAGATGCCAAGAATCACTGTGTACATCCACTGAGTTTTTGTTTAATTCATCATTCCAGTGCAGATGTCATACTGCTAGAAACAGATGAAGTGATATTTTATTTTTCTCTCATTTACTCCAAGGGTGCCCTCCTGTAGAGGAGTATGTACACTCTGCAATCCAGGTGCTTTGCCATGGTACTTCAGTGGGGAAGGAGGAGGGCTGCACTTTCATACCACTGCTTTAAAAAACTACTTGCATGTTTGTAATATTAGCTTGTGTAAATAACCCCAGCTTGGAGAGGGACACACAATCAACTGAGCAGTCCAGGCTTATTCCATTCCTTTTGCTTAAGGAGCAAAAAGGAGTAAGGAACACAGCACAGATGAAATCTTGACATCAGCCAAGCTGATTTTCAGAGGGTCAGGAATTCACATCAAGAATCCTTCCTGAATGGTTCCCTCTAGTGCTGGCATCACAATGTGACTTTGCAAACCTTCACAGTGTGATTCTCAGCATTCCTCATGTTGCTGTGTGTTCCCCTTTCTTTGTTACCCTGGTAATTTTGATATAGGCATAAAGTAATATTCCATATTAAGGTAGAAGTGATTATATTTTGGAGCTCTGAATGTTATCATGGCTCACAGTGGCCTGATTTCTTGATGCAGCATGTTATTAAAAAAGGTCAGAATGCCTCATCTGGTTGGGGGACTGGCAACTGCTACATCCATACCATTCAGCAGGAGAATAATGATGTCATTCTTCAGAACATCTACTTTGACAGATTGTCCAGAACTGTGGCATTATAACGTTTTCATCTGCCATAAATGGCTCCAAATACATAAATATCATAGTTAGTGCCTACTCATTGCCATGGGTTTTAATAGGAATGTTTTATCAATTTATGTGTAAATATTTAGAAACCTAGTGGAGGGCCAAAACATTAAATTTATCAGGAATTCTCATTAATCTTCTGCACACAGGGATATTTAAAAATGCTCAATATCTATGATCACCTGATGCCATACAAGGACACATCAGTGTAATTTTCCTGTGCAGCCAGAAAAATGCTGCCTGTTAAAAATATAGTTAATAAAAAAAAGCAGAGCTGTGATGGCTGGGCTGCCTTTCATGGCAGTATGTTAAATTGTCAGAAAATTCTCCATTAAACTTTGCGTGAAAACACTTGACCCTTTATTATTATTAAAACTGGATTTTCAGCATGTCAGTGGACAAGCTGGAAAGAGCAGTTAAGTTAGAATAAGGCCTTGCATGAAGATAATACCTCTATCTATAAAGCACAAGGAAATTAAAACTGCATATGGTAATGTAGTGCTTGACACTTCTAGTCCTATAGTTTCCCTAAGTTTATAATGCTAAAATTAATAAGAGCATTGTCATTACCAAGAATATTTTATTTCTAGGCAATTAGTTTAGTTTGGTTTAGAATGTATTCAGAAAATATTGAACTTTTTCATTGCTGTAAATGTACTTTAATCATGTAATTTACACATCTCCTATTATGCAATTCCTGTTAATAACACTTCCTTAAATTGGTAAGGTGTGATGCCATGTTAGTGGTCTGTGTCAGGGGTCTGGTAACAAACAGAGAGAGATGAAAATTCCATAAATGTCTTTGCTCTATATCCTAAAAAGATTGTGGGCTGAAATTGGTAGGTATTTAAAAACCAGACACAGGTTAGGATTGTTTTATGGGACAAATGGCTCCAGTTTCTACATCAGAGCATTTTGGGATGATCAGATTCTTCTTGGGTGAAACTTCTGAGAGACACAGACCCAAGTGTCAAGGCTGGAGTTACACTTAAAGACTTCATAACCTACAGATGATACAGTCATGGTGTTCATAAAAAACAATTACTGCAGATCAATGAAAAATAAGAAGTCTCAGCATATGGAGTCATCAGATCTGCAAGATACAAAGCATGGGACTAGAAAGCTCTTCTGCATTTTCAGGTTCTGCCTACTAGTCAGTTGGTATGAAATCCATATTTGTATTAAGCTCTACCTGAAAACCAATGAGGTTTTGCATATCCTGGTATTGGATTGCTCAGCTATGGGGCTGTCACATCTCTGATACTGTCTTCTAAGTTACGTGTTTGCAACCAATTTAAATCCACCTACAGTTCTACCATCATTTCCTTCTCAGATCAAATAGTCCTACTTCTTTAGCAGTTTCTTTACAGTGTATTTACAGGTTATTATTATTTCCTCATCTTTCTAATTTGCTAGGGTCTCGTTAAGACCATGTAGACTTATCTGAGGCAGCTGTAGAACCAGAAACAGAATAATTCCAGGAGTGTGAAGCCCCAGTTACTACAGCTCTGCTGTTTTCAATTCCCACCTTAGCACAGTGTTGTGCCCTGATAGGTGATGTGTATGACATGATGGCCACATATATGAGTGCACATTTGGGAAACTTCATGTGCTGTGGATATTACTGATGTCCTGTTCTTGTTATAATGCACTTCAGATGTGGGGAAGTTTCAGGCATTCAGGAACAGACACTGTAGTCCAGGACACTCACAGTCAACTGTCCTGATCCTGAGTAAAATGAAATAGTTTCTCTCCCAGTGCTGGCTGATTCCTGCAGGAGCCCAGGAGGACACAGATTTTCACCCTGGCAATATGCTCTGAAGGGCAGCTGCATAGAAAGCCTGGGACATTAGCAATAGAAGCAAAAATAGCCAAGGAAATTTTGTACAAATGAACTCAATTTTCTTTAGGTTTTTGAAATAGACTTTTGAGAGGGCAACTATATAAAAAATAATTTCAGATAAGAAGAAGAGGAAATGTAGCAGAAAGAATGATTGTGGTAGAATAATATTCAGTTTTTCATAAGCTATATGACTAAATGAAAACTAAAGTTCTTCATTCATGCATCATATACACCACCTGCATCTCACTCCTAATTGGTAGCAGATAGATCTGTGTGTACTCATATTGGTTTTGATTACTTCTGATGTTCAGTGGCTGAATTGTAGACCCCAGTCAAGCAATATCTGTTCATTTTTTTTTCCTGTCAACACCTATTTCTTTCTACCATTTCTTGCCTTCAGAGATGAAAACTTCCATGGAAAATACAAGTTAGGGTAGATAGAATTCAATCAACACAGTAATTCCCAGTAGCAATAAAGCATATTGTGGTTGTTCTCTCTCTGATATATAACTCTAATTTAACAAAGTTTTGTTTTTTTTTTTTTTTTGCATGGAAACTTGCTTATCTCTAATAAAGGAGAAGAAAATGCATACTTGGTTTTCAGTGGCCCCCAGGGATGAGCTTTGTGCAGCTCCCTGGACTCACAAGAAAAGGCTAAGTTAGTTTGAAACCACAAGACTCACAGAGTCTGGGCTTACAGTTGTGCTGTCCCAGTGCATGTTCTAGGAGATGCATTTCTCTTACTCCTGTGAGTCTGTAGCTCGTGACCAAAAGCCCCATATTTCTGTATGGTTTAGAAACACATCTGAAACCAATTTGGAAGATCTGTTTGCATTTCACTGTACCAAATTCCTCCAAACACTGGAGGCTTACTTACAGTGTGCCTCAACTTTCATGCTATGTTATTTGTATGATGTGGAACTGATCCTCACTGCATTTATCTGGGAAGAGTTTCAGGGATAGCACTCTTTTTTCCTCTAACAACACCACAAAGGAAGTGTGAGTCAGCTATCTCCTTCCTAGAAAATCCATGGCTAGCATGGAAACATGTCAGCTGAGTTTAGCATGTGCATCTTGGGAACACAAAGCAATTTGCAAAGACTGGAAGTGAGCTTGTATTTTGGATGTAGCTTCTGGGATGCATCCAAGTGCAAGCTTAGATCAACTATTCAATATCCCTTTTCCCTGCTTCAAACTGAGCTGAGCACCAAGCATGTCTGTCTGCCACCTTCTCACCCACCACAGAGAAACAGATATTGCTGATAGACTTGTGGTCAGGTTTTTTCTTGTTTTGGTCACATATTTTATGTGTATCATATGATTTACAGTCTGTCCTGATGCTTGACTATGGAAGCATCACTGCAGAAAGCTTTTAAATTACATCTGAACTGCAAAATTGGTTTGTTTAGGACAAAAGTGTATGTAAGTGCACAAAGGCAGATATTCACCACTGACTTCACAAAGCTTAAGCTTTTTTGGCGGGGGTAGTTTTTTTTCAGGGGGTGTGGGCTTTGAATATTTTTGTTTTGGTTTGGTTTTGTTGGGGTTTTTTGGTTGGGGTTTTTTTTCCCTGTTTTTTTGGGTTTTTTTTTTTTGTTGTTTTTTTTTTTTTTTTTTTTTGGAACTGAGCAGATTTCAGCAAGGTGGGCCCAAAATACTCCTGAAAACCCTTTTCAAGCTGTTAACCTTGAAGGAACAACCTGTTGATGCTTTTTCAGAAAAATGCACAATTTTCCTATCATAGGCTATCCCCAGTCTTTCTTGCTTTTTAACTTCATCAGGATGACTTGGCCAGAATCAAAATAAGCTAGCTATGTTTGGGCCTGGAGAATCACAGACAATAAAGTTCTGTAATTTGGGGGCTTGTTTACATACTTCCTGCTGCTTAAATCCTGGTTTATACCTTTCAAGAAGCATTGGGATGTTCTTATTCAACAGTCATTCCAGAACTGGAAACGTCCCAAGGGTGGAGGGAGGAAGGTTTTGGTGCTCACAGTGCTGGTGTGTGGAGGTACCTGGGAGAAGTAAAAGGGCTGGTCCTCTGTGTCAAATGCTAAGGAGTCAAATGGATTTAACCATTTCAAGTTCCCTATAACAGAAGCACTGCTGCACTTCCCCAAGGACCTGTGATTCAGATCATAAACCTGTAGTGCCACTTTATAAATCATTCACAAAATATGCACCGTGATTCATTCCTTTCCTTATGGAGAGCATTATGAGAGGATATGAAATAAATGCATTTTTAATAGGGTCTGAAAGCAGAGCATTGTCTCTTTGGGAGAGGCCAGAGTACCAAAGTAAAACTGCTTGCCTGTGTGTTAATTAAACTGGCCCACCTCCTTTGTCTCTACTTCCCTTTTACCTGTTCATGGATAATTGGCTTCTGGGAGTAGAAAATTAAATTGGAAACTAGTGAACATTGTGGGGGATAGGAAAAAAAAAAAAGTGTACACACACATAGAAGTGAGAGGAGAGAAAGAGAGAGATGCTGTCTTCATATGTATTTGTAAAGTTTCTTGTGATTTTTTTTTCTTCCTTTCCTTTCCTTTTTTACTGTTCCTTGGACTATGACACAGGCTATTCTCCTGATGTTCTGGGTCCTGTTGTAGTCAAGTCAAGGATTTTCACAAAAAAGCCAGATTTCCAGCCTAGAGAGATTTAGGTGACTTAAAGTAAATCTGACCTGAAAGTATTTAAAAGATTTTTATCTAACCTCAGCCTATAAATCTCTCCAACCTTCACCTATTGCCTCTCACACTCTGTGTTGTGAGCTTCTACACAGCTTATCTCCTGCTTCACTTGCCTTTGGGATTCAGTATCCTAAAGGTCATAGTTTTGTGGATGTGCTTTGGTCATCTAAATGTGATAAGTTGTACCCACGGCTATTTATTTGCCCAAGTTTCCCTGGTTTCAGAAATTCAGGCCCCAAACCTGAGTCAGAGTCTAAATTACTCTGTTTATGGTCCTGCATCCCCTTGAGTATGATTGTTCTTTAAACTCAGATAAATTTCAGGTCATGGCTCTGTACAGTTGTTCCATGACAGAGTGAGGGACTCTTCTTCCTTGGCATTGCTGTTCATCAGATACAGCAGGTGTATCTAGAAAGACTTTAGTTTTATACTAGTGACCTAGAGTCACTAAAGTAGTGAATTATCAGAGCCCCTGAAAACCAGCTGGTTGTGGCAAGTATCTAGACACACAGAATTTTTATCTACCTATGATTTCTATCTCTTTATTATTTAAACTAGCATCTATACTACTCTGTCAGATTGCTGTATGCCTTTCTCTGACATTGGATGCTTTTATTATTATTTTCTTTCAAGGTAATTTATATAAAAAGAAATATTAAGTTTTACAATCATGATATGTTATTTATGCCTTCTATTCTGCATTATATTCTGCATTTTATATCCTAACACAGTCCTAACTCATATTTAGTGCCAGATCTAAAGCCAGTTCAAACCCCTGAAGGTCTCAATGGAACTGGAATTCACATTAGGCCTTTAATGCTGCTAACAGATACTGCCTGACTGAAGATGTCTGTGAGCAGTAACTACTGAGGAGGAGTTGTGGCTGAGGCTGGGCAGAAACACCTGGGGTGCCTCTGGAGCTAAGGAGCATTTGTCACCTATTGTGGAGAAGGTCTGTCCTCCCCAAGATATAGGTAGAGAGACTTTAGTGTTTGACACAGTCTTTGGAATTGTGTAGCAGTTTTTTGTAAATGCACAAAGTTCTGAACTAAATGAGCAAGAGTTTACTGCACTTGGCACAGTGACTGCTGGGCTCTTTTGTGAGCTGCTAAATGAACTTTTGATGCCAGTGTGTTTTGGGCATTTGCAAAGAATTTTTCTGTTATAAAACCTGCTGAGGAGAGATCAGGGAGGGGGGAAGGTGGTATCTGAGGGGATGATGAATTGTCATGAGGCTGTAGTGAGCACACAGGCCACAGGTGTTCTTCATATCATCATCACTGAAACAGTTAACAGAGTGGGGGTGGGGGACTTCAAGGTTTCAGTTAACAAATATTTAGAAAAACAGGCTATTTTCTGCTTCCCAGGGCTTACATTTCAAGCAGGCTATGAAGAAGGAAGCTGAGTGAGCCTACATGTATTTCACGTTTTTGAGATTGCTCTTAGAGCTGCAGGATCTGGAATATGCCTAAAATAAAGAAGTAGTTTTAGAGAATGATTTGTGGCAAGGAATGAACTTTGCCTACAAGTTCCAGTGAATAGAAGGAAGCAATACAACTCTCTTAATCCTGCTTTCATTCACAGTGTCCCTTCCATGGGCCCTGGGATTGTGCCACAGTGACTACAAAAGCTGCTCTTCATGGCACCAGTTTTCCTCGTAACTGAAAGGTACCTGCTTTTATTGTCCTGTACTCTGTGGCTTATGAAGTAACTCAAGGGAACAGCTGCATAAACATTACAATCAGAGACTGGGAATGAAGGAATGGCCTTTCAACCCTCTGTGAGGGATTTACAGGGTGAAGCAACCTTGAGGAATTTAGGCTGGAAGGGAGCTCGGCTTCTCCTGTCACCTTGCTCTGCAACAAGGGTAAGTGCTGCTAGACCTTTCCTCAAGAAGGTTTTGGGAGCAAACATTCACTCCTGTCAGACTGCAGAGTGAGCCAAGCATTGGAATAACAAAACCCTGCCTTTAGGATGCTATCCACATCCCTCATTTCTTACTATAAAGTCAGTATTTTACAGGGGTTATCTCGAATTTGTGTCATCGACTTTGCAAAATCTGAATCATCTGAGTTTTTCCTAATTCTGAGTAGATTGATTGGTAAAGGCAAAGTTTAAGTAGTATGTAATGCAAGTAAAATAAATAAATAAAAAATAATAAATTTTAAAATGTATGGAAAATCCATCAGATTTCTCTGACTGCTACAGCCATTGCCCCCTGTCTTTCCAGTGCAAGAGTTTCTTTACCTGACTGGTAAACCTGTCTTTGGTTTGATCCTAATGAATTGTAAAAAAAATTATAAGAAGCAGGCAAAAGACCTGTAAAACTAGCTTTACTTCCGAAATAGGGCAAGTGCTATTCATTCAACTCTATTAGCAAACTGATGAAGCAGCTACTTTGCAAAATAGCAGGAATGAGTAAGTTGAGAAGACAGATGGTATAGGAGAAAATAGTTATTTTATTCCTGAAGTTTATTCACCCAAAGCATTTAGGATAACTAGTTTTAACAAACTAAAAATCACTAGGAAGTAGCAGTGATTCTATTCTACAGAAATTATGTCGAGAAGGAGCAAAGGAATGGGACTGTTCTGTCAGTAAATAAAATCAGCTGGCAATTGAATTTAAGGGGATCTGTTCTACAGATACTGATTTAATTCCTCAAAGTCATTCCTTACTGATAAATATATATAAATATATATAGATGTGGAAGAGCTTGGGGGAAGTCTAGTTTGTTTTTTTATTTTTTTTGAGAAAGCAATTAATTTCTTTTTTGGGGGGTGGATTTTGTTGTGTAGGTGGGCATTTTTTTCCATAGATGGCCTTATTTTTTTAAAAAAAGAGGTTTTGTGTATTCTTATACACATTCTTTTTGTATCATTGAAATGTAAATGTAAAAAAAAAGGTTTTTTTCATTTCTTCTGTTTTGCATCTTTGCATAAAAGCAAAGATAATAAAATCAGAATTTCTACCCATGTTCTACCCAGCCTACCCTGATGCAGTTAATAATTAAGAACAAGTGGCTTGTAAAATACCTACCAGTATGGTTAAAATGCTAGGCAAAGGTTGCTGTAAGAATAATTGCTTTTTGTTTAATGTAACCAAAAATCAAATCTGTGGTTCGATATCTTTTGTGTTGTATGTTTTCTGTTTTTAAAATTAATGTGACATAAGGCATTCTTTATGCTAATGTTATAGCTCCTTGGATGAGTTTAACACCATTATCTTCTTTAATGAATAATTCATTCCCTGTTGAAAACTTAACTATATCATTTTTACAGTGTGTAAATGAAACTTTGAAGTGCAATTTAACTTTAAAGAACTTCAGTTTGTAGAAAATTCTTGTAAATCAGCAAAAAGTGCTGTGTAAGGAATACTGTCCTGTACTGAAGTGTAAGCATGTTGAGATGAGCATGTTTGCAATTTTTAATTCTGCTGCTTCTTTTTAAATGTTTTGGAAAAGGTTCTTGGTTGGTTTTAGTTTATTGGCATTTTATAGACTTTTAGTTATGTCTTCTTTTTGAAAATACAAATACTGTCTGTAAGCACAGCAAAGCTCAAACCCTCATTACTCCTAATAATTCAGGAAGAACCTTTGGGGGAAGGTGGTAAAATAGGAGCAGTACTCTTATTTCCCACACCAGATTCTTACCTTCTTGTAAGAAAACCCCTGACAGTCTCAGTTGTTGGTGCAAGTGAGAGCAAAGATGGATCCTAGGAACTTTTCATGGGTTTTTTTGTTTTGTTTGTTTGTTTCCAATATTATCCCCTGCCTGAATAGGCAGGGGCTGAAATTTCATGTGGGATTGTTTGTCTGTAGTGATCTCCACATGTTAAGTGGAACATTAGATATGAGATCATTGTTTTTTAATTAATGTGAGTATGGGATAAGCAAAATGGGGCATGACAATGCTGAAGAATTGTTGGCCAATTAATCAAAATGTAATGTTGACCCTGAAACTTGGTCACAGTACCTGATAATCAATTTCAAGTTTCATGAGAAATATTCAATTAATAAGTGAGTCCCTCACTGTCGTCTTAATGCTGGAATGTGCATGTTCATGTGTGTGCATTGGTCTTGAATTTAATTACAGGTTCTGTGGATTTTATTCCATATAAGTACATTCATAAAGACTTCAAAATTCTGGTATCTGATGGAGAATTTTACTGGGTCATTGAGGTTGTTAGATTACTGTATCCAAGGAAAGACTAACTGGAATATGGATTTATATCCATGGCACAGGGCCTTGTTTCCTGATGCTCATTGACTGTCACCTGTAGTGAGACAGGATTGATTGCTGTGCTCTGTTAATAACGTGCCTGAATGGGGCACTGCAGGGCTGGGGGATCAGACAGGAGTCCTCCTGGGTGAGAAGGTAAGTGATATAAGAGGAAACTGTTTCAAGAGAGGCATTTTCCATGCACTAATTTCATCCTAAGCCAGGTCTATTTTGAAAGTTTTCTGATATCTCTAAATCAAATCTGGGGATGCATCTTACTGTGTAGGTTGTTTTTATTCCCAGTGGAGTACTGCCTTCTGGGTACTGGGGAGCAGCATGTGCTCCTTCTTCCTAGGGGAGCACATTATCAGCTTTATTTTTATTATGTCCGTGCAGCAGATCTTCATTTTAGACATTTTAAGACTGAGAGCTGCAATATTTTATAAAACCCTACCACGTTTCTGGTTTTCAGTTTCTTGGGGTGTTTTCCCTCTCTCTACCCTCTCCTTCCTTTTCCCAAGGTGTCAGAGCTTGTTGGTCTAAGGAATCTAAGGAGGGTTTATTATATGTCAGAGAGCAGAATGGAAGCAGGTACCTAATTTATTTATTTATTCATTTGTTTGTTGTATTTCTTTTCCCTGTGTTAACATAAGTGGTGATGTCCTCAAGCAGGTACCTGTCCAGATTTGTGTTATTTTACTGCCTTGCATGCTCTCCTCAGGCAGAAAGTTCCTCAGACACTCCTTGTGGCACTGCTGTTGCTGGCTAAAGATAAATCATTTGTCAGGAACATTATCCACAGAGAAGAGCGAGGCTGGGGCGGGAGGAGGTATGAATCATAGCACTTTGTGTAATTTGCTATCCCTCTGAACAGATCTGGCTGTGGACACAAAACAGTATTTCTTCAAATGAAAAATAAATCCTGTAGTATTATAGGCGCCTAACAATGGCAATTCAGCAGGCTTGGCTTGACATCAGGATTTGTGGTATTTTTGTTTTATTTCCATGAGCTATCATTGCTGAAAGCTTTGCACTTGTCCATCTGCACATTAGGAAACATGTGAGCATTTTCATTTTCCTCTCAAGTCAATCGTTTAATATAAGAAACGCTTCATGTTTTTCTAACAACTTTGGATTGTACAAAACATTGAAATAATCAGAGTTTATCCTCCTTTTTTATCCAGAGTTCATGCTCCTGTCTTCTCCTTTATTTTACTTTCTTTCTTTTAGTCAAATAAAATCCTTTTTAGTTGAGCACATAGAAAAATTCATTTTTACCTTGAATAGCACAAGCACTCATCATCATCAACTGTTACATTGGAGATTAGATTTGTCATTAGGAGGAATAATCCCCATAATACTCCTATTCATCAGGTAACAGTTCAATGTAAAAAATGTGTGCAATTTATTCCATGGTCCTGGCATTTGTTATTAGAACGTTATATAGAACTTGGGTAGGTTGGGAAAAAAATAATTAGCACACCTTTTTTCTCTTTGACACTATGCAGCTTAAGATGCTCAAATGTAATATACAATGTCTCTTCAAAAGCTGCATTTTCCATACCATTATTGGGCATTTGCTGGTCTCTAAGTTGTATTTGGCTCTCTTTATTTAGAGGATTTACTGATCTGTGACATCTCACTGGTTTCTTCAAATATAAGCCAAGGCAGTTCAAATTTGTGATTATAGAAGATAATTATTTTTCTTCTGTCATTGTTTTGATACCAAAAATATGCGTTCACTTGAAAATAGAGGTGTCATTTTTTTTTTTGTGCCAAAGAACTCTAATAAGACAGCCTGTATAACCTCTTCCTGCAAACTGCAAGAGAATGGTGGCATTCAGTGAGTTGAGGTAAATGCATGTTGATGCAGCACCAGCACAGGTTAATGTGAGCTGCAGCAGCCAAACAGCGAGACTAACTGTGCATAAATTGTTAGAACAAGATCTGGCTTGAGGCTCTGTGTAGTCTGGAGGGGAATGAGATTTTTGTGTGCAAGCCTCTCATCTGTGCCTGATAACTTCTGAATTTGCTGGCCAGTTTTGACCAGTGCTGGAGGAAGAGCCAAAATCTCAAAGGCCATCAGGTTCTTACACAGGTCCTGAAAAGCAGCAGCAGAATAGGAGAGGGACATGCCAATGGAATTCCCTCCAAAGGTGGCTGGCAGGTGTCAGACACTGCAGTGGTGCAGCCACCATCACCCAGCCTCCTGCGCTGCCAGGACAAGCCCAAGGACCCTTGGCAGGGCAGATGCTGTGCACAGCCCAGTGGGAAGCTGCAGGGGAAGAGGAGTGGGAGAGAGTGTGAGATAAAATCCACAGGGAAAGTGGGAATGCCAGTACTGATGCTTATTTGTTTTGTTGTACGGCTGCACATTAAGCATGGGCAAAAATCTTGGCCAAGCTTGAACCCAGAGCTGAACAGCAGCAAAGCTGTGAGTGTAGGGCTGCACATTGCCCATGAGCAACCTGGCAGTGTCACAAGGTTAAATCCTCCTGGAGTTCCAGTTAAACATAAAAGAATTACATGTAAGAAGGAGCAGTGCAACAATATCAGTCCTTGTAACTGGAAAGGGAGCTGGCTGAATCAAAACTCAGCCCTGTTGACTGAGGAATAAAAGTGTTCTTTATAAGGTAATAATTTGAGACTAATCTAAAAAACAGAGGGGAGAGATCATGAAATTTCACAAACACAGCTAAATTAAAGTTGAAGAGACATGTATTTCAACCCCCTGTAGAGCAGTGATCATCGTGAAGTAGGAAGGGCAGGGAGGAGGAGCCATTACTAAATGGAACTTAGTCTTGGGACTTGGAGAATAGAAGTTTCATATCTGGTGAGCAGTAAGAAAAAAAAAAGTGTTAGTTTTCTCATTTTCCTTATATTTTTGCCTCACGGCTGCTGATGGTATATTGCTGTTTGACTGAATACCTTCTAGCTGAAAAGTAATCTTTCACTGTTGATTTATAAGAAGAATTTAATTGAAAAAAAGTTGGCAAGGTGACTCAGTGGATGGAGACAGATTCATCTGTTATGCTCTGATGCAAGTCCTGGCAGAACTAGTTACATTATCATTATCTTTCTGGTGTCAAACAGCCAGTGTTCAGATTTTCTGACCTTAGTGATATTTTTTTTTTATTTTTAGAGAGTTATGTATGGCTTGTTGATTGAGTTCAACAGCAGGGAAGGCAGCAGTGATCTGTTTTGCCCTAACTGAGAATCATTGCAGTCAATGGGAATTTCTGTAAGAGGTTTCCAGGGACAATCTGCCAGCCAAAAGGCAAAGGCAGAACTAAATTATCATAGAAAATTGCAGCAAACCTAATTAAGCTAGGTTTGTGGAGAGAGGTATTGGCTTTAACCACATGAATATCTATTATCTGCAGTCACTAAAGATGCTTACAGCACAGTTGACTCCAGCAAATCATGCAGGACAGAGCTAAAATCTGCAAGGACTCTGTCTCGTGTGCCTCCGTATGGTAAAAGGTGTTTAATATTAATCCCTAAGACGACGAGGTTTTGTGTCATTTGAAAAATGCTCCCATATGCTCATGGTGAGGACCAATATGGCAACAAAAGGCCTGTGCAGTGGGGATGACACAGCAATCTGCTCCCTCCAATAGGTGTTTTGCAGCACAGAAAAGATCAGGGAAGTATTTCCTGAGCAAGTGCAGAATGCAAAATATTGTTCCTTCAGGAACTGGTATGTAACACTCTGAGAATCCCATCCACCATTTATCACGGGCTCTCTCTGCTAGAAAAGGAAGACAATAAAATCCCATTGTAATATTTTCATGGAGGTGGATGCCATAAGAGACAATGTGACCTTATGCTAATCAGAGAAGACTCTATCAGTGTTGCACAGCCTCGACCAGACTCTTCACTGAGTGAAGAATTGATTCTCTTTTGCCCCTTTTCCCTGTGGCTAGGATTAGCATCACTATTGATTAATGATCATTATGAAAACACTGTCCAGAGACCCCTGTGAAGATCAGAGCTCCATTGCTAAGGGCTTTTCTGTCCTGAGGATTTTACAGATGGTGTAAAATTGTCTTCATTCTTATTACAAGCTGCTCTATATTCTGTTGTGCACAGTCATGACTCCTCCAAAGACTGGTTGTCAGCCATTCTTGTGGTGTTTTTCCCAATATATTTATACTGATGTAGAGAATTGCAATCTTATAGCATCTGCCAAGACTCTAATGTACTGATAGAGGAATGTAGATAAAGGTGATCAGTTGGGAAACTCTGCTGCAGCCTAAATAACACCAAAGATGGAAGATTACCTGAGTAATCTATGAAATCTAAACACCTGCTATTTATTCATTTCCAGCTTGCTTAGAACATTTGGAAAGGGGGAGAAAGGCGAGCTAGAAAAGATCAATGGACACCCCTCTGACTTCCTGATGTATTGTTTTTCACGTGCCTGTGTATTAATGGCTCTGAAAGCCATTGCCCTGTCTGATAATCGCTAGAGGACAGCACAGTCTGGTCCAGCTCTAGGCTGAGAGCTGGGAAGGAGGGGCACTAAACTTAGTACTGAAGTAATGATATGACTTACACAAGTTTTACAGGAGGATGTCTTAGGCTGTTCACATTAAGAGTTTCTAGAATGATTATTTTCTTCTTTTTTTTTTTTTTTTTTTTTTTTTTTTTTTTTTTTTACACATATATTTTGGAGATAAGACTGTCATTCCCAGAGTTATTACTGTTGGCCAAAAAAAAGCTCCACAATTTTGTGGACCTAGACTCAATGAAAATGTTTACAAAATGGTAATTGCAGCCATATGTTGAAGGAGTTGAAGTTACCCATCACATTCCACAATGAAGATCTTTCTGTCTCTTGTATCTGTGCAAAGCAGAGTTAATAAGTCAGCGCAGCCCTGTCAAAGCTTCTAGTGTCTTGAACAGTCACAGTTTGGGTCAAAATAAAATACACACAATGTGCTGACCAAAGAAAATATCTACATTGTCTACCCCCTCCTACATTCATTCTTGTTTCATTGTAAGGATTGCAACTATAACTTCATTCTTTGAATTCAGAAATAAATTGCTGTTAAAGATTCATGTAGTTTTAACAAGCCTACATTTTTGCAGCATAGCCTTGAATTGACATTGCACCTTACAAAAGTATATGATTCTGACAATTCAGAGGTTTGGGGTTTTTGGTGGTTTGTTTTTTTTTTTTAATAAAATGTTTGGTCACATGAAAATATTTTAGCCTCTGAATATAAAATCAACATATACCTATGTGAATGTAGCCACCTACATACTAGATGTATCTGCAGAGAAATTTATTTGTACAGAAGCAGAAGAACTAGAGGCCTTTTCATGGTCTGACGCCTAAAAATGTGTTAATACAGGATCATACTTAAAATAATTCAAGTGACCTAGAGTGGTCATTTAGTCCAACTGCCTGAGCACTTCATGACTGACTCAAAGTTAAAGTGTATTATGTAGTGTATTGTTCAAATCCCTCTTGAACACTGACAGGCTTGGGAATGGATAACATCCCTAGGAAGCCTGTTGCTGTGTTTGAGCACCCTTCTGGTAAACTAATGTTTCCTAATGTCCAGTCTAAACCTCCTGGTCTGTCACACCAGGGAGGAGAGCTCAGCACCTCTTTCTCCCTTCTACTCCCCAGAAAGCTGCAGAGAACAGCGAGGTCACTCTGCAGCTTCCTTTTCTCCAAATGATACAAAACAAAAGACAAAGCCTTCAGGGAGTTCCAGTAAAAAGCTTCTATATGGCAGCTTATGTTTAATAAATACAATTAGTTCTTTAAACATAGGTGGGGGGAAAAGACAGCTCACGAGATCCCACAGGGAGAGGCCCATGACAAGAATAACCAAAGGTCTGTTACATTTGCTTCTGAGGGCAAATCTGCCCTGTAGTGCTCAAGCTGACTGATGAGATAAGGTGATTTTAGCTTCCTGAAAGGCTTTATCTCAGCTGAAATCCACCATCTCTATCAAGACTTTGTCTTAAATACAAGGCCAGTGTAAACACACTGTCACATTGAACACAATAGCTGTTAAAAAGGAATCAAATCCGTTTTTTAAAGGAACTCAAGTTATTATATCTGTATTTGCTGAGCAGGAACTTAAGAGGAAACGTGTAAAAGGCAGTAATTATAGGTCAGTTTGCTGAAGGCTACCAGGAAAATATACAAAGTGGATAGCAGTCATAATGTTACTAAATAGTAGGGGCTTTTTTCATAGTAAGGCTTCTCTACCTAAAAAAACCCAAAAACCAAGCAACAACAAAAAAACCCCACCAACCTCTCAAACTTTATGGCTAAAATGGAAGAGTAGAGAGAAGTATATAGAACCTTTGAGAAGTATATAGAACTCCAAAGAGATTTGAAAAGATAGATGCTACAAGATGATTTGAATTTATGTCAAACACAAGAACAAGAGGCATGAACTAAAGCCCAGAAAGGGTCAAATCCTAAAGGAATGCTAGTACCGTGTGTCTGTGCACAGTGCAGCCATGCTGCATTAAAATTAAGGCAATCATATGAATAGTCATTGGAAGAAATAGGCAAAATTCTGGGTAAGCAACATAATTGTGAGATGTAGCAATTAGCTCCAGACAATGTAGTGATGCTAAGAGGATCTGATGGCTGCTTCTGATTTCATAATTGTCTTGCAGTTTGTGTATTTGGATTAACTTTATTTCTGTAAAGCAAGAACTGCTCTTCCTGCTAGGAGACATTGCCATATGTGCAGTACTGGAAGCAGCAATAATGTGTGTTTGTGCTGTTTAATAAAATCCCAACCTCCATTCATGTGCTACTGTTGGGTAGAACCTGTGCACATGTAAAATTCTCTTTGCAGAATGCACTTACAGTTGCTGCTCCTCCAATGCATTCATTGCTCACTGGACTTGTTTATTGCAACTTATTTAACTGAGGTTAAAAGCCCCCTGCAAATTCCCTTCCCCGCCCATGAATGAATGCAGGAGAGAAAACTGCGTAACTCCCTATGTAACCTGGGAGCTTTTTAGGAAGAATTAATTTCCAGCAGACTTCCAATGACCCCAGAGTTCCCCTCACTTATAATACAATGTCTGTCTGCAGTGTCTCTCCCACTTCCTTCCTCAGGATCACAGGGCACCCCTGAGTTCAGTGGAGCTTTGTGCCATTTATGTGACACTACAGATCCCTTCTCCGTGTATCCTTGGGATGTGCAAGGACAGGTTGACAGACTGCAGTCCCGTTGGGGACTTTCTGGATTACTACCTTTCTAACAAATTAAAATAAAAGTAATGATGAAGTTCTTTCAAGAAACATGTTAATTTCCAAAGACTGTGCTAGTAAAAACACCCTGCAAAACAAATCACTTTTCAGGGCATACACTGTCCTGTTAAATGATTAATTTGCACTAAACATCTCATTAATAGCACAGATTGTTTTGCCAATGCTTCTGAACAAATATAATTGGAAAATTTATCAAAAATTCCTTAATGTATTTAGTGCTGAAAAAGACAAAATAGAGAAATTAATAGCAATATCTAATGATTTATTTGCATATCATGGTGTACTCTTTTGTGGCTGGGATCAGATCTATACAATCTCTAGATCTATATAGCTTGCCAGTTCCAGCAGTGGGTTCTCTCCCAGCAATGTTTTGTTCTGCCCACTGTCCTATGTGAAATAAGTCTTTTACTCAGTCTTAGAACTGAAACAAGTTGGTAAAACTCCCATTATCTCAAGGAATGCATAAGGAAGCTGAGTCAGGGAACTAGCTAGTGCCCAAAGCAAAGCCCTGCTCATCTCGTGATGTAGCTCAGGAAGCCAGCTCTGACTTTAGCAGCTGTCTGAGCACGCTTGTTACCTTGAAGTATGAATTGAGGAGCATCACACCCACTGGAGTGCCACAGAGCTGGGCACCAGGGTGTGATTGGTGTGCTCACCTGGCGTCAGAAGTGCTCCTGCATCTGTCTATTTGGGGCTGGAGGTACCTGTGCTCTGTATTGAGTTACACATCACAGATGAGTCCCCAGAGGTTGTTTCAACTCTTGCTGTTCCTGCAGAAAAGCCTGTGACCTTCAGAAGTATCTCATTTCTGTTTGCCTTGGTTGTATATCAGCAAATAGGGCTAAATATCTTTATTTGATGGCTTTCCTGGTTTCTGTGGTTTAAATTCTGTGGAATAGGGATGGTCTCTGGGTACATAATGTACAGAACTCTGAGGGACACATACAATTTGAGGTCACTGGCTGCTATAGTAGGATGCATAATTTTACTCAATAATATACTTAATGAAAGAAAAGTAGTATTAAGACTTTTGTAGATTGTAGCTTTTGGGAATTGTTCTAAAAATAACGCAACGGTGACTGCACCAGTTAATCAAGTTGACCTGATATTTTACAGAGCTGAAGATACACTTCATTATGCCAGAGAACTAATATAAACAGCCTATCTGTTAGTTCAGCCAGCTGAAAGTTCACAGAGATTCCAATTCTGAAGTGACAGCAGTGGGATTCAAGCACATCCAGAAGTGCAGTGTAAATAGAGGTGGATGCTTTGGGCTTACATTTTTACCTGTGGTTATTAGCTCAGAGGTAGATAATGAGATGACTGTGTATTCATGCACCTTTCTTCTGGAGATGTCCAGGATCAGATATTAATCTTCAGATGATATAAGATAGTCAAAATGGTATTTTCTCTTTTTGATCAGTATTAGAAATTTAGGAGATGCCTGGATGACTATGAAATCTCTACATGTGTAAGTGGACAGCTGAGAATAGTATCTCAGCTGGTTTATGAGGTTAACTACTGCAGATAGCTTTACTAGTTACAAACATATTATTCTGTATTCCCATTTGCCAACTACTGAATCTATGCAATTTTCATATCTTATTCTCCTTGCTGAAGAGCATTTTACACTGTAGTTTACCTGCTAGCCAGAGACAGCATGGGAGTCTCTTACATGTTCAGCACCACAGCTTAGATATAGGAAAGGAGGATTCGAAATTGATAGCAATCTCTGCAGCTGCTTTAAAATCAATGGCCTGTCTAAGCTGATGCACATCAGTTCAAGTTCTAGCCCTGATGCATTTTCTGACATAGTTTTGACATGTTGTCATTGGAAAAATTTTCCCAGTAATTATATTTTACAGCAGTTATGCCACAAAGGTGCTGATGATTTTATAAAGTAACTTTGGAAGTTCAGGCATCATCAGAGCAATACTTAAATGGCTTTGGCAAATTTATGGTGGTTTATGAACAACCCAGCCGGTGGTGATCCTCTTTGTCTAGAGTCCTCTAAACTGGAGAGAGATTTTTCAGCCTTATCTTTGCTGGACTTTTTCCAAGTCCTTCAAATGATTGGTCCCTCTTTGCAAAAACAATAACCAAAAGGGTTTTGCATAAAAGCTGGAAGGGCACTTTTACTTAATTAGAAAAGAGGGAATATTTTTTCCCCAAAAATTACCAATAGTCTTGGTTTTCTTTAATTTCATTGTGCCTCCCTCCATGCCTTGGTTCTGCTTATTATACAGATGAGGCTGGAAGAGGAATTCAGTGCTGACATTTTGCAGTCGGACTTTGGTTCTGCTTTTGCAGTCAAGCTGTCTTTGCAAGGGTGAAATTCAATTTGCCATGCATTTTCTAACACTATAGGAAAAGTAGCATGAATTCTATATTTTTTAAAATAGGGGATCCTGAACTTAATTGAAATGGAGTGCTACAGGGATTGGCTAGATTTTCCTCCTGCTTTTGATGCTGTGACTGCAGATTTTGCACATGGTTAGATAGTCACACGTGAATTGCAGGGTGAGTGGTGCTTCCAGGAGGAGTGGATGGCACTGTAGACCCTATTAATGGTGTCCAGTGAAATGCTTGTTTTGCCACATTTCTCTGGAGAATTGTGCTGATGTCCTCCTTCACTATAACAGCTACAGTGACCCCAGCTGTCTGTGGCTGTTTCCAGATGTTGATCGCAGAATACAGGAAATAAAACAATTATGTTATACCTTTGTTTAAACATGGCAGTGCAACAGAATTTTCTCATCAGTGGCTTTATTGGAGGGGCAAAAAAGGAAGATGATGTGCATCATTTAGACCTACTAGTTAGAATTTAGGCCTTACAGAGACTCTGCATAATTATTCCTTTAGTTACATTTATCTGTCTGGAAGTGTCTTTTTTTCAGTTGACCAATATGCCCCTTTCATATCCATCCCTCTTCCTTCTTCTTTTAATGAAATGTATTTATTAAATCTTTACTCCAGGTGATTCTTTAAAGTTATAGCATGAGGGGAAAAGAGAGAATATTTCACAGTGATATTTTATTGCACTTGTTCCTTAAAATGTTCAAGCCTGTTATATTGCTCAACCCCCCGGGTGTAGAACATGAACTCCTGAGGTTGAATAGAATGATTCACTTGTTTCACTATGAATTCAAAGTGGATATGAAGCATAAATCCCCTTTTTCCCTCTGTAATATAGTAGCCATGAATCACAATGTCACGCCGAGTCGATCATAATCTTAACACTTCACGCCTCAGACAACAACTTGATTTGTCAAGAGAACAGGCCTGCAAGCTGCCAATAGCATTGATTCCCATTGGAAAAGAAAGGATAATTAAGTCCTCAGTGAGCTAATTTTTTTCTTTTATAAAAATAACATTTAATTTTATTTTTTTAAGTAAATAGAAATGATAAAAACTACATACGTATAGAATCAGTTAGGTGTTTGCTTTCCCTAAATAACTAATATGAGTTTAGTTCCATTTCCACCTGATAAAAAGTTCTTGGGATCATACAATAGCACATTGTGCTACATCTCAATTTGGGAAGCTAAAATTAATTACATGCAATCTGCAAGATACCTGGCCTGCAACAGGATGGGATGCAAGTGTGAAGCTGTCTACCTCTGAGCTTGGTGATGGGCATGAATAATCCCTGTGTTTTGTTGCAATTCTAGTCTTTTGCAGTGAGATAATGAACAAAATGTGCTTTGAGCCTTAAATATGGCTCATCAGTCCTAAACATGCACGAAGGTCACCACACATGTTTTTAACACACTGTGATATGTTTCCCATATGGAGATGTGGTACATGAATAGATTGGTCTGTTACAAGAAAAAAATCCAGTTGTTTCTTGAGGAGGAAAGATATTTTGATGCTTTTATTTCCACTGCTTGTGAATTAAGCCAACAAGTGGAGCCTCTTTTTGGTGAAGGGAAAAAACTTAGAAATATCATACTGGAATGCAGATATTATTTGACTATGCTTATGAATATTTACATTAAAATTAGATTTGGTTCTAGCATTTGTATCCCCAAGGTGCTTGGGAATTTATGAAACACATATTATTTCATGCACATAGCCTGGATAAACCCATTGATCAGACTGTAATAGATCCTTCAAATATTTTTCCTTTTCATTAAGAGAACAGCCAGTATTCATCCATCAGGGCCAAATCACTCCATTCTTCTTACTTGCTAAGTTTTCTGTTTGGCAGCACAGCAGAAAAAGAAAAGCACAGACTTCCCAGACATAAGGTTGGAAGGTTCAATGTAGTCATCAAGTCTAATTTCCTATAATCATAAGTAATATTGCAGAAGACTCCTAGATTACCAGAGTCCCTGCTTGCTGTATTAAGCACTCCCCAGCATCCTGAAACAATCTGCTCTCACAATGAGTGCTCAGAATGGTTGTCAAGCTGGAACCCATTCTCTGAGCTTCAGTAACACAGAGCAATTGGCATCTCCTCCTTCCATGGCTCAAGTGTGTTGTAGCTGGAATACTCTCTGTCACACCCTTGCGTGACCTTTCCAGGGGTGGGCATGTCCTCCTCTGTGGCAGAGGCAAGGAACAGTTTGTATCTTTTTCTCCTCTGGGCATCACACAGTCCCAAGAGAAATGATGTAAATCTTCTTTGTACTTCTCCCAGCAGCAGAAAGTACAGACCAAGAAAGCACCTCATTTGCAGCCTGACAGCAGAGCCCAACTTACTTTGTTCAGCATGGCTATTAAAAAATTCTGGTGATTTAGGACCTAATCCTTTCCTTCCTACTGCACTGAAATTGGATATAAGTTACGGTATCATGTAAATAAATAATCTTTTGTCCTCCTAGTCATTGCACTTTCTTCCTACAGCTCTATCTCTTAACAGCCACTACCTGGTTTTCCTATTACACATTCTAGAGTTGCTGGGATACATGCCTTTCATAAGTCTCCTGAAACAAACTGGAGTTTTTTGGCGTTGATCAATGTGGTCCAATTGTACTTGCCTTTTTTTCAAGTATTTGCTTGGGTTGCATTGCTAAGATACCATGTCTTTGTGCCCTCTTTTCTGCTCCTCTGGAACAGAATGCAAACAGATTCTTTGAATATGGCTGGTTTTCCACTAATATATTATCTGTATTTGTTTTGTTTTTTTCCCTTAGAAGCTAAAAATTTCCCCAGCAACCCAGGTGCTATTCAAATTAAGCTGTATACAAATCATGCTTGGATAGGGAATTTAAGTGGAAATTTATTTTGACATCTGTTGAAATTTTCTCAGATTTTGTTTGTAGCTAAAAGCATTTAAAAATCTGTCCCAGCAAAATAAACCAAAAAACCAAACTCATCATCCTCTGTGCATCTGTAGCTTTGTGGAAAAGCAACCTAAGTTAAACAGAATTTATGAACTGTGACCACATGTGTTTGATCGGTGTTAGGAAGCTATAAAGTGTATTTGTAAATGCTGTCTACCTGTTACCAAGTAAGAATCACTTTATTCTTACATAGCAAATTATTTCTAGCAATGTGTCCTTACTTTTCCTACCCATCTGTGGGATGAATGTGCTCTTTTGGGCAGGGTACCCTCTTCAATACATTCTTATAAAGCACCTAAGGCAGTTTGGCACTGGTTTCTGGTGGTCCTCAAAGCATAAGTGGATGTATTATGTATGGATTGTCCAACACAGGAGCTTAGTTCCCTGCTAGAAGTGGTTTGATGATTTTATATTACTAATAAATAGTAATATGGGATTGAATATCTTCTCTTAGTCATTTACATGCAATACCTGGATAATTCATAAACATCTGCCATTATTAGAAGGATGTATAACATCAGCTACAGGTGACATATGTCAGAGAATGGGAGAACAAGCAGAAGTTAAAATACAAACATCTTAATTATTCCCAGTTCTATTAAATCTCCCTGTTAACCTCAGATTTACTTCTGTCTTCTAATAATCCTTGTAAGAGCTTTGCAGTTCCTTCAGCAACTACAGGCATTAACTTAACTTTAACACTTGCAATTTTCTCCAAACTGTTTCATTACTGCTGTAACTGAATAAAAGCTTATGTAAAAATTCCATTTGCTTCAGTGATGCTACCCTGAGTGAGCTGGGGGAGGAGTAGCCCAAAATACATCAGAAAAATTGCATCTGAGAACTGTTTTCCTTTTTGGGTCACTTTACAAAGGATATGAACATCATGGTGGACAATCTGACCCTTAGTAACCTTTGGAAGATATTTTCAAGCAATATGTACAAAGTCTTTTACACAAAAGACATCTTTTATTTATAAGTTGGTGACTGCAAATGTTGTTTTTTGTTTTTCATTTAGTGTCTCTGAATTTTAACTAAGGCAGAGATCAAAACATGAGTACTCCATAACTCTAGCTTAAAAGCACTTAATAATAATCAAGTTCACATCTTGTATAAAGATATTTTTTCCCATAGTTCATCATCTCTCTATGGAAAATAACAGGACCTTGAAGAGAGATGTGTTTGAATTGGGGCCACAGAATTCTCATCTGATGTTTTGACTTGTTGTTTGTGTAATATCACAGACATTTTTAGGTTTTGTCTTCTGGGAAAAAACTATATAAGTTTATTCAGTGCAAAAGTTCAATGAGCATTAGTATGCAAGAACACATCTGAATTACATGGAAGTTTACCCTTCAGTATCTTTCCTTGTCTAATGTGGTTTTGGACTATGAAACTATCTACATTTGCTCAAAGTATAATTTTAGCTAAAATGATATTTCTTCTTTTTCCCCTCAACAAGACAACCAGCATTTTGTCACTTAGACAAAGGTCATGGAATTCTACCACACCATGTAACAGTATAGGTCACATCAATGACACTATATTGACTCCCTTGACATATATTTATAGTTTATTTTTATTTATTTTAGTATTATATTTATTCGTTTTTACCTATGAAAGCTGCCTTTAACTGACAGAAGGAACTCCCAATAGATGACATGACAGTAAGCCAGTAAAACCTAAATATGCTAGAAACCCAAATATGATATTGTAAATGATAAGCTTCTTTGCAGCTTACATCAGCCAGAAGTGTGTGGAGTCACCAAGGAATGCAAAAGGGCATAGAGTACTGCAAATCCCTCCAGTTCAACTCTTCCTGAGTTTTTTCCCAGTCAGGCAAAAAACTTCAGCAAGTAACTAAGTGGATTTGATATTCTTTGGCTATGAATATCATGTCTTCGGGTGGGCTCCAGAGAGGAAAGAATAAGAGGCCAGGGAAGGTACTACATGAAAATGCAGGAAAGAACATTTAAAGCTGAGCATTCGTAATGGAATACACAATTTCCAGGATTTTCACATTTTGATTGTATTTGACTCTTGGTTCATGGAGCCTTGGGTAGATACTGGAATATCAGCTAAAAGAACTTCACAGAAAGCCCAAAAGCTGGGGAAATGAGGCTTTGGATTGAAGGAGTTGATTTCCATATCACACTCACTCAACAGCTTTCTGCAATCAGAGGAGAGTAGGTGCACAGAATACCCAGGTAACCCTTTAGGAGGGTCCATTTGCACTGTCTTCATTGTGTTTGGTTTTATTTACCCAGAGTAAGCTGCTTTTGCCTTTTTACATGCCACTGTTCTTTCTCAGAGGGTCAGTCTGACTTCAGAGGGAGCTTTAGCTCAATGAAATCTGCAAATGCCATTTCTGAAATCCCTGCTGTTATTCCCAATCTTCTCGTGCAGAACAAATGAAGTTGCTTTGTCTTAACAACCATATGTCAATATTAATAAATATGTAGCAGAGGAGGAGAAGATGCCACAGCATGCCACCCCTTGACATGAAAATCAGAATTCCACCTTTGAGAGCAGGGACTGATCTTTAATGAGATGTCCTTACAGAGCTTATTCATGCCAGGATTATGGCCCTCACAGAGTGATGTATGGGCATTAAAATTCCACCAGCCATCCACACTCCTGAGCACTACTGAGACTCTATAGAATACAATTTCCTGGCATGTTTCCAAGGCATTAATACCATAGAGTCAGCATCTCTGACAATAAGTATTGTGGTCCCCTTTTCCCATAAAAATAGTCAAGATGATTTAATGATGTTCAAAGTTCTGCTGAGGACAAGGAAGATATAAAAGTCATACATGGCCCATTTCCTAAACTTTGGAGTAGAACATAAATTCAGACAAATAAAAATGGTCCCAGTTCTTCTTTTAAATCTCAGGTTATTCTGTACATTCTGCTCTGTGAGTTTGGATTTGCATTGGTGCAATTGACAACAGAGTATAAAATGCAGGTGAAAGGAGAGAAAAAGGTGTATGAAAAGTGTTTTTTAAGCTTCTTTTAAAAGGTTTCTAATGGAGGTGACTTTGATTGAATTCTTATAAAAACGTTTTTCACAGAAGTAAAGGTCTAGCATGGTAAAGACTTTGACTCTGGAAGTTAAAAATCACTTTAGTTTGTCAGTTCCTGTTTATCTGACTAGTCATTACTTATGCAACATGGGGACATTTTCAGCTGTTTGGATTGCTCAAACAGAGAGTACATCAGGCACCAGATGCAGATTCTTATATAGATGAAGATTCTTATATTTGTGAGAGAATCTTTACAGCTAGAAAAGTCAATTGCAGGTTTTTTCTCTGTAACAAGATAGATAAGCATTGGTAGTAAGTAGGGGTTTAGTTCAGTATCAAAACATGAAGAGACTCTTCATTTTGTGCAAGGTGAATTACGGTATTAATTCAATTAAAAGAACATTATGAACAGCATTTTACAACTTTCCCTCTTTCTCTATTAAATATGCTTGAATGATAAACCAGATTGTGCTCTCAATCCAGATTTCTACCTGAGTAACTCCATTGACATCCATGAAATTGCTCCTAATTTGAATCAGAGCCAACAAGATCAAACAAAGATTAAAAGCTTTCTTACTAGCAGTTTATGCTGTATTTGGTGAGCTCTTTGTTTTACTATCGCTCTACTAGAGTAAGCTTGTTACCCATTCCAGTTTTAGCTTGTGCACTCCAGAGCCAGGGCTGCCTTGTGCTTCTCTCTCTCAGGGTAACACCAGCACTGTCTGCATCACCCACTCCTGGAAGCAAATTTGCCAGGTGAAGTATTGCCCTCAGAGTCAGAACAAACACTGGAGATGACTGTTCTGCAAAGCAGATGTGGCAAGAAGTTGCCTCGTGGCCTGTGTTTGTACAGTACCTGCTGCAGGAGCTCTCTGTGCACAAATGGGGGACCCAAGTTTCTCACAGTCTCCATAATGACTGCTTTTTGCCTGAGAAATGTCTCAAATGAAAAAAGAACATATTTTCTAGGCTGCTTTAAGACTGTTGGATCCTCTGAACATGCTGAATTTTGAATCAGGGCAAAAGCCAGGTTTCCTTTGAAATGAATTTTGAAAGAAATCTATTTCATGTCTATGTTATGCAAAACATTTCTCCCTTTTTCTACAAGAACAGTCACCACCTTTTTTTTCCCCTCAGAATGTTTTATCAAGATGTGCATGAATCTGGAAGAGAGCAAGTGTGGCAAGAGTAGGTTTACCCAATAAAAACTTCTCTGGTGGTTCAAAAGCTCAGTCAGTTTATGTATGTGCAGAACAATCTGAGTGAGGATGATTAAATATTCCTGGTGATGGACAAATATCTGAAATTGAATTATATTGTTTATTTCATAATGAATGACTGCAAGTTTTCATGAGTTTAACTAAAAGGGCAGCTTAAATTTTGATAGCTTGATAGAACTCACTGACTCGTGAGTTCTTGTAGTGCCATTATTTCTGTTGGACTATTTTCTGCTTTGATGAAATTAATGATTACTTTTTAAAGTTCATTCATGGAAATACATGGGTGCTTTTCACAGTTAAATATATTAGTCTATTTTCTTCAGACCAGATACTTCCTTTAATCACATTTTAGAGGCAACTGTATTCAAACCAGACCATCCATATTGGTGTTATGCCAACAAATATGTAAAGAAGCTCATCCAATTATCCTACTTTGATTATAACAGTGAGGTATTAGAGGCTACATACAGTCCTTCTGTTTTTCTAGGCAGCATAAAGAATGGTGCCAAAATATAAAATTTTTGGGGGGAGTGAAAGAAACCAGAGATTTTTAATTTGTTGTCATTTGATAATTACATATAGTCAGGGCTGGAAAGTGTTTGAGAAGGAAACAGTTTGAAGGGGAAAGAAAATGCAGCCAGGCTTCTCTGAGGGAAGAAGTTATTCATCTGTCTGAGGAACCCAGAGAGTTATAAGGGGTAGCCTGGGCAAAACCTTGGGCAGAACGAGACAAGGATCTGAGTTACACAAATGAGAGAAGAAGAATGAAATTGTAGAAATAATTACACTTTTTTCCTAGATGGCAAAATAGAAAAGTTACGGTTTTCATTGGAACACCTCTGCTGAGTTGGATGTGATGTGCTTGTATCAGCTTACCCAAATCTTTCAAAAATTCAATGCAGTCTTGTTTAGCATTTGTGTAGCAGCCAAAATTATTTTTGTAATTTTGTCTTTCCTAGCACACATAACACTTCACTGAATAGAATAATCCTAAGAGCTGTCACTGAAATAAATCAAGCCCTTTGATTTAATGCTAAAGTTCAAAATCATCCAGTTCCAGTCTCTACTTCCAGACACCATTGCCATCCATTCAAGTGAAGCAATATGATTTAGAGATGATGCTGCCACCTCCTCAGTACATCATCTCATTTGGAGCAGGTCCTTGAGGTTACACTGCTGTTGATGTGGCATTTTCACTGATGTCTAATCTAATAGAAAGATCCATCCTACCATGTGTTTTTTATTGAAGCTGCAGCTGAGGCATGCACAGAGTGTCATATTCATGGTAGAGACTCATGGATCTGAAAGACTGCTTGGAATTAAAATTCACTTGTACATCTCTCCAGGACAAAAAAAATCTGTGTAAAATGGGATGGTTAAAAAAAAAATTAAAGCTGATCCGATAAGCAGCAAAAGTTTTTGTTGACCTTAAGTCTGTGAAATGTGGCATCAATTTTACATTGGTGTAAGAGGGGTCAGAACCAGGTCCCAGTGCATGAGAGTGATAGACTCATTTATGCAAGTTAATGTTGGGTCTTTGCTAAAATTGTCAGAGGATCAAACTGAATAGGGAAGAACCTGGGGATGTATTTTTTGATAGGATGTCAAAGTCTAAGTTCTTCATCATTGACTCTGATACCAGAATTGGAGAGGAACAAGAAATTCCTTTTTTTGTCTGCCATCCACCCTGAGGCAGGAGCGTTCTAGTCCATTGTCTGCAATAAGGAGAAATCAGGCTCTGCACATAGTTAACTTGATGATGTTTTGATTGTCTAAAGGAAATAGCTTGTTTTGGAAACAGCCTCCAAGAGGCTATTAGCATTTTTAATTACACAGATTCTGTTTAATGCCACCCTATTTCCACTTCCCATTCTTCTCATCCTCTTTATTCCCTTGTGTGGAAAGAGCATCTTCTTCCGCTCAGATGCCTTGTTGTGCATTGTTAACTCTAGTACTACTGCCCAGAATTAGTCTCTGTCCTTTGTCTTTCTGCCACTTTTGTTACAAAAATACAAGTCTGTGCTGTTCTTTCATCAAAATGATCTCAAAATGCAGCCATGGACATATAGGTGCACTTATTTTGTCTTTCCTCATCACTGTCATCTGCTGTCCAACTAATGCGTTCTCTCGGGAATGTAAACTCTTGGTTCACTTGTTTCATTCCAAATGTTTGTGCATGCAGTTGGTGATGGTTCTCCACTTTCTAGCTCAGTGTAGGCTGCCATTAATGTCCTGTCATTGAGACAACTCATTAGAATTCACTTTCAAGCATTGCAATGAAGTTGGAAACCAGAGAACAAGAGTCATTCAGCCAATATTGTTGATAAACCTGCATTATTGGTGTCACAGGCAAATCACTGAATCAATCTAAGAAAAAGGGTAAAAAGATTAGGGAAAAAAACTGTATGGGCTTCATCTGCTCAGCTTTCTTCATGTCAGTGGGGATCTCTGAGATCTATCTGCTCTTGTGCAGATGTAAAGAGGGATGTACCAAATATGCAGATGTTGTAAAGACGGATATACCAAAGGCTGCTGTAACTGGTGGGAAGGAAGTCAGAATCCCACAGGGCACGTGTAGCAGTTCTGGGAATGGAGCAGGCAGCTGTGTGGTTGTGAACACGTCCCATGAGAACAGAATTTCCCTTCTCCTTTTTCTCTTCTGTCATATTCCCTTCCAACAGATCAGTGGTGCTTTACTTGCAGCACATCTGAAAGAAGCACAGGATTCCTGGGTGCTGAGTGGAGCTTTTTCTTCTCCACTGTTATCCTGTCTCTGTTGGCATAAATCCTTAGTTGCATTAGTCATTATTGGACATGAAGGGAGTTGGCTCTTACCCCAGTGTTTAGGATCCCAGAATCATGACAGGCATTTTAGGAAGGTGGATGATAAAAAAGGTTAAAACAAATCTGAGTAGTTAGAAATCAAGAGAAAGACAAGCTGTGACCAATGATGTTAAGACTGTACTGGGACACAGGTTTTTAGAAGCCTCTAGGCATTTGGAAACTATAGACATCCTTGGGATCAGCAGTTTCAATACCCAAACTCTTAATTCTACAGTTAATTCTTTCAACATCGGGGAGGGGGTGTAGGGGGTTCTCAGGATAATATTTTTTTTTCTTTTTGTGGGATATTTCTGTTCTCAAAGTTTTCTGTAAAAGTGCCTGTGCTTTCAGTTCATCAGACTGAAGGTGTAAGAAGGTAAATTCAACTGGGTAAATAGGCAGATGCAACTTAAGCTGCCTTTCCTGTGGCAGCCCTTTCAGCCATCCCTTTCCAGCTATTGCACAGAAGCACACCCCAGTGCACCATGAGCCTGTGTGTTTATAACAGTCAGAGGAGAAGCCTTTGGTAATGCCATAACCGGAAACAGATGTTAACTGCAGACAGACACTGAAGAAAATGAACAAGAAGTGCTCTGCAAGCTGATAATTTGAAGGCTTAGTTTGCTATGGGCATTCATCTGTGCATCAGCGGTGATCATCGATTCTGGTCCAGTGTTTTACTCAAGTCCTGATAATGCAGGGAGAGCACATCAGCATCTGAAAGTGCTTCCAAGCAGTCCTCCAGATGTGGGAATAAATTACTATTAAAATGGCCTGTTTTCATGCTGCACCTTGAGCCATCTTACATTTCATGAAGATTATTCATCCCAAGTTTGGTTAATGGAGGCAGTGAGTAAAGAAAAAAAAAAAAAAAGAGGCAATTCTAAAATTGAAATACTGAGGATAATGGAATTAGATACCTGTAGTCACATCTAAAAGAAAACACGTGAATGAGTGCCAGCCTTCAGGAGTCTATTGTTTACAATGTGTACCTTATATTTAAAAGGTTCATTTAGATGCAGTAATGGGCCTGTTTTCTGGGTCTGTCTCAAGATGGCAGAGGAAGAGTAATTACTCACTGCAAGAAAAAAAAAATGCTATGCAAAAGATTTCTAGAATAATAGAAACAGCATTTTGCCAGGATAAAAACAAACTTGTTCATCTGTATCTAATAAGATTGGTTGAAAATGATACTGTTTCAAATTATAAAGAACTCAAGTGAATATGTGCATGCATCTGTTTTCTTTAAGGGGAAGTTTGTGATTTAAAATATTCAAAATGCATTCCAAATCTGGTTCCCAGGAGTCACTGGCACAACTCACAAAGCATTAGGAAATGGGCAAAACTTGGAAGGCTTTCAGTTGGGTTTGACTTCAGATAAGCCTGCAATAGTCTGGAGGCCTGCAGTTGATGCTGTTAAAAAGTTTGCATTTGAGAAAGCTCTGATTCAGCAAAACACTGTATTCAGCAAAATATTTCAAATTAAGCACAATTTTATTTGTCTTGCCAAAAAAGAAAGAGGCTTAATCAGGTGCTTATGAGTTTTTTTTCTACAAATGCCCAGGTTGCTATGTAATACAATCTGAATATGCAATCACAATTTCCCCTCATCTGTATCAGGAAAGAAATGTAGTTACATAAAATACATTAATTTTGTTTGGGGTTTTGTGGTTTTTTATGAAAAAATTAAATTTCATTCTGGATTGAATTTTGAAAGCAACTTGTACAATGATGATGTTCTGTATTGTTGTAAGGGACCTCTCAAATATCTTTGGATTGAAGAATCTGGGCCAGTGTTTTCTTTCAGTATGGCTCTTATTTTTATTGAAGTATTTGTCAATCTCCTCTCAAATCTGCCTTCTTCATGGTGCAGTTTTCGTGCAATGAGTCAGGGTGCTACTGAGATGTGCTCTGGTCTTTGTTCTCAGTCTTTTTGAAGAAATCCAATGGTAACAGTGGTTCTAATATACTTGATAAGGTGATAAAATTGTGCCCCTAGGTATCCAGCATATCCAACTCAGGAATAAAACTGCCAGTCACATCAGTGGGATGTTTTTTGGTTGTAGCTAAGTGTTAAATTTTTCCTATGTTTTGAATGTTTGGTATCTTTATTTAACCTTAAGACTTCAACTTGCTCTTTCAGATCTTGCTCTCTTTTCTTTTTCCCTTCTGATTAATGTTTTTGAAACTTAGTCAGCCAACATTTGGGTCCAACAATTATGTCTTCTTACTTGTCATCTCTGTTTAAAAATGTTGCAGCATCTGGATGAAATTTAGCTCAATAAGCAAATAATTTCTTAAGCCTTCAAAGTGACTTAGTTACTGACTTAGAGAACACAAAGTATTTCCAGCATTTGTGCCACCATAGTTTTTAAAAAACTTGATGATCAGGAGATATCTCTCTTTTGAGGAATCAATGCGTTTTTGTTTTAAAATAAATATGTATTCACTGTCCCCTTCTTAATAGTAAATCTTTTTTAAAAATTGTGTATTATCATTTCCTATGGTTTTCTTTCTGAGACTAAAGCATGGCTATTACTGTAATGTATTTATTAAAATGTTTAAATATTTAATACATTCTTCATCAGCATAATAACTACTATTTTAATTTGTGTGCATCATTAGAAGAAAAAATGCTTCATTCTACTGGAAAATGCTGTACACCCACAGGATCTAGATTTACTTAATTACCAAAGAATAAACTCCACCTGGAAGATCTGTCTTCCCAGTTCATTTTAAAATAAGTCTCCAGATAATCTCTGAAACAGTCTCCTTAAACACACTAAGGTTTCTATGGTTATTAGTAGTAATTGTGTTGCAAAACCAGGGGAATTTTATTTAGCATGGTGGAGGAAGCGATGTCATTATTAGTTGATTAGTGTGAACAGTCTCTGACAATATGTAGTACCAGCTCTGGTTTCAACCACTGACACCTCATTATTCTGATTGCGGTTTGATTTGCAATGTTAAGAGGCAACAGGAAAAATGCAATCATCCAAATCTACCTCTATCAGCTGAGAACAATGGAGGGAGTGTGTGTGTGCTTCACGGTATTCTAGAAATTTCCTTCCCACAAGAAAATAAAACCCCTTAATTGACAAATGACTGACACTGTTTACTAATTAGCAGGCACGCTGCCACGTTTCTAACACACCCCATTGTGTGCGTGCTCTGCTGTGTCAGGATTTGGTAACGAGATTACAAGTGTGCTATTGTACATGTTGTATTCTCCTGAAGCAGATGATTTTTAGAGCAAAGGTGGCGGGTCTCAAGGGGTTACAAGTCATTCATTCTTTGATTTGGATATGGCATTAAATGAAATATAAAATCCTTTAGGCCAGGCTCCTCAGTCCACATGGGAATGTGGGTGGCATGATCCTGTTAGCACCACTCTTTGTCGGGTGGTCACGGCGAGCTGGCTGTGCCTGCATCCTAGGGCACAGCAGTGGCACTGATCATCTGTGGGCCCTGTGCAAATGGAAGGCACTTTATTTCACTGCTGTTCCCACTGGTGCATTGTCAGGAGTGAGTCACAGGTTATCATCTCTATTTGCAGGACAAGATAAAAAGCTGCCTGTGCTGCTCTGCGGAGGGAACTGTCTCGCAGAGGGAAAGTAGGGCAGGCACATGGGGCAGGTCATGCAAACTCTGTGCTTCTGGTTTCTTGGCTGTTTGGGACAAGGCTTTAATCCTGTGACTTTTATATGTTTGATGTAGTCATGCTGTATGGCACCCGTGTGTTTCACGGCGGCATTTGGAAAAAAGCAAACCAGTTTACACTGGATGCTTCTATGTGTGCTTATGTGTCAGCCCACGGGGCAGGAAGATCTATGTTTTTCTTGGGTCATTACAGTCAATGCTTCTCACATTAGCTTTCCCCTTAAAAGTCCCCTGGGCTCTAGGGGATGTAAACAGACCTGTTTAGAGCTCAATGCTCTAAAAACTGTTCTGAGGTTTTATTTTAACCCAGGAGGACATTTTTGCAAAACGAAAATTCTCTAAAGTCATGCTAATTTGGATACTAATTTAGTGATTAATAAATGCCTCCATTGCTTGTCTTTCCCTCTTCAAAGAGCACTGATTTAAATGCTGTTTAATACTTGTTTAATGTGTTTGCCATCATTGAAACAAGTAATTAGAGCACGTGGTACAATCAGTAGCCAAGCAATAGACTCTTTATTAGTAATCTTTGGGGAAATGGGGAATGAGGACATGGTGCTTGTGTTACTGTCTGTACTAATTTGGACTTAGGAAAATCAGCATCTGTTCAACCTATACCTATTGGCAGGAGCTAAAACTGAGCTCAGAAACAGAGTGGTAGCTTAGCATTAGAGATTCCACCTCTTTGACTCTCAGTGCAGACAAGGAGACTGTTAAAAGATGTGATGTTAAAATGACAAACCATGCCTCTCAGCTTTGAAAACTGTGTACTGGGGTAAAGACCCCTCTCTGTTGTGTAGCAGGATTGTCAATGTACTCCATTAAATCAGACTCCCTCTGCCCTGAGCTGCCAAAAAAAGCAAGAGCATCTTTTGGACACAGCTCTAAATCAGATAGACCTGAGGCCCTGCTTTCACAAGTGCCTCCTAGATTCATAGGATGCCTGTAGGCTGGGGCTACACTTTCAATTAGATCTCAAATGCAAATTTTCAAATGCATCTAGTTCTCACACTGGAATTGGACTGTTGGTAGTAAAAACTGCAAATACAAGGATTTAGATAATCAACCAAGTTAGTTATTCTTTTCTGAATTCTGTTGATTAGAAGGTACTTGAGATAATGAAAGATATTGAAGTATATACAGTGTCATTCACAGTGCTAGCCTGATTCACAGTCTTAGCCAACACTGGAAAATGAATGCTTATTATTTTGTCCATTGATAAAAGAAGTTGCACAAGGAATTATCTTTAGAATTTAAAGACAAAATGGGAAGCACTGTATTGTTTAATTTGCTGCATATGATGCAGAAGACCAGCAAAACTGTTGCCAGCAGCTGCCTGCCAAAGGGCCTGTGCTGTGTGCTGAGAGGCTGGGGTTCCTCTGGTAGCAGCAGGCACTCTGTCACATTTGCTGTCAAGCCAGGCTGGGTCCTGGCTAAAAACTCCAGGTGTCTTTGCATATCTATTGTTCTTATAGGACTGTAATGGGCAAAGGAGGACAGGAGCTTAGCTGTCTGTTCCTGGTGGTTCGTGATTTTATGCAGAAGCATGGGGAGTCTTCTCTCTCCCAAGCCCCTACCATCACTCTGGACTGTTTTCTCCAGCTCCATGGCGGTTAAATGATCCTTCTGTCAATGCTACACTGTGTGGCTGCTTTATTAATAAACTAGTTTGAGCTCCTGACAAATTTGCACAATAATCTCAAAATTACTTGGACTTACTTCTATGTTGTGAGAAGTACTTAAGGGTAGCAATTCTGGCTGACTGACAGTAACATTCTACCCATATCAAATGTCCTCTACTTCTTTTATCTATGATCATAAATTCTGTTTTAGAAGAAGATTTCCCACTCTATGCATTTCTATGGGATTACTGCACTTCTCAGGTGGTAGAGTGCTGTGGTTTCCAAATTCCCATAGCATGACACCTGAAGAGTACAGTAATCACCCACTCACCACTGCCTGATGTAGCTCATTGCTTAAATACAGTGTATGGATTTAAAAGAATGTAGAAAACAAAGCCTGAGTGTGGCTGGGTCCAAACACACAGTGCAGTTTACTGGTTGAAATTGATTCAGTGCACTCAGATGATGGCCCTTGAAAGGTAGCAGAGAGAGGCTTGCATCAATCTGAAGGCAGAAAGCAAGGAAATGTGGCAGTGTCTGCACTGATGCTGTGCTGAGGGGAGTACAGACCCACAGTGAGGTCTGGGTGACTCCCCTGGGACACCCAGGAGCCCATGGAGTGCTACAGAGCCCCAGGTACTCACCTCTGGAGGGTGAGAGTCTTGTAACAATTCTGGTTCTTTTTATTGCATTTGGGAAATAGAAGTAGACATTTATTTTCTTTTCTTTTTTTTCAAATGACATTAAATCCACTTGGGGTCCCACATCCTTTTTTTAAAAATATTTTTCTTTTGTCTCTGCAGCTTTGCTAACATTTTTGGGGTTTTACAATATCATGTGCTTTAGGGGCTATGGGATTTTGCCAGTGCACGCTGCTAGCTGCTGCAAGACAAGAGGGGGTTTCAGAAAGGGTTTGCTTTGGCAGCTCAGGCCAGTAGAGTGACTTGAAGTGATTAAGCTCATTGCAACTGGGGACTCTAACACCTGGAGTAGTACAGTGACTACGTTTAAAGAGAAAGAAAAAACCCAAGCACTGCCACACAGCCCTCCCCCAGAAGAAAAAAAAAAAAAAAAGAAAATAAACCACCAAAAAACAAAGTGCTCAGTCAAATTTCAGGTGAACCTGAGTTAATTTATTGGTTTGGTGGACCTGGAAGCTTGGCAGGGTCTTTGGTTTGGGTTGAAACTAAGCCAGACTTCAGGTTTTACTGTGCAGTAACCCTGGCAATGAGAAGATATACACAGGGAGACAAACCTCCCATTGTGAGGCCACACAGACCTGTCCCTAAAAAGCTGTCTTAGGCTAAAGGCAAGAGCATGGCTTGCTATAATTCCTTCTTTTCCCCAGCCCATTTCTGTGGCTGAAGCATTTGGGCCTGTAGGAGTTTTGCTCTCTGCCCAGTGCTGGCAGCCAGATTTCTTTCTGGCAATGGCCACATTAGCCCTGGCCCAAGCTATCCCACCTGGGAAGTGCCTCCAGTGCTTCTGCTACTGTCAGCACCAGTGGGGAAACTGTAAGAGAATGTCAAAGACCTCCATCCCATTCATCCTTAGGCAGCCTCAGTCAAAGGCCAGGGAGCAACCACTGATTCAGCCCTGGGAGGCTGAGCAGGACCCAGGATGGGCGCAGAGTTGTGCTGCCTTTGGGCATGAGTCAGATTTCATTGCCTGTCAGGTCAGTATTTGTGGCTTTGAAATGTCTTTTGCAGACTTTTTATTCTACATATTTTATTACTATAACAGAAGTCTGAGCATGT
The DNA here is from genome assembly GCF_027477595.1 of Haemorhous mexicanus. Taxonomy (NCBI): domain Eukaryota; kingdom Metazoa; phylum Chordata; class Aves; order Passeriformes; family Fringillidae; genus Haemorhous; species Haemorhous mexicanus. The sequence continues at coordinate 11,314,166 of NC_082353.1, forward strand.
AGTAGTATTTTTTTGCTAGATCTGAGCAGGTGTTCCCAGAAACCTGGTAATTGTGGCAACATTGTTTTTTGGAATGCAGAACATCAGAACTAGCAAACATGCCCTGGAACAGAGAATTACTACAGTATTGTTACATGTACTCTTGAGCTTTTTTTTTTTTTTTTTTTTTTTTTATACTAAACTACTTTTTTTTTGTTGATCTATATAGTACTTAATCAAATTCAGGGCAAAAGGTGAACCATTGATCACACATTTCTGATCATGTCATCTGCTGATGTTTCCTGAGATTTCACTTCTGCATACTAATAAAGCCCACTTGAATTAGCATGCTCAAGAGGATGTGAAATAGGTTCAGCACACTCATGTTGGGAAAGAATAACAAAATGTCTTATTGTCAGGAAAGCCCACGCTGTGGAGCAGGAGTCAGAGGTTGCCACATTTGCTATTCTGTATGTGTAATAAGTAGCTGGTTAGGTATGTTACAACTGAAATGTGAAATGCCAGTTTTTATTACTGAAAGAGAGAGTTCAGGAGGAGTGATGAAGACTGGCTGGGTGGGTGTCCAGAGTGGCTGCTGTGGGTGCTGCTCCTCAGAATAGGAATCTAACTGAGGGATGTGCACTGGCTGCAGAATTTGTAATTTGGAGGGGGAGGAGGAAATGCAGAATGTATTTGCAATAGAAAGAGGGAAGAACTTAAAAGAGTTCTTAAGTCAGAAATAAAGGATATAATTCACAGCCCATTGAAATCAGTGGGCATTATCTCATCTCAGTGGGTAGTGGATTAGGCCTCAAAAGGGTTGAAGCAACACAGTGTTAGTCAAGCAAATTTCCATTAGTAGCAGGGTATGAGAGCTGCAGTGTTCAAAATGAGAGTGTTTCGGAGTGAGCCAAAGCACAGCCACAGCCACGTGATCCTGGTCAGAGTCTCCTTCAGTTCATCTCAGCTTGCTCAGAGTTCAGAACAAGCCATGCCAGTTCTGACAGGACCCAGCATGGACAGAGCATGGAGGTGGTCCTACCCAACTGTTTCTTGGAGCTGAGAATGTCCACAAGGATTCTTAGGCTTTAAAGCTGAAAATTATTAGAAAACCAAAGTGATACATGGCAACGGGGAAACACTTTCAACAGTGATAACTCAGATGTGCTTGGTGAGAGATTCAATGAAAAGCTTTCAGGCAAAGCTTACCCTGAGCCTGCTCTGACCTTGCTGAGGACATAAGAGTGAGCCCTCTCCTCCATCTCTGGTTTTTTGTCTCTGAACTTCCATTTTTTTTCTGGATTGCAAAAATTCTGACAGTTTTTTGGAGAGACCTTTGTAGACCTTTGGATGCCTCAGGAAGTTTCTGTCTATCAGTGACTTTTCCAGCCACTTCTGGGGCTGTGTCTAGCACTCCTGTCTGAATTTCCTAGGAGCAGGCTAAGTTTTTCTTGTGCTCAAAGTTTCTTGTATATTGGTTCTTTTCCTTTCACAACCTGTACTCCAGAAGGATCTCCAAAGACATGTACTCCTAATTTCTCTTCAGTAAAGTTTTCTGTCATCCCTTCCTCCAGGCAGCTTCACCTGACCCAGACTAGATCAGGGAGCAGGAATTAGTTTGGGCTTTTTGTCCCAACCAATCTTTCAAGCAGAATTTGCTTTGCACAGTGACAAGCTCCCTTGTGAACAAAGAGATCAGAGATAAGCCTCAGACCAGGCTGTCCCATTGATACACATGTGAAGTCTGCTTTGGGTGGCACACGGGGTGTGTGACAGGCAGTGGAGAAGTGGAATTCTGTGTTCCTGTGCACTCCTTGACAGGACAGGCCTTGTCAGCACAGGCATGTGTGTGTAGAGATCTTTGTCAGGAGAACCCAGGGATGTGCTTTTCCTGTATTGCAAATGACCTTGGCATCACGATTGGAAGCATAGAGCCATTCCCAGGTTATTGATAATCCCCTGGGTGGTTTTGTTTCTGTGTTGCAAGTGCCTGTAGATGTCACACACAGCTGTGTCATTACTGGCTGTCATCTGCATACAAATGTCTTGCCACAGGTGATAGACATTGTTGATCCTAACGTCTTTCAAATGTTGAAGCTAGAGAAATGGAATATCTATGAGAAATGATCTGTGGTGAAATTTCATTTGTTACAAGCAAGATTGTTTCCTTTTCTGCTCTGGGCAAGTTTCTGACGGTTGCCATGTGTCTTTAATGCATACTGTGTGTACAAGCATCTCTACAGCACTCATGCTGACCAACAGAGCAGTGCTATGAGCAATGAAAAACTGCAATTTCTCTTAGCTCTGTTAAGTAGTGTCTATGCCAGATCTGCCTGCAAGACTTGCCTGCAGCCAGCTGCCATCTCAGAGTAATGTGTGCACCACCGTGTACCATTGCCCTTGGATCTCACGGAGCAGTCTTACATTTACCTCTCACTGTTCTCATTTCAAAGGCAGTGTTTTTGCAATTGGTACTGAGATAACAAAATACAATTGCTTGCTGATCTCAGATCAGCATTCTGGGAAGAACTGCTGTGATGAGTCAGCAGTCTGAGGATAGACAGCATCCTTGGATCAGACACCAGGCCAGGCCATGGAGTAATACAGTGATCCTAATTGCAATCTGTGCCACTTTCTGATGAGTTACAAAGTTGTCTGCTCCTGAATATGTCATCATATAGAGCATGTAGGACTCACAGCTAAGATATTAAACATGGTATGCATGTATAGCTGGTGCTGAAAGTGCAATTTGCTTATGTGAACCTGTAGATTTGCTTCCAGATCAGATAAAAACAAATGAGCAATGACCTTTTGAGGATGTAGAGAGGGAGGAAGGAGTCTCACTAGGCTGCATCGCTTTCTAAGAGAAAGGAAATAATGAGTTTGAGCTGAAATAAATTATTTTTACAACTGTCCTGGAGTAAGTATGGAGAGGGAGTGCACAGAGTTGGAGCTCCACCACTGCCAGTGTTCTGACAGCTAATATGACTTAATGAGATCAGCTCCCACCTAACAGAACATTGGAGAGGGTTCAGGGATTGCTTAAGATAAAATGAATGGCAAAGACATGAAGTACAGGACTTACCTTATTCTGAGGAATGGTAGGCACAGAAACCCCATTATTTTCTAATAGCATTTTAGACCTCTCCCTCACCATTTTGAAACTCATTTGAATTGTTCATATAGTTTAAATGAGTTTCAAAATGGTTTTGAAACCATTCATATAGTTTTTGGTTGTCTTGGGTGGGACATCCATCTGATTTACTGATTTGCTGCATGCAAGCTAGTCAAAAGAACCAGGACAGATGGCTCATGGTATTTTCAGCAGATATTTCATTTCTTCTCTGCTGCTATATTTCTTTTGAAGGAGATAGTTAAAAAAAAAAAAATGTTTCCAGTCTACAGGTCTGAGATGAGAATCCACAGGTACCCCTGTCTTTAATCATGCTCATAAATATTTCACTGAAAAGTATGGAGAAATTAATTGTTTCACAGATGGGTTCAAGTATGTGTTAAGTATTCAAGAGCTTTCAGATGAGATCTAACACATCTAAATGCAATCTCATCCATGTCTTTCTGGTCTGCACTGAACAGCACATTGCCCTGTTCTTTATTTGGCCTTGCAGTTGAATTTCCAACCATAGGACAAATCCATATGAAAAGGTGAAATTATTAGATCCTATTCAAGTAGCATGAGTTGCATTTCAGTAAGTTTCACAGGTTTCCTCACATATAGAAACTTTCAGCTGGGTTTCTTCGTGTATTTGTAGTCCTTGAAAATCCTTTGGTTACAGCTCAGATTTCTCTTTAAGTAGCAAAATGAGTGCTGTCATTCTGGTTGCCTGTGTAGTCTCCTTTCTTGGAGGACATGTCCTTGTCCTATAACTCTTCTTTGCTTGCCAGGCCTAGACAAGGTGGCTCTGCTGAAAAGCTGTCACTACAGATCGTCATTGACTTCAGCAGAGGGATGATTTTCCCCCCTTTGTCATTTCCATAATGGGATTACAAAGATGCACAGAGTTGCAGTGTTCCAGGAGACCAGATAGCTGGACTAGAGTCAGGGCCCTCCACGGGTATGCTGTGAGCTTTGGTTTAATAATTGCCATAGTATTTTTAATTAGGATAGAGCACCATATCCCTGTGAAACCATAGAAAACATTTTGAGGCTGTAATGGGTTTCAGCTGATGTCTGGTGGCTATTCTTACTCAAATCCTTCCAGACTGAGAAAGAAAATTTGTAGAGGATTGTAGACTCTCTAGTTTTATTTTAGCTAGAACATCTTTGAGCAAGAAATTAATTGAGTTACTTGACATTTCTTTTATTTTTTCTTTTGGTAAGGGAAAGTGTAAGCAGTCCACAGACCAAACTAGGGGCTGCTAACGTTGCTGAAAATTTTGACCTCACTTAACTGGGAGTGGGTGAGAACAAAAATGTGTGGAGACAGCACATCAAGTGTTTGGCTTGTTCTGCTGCTTTTTTTAGGGTCCTTTAACTGTTTTGCAGAGAAAAGGTCTCTTATGACAAAAACTCTTTAGCTATCAAACAAAAAAACCTGGCATAGGAACTGATGCACTGGATGCTTCTCTGAGATGGCCAGATTCCCTCTGGAATGAAGGTGTAAGCCAGCCTTCTTCCCCCAGAGTCACATCAGCTGAGAACAGCATGTCACTTCAGTGTGGGACAAACCCTTTTCCCTTTGCTCCCTCACTGCAGCACAGCTCAAGGCCCACACATCCCCAGGGACATTGCCCTTTTACTTCCAGTAATGCTGCTTTGAACCTCTTTTCAAGGCTTTCCTAAACTCTGAGGAAACCATTATAGCTACTGCCTGTTTTGGGGACACAGTGGAGAAATGATGTTTTAAATTACATGAATACCATCACAGAGACAAGGGACATGGCTGACTCAGAGATGTGAAGTGACAAATTTGTTCAACCGAGCTTTTGAGGGAAAAGCAGCCACTATGGTGCATGTCTGACATACTTGGACTGTCTAGGTCTGCCCTGCACCAGAGAGGTCAGCATCAGCTACAGGATAAAATGGTGTGCTTAAGGCAGATAGCCTACACCTCTAGGACACCTGCAGGACAGAACAGGGCCCAGTGGCCAAGCTCATTGCGACTCACCCGCATTTAGAAGGACACAGCACCATTTCCTGTCTATCTGAAAGCAATGGAAAGGCACCCCTTGTCCCACAACACAGACACACACACACTCTCTCACACACACTCACACTCGTGTGCTACATTTCACACTGGGGGATGAGTTATCTCTGCAGAAATGAAACACCTAAGCATTGCTAGTTCCATGCCAGCAGCCTTTCAGAAGTGCCTCTTTGCTATCTGTAATCATTGCACTTGGTCTGAACGTGGCAGAGCTGCCAAAAGCCTCAGAAAAACTTTATCAGCATCCTACTGGAGTTGTCTGAGGATTTCAGTGTGATCAGATTTCATTAAAGCAGCACCTCATGCATTTGTTTCCCTAAATGTTTTACTGCCCAAAGTAATAAACACAGATGGATTTTCTGGACTCTCTTGTAAAGAACAACAACCAAAAAACCCCTGTACAATAAAAGTGCACATTTTAAATAGAGAAAATGTAAAAGGGCTCTGCTTCCCAAGTATTATTTAATGGAAATGAAGAGAGCGTAAGATGAGCTATATTGGAAAAGCAATAACAGCCAAGTTGCTGTACATGACATCTAATTCTGTATCAATTGATTCACCTGTTATTGATATACTAGAGTATTTATATACCATGTCCCCAAACATGAAACATTAGGAGTGGCAGGCTGCTCCTCCTTGCTGAACACCCGTGTGATTAAGAGTATCTGCTCTTGTTTGATTACCTTGCTGATAGAATAGTCTAAGCTGAATTTTTGCCCGTCATTTTGGAGTATCTGTAAAAATTAGGGTCATCTGCATAACTGGCTAATGAGCCAGGTAGCACATGGCAGTAGCTTTGTGGAGAAGCTGTGATAAATCTTGTATTGCTTGAGGGGACTGTGTTTCAATCTGTGTGTGCATTTCAAGTAGGGCCCTCAAAAGCACTTGGCCTTTCTCTCCCTGAAGTTGCTGAAAGCTGTTAGGTGACCACTGAAAAAAACTGCTAAACACCTCTTACCCTTCTCCTGTTAATGGCAGATGAGGAACTGCATGGCTGAGGGGAGTTTTGGTACTGGGTCACTGGTGAAAATATGATTCAGGTCTTTTAGAACAGACAAGTCATTGCTGTGCAACAGCTTTCCAGCAGGTATCTAATGGATAAAGGAATCCTGCTAGGTGCTACCAGGCTGGTTCTCCTCTAGGCTGTCAGTGCAAAGAAGCAGAGATTGAAAAGGAGTGAACGAGCATGAAGCTTAAATCTCTCTCTGTGCTGGGTTATCGTGAAGGTGAAGCTAAGGCACATTACTAGGCAGCAGGAGGGCAGCTCAGCTTACTGCAGATTCTGCTTTGCAAATAAACAGTGACATCTACTTCTCGCGGTGTCCCACTGCTACCCCTCACACGTACCAGGGTCACTTGCTGTTTAAGTGTAAGAAATTCTGTTGATTTCATTGTTCTCTCACATATTCCCACCTGTGCTACAAGAGTACTCAAAGTCATTTCTCCTACAAGTTGAAGTTGCCTGCCCACAGCAGAGGCAGATGCAGCTCTGGTTTAAGTGCACAGCATGTGCAGTCAGAGAACTTTGACCACATCACTACTGTGCACATCACATTCCCTTCACGTGCTGTACATTTCAGAAAGTTACTTTTTGCTGTTCCAAACTTAAGGCTGCAGTACCATGGGCTTCATTACAAAAGCACAGGTAGATTTTAGCATTGCCTACACTGTTGAGCAGCCAGCACTCACTGGGAAATTACAGACTGTTGTGTTTAGATGTGTAGAGGCTGTGCGATGTTTCAGAGCTTACTAAGGATTAATTTTTTTTTTTGGTTCAGGAGAGCAAATAGCTTACATTGGTTTGTTCTATCAAATTCAAGCTGACACAGTCACTCTATAAGAAACATCCATATTTCCTATATATTTATGACTAAATGTTTCAGCCATCACAACCAGAAAATGTAAAATAATTCACTTAAAAGACAGCAAATCTGGAAGGTGTTCCAGCTCTGTGCTGGCAGAAGTTACTGGAGATTATGTATGGACATACACAGCTAGCAGTGCTGCTGTTCTACCAAAGAGAAAAGAAAGGGCCTTTAAATAGCCTGCAATACTTGGATAAGCTAAAATGCTGAAAAGCGGCAAACAAACAAACAAACCCAAACAATTTAAAAAAAACAAACAATGGATTGAAAATATCAGAGTGAAACATGTCACTGGTCCTGTGGAGAGGCCAAGATTTGATGCAAGGAACACAAAGCAGCTTTCAGAGTGGCACTCAAATTTTCTCATGCAGATTTTTTCTGTATCTGGTGTAAAAATTACAGATGCTGTCTGCTGTCCCCACATGTGTACGTCTTTCATTCCCTCACAGGCACCAGGCACACCTCACCATGCCTTAACATACACCTTTCCCACTCAGTGCTGCAGTGAATTTCTGTCTCTGTTGACAAATATCAATAATGTGTATATATATATTTTTTTTAAAAAACAGGACCTACCCAAAGTTGATCCGAACAATGTTAAACCATTCTAATTGTCTGTTCAGTTGTATTAGCATTAATTTAATCTTTACCCTACAGGGATAAGTAACACTTCTATTTTTTTTCTTTCCTTTTTTTTAATATACCAATAGAGGGAGATACATAGCTCTGATTGTATGGATGTATTGAGGCAGCCCAGGAGGTGTGTTTGTGTAAGGCTGAGATCCATAAAGGCATCTAAATATCAAAGATTTCAATGGAAGCCCAGTGTCTAAAAGCTGTGGTAGCATCAAAATCAGCTGTAAATGCTTGTGATCTTGTACAGCACCTGAAAAGTTGAGAAAATCACCACAAGCAAGAAACAATTGAGGATGTGATGGTTTCAGAAAATTGTTACAAAGACACTTTATGTATCCTTTTGCTATCAACAGCACACATGCTTTGTGCTCTGCAGCATGTCATCAAATGCTTCAGTTAATTACTCACTAATTATAACACTGTTGAATGGCTACACTGTGGCAACCATATAATTATGGAGCATAAAGTAGTGAGCAGTTGCAAGGCTGAGCATATTGACTGATTACAATAAATCTCCTGCTTATTGTTGATATTTTTCACCTGCTTAGCAGTTGTAATGTTTGCCTATCATACCCTGAAACTCAGAGCAGTATATGAAGTGTTAGTAGCAGAAGTTAATTAAAGTGGAAAGCAGGGAAGCTGTACTGAAATGGTAGTGTATGATGACAAATATGTGCTGAAACACAAAACCTGGAAATGGCCCTTCACAGCTGCCAGGGCACAGCATTCCTCTCACACCCATTATGCAACTCCCTCACAGAAAGAGGGAAAAGGAGAAAAGAGGTCACTGATGTTTTAAAAATACAGCGAGGTGAGTCAGAATCTCAGGGCAGTTCACAGAGATGGAGAGGGAGTTTCAGCTTGCGTGTGCTTCCAGGCTTCCAACATCACCAGAGGGAGAAGGCATTGAAAGAGCTGCTGGAAATGTTGCCAGCTAATGAGCCCTGCAGGGACTCCCCTGGCATGCTGGGGCTGGCTGGAGCACCACGTGCCCCCACAGTACCAGCAGGTTCCCCGGCTCAGGCTGGTAGGGAGCAGATGATGCACAGCTGGCTCAGGTTATACTTCCCAAGCAGAGGCTTACATCACAGGAAATGTCAACTAACCATCTTAGGGCAGTTGCCTGGGCTGCTTTGAACTTGCTGGTACAAAGTACAACTAAAGATCTTCATCTACTCTTTTTATGTTTAAGGGAAGATACAAACACAGGCGAAAATCCAGCCCTGGGATCTTGTGTGTTCCATAAATCATTTTTGCTGTCCCCTCAAAATACATTGATGTTCAGGATCTGGGGAAGTGTATACTAAGCTGTCCCTGCCATTCATATCTTGCACTAGAGCCAGGAACAAGATACAAAGCTGTTCAGCAAAAGACACTATTTCATTAAAACTCAATGAAAGCCTTGCTTGCTCATGCTGCTAACAAGTAGTTCTTGCTGTGTTCTCAGAATGGAATGGCAAAGCAGGAAATGCCTCATCAAAGAGTTTTCCACTTCATATTTGGGAAAGTGAGTCACTGCACACTGCTGTGGTTCTCGTTCACTCCCAGTGCCACCTGCCATACAAATGTGCACTCAGAGGAAGGCTCAGTGATTGTCATCTGCAGAGCATTGAAGTGTTACAGAGCCAACTTTTCACTTGCAAGTGAACAGGAAGTTCTCTCCACAAACACAAACAGTTCTTAAAAACATACTGCTAGTTCCTTCCCTGTGAATGGAGGCTGACTCTTGGAGCAGCCTTGCCTTTCTCTAGATTTAAGGCTCTGAAAGTGTCAAGAAACCTAAAGGACCTGTGTGAGCTATTAGCATAAAGGACTCACAGCACACTTTGGAACTTCTGTATTAATTGTTGGTGTTCATTATCCAAAAGAATAAAATGTTTTAGCAAAATGTGATAAATTAATGCCATGTAGAAAACTGCAACAATTGCTGAGTCTGGATTTGGACTACATTAGGAAGAAGATAATTGCTGGTGTAATTACAGACAGCTCCAGACAGTGGTGTGTCTGACCCACGGTCATTTTTATGCCCATACTAAAATGTCAATAATATCCTGCAATAGAATGTCACCCTGTTCTCCTCCCCAGATCCTCTCAGCATTGTTAGAGCTGATAATGCATCTGCAGTCTGCACATTTTTCTCAGTGTTTGTTTTGGAAATCTTCCATTCTTCAACCATCATATAAACTTTGGCTTAAGTGATAGCCTGGACCTGGAAGTGTTTCAGGACAACAATGGGGGGCATTTACTGATTTTCAATGCCTGTTGAGAATGACAGACTGGTAAGCTCTTCTGTGGATGATATATGTAAAGTGTGTGGCTGTTTGCCAGTATATTCACTATATATAAAAAAACAAGGTACTAAAAAGGGGACTCCAGAGAGACAGCAAGACTATTCATACTTTTTCCTGACATAGTCCTGGTCTCTCCTTTATCTTTTTATTGTTTCTGAATTCAGTTAAATCTATCTTATTGTTGTAACTGGACCTAATTGTGGCCAATCTGTCATGAATTCTCAGAGATATTTGTGCATCTTTGAGCTTTTTTACTCATTTAAGGCAGTATTTCCTTTGAAATTTCAAAATAATTTGTCCTTAGGATAATTTTATTGCATTCATTTCTTTGACATCCACAGGGTCTCATGAGAGAAAGGGTCTGCTCTGTTCTCTTTAGGGAAATATGGCTTTTAAAACTCCTTTTGTTTCATGAAGATGTTACTTTTAGAATATTGTCAAGATGAGCCCAGGTTACCAGCTGGGAACAAGAAAGGATGAACCTGTCTCCCTTTACCATTCTTGTGCTTTCAGATTTTGAGCATTTTAGAAAGGCTGGTATGAATCTTGTATGAATCTTGCTTCTCCTCCCTCCCAACTCTTTTTGGTCCTTAGAAGCTCTTGCAAACACAAGTTCTCAGACAATTTCTCTAGTTTTGGGAGCAGGGATTTGTATGCAAAAAAACATTCATGCTTTGATTTTGCAGAATAAGGTGCAGGGAGATGTGTTTCAGATCATGGGCCACAGTGGAAATTGCAGCATTGCAGCCCTGCACAGACCATGTGGAGTGCTGGAAACAGTGGCTCCACGGAGTATGAGGTCAAGTCACACTTGGAAAACACCACAAAATTGCAGGGGATCAGTCCAGCACTGCTGCAGCAAATAGGAGCTTTGTGGTTTATTCCTATAACGTGCAGAAGAGAAAGAACCCTGGACCAAAACACTGTTTCTGGTTCCCTTTCCATGAAATGTGAGTATAACTCAAATGTTGTTATGAGCTGTGAAAAGCTCAAGTAGTCAGAACTTTTGCTAGTTGTAGAATTCAGAGAAGACAACTCTTTTTGTCAAGGAGCCGGAGGCATTTGTTTGTGATGTAAATCTTCTGTTCCGTGTATTTCAGGAGATCCCAATAGGCTTGTGCTGCATCAACAAATCTGATGGGAAATAATCAACAAATTATATTAATCAATTTAACCCCTAAAAAGCCATAGCAGCATGCAAAACTCACAGTGAAACTTATGAAAACCATAAGCACATAGCTTTGAGGGAATGGCTGAGGAGAACTGTGGAAATTAAGCTTAAAGCATTAGAAAGGTGGTGGGTGGATCTGCTGTGGGTGCTGAAAGTTCACCAGGGCCCTGCTCTTCACTCAGGCCCCTTTTGCACTGAAGGTGCAGCTCTGGGAGCAAGAGGAGCTAGACTAGAGGAAATAGGTTTTTTTCAGGTCAGGAGAGGACTGATTTTCTTTGTAAAGACCTTTTCCTTTTGCCATGCCAAGGATCAGTAGCTAATTTAGAAGAACATTTCCCTTTCTGAAAGGGAGCAAACAGCAGCTCTGTTTCAGCTCTAAGTGTGGTGTGTGCAGGGGCAGCCAGGTGACAAGCAGGCAGCGTGTGCCTGAGCACCCCTGTTGATAAAGGCACATGTGGAGCTGAGCCCATGTCGGAGCTGCACAGAGCCAATGTTTGCTGCACGTGCTCCATTGGCCCCGTTATCGGCTTGCTGAGGAGCAAGAGAAAAGGAGCTGCTTTGCGGCACAGCTACTAAAGCTAACTCACAGTGTCATTCAGGAAGGAAATTTAATCTCTCATCTGCAATTTGATTCAGACTTCTCCATTAATGGTTTTTTCCTGCGCAGATATTGCTGTGCAGCGAGTGTGGCTGCAGGCTCTGGCCGGGCCTGCGGGCAGAGCGAGCGCTGGCAGTGGCTGTGCGGGCCCTGAGGCAGCCACTCCCTCAGCCGGGCTGAGCTCTGTCCAGCAGGCTGATAAAACCAGAAAAATACATCTCTCTGAGCCTCTACCAAATAGGGATTAGCTCACAGCCTTTCCCCAGCCACTGCTCCCTGGGAGAGGCACCAGCACCGGGCAGGGCCTCCCCATCCAGGCAAAGGCCCGGAGGTGGTTCTGTCACAGCAGGACAGGTAGAGTGGCCATGAAGAAAAGCAGGGTTTGGGTCTCCATTACTGCAGGCAGCAACCACAGGGGTTGATTTATCCCTGACCTCACATGCACAGCAGCACTGGCACAGGACACGTCTCTCTCCACAGGTGGCTGGGGCTGCCAGGGAGCTTGCTGAGGTGAAGCAAGTCTGGTGTGGAAATCAAAGCCAGCTTCACCTGCTGGGGGCTGTCAGCAGCAAGGCCTCCAGCCTGGAGGGCTCTACAGCTTCTGCCCTCTTGGAAGGGGCTGACCGAGGGGGTTAGGTACAGCAGTGTCAATTTTCTCTTATTTTAGCAATGAACAGAATTTCTGATATTCAAAAGTAAAACTGGGGACAAGATGAATAATTTTTTTAAGGTCACTTTTTTTTTTTCTCCCAAGAACACCTTTTCACCTTTCTTTATTGGTGAAACACTTTTTACAATCACACAAACCTCTGTTAACAAAAGAATAAGTAAACTGGCTGGGTTCACTGAAATATTATTTTTCTATCTCAAACAAAATGGTGGGGGTTTTTTAATTTACCTGGAGTCTTAAATTTTTTCATAGAAAAAATGGCCTAAAATGAAACCTGAAATTGTTTTAACTGATCGCATTTTCTCAGCTTTTCCTTTCTCTTATCTTTGTTTTTTGTTCACATGCTTTCCTCTTTAGTGACTCTTTCCTTAAATTCACTCCATGTTTGTATTAGGTTTTTGCCCAGAGTTGGACAGAGCCAGCAGAGCTGGTTCCCTGACCTGCACAGAGACTTTTGATGCCATGGGTATTCTTTAATGAGACTTACGTCTGCCCGGTGACCCATCTGTGCTCTGACTGAGCTGCTACAACAGGGCCTTAGGGCAACATTGAAATTGGCATAGGATGCTAATCCACATCCTCTGCCACCTTTCACCATGTGCATTGCAGATCAAATCAAAACCCAGTGTTTTTCTACCCTGAAATTCAATCAAAACAGCTATGCTGCTATTGTAGGGTTCTGTTTTTGTGTTTTCCCTCCTAACAAAGCAAGAATGGGAGATAAATTTGCCTTTAAACTTGTTCTCAGTTTGACACTTCAAATGCTGTTTACTAACTTATGATAAAAGCTGTGGATTTGGTTCTTTCAGGAGGATCTAAATTACTAATGACCAAAAAATACACTAGAGATATTGCTGTCATCATCTGCAGTTTTCCTTTTGTTCTTTAAATTTGGAAAATTGTTTTTCAAATTTCTGCAAATGAAAACAATATCAAACTGGATGAGACACAACTGTGTGGAGAGCAAAGCCTCTTACAATAGGAAAGGGGGAAAAAACATAATAGATGTCTGGGCTGCCTTCTTTCATTTTTTGACCTTTAATTGAAAGATGGAAGATAAGTAGTTCCTGGGAGAAAGCAAAAGGCTGATTCACTTACCCTGTAGCTTTGAGTGGAAAAGCTTCCTGGAAGCCTTACTATATATTATGAATCATCCTCATGTCATTCCAAGAAGTTCATAGACAAGTAAAACGTTAGAAATGGATTGGAAGTGGAGTGATGGGCAGTAAGGCCTAAGTGAGAGGTTAAAGGTCTCAAGATAATACATTCAGGCATCCCTCAGGACATTTTTGTAAAACTGATGTTTCTGACCTCAGGAATCCTTGTCTCCATGTATTAGGATTCACTGCTCTCTTAGAATAATGTCATTTTGAAAAGTTCACTTGCTTTATATGAAGTTTTAAAAATTAAGACTGAGTTTTCTTTCAAGGAAATCAGATGGAGTCATCACTGCTTCATGCTTATGGGGCTGTAGATTATGTGGGGTTGACTGCCATTTCAAACCCTGTAACATAAATGAAATCAGATATAAAACAGATTTGATCACAGTAAGCACAAAAGAATCAATTATTAAATCCTCGACGGTGTCACAGTATACTATAGGTGGAAGAGAATATCTTTGGAATTTCAGGAGACAGAATGGGGTAGGAAGAGTAGCAAATCCTCTGCTTGTGATGGGAATCAAGTGTTTCACAGTATGGCAGGAGTTCAATTGACCTTGAAAGTATGCGAGCCCCTTATTCTTTTTCAGAGCCACATCCTCTCAGGATGCTTATTAGGACACCTAATCCTCACTGTTGACATAAGAGTTCATTACATATTCTTTCTAAAATGTAACTTTAAAGACATGGTTTTAATCAAGGTAGTAACTCAGTGACCATTTTTTAAGCTAACTACCAAAAAATTGTGTGCCAGAGTACCAATGTTCCTATGTTCAATCCTTTTCTGCCCTCATATGAATTCAAGTTTGGGAATTCTGCATGCTCTATAGCTGTTCACTTTTAACCAGAGGTGGCAGGATGAACACACCTTTGGCTCTGCTGTAATCTCTTCCATCATATGCATGGGATCAGTGTGCAGTGCTTCCAAATCTCTACCTGGACAGTGCCACAAGCCCTAGTACTCTGCAATGAGGGATGAGGAAGAACTACTCCATTGGCAAAAGTACCCAGATGTTTTAATGCCTTTCTCAGAGGCTTGGTATTTAGGACTGGCATAGTGGCACAGCTTCACTGACACGTTCCCAATTTCCATAGGAGCTGACACAGACTGTGAGATGTTTCTCAGTTTGACTGAGTGTCCTGGTTTCAGCTGGCACAGAGTTCATTCTGTTCTCAGTAGCTGGTACAGTGCTGTGTTTGGGATGCAGTTTGGGGATGATGTTGATGTTTTGCTGGGCAGAGTTTACTCTGAGCCCAGGATGTTCTGGTGTCTCGTGCTCTGCCCGTGCGGGGCTGTGCAATAAATGGGGAGGGAGCACAGCCAGGAGCCAAACTGGCCAAGAGGATGTTCCATGCTGGGAATGTAAGCTGGGAGGAGTTGGCCAGGAGCAGCTGATGGCTGCTTGGCAATGGGATGGGCATTGGTCAAGGGGTGGAGAGCAACTATTGTCCATCACTTGTTTTTCTTGGGGCTTATTTTCCCCCTCTCTGTCATGTTCATTAAAGTTACTGTTATTGTTATCTTAGGAATATTTATTAGTACTGTTAGGATTATTGTATTTTACTTGTTTCAAATATTAAACTTGAGTTATTTTTTTAGCTCCTCTGATTCTCTCCCCCAGCCTACTGCAGGGGGGAGCCAGACAGTGGCTATGGTACTTCATTGCCTGAGCAGCACCATTTAAAATTATTGCAGCTTGGATTTGAAGTAAACACTTCACTGGGGTGAATACTGTGGGGAAGAGTGAATGCTTCTGTGCCTTTTTCTGCTGATATTGTTTAGCTGGAGACAGCTTTCTGCAAGACTGAATTACCAGGGCAAGAGTGCATTGATTTACATCCTGAAGGTTATCTTTCTAGTGAGAAAAGGCACAACAGTGTGTGTGTCTGTTTTTATAACTGTAGATTTTGAGGAGAAATATATGCTAAAATAAAACAAGGGTCGAGGAGGAATAGTATTGTGTGGATTTCTAAATAGTGAACTTTAATACTGGAGGAGAGAGGGTTTTATATTCTGGTTGACTTTTCAGTGCTCCTGCTCACATGCTGGCATGCATCACAATAATGTATTTCCACCCTTGCATTTTGCTTTAGCTATTGACTCATTGACTTGTTTGTTGAAAGAAGACAGGCAGCTGAACAAATCCCAGAAGGGGGGTGGCCAGATTTTTGATCACTAATGGTGCAGTACCTCAGACCCCTCTATAGAGAATGCCATTTGATTTGATTTGTATAGTGAAGAGTTAATATTATATTATCTAAAGTGCTTTTTAGGATTGATTTATATACTCCTACTTTCACATTAATTGGGAAGTATCTATTGTTATCTCTCTAAAGGTCAGTTTCTCCTCTGCTTACTCACATGAGTAATGTAATTGATGGCACTGCGTCTGCTCAGGAGAATAAGGAGATCCTGATTTGATGTCACGTTGAATGGAAATAGCTCCACTAAGTCTGAGTGTAGGTGTTGAAGAATACTATAACTTCAGAGAATTGCACCTTCTCTCTTGCGTATCTCAGCGCAGTTTTCTTACTTATTTTGTCTGTCTAGAATACCATTAAGAGTAAATTTGAGCTCTTTTACAAAGAGTTTTCAAATTTACTTTAAGGAGATAATCCTGGAAAGGCTCAAATCCTTTACCAAATGTTCTGTTCTGGTTATCATCTGCTTAGAGCAGGGCTGGGCAAGCAGTTACTTGGGAGTTATTCCAGCTCTGGATTCTTCCTTTGCTGTGCCAGTTGTACCATCACAGTAAAGTAGCTCGGAAATGGCATTTCTACATCAGCATTATTCATGTTTTGTTGTTCAATAGAGAAGGAAAATTAAACTAGGAGTTTTAAAAGCATATATAAAGAAGGATGTAAAAGGATTGCTTACTGGAACTTATATTAGGTCTTTCCCTGTACCCATACTTCCAAAAATCATCCTATAATTCTGCCTCCCTGTCGTTCTTCTGAAGTAAGTGATGACCATATGCTTCTTTTTGTTCAATTATTTTTGACAGTGTTTGTTTCTGACACATTAACCAATGCTTTTAGTCACAATTATCTCAAAGGACTTGGAATTAA
This sequence comes from Haemorhous mexicanus, assembly GCF_027477595.1. NCBI lineage: Eukaryota > Metazoa > Chordata > Aves > Passeriformes > Fringillidae > Haemorhous > Haemorhous mexicanus. The sequence goes on from NC_082353.1 coordinate 11,330,770, forward strand.
CATTTTAATAAGATATAATCTGCTTCCATTCATAACTTTCGGCTTTTAAATTCTAACACATGCAATACTTTAGTGCTGAATCATTTGAGGGATTCTACAAAATGTAGAGATAATTGAAATGAGGATTTAAACTTGGATTATTGAAAGGAGGATTAAATTCAATCTGTGAACAGCTTGAAATGTTTTATGTCAATACAATCACAGAATTCTGTCAGATTTAGATTGTAGAGACCTCAGCTCATTCAGAAGGAAGAAATAGATACTTTTTCCTCTAGATTTGAAATATATTTAAACTTTAAAAGGGGGAAAAGTAGGCCATTCAGAAATGTGGAACTACAGGAAAAGAAATTTTAGAGTTTTAGGAACACATGTACCCATCAACAGAGTTCCTTCAATTACAGAAAAATAAGGCTAAAAAGTACCTCAATACATTTTTTAGTTCATCTTTGTGCTTCAAAGCAGGATGTGCAGGATACTTCTGCCACTCCTGGCAGACATTTATCTATCTAACTTCATGCTCTGGATTTCCAAAAGTAAGGCCCTTGTGGTCCCCCCAGACAGCTCTTTCCAAGTTTTATTATCTTTCATACCAAGAAAAAAAAATCCTCCTTCCTATAATTAACCACAATTATACAGCCTGTTTATCTGGACCCAAATTTGTTTTGTGTTCTTCCTGGCAGCTGTCATTTGTGTTCTTCAAGACTGTTCTCAGTGTCAAACACCCTCTCCCCTCATCATTTCTGTCTGTGGGTTTGCTCTCCCAAACTCCCTGTTGTAAGTTATGTTCCCTGTGTGGATTTCTGGTATAATCAAGGTACCAGCTGCTTTTTATTTTTTTGCTGCATGATACAGTTCACTCATGCTCACTTTGTAATCTGTTATCTAATGTTTTTGCTCTCATCTGACCTGCATTTCTCCCTCTATTTCTGCATAAACAACAGCAAGTCCTTATCTTTGCCTTAATTAGTTTTATCTTTTTTTTTTCCACACCAGCGCTTCAGTTAGGCAAAATAATTTTGGTGTCCATTCCTGTTCTCTAGCATACCTGCAGGCCTTTCTGCTTAGGAGTCATCTGCATCAGAAAGCATTTCTCCCTGAAAAATCCTTGAATAGAGCCAGACCCATGATAGAGCTCAGCTTCTTCCTTTCTTCCTGTCATTGAAGGAAGTAGACAATTTTTTGAAACAATTTTTCTTGCAAAATCCATGTCATCTGTTACCTATCTTATTGTTGTCTTTCAGGTGCTTGTAAATAATTTTATTCATTCCTATTTTTTGTTATTCCCCCCAGAGCTGGAGTTAAGCTATCTATCTATCTATCCATCCAATAAAATTTTCAAGCTAGTTTTTTCATCCATTTCTGTATTAGGACTGGATTTATCATTCTAGTAAACCCTTCTCTCTCCAAGTTCCCATAATCACTTTTGAGATTTTTTCAGCTTGTTCTCTGAATATTTTATGATGAAAATCATCAGGTCTAGACTGTTTGAATCACCTTAGTTATCTAAATATTCTCTAACCTTTCAAGTCCTCATTTTTCTCTGAGATCTTATCCTTTTTTTGGCATTTAAGACACCTGACTTCTACTCGAGGTTGACTCACCCTGTCAGTTCAGGAGGTGCAGACCCCTCTGCCAGGTCCCTGAATATTTCCCTCATGCAGTTTTGCTACATCAGAGCTGGAGAGGTTCTAAGGATTCTGCAGCAGAAGTTTCCTTTGCCCCACCCCAGCTCTCTGAGGACTCTGAGAGCTGCAGGCCAGGAGGTGTGTGTGCTCCAGGGCAGTTCTGTGGATCTGCCAGGCCTCGAGTGGCAGGCTCAGCCCACACACTGGTGCCACCTCAGCTCAGGGACAGCACTGGGGACAAGCCTTCCCTGAAGGGCGGCTCTACCTCTACAGGCAATGCAGTCCTGGCAGTTCTGTTTTCTTTGAGGGACTTCCACATGCCTCAGTATGAAAGCAGAAATTATAACTTAGTTATATTGCATTACTGCAGTTTCTTCCTGTAACACACCTCGCTAGCTTGTGATCTCTGTATTGGTCATAGAATCATGGCTAGTGGGGACATGGAGAGGCATCCTAACCAAACCCCTGATAGAAGTAAAAACTGAAGTGCTTCTGACTGATTTTTGCCTTATCTGTTGTTGAAAACTCTGCAACCCTCCTAAGTAGTTCTTTCAGTGTTCTGGTAGCTGGGAAGGATTTGCTTGTGTTCTCTAAATAATTCTTGTTGCATTGTAAGCTGTTTATTTTCTGTCCTGTCCTAGTGGAAAAGCTGAGAAGTTTATTATCTTTCTCTCTGTGGAAATTGTGAATGTAGTGGCAGATTGCTGTCTCATGTCCAGGCAAGGTGTTCTTCAATATTTACACCATTTCCCTTGAAATGTGTTTTAAACATGTTGGGGACAGAGAATAGCTTGTTCAATTTTGGAGCTGACAGAATGTGAAATCATCTATTGATTCTGTTATTAACCTAAAATATGTTTGATCAGCTTTTCTCACTTTTCACTGCACAATCCTCCATAATGCTACACTCTATTTTTTATTATGTTTTGATATTGTCACAGGTACAAGTTTAAACAGGATAAAAACAGAACCTATGGAAAAATCAAATATCAAAGCAAATATTTGATTTTTCTGTAGTTTCCAGAATACAAAATTATTCCCCAGTGTGAGCAGACACAATTCTTTGGAATTAATGGGGATATGCAGAGTTATCGTGAGTCTGAGCAGGCTTTTTCACTGCAATATTGCTTCTGCATGTGCAGCAGTCACAAATCTCCTGCCAGTAATATTCAGGGAAAATATAGAGCATATTTAAGGACACATATATGTGGTTCCATGTTAATGTTGCCATAATAGAACATAAACTGAGGCTATTAGATTAATAAGAGGTACCAGATTTATGTTTGCAAGATTAATCAAGCAAACCTATAGTCACAAACCAATTTGTAGAGCATCAGCATTGCAGGATTCTCCAGAATGTGAGGTAGATAAACAGTTTCATGTTTAACAAGACACATGTGCAAGCTTCAAGCTATGGCTGCAACCCACAAGGTCAACCAAAAGAAGGAAATATTGGGATAAACAGAATTACATCTCAAAATTTATAGATTGATGGGGTGACAGGAAGAATAATAGCAAAGAACATAATTCAGCAGAAACCAGGATCAACATTTTTTAATCAAAGATCAGATACTGATCCTTCACCCAGCAAAGGGTAAAACCTCAGGCTAGAGGGCTCAACCAGGGGAGCTGATATTTGCATATGGTTTCATCCTCCCACAGTTGTAAATCTGAGCACTCTCAGTGGTATCAATGCCTTGCAGAAAACTGTGCCTCTGAGAAGGAATGAGGAGGGACAGATAACAAAGGAGATGATGGTGAAACAGGCTCCATCAGTATCAGATTTGCAAAGCTGTTGCATTTCACCTGGAATGAATTCTGTGTTGAGGCTACATTCACTCTGAGACTAAGTTCCTTCTCTCCCAAAAGGCAGAGTGGACACATAATTTTGGGTTTGCATAATATCGGTGAAAGTTTAGATTTTATTATATTTGACTTTTCCTAACTGCATGACAAGCTGGATGTAGCACTACACACCTGTGCAGAGCACCTTGTCAGGTCCTGCCTAGGCACAGCCCCTGAGGGGGCTTCTAATAAAAATCCATAAGTCTCTGCATCAAGTGCTGTGTGAAGTCATACACATTCCACCGTGGTAAGGCTTAGCAGTAATGTTGGAATTGAAAATGAAAGGTATAAAAAATGCAGTTCTTGTTATAATTAGAGTGAAACTGGAGCTTACTTAAATACTTTTGTCAAGTGTCACCGTTTGACTTTTTGCAAGATATATGTCTTCATGGGGTGAATAGAATATCTATACTTTCAGTATACTAAAATACTGAGTGTTCTTTCCTGTTGTTTTTTTTTTTTTTTCTCTGAGTAATATCAATCAGGCTACAAGATGTGATCAGAGGTTGTTGTTAATTCATAGCATCTCAAGCAGATGCAAAAGGTGGCACAAAAGATCTCAGCAATAACTATCACATGTAAACTCTGCTGGGCCTCCATAGCAGGAGAAACTTGTAAGATCCTTTTTGTAATACTGTGCATATAAGAGCATCTCCAAAACCTTGCACATGGAAGAAGATCTTTGTGGGGAAAAGGACATAGACATTGGGATATTTGAGATAATTGAAATCAATGACCAAATGCTTGTTAAAAGTTAGTTATTAATATTTATGCTGAGATTTTCAAAGGCGCCTAAGGGAAATGTATGCTCCTGACTCATTGAAATTCACCAGGAGCTGAGTGCCTAACTCCCTTAGGTCTTGCTGAAAATCCCAGCCTTAATCTCTGTGTGACAATCTGATTTTGATGTTTTACAAACCATACTACCGATAATAGGGATATGCTGAGGAAGCTGGGAAAACGTTGTGACTGCTTATATTTAGTGCCTTTATTTTGACATAATTGTTTAAAATGGCTTTAGATGAAAATTTGTGAAGTAAAGCAATTTCCAGCTGAAAGCCTCATGGCATAGGCTTCAGTCTGTGTTAGTGATGTAAACACATGCATTAAACTTTGTAATGGATTTTATGAAACTTAATGAGCAAATTTTTATTGTGCTGTAATACCATGTTGAAACTATCCTCGTTTCTTTGTTTCTCTTTGCCTACAGCTAGAAATAAATTTGACATGCCATATTATTACATTGTCCTAGTTCACTGTAAGTTTATAAAATTGCCTAAAACTAGAGCCTTTATTTGAAGTTTTTGGCAAAAGTGATATTCTCTCATGCCTTCCGCTCAGAATGATATACAAAATGCATCCAATAGTTTTAAAACTAAGATGATGGTATATTTTTTATCATATTTATTTCTAATGTGGTGGCAACTGTGAATCTCCAACTAAGACAGGCCAGTCAGCTCAGTTCTTCAAAGACTCACAGTAACACTGTGAGTAAATACAAACAGGTATTGGTAAGGTATCAATGGCTGCTTTTGTTCAAAAACTCTATGTGACTGTGAAAATTCACATTATACTCCTGCACTTCTCCTGACATTGAGCTGATTGCAGAGTGTAACCAAAGAAAAAAGCTTCACTCATACTGGTATTTCTGTCAGCCTGACTTTATAATTCCAAACGACTTTATTTATAAGCTATCCAAGGATAGAAATAATTTAATGTTTCAGCTAACTGCCTTCCCAAAAATGAACTAACCCACAAAGCCCAGTTCTTTCTACATAACTTGAAATCTTTCCAGTCTTCCCTGCTGAAAGAGGTGAAGGATTCCTCATGACACCAAAAACCTCCCCACCTTTAGTAACTTGGCTTCTTCCACATCATTGTTCCTGTAAGCTGTCAGCTTAAAGCACAGGTCAAGTGTGCTTATAGACTCATAAAAATGTCCTGTAAAAAAGAAACTGATTGCTAATCAGTGAACTATTGTAGTTAAGCTACACTGTGTTATAATATTGGAGTGGGATCATTTCCATCTTTCAAATAGTATTTTCACTGTGATGTTTCTTTCATATGAAAGACGAATTTTGAACCTCAAGAGCTGTAGAAAAGCCAAGACAAAATATGTACAATTCACATTAGCAACCTGTTAATTTTTAGAGGCATAAATGGTAAGGTGGCTGGATAAATGTAAACATCACACCAGTGAGGGATGAACCATTTTATGTGCTGAACAACAGGGCTGCACTCAGGCCCACAGACTCATGGACAGTTTGGCTCCAGTGCCATGTATGTGGTAAATAATATTGGGAATACTCAGCAATATCACACTTCAGTGTCCTGCTGAAACCAGCAGATTCCTTGCTGCCTTAAAGAAAATATGTATTGAAATAGACATTCATGTTCTTCTTCCTGTATTACTGAGGGGCTCAGTGTTTCTCCCCTGGTGTTCTTTGAGATTGTATTCACTGAAGGCAAGTTGTTGCTGGCATAGCTCAAGGTCCACTTGACTCAATTAGCTGTAGGATTTTGATATTCTTATGTCAGGTAGCAAGCAGAGCTGGTTGAACTTCTTTCCATGAATGTAGGAAAATATAGGAAAAAAAATCAAACTGAAGAAAATTGTCGATTTTTATTGTCAGTGCTTCTCCCCCACCCTCTTTGATTAATTATGATCTTGTTTTCCAAAATTGAAAGTTTAAAGGAAAAAAAATCCAAAATTTCATTTTCTTCCATTCTATTGTGGTTTCGGTTACTCTGCCCAAGGCATGAGAACACAAGATTTAATAGAGACCACAAATGATAGCATTGCTTACCTGGGCTTCAGGAGCTTCTTTCAGCTTCTCCTGCTAAGAGAAAATCTCTGGCAATCACAGATCCCACTGGGAAGTCCTAGGCCCCCTGAAAGCTCCAGGAAACTCAGTTGCCTTTACTGGTGACAGAGTTTACCAACCTGTTTTTATGATAAATATGCACCAAAGCTGTATGCAGGTTTTCTTTACAAACTTTTAAAAGCTGACTATTCAACAATTCATTGTCCAAGGTGTGGAGAGCCTGGTGAGCATTGCCAATCCTGTTAACACCATTGTGAGGAGCACTTGTGCAGCAGCAGTCATCTGACAACAGGCAACAGGGCAAACCCTCCTTAGCAATTCACCCAAGTGTCATCTTTGGTTTGCAAGTGGAATGGCACCTTTGTCTCCAGAAACGTGTCAAGTGTCACTGCCTGGAACATCAAGCTGAGCCTTGTCGTGCTGTTTACACGAGCCTGATTGTGCAGTACTAATCTACAGGCTTTGGAACTGCTTCCCTTGCTAAATCCAGCTGAAGGCTGAAAAGTGCTTGATAAATCCTTAGGGTGCTTTAACTTTGAAGAATTCTTTTGCCACCGAGACAAACAGGATTAGTACATGTGGCCTCCCATAAGGGAGCTCTGGGTCTCCCTTTCACTGATATAGTATCCCTTGCTATTTTTTTTCTCCCATTGATACCACTTGATCAGAAAGGTTAAAAGATCAATAGGTTTGTTACAGCCTATTTTTAGCCATAACAAAATATCTTTTGAACTCTGTATTACAAGACTGTGATTCAGAGCTTTCTAATTTAGCTATAAAGTATGTTCTGGGCAACATTTTCTGATAGGAAAGTGTGCTGAAGTCAGTGGAATGCTTTCCAATAATTTCCAGAGGCTCTGGATCAGGTTTTTAAATTTTATCCTGTTTTTATTTTTTTCCTATGGTGGTGTGGCTCCTGCTGCATCATTAAATATGTTCTACTATTAAAAAAAATTACCAATAAACCAAAGCTTACATGATCACTGTAATTAAGGGTTTAGAAATTGTTTGGCTCTCACAAGTGTTTTAAATTACTATTTTCAAAATGAAATCTTGCAAACTGCTGAAGGCTAAGCAGTCTGTGGTCCTTTGGCAGGTACTTTCACCTCTGTGCATAAGTGGCTTTTACTCTCTATTTACTGAGAGTACTGGCAACCCCCTGTCCTTATATTCAGAGAAGAAGCAGACTCTACTCTGGTATCTGAGAGGTGTAAGCAGGATGAAAAATCAAGGCCTTTTACTCACCACACCTTCCAAACATAAATGTGTTGTGACCCAGTTTGCAAAAGCAATGGAGAACCATCCTGGATGCTGCACATTGTCTGCAAAGCTGAGAGGGATTGTGCTGCCAGGGAAAATGCCTGGCAGGTAACCTGGAAAGTTAGCTCATTCCTTTTGGAAGTGTTTTAAATCCATCAAAAAGAATTCTATACTAGGACATGGAAGCACAAGTGACTGAATCACCAGAAAAAATCCCTGCTCAGCCTCTTCGGTGGCTGGGGAGCCCTGGCCCCTTTTGAAAGGCAATCTGCTTATTTGGGTTGAGCTGAGCACTTGCTTCCCCCTGCAGCCAGTCTGGAAAGACACACAGGATGACCAAAATGAAGATGTGAGCAGGACACATGAGCAAGCACTGACAGCACAAACTCAGGTGAGATCAATCCACTGGTGTGCTCTGATATTGCTGTGGCTGCTCCCAATCCTTGTGTCAGGCATTGCTCTAAAAAGTGTGAGACTGTTTCCTGTGCTCTTTTCGAGCTGAGGGAGATCAAAGCCTCATTGCTAAAGGAAACTGTCAGCACCCACACCTGGGCTCTGCCCAACGTTAAGGCACCCTTCACCCCTTAGGCAAGATCTTAGGGCCAGTGCATAGACACCTTTCATCAGATTAGGCCCAGAGAAACCAGAGGTAAATAACGTGATGTATGTGAGCAGAACACTCACCCTGCTGAGAGCAGCTCAGGTACCAAAAGCAGCATAGCAATGAGCAGCAGAGCAGTTTATTGCAGGTGAGCTTGGGTGGCCCTTTCTCCTACCATGGAATAGATATTCATAGAGAAAAGCAAGGCTTCAGAAACAATCCTCTATTTAGCAAACCTATTCCCTCCCTTAGGTGTCTTGCACCTCACTTTTCTGTCTCCAGGGAATTCCCTTTGTATTCCTGATTAGGGAATTAGCTGCCTCTTGGCCTCACTTGCCTGGGTGGTCTCTGGCAAACAGTGCTTTGTGAGTAACAGCAAATGCTCTGGCTTGCAACGTTCTTCAAATCCTGTTTAGCTCAGAGGAAAAGCATTTTTGACAGCTCTGCAAACTCAGTCTTGAGATACAATAGACTTTTCCATCGCTGCAGTTTAAAAAGTTAATAGCATACAGTTTGAAACCTGCCTACCTAGATAGGAACATGACAGATTTTAAGCGGCTTTAAGCCTCTAAAGTAAACAATACTAATACTAAAAAATTGTTATTTCGAGTTCTTTCCTTCTTTTTTTTTTTTTTCCCTTCTTTTTTTGCAAGGGGAAACCCTGTAAACATGGCAAATGTGTATCTTTTCTGTCACTTCATAGAAAAGCAGCAAAACATACAGAAGAAAAGCCTTTCTCTCTGGCTGATTTCCCAAATGTACTTTGAGTTACCAACCACATTTAAGAGGCTGCTGGAGCTTCTTTGTACAGTGAGAAAGTGCTGAAACAGAAAAAGCATTGAGCAGAATATGCAATGACTTTGTCACAATTATGGGCATCAAACACAGGGTTTTCAGACCCAATCCTTTATCCTGCAGATGTTTCAGCTCAGTGTGTTGATCAGCACATTGCCCTGGGAAATTGCCTTGCTGATCAAAAAGTGTCTGTGTGTGCCTCCCTTGCACATATGTAGCTTAGTCTCTTCAGGAAAACCACTAGTTTCAATATTCAGGAGATAGCAAAATTGTAGACAAATAGTTGAAACACTCCACTGATGCTCCTTGACTGATTAGAAATGCTGCATCTGTAGTAAGCAAAAATACTCTCCATCACAACTAAGATTCAGCACTTAGGATGTGTGTAGGAACATAACCTTTGCCTCTTTGTTTAATGCTCTCCTTTGGGAAACAAATGCCTTTTTGAGATATCAGGAAATGTAAGCTCAGTCATGGTAACATTTAGTTTTCCTTTCAACCTGCTGTGTATAAAATCTACCAGTGAGTGAAAATTTTCTTGGTACTGTAGACATGTGGTCATATCCTTTCCTGTTATTATCTCTTTTGCTTAGATGAAATCATATCAGAAGAAAACTTAATTTTATCTCTCTCTCTTTTTTTTTTTTTTTCTAGAGCTGTGGCACTGCATAAAGTTGGCTGAGAGTTATTTGTTTCTGTGCCAGAAGTAACTTTCCTTCTTCACAAAGCTGATCAGTGGATCTGTGCCTTTCCTTTGGCAGATACTCACCTTGTGCCACTTTACAACTGAATTTTGAAGATTCTGAGGGGCAGAACACTCCTGTGAACTTCACTAACAGCTGGATGAACTTGGCAGAAAGAACCCATCTGAAAGGTAGGCACTCAGAAATGGAGCTTCCATTGTGTTCTGATAATGCCAAGACTACAAACCACAGGCTGTTCCCCCATTAGTTTAATGATTAAGGGCTGAGCATTGGGATCTGGGCTCACACACAATCTGGGCATTTACTGGAGCTATCAAGTTGATTTTTCAGCAAGTCACAGCTCTAGGGAAGGTTAGTTTGGCAGGCAGGACTGTCAGTCACAAGGACCTCACTCCTCCATTCCCTGTCCTCCTCCATGCTGGCAGCTCAGGCTAGGGCCTAAAACTAGTGAGAAGACTCCACATTCACAGTGTGTCAGGGGAACCAGATTTGTGGCAAAGAAACACAGGGAGGAACATAGGTTGGACTGTCTCTTGTGCACAGGGGAGCAGTGAGTCTATACTTGCCTCTTCAGCAGAGGAACAAGAAAGGATTGTATCCTTCTCCTCAGTGCCCTCACCCAAAGTCCTTCCAACCCAGCTGAGCCAAACCAGAGGGAAAATTAAAGAACTAAAATATCTATGCTTGAAAAAGGGAAGAGAAGAGGAAAGTGTAATTCTTCAACCTGCTGTTTCATAGAGTAGCAACATGTGTCCATAATTCAATCTAGTTCTCTCTCATTAGCTCTACAAAGCATTTGAGCTTTCATTCAGAAATAAGATTTGGTAGATCTGATGGGTTCTACTGTAGACCAGAAGGGAAGTTCATCAGAAAAATTGCAACTCTGAGTCCTTTTAACCTCAGAACAAGCTTTTGGATTTTGCTAATCAGGTACATTTATCATTTATATTGACAACAAACATTTAACAAGAAATTTTTTCTGGGAGGAGTGGGATTTACTGCTGCAGTCTGGGATTGTGCTATTAATAACAATAATAATGTTTGGCACCAGTGTAACCAGTTTAAGCAAAGGATAGAACAGATTTCCCAAGCTCCAGCTGGCTCAGCGTGATTTTCCATGTGCTGATGAGAAGAATTTGCCAGAAACAGGCTTGTTGGGATCAAAAGGATGTGGAAAAGCAAGAGCAGAGCCTTGTGCAAGTTTGTCGTTTTGTTTAAGAATGAATGGTGGGGTTTTACATGATTTCTTCCATTTCATTTCTCTCAGATGGATTTAATTTAAGACAGAGCTTTTCAGAGTAGTGCTATGAAAATATTTCATTTTTGAAGTTAAATTTGGGTAGGATTCTGAATAAATGGTGTTGAAAGTTTTCTCTTCAACGTTTTCTTGAAGTAAATTAAGCCTTGGTTAGGTTTACCGTTCTTTTGGCATTGTTTTTGATTTTTTTTTTGTTTAGAAGTTGTTTGTTTTAATTCAAAAGCAAAGATTTGTTTTAATTACAAAAATGAAAACCTGTAAACTTAAAATATTTAGTTTGGTTGTAAGATTTTTACCCCTGCAGTCTAATAATCAAAATTTTGTTGCTCAAACTTACAGTATTTTCAGGGAGGTAGTGAGGAAGATCCATGAAAGGAATTTCCAGAAACCTCTGGTATCTGTTCATGTTTTCCTCTATTGCAAAACTGTCTTTGGTTCAGACATGTTCCTATCTGCAGTGAAAACAATTCCTGCCAGGCCCATATCTGCACTTCTGGGTCGCTGTTCACTTTTTCAGCAGTTGGGACACAAAGAATCAATAACTTCCTTTCTAACTCAGTTATTAGACAGAGTCTGGACAAGATTAGGAGCTGTTTGACTGACAGAAGAGCAACTTTGCCATTAAACAAATGTGAAACCTTCCCGTACATGAGCACCCTTCTCCCCCTGAGGAGGAGCAGCCACTCAGGGCCTTGTGCACTGGTGCAGTTTCCTTTTTATGGCTGATTGCTAAAATAGTGTAGCTGAGCCCTGCATGGCCCTGCTGGTGCAACGTGATAGGTCTCAAAGGGCAGCAAAGGTTATGTGCCATTTTGATGATTTTATTCCATTTGATTCCCAGCTTTTGAAAGCTGCAGCCTAGCCCTTTGCTGAAATCTTTCTGAGAGCTGTGTCATCTCAAAGAACTGTCACCAACATTTTATTCATATATTTACTTATTTATTGAAGAATTGTTTTTCTTTCAGGTGTGCCTGTTTGGAATGAAAATACTATTTTTGTAATTACTTGAACGTTTTTCATTTTGGGCAAATACAAAGTTTGGACTCTCTTTTCATCTTTTCTATTGCAATCTCTGTAATATATTTGATTGATAGATTTTATTACTATGGTTACTCCAATTTTACACAGCAGATTTTATTTGTGAGAGTAGCATCCTGCTCTGCCCTCATTCAGCCTACTTTGTTTCTTACTGCTTACTGGGGAGAGGGAGGGGAAGATGTTCCACTCTTTCCTTGAAGACAAGCTTGGCACAAATAAGGAGCTTCTCACATCTGTAAATCCACTGTGTTTTGTGCTGCTACCTTACAGAGAGAAGAATCTTACACACTGAAGGACAAAGAAATTTCACTGTCCACAAGAGTTCAGAAATCACAATCACACAGAGAGCTTCCATCTTATTACATGGAGCTTTTTCTTTCTTTCTTTTCCCTTAATTTTTATTTTTAAAAAAAGATTTTGCAGTACAAATCTCGGTGATTTACTTGCATGCTGCAGGCTGATTTAGGATGCTTATTCAATCAGTCTGCATCTAATGATACTAGAAATACCATAATGGATGGAACATTCCTGTCTGCTCTAAATTGGATTAGATGGTTTACTAATGTAATACTGGCGAGCCAAATCAGCCTGTGATGCCATGGGGATTAATCTATAGGGAATACTTGATCTCTCATGCCCATGTGCTAGCTGAAGTGCAGTCATATCTTTTGATTTAATAAACCATTTTTATATTTCCCAACAGTATATGTGTAGTTGAACAGGATGAGCTAATTGGTAGAATTAGCCTTTTTAAATGAAACTTCATAACTTGCTGCTAAATGGAAGAATACTAAGTACTTCAGTCTTAAAAGATTTGGCTGCAGTTTATGCAATTTCTTCTGAATAGCTTAAATGCTAAGGACTACACAAGGATATAGTGTGCTCTGTTAAGAGACAAAACTAAAAATGCTGATATATCTTGGAAAATACTGTTTTATTACTGAACTGAGCAGTCACAAGATGTACATATCCCTGTAAGTCCAATATATTAGATCAGATTTTATTCTCATCATCATATGCTTTGTTTAAGTTAAACCTTGATATACAAACATTTACAGATTGAGGATCAAATTATGGCAAAATAGGTTGAGGAACAAGGAAAAATTACGTAGTGCCATGTTCTTGGTGTCACTTGCTGGTCCTGTAGTGTTTGCTGAGGTGTTCACTCAGATCTGTGTAAGCTTTGGCTGGCAGATAGCTTGTGCAGGGAGCAGAGAGGCCCGGGGGAAGGACTGGAGAGAGAACCTGGAGAATTACAAAGCAAAAAATTTTTCTCTGTTTTGGTGTGTGCAACTTGCACCTGTACAAACTGATAGCTTTTACCAAAGTGAATGTAAAGTGTCTGCATTATGCCCTAGTAATTTTGCTGTTAAATAAGTCATCCTACACCAAATGAGTTCTACTGTAAAGTTGTGATCGATTTTGAAGGCAGACAGGAAATCTTTTGGTTAAATTAATAAATAAATGCATATATGTGATACACATATATTTCCCAGGTATAATTGCCTTAATTTAAGTAGCCATGACATAATGTATAATGTCATGGAACAAAATCTTTCCCCTTAAGCCCTATGACTTAGCTGCTTCCATGGCTAATATTTCAGACTTCCAAACAAATGATATAATCATGAAACAGTACCTACCATGACATGAAAATACATAATTTTCCCACCAAATTATGCATGCCACACATCTAAGGCAGACACATCTTTCCCTTTTCCTGAAGTGTGACAGATCCTAAATTGAATATCCTGACTAACACACTTCCTGTATTCCATAACACAGCTGAAATTACAGGATTTCCAGTTACATGTTTTGAAATACGCACCATGTAGAAGCATGTCTTTCTCATCTTGGCTATGCACAAAATATCAGACCCTTAAATAATTGCATGCTAATAAACAGGAAAAATATTTCAGGTGTTTTTTATGGTTTAAAAATTTTTATTATTGACATTTCTGCACAGTAAATAAGCAAATCTTTTTGAAAAGTGCTTTGACAAACCGTACTACAAAAACAATAAAGTTTCTACAATATTGTCTGAAAACATTTTCAAGACCAGCATAATCAGAAATCACGAGACTATTTGCTGTTCTGTATCAGATGTTTTGGACAGCTCATGCAGTCTCTATATAGACAGATATCAAAATATCAGTTGGTACAATTACCAGTGCATCATTCTGCATTAGACATTGTCTGTTCATTCACTGGTTCACTGGTAGTTCGAGTGGGCTTTCAGGCCTATTGCTTCACATGATGATTTACTAGATAAATCAGACATGAGAGCATATGTTTTTGGTAGATGTTACGTTCCCAGCTGGTTTTAGTCGATGTTTGATCCTTTGACTGCCACTGAAACTTGTCCTTCTAAAGACATCTGCAAACATTGCTGTATAAGCTGACGTATGTCTGCAGGCTGGAGTTGCCTTATCCTTCTTTAAACCAGTTGTCTTCAGCTGACCTCTTTAAAATAGAATATTTCTTACTGGTACTGAGTCATCCTGAGCCATGTACCTCATCTCTTTAGGTAAAAGTCTGGCCCCACTATAAAATTCTGTATCCCTCTTTCTCACTTTGTTTTGGTTTGTGAGCCAGAATCCCACTATGAGCTAGTCTGTGTGTATGAGGAGGCATAACAATAAGTAAATACTTTTAGAAGTTATTTCCCATGGCTCAGTTGATCAGTCATTTTTTTTTTTTTCCAGCAGGGAGCTTTCTGATGGATGTGGACAGCCGGGATTTGACTTAGGCTACCAGCTATAAAGCATTTCTAGCAAAGGGAAGACACTTGTGGTGATAAATCAAGTTTAGGAGAGCTGGCATGCATGATTTAGTGTGTTTGTATGCTAGTGACATAAAGGGACACCTTTTCAAATACCATGGCTGGAACTGTACACAACTATTTCTGTGCAGGAACAAAGACTGAGCTTCATGTTTTGGCAGAGCTTTGCTTTTGTTTGTGCATGAACACTTGCTGACTGCTGTGTGTTGAGGAGGTACGTCTGAGATGTTTCAACACTGGAAATCTGACACTGAAGGATATCCATCATATGTAGCATGTGAGTGTTGCTGTTATGCTGTAAATTTTAGCAGAGTCAGTCAGTTTAGAAGAGGAGTGGAGTTAAAAATAAAGCTGTTAGTTAAAATTTACTAAATATGCCAGATGCAATCATGAAATTAATATATTTGACTTAACTTTTGAATAATGAAAAATAGTCTGAGTAATAGAAATAGAGTGATGTTGTGTATTGGATTATCTAAGCATGTTTTGCCTATTGGCATAATCACTGCATTGTGCAAACATTCTGGGCACACAACCTTTGTAGCATAACTATATCTAGCTCCAGGAGTCTGACTGATTCTCAATACTTAAAAACCTCTGAAGAAAATTTCAAAACCTACCCATGTAATTATCTATCCCATGTACAATGATTACATATTTAAATGAATGCATTTATTCAGGATGTCATGTACTGATTTGCAAGGAATAATGACTTTGAAAGGAACTGAAAATAACAGGGAAAAGTGATAGAATAAGTCCAAATGCCCAATAACATTAAGATCTCATTGGTTCAGTGACTGGAATACTTTGGTCTAAATCTAAATACTCCAAAAAGCTATTATTCTGTGGGGCATTTTTTTACAATTTTAACTTTGGATCATCAAGCTTATGTCAAGCTCAAAATGAAAGATCAGCAGGTTTTGAACATTGATAGAAACTTCTTACATTTCTGATTTGAAACAACACTAACAGCTGTAGAAATAAAGACACAGTCATTACACAGCTATATATATATATATATATATATATATATATATACACATATATGTATACAACATTTCTTTTGAATTCAGGATTCATTTTCCTGTGTATTGGCCTAGACAGTTTAAGCATTTTAAAGACCATGCCATAAATCTATCCCTGATATTTTCCACAACAGTTTAAAATTATGAGAAAACAGGCTTCAAAACCTTTGCTCACCCATGTATGCACATAAATCTCTCTTGGCTTTCCTCACTGTCAGGCAATTATAACTTGTAACTGCTTCCAAAGACACCTGACTTTCTTGATGAAGAGCTATAATAATAAATTGTTCCAATAAACATGATGACACTCAGAGCCACATAAAGGCAGAGTCAATTAAGAGCAACAAACAAGCAGTGCTTCACCATCACTACAACCCAGCCTGAGCCACCTCTGAGAATGTTATGTTGGATGCTCAGCACACCCTGCCTTGTGCAAGAGGAGGAAAACTGTAGGATGATGGTGATGGCTTGGAACAGCGCAGGAATAATCTTCTGGGTTTGTATTTCCCCACTTTGTACTCCTTGACTTTCAGAAGCGACCATTTCATAAAAGTCGTATTTGCTTTCCTTTGATTTACAATTATTGAAATTTTAATAAGGATTGTGCAGCGACTCCAGACATCACATATTGTCAGTGAGAAATTATAACTTTATTGCAGCACACACTGACAGCCAACTCATAAAAATGAATGACATTCTATATCATAACATCTCGTAGGCTGTTCAGAATGTTAATAGCTCACTTCATCTTTCTTTAGCATAATGAGGCAGACAGTGTACCAATATTCAACGTGAAAATGAAGATTAAGAAAATTTGAATTGAAGCAAGAAAGTAGTATTTAGCAAAGGTTCAGGCAACATTCTGATAAAAAGTTTCAATTAAAGTACTCTTAGGGAACCTTTTATCACTTGGAGTATAACTTCGTTACCAAATACCAACACTTTACTACAAAAATATAATTTTAAAATGGCTTTTAAAATGCTGCTTTGAAACAGATCCGTAGTCTTTCTCTTCTCTCATAGAGTACTCTATTTTTCTGTAGACTCAATTGTATAGGGTTGGATTGTTTTAGAATAATCTATTTTTCCACAACACATCAAGCTAAAAATGGAAACAATATTTAGTAGAGATATTTTTACTACTTTTATTAGCAGTTCCAAATGTACCTACTCAAATATGGGCAAAACTGTCCAATTACTTATCCAAATCTGCCAGTATTGTTAATCAAAAACTCCATAGACACTGGTTAAGATACCTGCAGCCTCACTATATCAACTATGAACACATTGCTCTACAGTATGAACCTGAATCAGCCAACTATTTATGAATAAAATTATCCAGTAAAATAGTGCACCTGAAGTTGCTGCTACAGGCTTTAATTTTGGTGATGATCAAAGAAAAAAATCTTACTTTTTACTTTAGCTTCTAAACATTTTTTTAGCTTTAGGTTTTTAAGGCCTCCTTCTTTATCACTAAGTATACCAAAATTAAAGAAATTTGACATTTTGGAGAATTCCTTAACCAAAATATTTACCTTTTCTTTTTCAAAATACATGCACTTTTGAAACAGTCTTATGGCTGTACTTTCTTAGTGCAGTGCCTGAGGCAATGGTAGCTCCCTGAGTGTGGAAATATAATTGTATCTGTTGGAAGGGGATTCATCCCATGGTGTGGATAGAGCACAGTAGATTGATATTCCTTCTAGGAAGAAGATGGCAGATTTGGTCCTTAATCACTCAGGAGAGCATTTTCTGTGGAGTGTGAAAAATGTCAGATCTGTAGAGTGTTTCATCCATCTCAGAGATATTTGTGATTATCAGCTTACTTTGGGGTCCACCATCACTAGCAGTGCAGATTGTTGGTGCTCAAGGGCACCAGTCCCAGTCAGACTGGGACTGCCACAGAGCCCTCTGCTGTTGGAAGTGACCATGGGTCCAGGACAAACTGTACTTCAGTAAAATCCCGGTGATAAAGAGGATAACTTAATCTTCAGGATTGTTTTTTACCATAATTCAAACAAAAAAGTAATTTCTTTGGAACATTCCCCTAGTGTCCGACACCTGCAATGTTGTCACTGAAGTACATGAAATAACAGGAACATCCTGGAAGCACTATTAAAGACACATCCAATTTTCAGCCAGTTTAATTGAATTTTCTATCCCCGTTCCAAGTCCAAAGAAATTAGCACTGTATGTTCCAGCTAAAAGAGACTCCTCGTGATGCTTGCTCTCTGTGGAGATCTGTCTGCTCAAATTTAACGCTCCTCCTCTGTTTGTCTGAGCTGCTTTGGCTACTGCTTTTTTCATGCTTTTGATTTTAAACTGTTATTCCTTTGGCATACTTTTCAGTTCATGCCCTTTGGGTTTTCTGTCACAACCAAGTATTCATTTGGATTTGTTACTGAATGACCTAAGCTGATTCCTGATTTGATTCTTCTCTCATTAATACTTTTCATTATGGGTGATTTTGAAATTTATTCTGATACTTTGGAACATCCACTCTTACAAAGGTTTATTGATTTGTTGAATCTCCTCAGTTTATCACGTTATGTTACTTTTCATTCTTGCAGAATGGGCCGTACATTAGAATCGAGTAGGTTACTTAATCTTCATCACAGTAATATACTATTCTTTTTTCCTTCATATTTGTTTCCTCATTGTGAAACTGAAGATTTCTCTCCCTTTCTTTGCTTGACCTCTGGTATTTACCAGCTGCCCAGGGCTCAGTGGTACGTTTAAATCAATGACCCTGCATGAAGACAGCTCTCAGAGCCAGGCCAAGCCCCCTCTCAGGCCCTTCTTTCTTCCCTCTGGTTGTCTCCTCTGTGTCTCCTCCTTCCCTCAGCAGTATGGAATTCCTGCTCAAATTTCCTTTCCCTTAATTCATTTGGTTCAATATACTGCCAAGCACACAGTGCTTATATTGATATTTATTGCTTTTTTTCCCCTCCCCTCACAAAATTCAGATTTACTTCTAGTGTTTCTGTAAATAAAAAAGGTTAGACTACTTTGTTGTCTTTTGGTGATTTGCCTTAAGCACACAGTGCTTATATTGATATTTATTGCTTTTTTTCCCCTCCCCCCACAAAATTCAGATTTACTTCTAGTGTTTCTGTAAATAAAAAAGGTTAGACTACTTTGTTGTCTTTTGGTGATTTGCCTTGTTTTTAGTGCACTGTATCCATTCCTGAGGCTATCAACCTCTGCTGAATATTTCTTTGCACTCAAGGTCAGTTCCCAGCTTGCTAGAACATAAGTGCAATTACTTTTGGAATTAAGAAAGCTTGGCTAGTCTGGTTAAACACAGTGATTCTTAATCCAATCTATACCATTCCTTTTATTTCACTGGCAGTTGAGAAGGTGGTAGTGAAATAGCTTTTGCAGCAACTTCATATATTTGATTTTATCAGTAAGTCTTAGTTCCCACATCTGATTGCTCATTGGAAAAGCTCAGAAGTAATTCTCTAAATCTAGTGAGTTTAATTTATCCCTGTGTCATAAGTAAGTTCAGCTTGGCACTGGGGGTCTGGTGCAGATAATGCTACTTTAAAGGTTATCTGGCTTTCTGCAGGGTGTTGGAAGCTCAGCTGCAGTGGAAAATAACCAGAATGCAGCCATTGTCTGCCAATGTCATGGGCACCAAGAGATTTACTGGAGGAAGTACAGAGGGAGCCATATACATCAGCTGATGACAGGTGGGGATTGTCTCCCAGGTTGATGGAATCACATCTCACACCTGCAGTATGGATGTGCTGTTTATTTCACCTGCTGGCAGGAAGGGACTGTCTCCTGGCTTGATGGAATCAGCTCTCATTCTTGCAGTACAAATATACTGTAAAGCAGGAGTTGTTTGGGCAAAAACTTATACACACGGGAGGACTTCATGTGCCTGGTTATTTAATTTGATTGCCTTGAATTCATGAGAGTTCAATTGTGTAAATCTGGTGCAGGCTGGGTAAAATTTTATGGATTGTCTCATTTTGCACCAAATCACAGAGTAGCTATGGTAGTGGGCAGGCAAACAATTGCTCTACCTGATGTCTCTGTTTTCTATTTATCAAACTGCTTTTTTCATAATTCAGGTATCTGTGGCCTTTTCCTCCTCACTTGGGATTTGGACTGGTTTCTCAAATTTTGATTTTCTGTCTTCTGTTAATATTTAACTCATGCCATTTCTCTGGGAAATTATTATTGCAACTGCTGAATGCCATTTGTGGTCAAAACAGCATAGTAACATTAATCATATACAGCATCTGTGGTGTCGCTGGCATGCAGAAAAGACATAAATACACTTTCTAGGCTTCACAATCTTGAAAAGTAATTGATGCTTTGTATAATTGTCTGATAGATACTTACAGCTAGATGGCTTCATATTCTTTTACACCCTCTAATTTCTGTAGTCTGTTCATGATCACTTGGATTTAGTGCATACTGAAGCCCTGCTTCCTGGGAAGTGGCTGGACATTGCCTGCTGATGAGAAGTAGAGAATAAATCTTTTGTTTTCATTTGCTTCCACACATGACCTTTGCTTTTGCTTTATTAAACTGCCTTTATCTTGACTCACAAGGGGTTTTTTCCCATATTATTTTCTCCCCCCAGTTCTGCTGAGGAGGGGAGTGATAGAGTGGCTTGGTGGGTACCTGGCATCCAGCCAAGGTCAGCCCACCAAACAAGGATATATTTCTAACTCTTATTTTAGACACATGGTATTGTGCTGTTACCCTCGAAAGCATTGACTGAAATTTCAGCTATGTACCTTACCACTGCCTTGTCTCTTTCCTCCTCTGTTCAATGAGGTCAAAGCTCTCTATGTTTCTATTAAAAAGAACATTTAAGTACAGAGGGAAAAGGATCTTCTAGTAATTTTAAAGATACAATTTTATTTACAAAATAAATCAGAGAAACATTTGACAGGGTATATGCTGATCAAATATGCCTGTGCTTTAATACAGCATATCAACAAGCAAAATGGGAGTTGAAGGATTATTGCATAAAATCACTAATAAATGTCCATACTGAATATGTTGTCTGGAAGAACTTCATGATAACTTTTTAGATTTTTAAACAGCTTGAACAGAACTGAGACCAACTCATGGAAGGTCTTTGTCTGTCCATGTCTGTTTGCTCATGTGTAAATAGGAATAAGAATATTTTCTTCCTCAATATGGTGTTACAGAACTCAATTAACATGCTTTCATTGTCTCAGCAATAAAATGTTTTGTCCTGTCGATCTAAATCCACTGTAAAAGCTACACATGGGCAACAGTAGAACTAGACTCTATGGTATTATTAGAGGCCTAATAATCATAACTCAAATCATAGTTAATTTCAAGTAGAGTGTTACATTTACAGAATAAAAATATGGAGCCACTGTTGTCCATAATTTGAGAAGGGACAATGGGAGAAATGTGAGATTAAACAGTTGCTAAATTATTACCAACTAACACATGCAAACTTTGTCATACTGACAAGGCATTAAGTAGCCTGGAACTATTAAATTACAGTCTTCAAAATGTTTGTGAGAGAGAAAAACAAAAGTTTTTTGGGTTATTACAAAGGAACTTATGTCACTCTTTTTAAGATAGACCTAGTGAGAAAATACACTGATGTGATGTCTGCAGACATGAGTGTTGTTATAACTCTAGTGTTGTAAAATTTGGGCTTTTGATTCATGACACATATTCAGTGTTTCTTCCATATAGTTCTGGAGCTAATTTGATTTAAAACACTGTTATCTGAGTGGAGCATGTCCTAAAAAGCAGAACATAATGGATGTTAAATATTGACTTTTCAATTGGAAGGATATATTCATTATACAGCTGGAGTTAGCCTATCTTAAATGTTCATAAAAGAAAGAGAATCAAAAAGCTAAAGATTCAGTCTTGAAAAGTACCCTTCTTTATATCAGTAATGATCTTCTGACTCTGCTTTTTATTACTTCTACTGCTGTCAACTATCTGATGTTAGAAGCTCTCTTTCCTTTATGGCTTAAATAATGTTAGAAACTTATTTAAAATTGTTGTGCACAATAAACTGTTCTGATAACTGCTGTTATAGGTTTTCTGTCGGTGGCCTCACGTTTTCGAATTTTCTCATAACCAGAAAATGGCCTTGAAATATTTTTCTTCTCTCTTTATTTAAAACTTTCTAGATTATATGGAACTTGCTTTACTCAGTAATCAAATTCCTTTTCTTTTTTCTTTTTTAAATCCCGTTTTCACATAGGACACTTTGAAAACTTGTTGGGCTAGTTATTTATATTTATTAAACTCCACTTGGTTTAGCAGGTAGAGTAGCAGAGAGTGTAATCCAGTGCTACAACTCCTCACATCCCAAGCAGGATAGAGCACTCAGTAGCCTGCTCAGGACAGAGCAGTAGCCAGTGTGGAGACCTCTCAGGCCCTGCCCCTGCTGGCCTCTGTCATTCCCAGTGCACATCTGTTTGCAAATGGGCAATCCAACTATCCTGCTTTGTCTTTACTGGATTTTCTGGCTGTCTCTGTGTTGCAGTGCATATGGGACTCAACCAAGAGCAGGTGCTATGTCCATCTATATATTTCCTGCATTGTCAAACCTATACAGGTTTTAATTTTTGCTTCAGTTCAGGTCATTTTTTGGCTGGGGTGATCACAGTTTGCATTTAGTTCTGACTGGAGAAAAAAATACTGAGACCAGGAGTTTTATTTGATTCTCAGACTTACTTCTGCTCTAACCACCACCATTTGTGTCCATCCTTCTTTCTCTGAACTAATAAATATTTATAGAGTAAAAGATTGGCAACTGTCCCATGTGGCAGGTTAGGGTATTTAGCTGGAATATTCCCTGCTCTACATAGTCCAAAGCAGAGGAATGGTCTGGGTCTCATCTAGGTGCCTCAGCCACACAGCTATTTACTACTTGGGGTTTTCCTGCTATTTTTTCCAGGGCACACATACCACACCAAACTTCAGAAATTGTTCTAGTGGAAGTATAACCTAGGAAACATCCTTGACCAGGTTTAACCTTCAGCCACAGCAGTGCCTGAATATTCAGGAACCCTTCTACCCTTGCAAACAGGCATGTCTTGCATGATGAGAGTAATTGCAACCCTTGATAAATCCCTACAGAAGTGCTTTGCCTACAGTCATTATTTCTATCCTACCTTCAATAGGCCTGAGGCTGTGACCTTCTGTTCAGAGTCTTTTCTGGAAGAAATTAGAAATTGAAAAAAATCAAGGTTTGATTAAAAGACGTAGAGCTGAGTCACTACCAAGGACTGATAACACATATCCCTAACAGTCACTTCCCTTGGCATTATATCAACTTTAGTCAAGTCAGGGTGGGGAGAGGTGGGACATCCCTTTGGGAGGGTGAGTTTTTTAGTTATGTGAACCAGCAGCTATATTCTGATATCTCACATACCAGTTTTCAGCTTAGTGGAGCTGAAAGTTTTTATTTTTTACAGCTTTCCACTCTACTTAGCTTCTTGCTAAGTCATAAAATCTAAGGCACTGCAAAATTTAGGGGCTATTCATGCGCATATAGAGAACTTATATTTGCAATACCCAAAATAAAGGTGGCTTTGCATGACTCCTGTTTAAGCAGATGCTTGAGGATCCCTGCAGTAAGTACAAGAAGGATCATCCATCGTGTCACTGCTTCAGGAGGTGTAATGGATTTCTTTCCTACATCCAGGCATCTTTAAATGCTGATTATTTCTGACTGTCAGTGTGGCCTGTTGTAGCCACAGGTATTGGATATAATTGAGAACATCCATCAGATATCTCTCAATTCTAGCACAGTACTACCCCTGATCAAGATTAAAACTGGGCGAAAAAAGGAAAATTGTGATGCAGCATTTTATCACTGCAACATTTTTTTGGATTTAAGTTTATTGGAGCACTTCAGAGTAATCTATTTGCTTTATCAGTAATTGCAATCATAATAGAAAAAATGGCTTTTAAAGCAACATTCATTTCATTGAGATGAACTGTTTCTACAAAATAATTTCACATTTCTCTAAAATATTCTTGTAAATTTCTTTAATTCATGGGAAGTTCAATTTTTTTTTTCCTTTTTCAGATTCAGGAAGAAAGGAAATTTCATAATATTGACATATCCTTTTTAGGAATTGTACAGTTGAAATTCTCTGGTGAAGAACTTTGTTAACACATTTTGGATGACAGTGAAAATTGTGGCAGAGATATCACAGAAAGAATGAAGCTGTTCAGCACAGTTTGTATGAGAGGGCCTGCCTGGGGACCTGGCACTTTCTGTAGAGATTTAACAGCTCTAAGGATTGATATAATGTTGGACACAGGAATCACAGGACTAAGCCAGAGGCAAAAGCAGGAACCAGGAGGCATAGGCTGAACAGACAGGAGTGGCAACACCTTTGATGTCTGAAAAGAAAGGAACAAGTTCCTTATCCAGTAGGAATGGAAATACATTTAAATAGAAAATAGCAACAAGAAATTGTTAAAAAATAAATGTCCTATAAGGTACGAGCACAAAAACCCCCACTCTCATTTTAAACCCCATGCATCTGTGTGTAGTGAATCTGCTAGAAGTTTTGCTTTCCTTTTTTGAAAAAAAGCAAGCAACAACAAAATTAATAGCTCAAAATAACTGCATCTTTACAGTTACTTGCAAAACAGTAAATAATAACCTCAAGAATATTCATTTTGATGGTTTTTGCCTCTTGGGTAGACTCAGGTGGTTTAAACAAGCCCAGGAAAAGGCAGCCATTATTGTAAACTCCTTGTGTTTGTATGGTATTTCTCCCTAAGTGCTTGTGTACTATTGCTAAATAAACTGTGCTTTAAGAATATTACTGATCTCTTCTCCACACTGCTCACAGAGCTCCAGAGAGAGGGGTTACAGAACATTTTAAATGGAACTTTGTAACCCGGGATATATCTGCATTACCTGGGATATTCCTACTGGTTTTATTTTACTGTTTTTGCTGACTAAAATAGACACTTGCAGCAACATAGCCAGGAGACCAGAAGATTAACATAATTTGGGGGAAAATAAAGCTAAATAGTTTGAAAAGGGAGACAGAACCCCATCCTGAGAGATACTGTGGGATAAGAACTGATTCTTCAGGGACAGTGGGAAGAGGATTACAGTTATGCAGTAGCTGTGGATTTTTTTTTTTAAAACAGTGCTGTATTTCAGTTTTTGAAAAGCAGACGACTTTTTTTCAAAGTAGTTACTGAAACTTTTATCTTGATTTGATTGTGTCTGGGTTTCTTTTATTTGTGAATATTCCAACATTCAGTCTTTGATGTTACCTTTGAGCAGAGCCTTATCAGGTCCTGAAAATAGCTTCACAGATGAAATTTTTTTCTATTGTATTAGCCTGGTTTGAAAAGAACCTAATTGACCTGCTATAATAAAAGATTTGACTTTAAAGTTTGATCCCAGCTTACAAGGGTTTGCATCTCTTGGTTCTGCCTTTTGAACACTTAAACAAGAGACATTTTTCAGTTTCTAAAAGCCTTTTAGCTCATCCACATGTATGGACAGTACCTAATGGACCCTACCCATTTATTCATTGGTCTCCATAGCTGTGAAACGTGATTCTTTTTACATTTTCTATTTTTAGGTCAAAATGAAAAATCCATTTGTCTTATTTAGCTTTTTAAATATTTATTTTATGGTATTTTACATTCTTTCTGCTTTTGCCCGGGGGTATTTCTTCAAAACTCATTTTAAAATGTGCACATGATTGATTTGGTTTTTGAGACAGTCAACAGGAACCAGGTTTCACTTCCTCTGAAACTGCAGAAAAGTGATGGGGCCTTATTAGAGAAAGGGACTATTGCATTTGCCTTGTAAGGAAGAAGAAAAGCTGTACTGAAAAGAATTATCATGATGAAACATGAAAAAGAGTAGGCTGAATTCTTTTTTGGATGTGCTGGCTTTGCAAGGTGAGAATCTGGCCCAAGAATTTTTCTGTCATCTGTAACTTGAGAGAGGCATGAAAAGTGAAGCCAACAACATTTTATTGCCATAGATCTTACTGCCCCAATGGAGAAATGTGATGATTTCTTATTGAGCAGCAGAAATAGGTTCTGTATTTGCAATGCCTCTCCTATTTCCACTCTGCAGGTCTGCATAATCCAACGTGTCAGGTCAAAGGATGGAAAATTTTCTTTCCGGAGGAAGGCAGCGATTGAACTGCTGAAGGCTGATTCTGCAGGCAGTGCTCAGGTGCAGGGGTTTGTGCTCTCTTACACAGACCTATTGATGAGAACTGGAGCTCTGCACTTTACAGATGCTGGGCTGGGGCTGAACAACCCGGCTCCGTGTGTATGCGGTCAAAATTCTCACATCAGTTAATGGGAATTGTGTGAGAACAAGAATTTAGTAAAAAGAGAGAATGGCAGGATTTGGACCTGTACCAAATGCTTAGGAAAAGGCTGTGCTTCCTGCCCTCTCAGTTAGAAGTTGGGTGTTGTGAAGCAGTCAGTAATGCCAAGACAGTTGGCAAGTGAGCAAAACCAAAATAATAGAATTAAAGGAGAGAAGGACTTCTTGCAATTAAAATTGCATGTACTGGCATTTCTAGTATGTGGCAGAGATCCTGCACATTTTACTCCTGAGTAACAAAGAACAGAGCTGTGTATGTCACCATGGAAATGTAAATGGAGTTCCTTTGACAAACAGAGAAATGTTTGCCATTCCTTTATGCTCAGATGAACTGCTCGTAGTGGGATGCAAGAGAAGAATGGGATGTCTGTTACAGAAAAGATATGAACATGCAATTGTAGTACCTTGTTCTACCTTCTGTTAGACTTTCATTAGGAGCTTAAAACATGAAAGGAGAAAAAAAGAGAGTGATTTTTTTCCTAGCTAATTATTTAATACTGTATTTATAGCAGGCAGTAAAAAAATAATAGTGCTCAAACGCGTGGCAAAGAGCACAGAGGTAAAAGTGTAGATTTGTACACTATGCTGCTTCTGCCTGGGATGTCTGTCTGCTTATTTTCCTCAAAAAAAAGGATGGATATTTATGAATGAAAGGAACTTTCAAAAGGGGCGGGAAGCTGTGTTACAATGTTATGAATCTGATTGAAGAGATTTTTTTTGTTTAGTTTTTACGATCAACAGATGTTTGGGAATTTTTGTTCTAATTCTGACTGCATCATTCTTTCCTTGCCTGGGGAATGAGAATGTATAGAGTGCAAGTTTAAAAATTAACAACAACTTATACTGGGAGTTCAAAAATTCAACACTTTTCTAATATTCTGAAGGTATCAGCTTATAATTTTGCTCTGATCCATTTTGAACAGAGAACAAGGTAAATTATATCAAAAACTTTCTGAGTTTTATGTTGTTGCTTTAACATATGTTTGTGCTTGATTTTACCAAATACTTCTGAGTTCAACTCCCACAATGAGTCTGAGAACTCAGTGTCTGGCTCAGATGTTTGGATATTTGAACTAGAAATGTTTTCGTAGATCAGCAAAGGGAGATGGAGTTGCCAAGCCAGGTGCTCTAAAGTCAAATCATAAAGGCAAAGAAAACAGAGAAGGATTTAAATCAAATGCTCTATTTACCTTTTTTACCCCGTTTAGAGTTATGTTTTGTGACTATCACAAGATGAAATAACTTTAAAATCTTCAGCAAGCCAATAAACTTTGCAGTATCCTGTTTTCCCCTTAGGAATAAGGATGAGGTTTCTGCAACTCAGAAAGGAAAATTTTTAATGTCATCTGTTGTTCCTTTAAATTTACTTATTTTAATTTATTTCTAACAGAAATCACCCTGTCACTTCTTTAACCCATCTTCCTGATTTAAAATAATTCACTCAGAGCAGCAATGATGCTTCACCCGGCCTGTTTTGGATGTGGAATCTTAAATATTCTCAAGGAAATTTGTCATATAGACAGAGTGCTCTTTGTAAGTTGCAGAATATATTTTTTGAGTAAAGATAATGGGAAAAATTAATGGAAATCATGAGCAATCTGAAGATTTTCTAATAACAGAAAAGGTCAGTAAATTAGTAATTGCCTCTGAAATATAATCATAATACTGCCTAGTGACTTAATTGCCTTATTAAAATATGCTCAGGAGTGACAATTAGAAGATTCTTTATGCATTATGAATTAAGTATCTTTTTTCTTTTATTTGGAAGAAATTCACATTTAGGAAAATTAAGAAAATGCAGGGTATTCAAAGATAGTAATAATCATATCATTTCTGTAGATATCAGGTGAAAAAAAAGTAAGCTAAGGTGATGCTCTTTGCTTCCTTGGTACTAAAATGCAACTGATTTTGAAATTAAAGTGATGCCAGACAGCAACACTTCACATTCACTTGAGACAGACAATACCCAAGTGTGCCTCCTGCTTTTAGGATTTGTTACTACAAGGACATAAAACAGCATTAGGTTTATGGTGCTTTGATGCTATAGTGAGTGACTTGGGAATAAGAGGATTAAAAGACAACAGGCAGTAGGAGATTGTAGCTTTTAACTCTTCCCAAAATGGTGATGAAGAGCTGGATACAGAAAAATTAGATTTAAATTCTTCCTTGTGCCGTTTATGAGATAATGCCATTCATTATATTTAATAATAGATCTACTTCTGTTGTATAGATTTTTACTTAAGGATTTGGTAAATCTGTAAATCGACCATGACAGCATACAATTTTTCACTGTCTGCAGACAGAGGCTGTGATCCAGGCCACAGGTACCACAGGAGCTGGCCAGGAGCTCATGGATCCTGGCCATCCCTCCCAGCAGGGAGACAGCAGGAGCAGGTAGGAAACAGTCACACATTTAGTTCATTGCTAACAGGACACAATAAAAGTTCATTATACCTCTTGCTATGACCTGGTGAAGAGAAGTTTTAGCACAGTTCCTCTTTTTTTTTTTTTTTTTTGGGCAAAGCTTTTCTGCTTTGCCTCACTGCTGAGGTCAGACTTGGATGTCTGCTTTTAATTTATTTTCACTAAATCTCACAGGTGCTTTCATTTTTTGTGAAAGAAAGGTACCTGTCAGGTAAGGACTGGTTGTGCAGGTCTCCAAAGAGATGAATTAAACCTGGGGCACACAGAGGCACCTGAAAACCACCAGTTTTAAAGGGGATGTGACACTTGGTTATATGAACTCTGTTCTACCAGGGGTCAAAAATGAGCTTCTGGCTGTAAACAGCCTTTGAGGAGAGACAAGAAAATGAGTCCATATGAGCCCAGAATTGCTGCGGGTGCATAAATGCCCTAATTTGAGATACAATTCTGTATCATAATCATCAAAATAGAGTAAAAATGTATTTTTTGGTTGCCTAGAACAGAGATGGTAAGTGGTGTTTCTTGTGTTCCAGGGGAATTACTCACATAGAAATAATATGCCAAAGATTGGGCTTAGATTAAAAGAATTTTAAGCATAACAAAGAAGCCATCCCCATCTCTCTGTGAATAAACTGGTAGTTTGAACATAGTTCCTGGGATACTCTTGTCATATCATAAAAATTAATGGAGTTTATACCAGCTGCATTTCAGCTGTCAGATTCACCAGGGAAACAGTGATTTGCAAACTGAATCAGTGCTTGGTCCAGACTGGAGAGTGCTCCTGACTGACCCAGTGTGGGCTCAGATCATTGGTCCCTAAGGGAAATCTCACACTGCAAACTTTGACTGCAAGTTTGGTGTCTGTGTACAGAAAAATGGAGATTTTGGGGCTGTCAGTCAGGCACCATTCACAAGGAAAGACTTCATTTCAGAAAGGGAGAGAGGCACCTGCCCAGAACAGTCTGCTTTGGAAAGACAAAGAGAGGAGCCAGTTTTGTGCATTGTCTGCTAGGCAAGAATACCCTGAATGAATCAATGGCTTGGCTTTCTGTTAATTCTGAGGAAGGTGGCATTATCACATGAATCTTAGCAAGTTTGGCATGGGTTCTTTTTTTCAAATATGAATCCCAGTGGTATTGTATTCAAAAGAAATAGCAAGACAGCCTGTATTTCAAAACACCATTTTCAGCTAAAATCTCACTCTAGGCAGAGTAAAAGAAAGGATTCAGTAATGAAGAGGAAAGTACAGAGATGGAAGAACTCTAGCTTTCTCAAAAACCTCTAAAAAGACTCCACTTATGAAAGCTGTCTGTATCAGTTTTGATAACATGGCTCTCGAGGACATCTAAAATCTCATGAAATATATGAGAGTCCAGAACAGAAATGCTCAAGAGAAAAACTAGAGCAGATTTTTCTAGGAAGCACAAAAGAAAAATTCTAACATAATCTTTTTAATTTTCTAAAGAAAAGTTTTAGCTATCTTGATAAAATGGACAGCCATGCTTGTAGGAGACCTGCTGAATTGTTACTGTTATAATTAAGATTGGTAATAATATTATTACTATGGATAATAATAATAATTGCCAGAAAATCAGGTATTGATCTGAATATTGATGAAGCTAGACATAAAAGTTATACTACTAAGAATACCCTTTTACCCAACATTTTCTAGAACATTAGAAAAGGCTCATTAATCAAATGAAGACTTTAAATTTCAAAACACAATATTAATGCAGAAATAGAGCACAAGCAATTCTCTGTTTGCTGTGTTCTCTTAATGGGACCTCCCTGCATTTGTAGGCTGCCCATCAGCAGGGTAAGAAGCAGCACAAGCACACAGCTCATTTCCCAGCCTGTTCCTACCCAGTATCAGAATTATCATGTTCAGCACGGCTTTGCTGGTGTAGACAGGTCTGTGAATGACAATTCAGGAAGCTTGAAAATCCTCAGTGAAGTAGACAGCTGGAGAACTTGTCACAGAAAAATTACATTAAAAGGTTCCAATTCACCAAGTCTTTTTTCCCATGTGCTCAAACATCTGGAATACAGAAGAGCTCTCTGTATGTATGTACGTAGCCAGACAAAATGTTGTACAGACTTCTACCTACTAGAAATTGGTATATCATTTGTTGAGTTTAGATGCCCAAGGGACACTCTACAGTCAGGAGCTGACAGGTACCAAGGATCTACAAAGATTTATAAAGAAGAGCTTGAAAAATGCTTAAAAATTATGTAACAAAAAAAGAATAATATATAATTAACTGATTCTGTTCTGATTTACCTCTGCATACATCTGAGGTAATTTATGGCAATCATAGCAGAATTCTAGATTTGTATTTTGACTAAGTTTGAGTAATGCAGCAGATACTGATAATGCTATAAAGTTCTAAACCTTCCTTTTAGAAGTTATTAAAAAATAAAAAATTCTATATGTTATTCACCAAGAGATGTTAATGTTGTTACTTTTCAAAAGCTTTTTAACTAATTTTGCAGTTTAAAGTACTGATTCACAGATAATCACTAATAAAATCGAAAATACAGCACAGTATTCTTTTATGGTGCCTGCACTACCTAGCAGTGCTCTTCACAAAGTATTCTTGTCTGATAAAAGATACCACAACTAAATTCATTCATAAAATTAGGTTTGAGCAATTTTCTTGAATCTCTTCTACTTTCTGGAGGGGTCATGACTGCACTAATGAAGGTTAAATAGACTGAGGAATGATTGGTAGAATATCTGTGGGAGACCTCAGAAATGTGTAGCTTATAGAAAAAGCATTATAGCACCTACCACATCATCTGTCATATCAGGTGAAAAAAATCTTCCTTCAATTCCCCAGGCATTTCAAAGATAATTACTCTAAATACAATGGGTGAAGAATCCTATTAGTTACGAGTCAAGTATTCAAGCTTGTTTTTTTTCCTCCTTCTGTTTTATATTTGGCTGGTTTTTCACCATCACTTTTTAAAATGTACAACTGTGTCGAGTCCTATATTGAAATTACAGTTGAAACTGAAGCCACAGGAGCATGTAGGACATGCAGTGCCCCAGGTCAGTTTGCTATGCATGAGCAGGACAGCAGGCAAAGAGCCTTCTTCTGCCAGAGGCTGGTCCAGGCCCCATCTGCATCCTCTGGTGTAAAGATCAGTGCTAGGACTCCCTGAGCAGAAAGTAAAAAACTTTGATGTGTCCTTATATTTGTAAAGGACAGATATAAGGACACATTACAGACTTGTCTAGACTTGAACTGAGGAAGGACATGTTGTGCATTGTGAAAATATTTCAGCAAATATGGAGTCATCCTGTGAGAATTTGAGACTGGGCATGTTGACTGTGTGCAGAGTACAGTTAGCTTAGAAGTGAGCATCTGAAGGAAAAGAATAATTCATGATTGCCATCTCTTTGCAAAGCTGAGTTAAAGGTTAATACCAAAGTTATACATTTTGCTATTTTAGCTGTGGCTGTGAACCTACAAAAATTGCTTTGTGTTAATGGAAAATCCCATGACAGACTAACAACAGACTTGACTGTGGCTGGAGGAGATTGACTTCTTGCAGAAAAAACGCCTATCAGGGATCCAAACTAAAACATGAGGTTTGCTCGTGAAGAAGGGATGCTTGCCTATGTTGGCATGAAGCTGGTGAGGTTAAGTACCTGGGATGAGCCCAAGAAATGCTCATCAGTCCTGAGAACCTGGGATTTTATACACTGTATTTCCACTGCTAATGGATGTGGTCATTTGTTGTTTAAATGCTTTTCTGGCCAGTATACATATCTCCCAAATGGGAGAATGCCAAAAAGTGCTTGAATTCAGGTGGACAGAGTCCATGGTTATATGCAGGGTTCAACAGTTTCTCAGCAGTTTTGACATTTCTTCCCAGAAGAGACAGTTGGCTAGGAGTGAGGTCTGAAAGCTCAGAAAGGAAGCACATCCAGCTAACTGCATATCCTTAACAATCTCTTCAGGTGCTCTCTGCAGTGTGTGTTCTGCCTGAGTGCAGATCTTCAAGTCCTAAATTCTGTTACACCTGAGGTTTTCATCAGATTAAAGAAAACCCAATGTTTCTCTTGCCCGGAGCAATTATAGGCCCAAACTTTTTTAAGAGACTGACTGATGATGATTCTTTTCTCTGTTGGTAGGAAAGTCATAGACATTAAACCACCATCAACCTTTAGGTCAATTTGTTAGGGAAGACACACAAAATTGGTCAAAAAGGGTAGCCAAGCAACTTGAAATCGCTGATGCCAAATCAAAATCCTTCAAACTCAGATGTTGAGCAAAATAGTCACGTTGGAAAGCAGTCATACTAGTAGTAAAGAATTCAAGAGGAATCATATTAAAAATAGGAAATATATTTGTAGCAAAAAATAGAAAGGTAGCAAAACATGAAAAAGTGAAAGTCATATAGCAGTACAACAAGAGTGAGAGTTTTAAACTCCAGTAACATATGGCTGGAGAGCTGGAGCTACTCAAAATGTAAAATCAGACACCCTAGAGACTAAATGTCTAGAAGAGATTCTGATTCTGGATAAATACACCTTTAATCAACATGAAGAGATGAGAAATGAAAATCACCAGGCAGCAGCCTGTCTCCATCAGTATGATGAGCACACTTGGTAGGTGCAGTGTACTTCAGATGCCAGGACACAAACACTCACCCAGAGCTGTCATAGACTGACCAGTGTCACAAAAAGAGGCCATGCAGGAAAGCCCTTGGAGAACCCATTAGCAAGCAGGAGGCATTAGCAAGGCAGTCACAGCTCCGAAAGGGCACTTGGACACAGCAGCAAATGGCAGGAGGAGAAAAGACTGTTTTCCACCCCATTCACTTCCATTGGCAAGGAGTTATTGAGGCAAAGGGAACAATCATTAGAAGTGACCACATCCTTAGGTCAAAATAGCTGATTCCTTGATGAACTCAAGTGAGCAGAATCTTCTGCTAAAACTTTGCAGTCTCTGGCACTTGCAGCTGATCAAATCTACCTGATAACATCTGCATCATATGTAATATTTTCGACAGAGAGCAGAATTTGTCAGAAACCTTGAATGCTTTAATTGTATACAGGAGACTGGCAGGGAAGGGCTGAGGGCTCAGTGTGTCCCAGTTTACTTGCTATGAATATTTTGAAGTGCATTTCTCCTCATGGCTTTGAGACACTAAATGCGATCTATATGAAAAATGCAAAATATTACCTTCCCCTTTCACTGTTTTGAAAGTTGGAGGAGTGAGAGGAGCTGTAGGGGGAGCTGTGGCAGGAGGGTGGTGTAGAGGAAGATCATTGGCATCAGCAGGATGGATGTTATACACTTGCTAATGGTTTGGACCCCTGATCCCAGGTTACAGAGAGAGCACAGAGGCTGTAATCAGAAAAGAGAGCAATTCCTTTGAATTTGAGTGCCCTTCATCTCTGTCATCCAACATATTTTCAGTTTCTTCATTAGATGTGCATAAAGCTAGTAGTGAAAGGCTCAGTTGCTTTTAAAAGCTTTGCTAAGCAATTTGGTTTTGGAAAAAAATAACCTCTGAAGTAAATAAATAAATAAACCTGACAAATGTGTTTTTCCATAACTCTGCAGAACTGCACATCACCTGCTGGCACTTCTGAATTCAGTGTGCTGCATATCTAATTGTTTTTGCTCTCCTGTATTTTGTTTCCCTTTCAAAAGCTTTTCCTACTTCAATTGGTAAAACATCTTGTGGGCAATTCCTCTGCTTGCAGCCTTGCCTGGCACATTGTTTTTCCTTCACAAATATTATAAGGAAATAGAGAATGACTGTCTGGGATGATATAGGTTTTTTTGTTGCTTTTACATGTGGAGAGACTTGTGTTGTAAACCAGCTACCACCTGTTTTCTTCTGAAAATGAAAAAGCAGTTTCTTGGTTTTTTTATAAAATGCATGAGACATCTAATTAATTTTGCTTGTATACACTCATTTACATAATAAATCCTTATAAAACTACATACTGAAATCTTAACCAAAACCCTCAGTAACCCATTAAGACTTTGTCTGTGTTTAATATATTTTCATGATTTGGAAAGGGAGGAGGTGTATAGTGACACACTGTGATACTAAAGTCAAGTTTTGGAGTGACACTTCCTTTGCAGCACTGTGCACAGTGCCCTCCTAGGTCAACTCTTCTCAAATCTTTCACCTTTAGTGTTGGCACCATGGAGTTGTTCTCTTGCAGACGGGTTGGGCACTATTGCTTCCAGCATTTCTACATGTATTTCTCCCAGAGGACTTGGAGTTCGACACACATTGGCCTGTAGAGACTTAAGAGGGTGTACTCCACCTCCAGCTCTGCAAAATCAGTGGGATCTGCTGTAGAAGGTTTAAAGGCTTGTTGACAAATTTTGAAATCTGGAGTTTTCACTCTTCACTCTT
This sequence comes from Haemorhous mexicanus, assembly GCF_027477595.1. Classification (NCBI taxonomy): domain Eukaryota; kingdom Metazoa; phylum Chordata; class Aves; order Passeriformes; family Fringillidae; genus Haemorhous; species Haemorhous mexicanus. The sequence continues at coordinate 11,365,699 of NC_082353.1, forward strand.
TCACTCTCTATCCATCTCAATGCACAAATCATGTTTAAAAAATGTTGCTACCTTCTGCTCCATCAAAATATTGCAAACTCTTTCTATACTGTTTCAGCAAAGAATTTGTCATATTAAGAGCTATAAGACATTTCTGTCTCAAACACCCTTCTGCCTTGATCGAGTAGGTATCAACAATTTAGTTAACAATCAGTCACAAACACAGAAAAAAAAAATATGGGAGGAAGGCAGTATGGCACTCAAGGCCAAGCACAGATAGATGGAGTTTAATCATCTCTGGAGCCTCTCTGGGGACTGTGAAGGATTTTAGAGAAGGCCATATGTGACTGTTAAATTGGCTTCAACAAATCAAAATTATCTGTAGCAAAACTTGATTTTTAAATCTATTTTTTAATCCAAAGCACTCAAATTTCAAATAAAACAAGTGGAAAAGAAACTGTCATTTTTAGGACAGAAAGCTGTTTTTTTCATAGAAAGTAACTGCTTCCTACATGGTTTTTTCTGAAACTGTTACTCTCCAATTAAAAAGATTGCCAATAATGAAACATAATCTAAATTAAGTCAAATTCTCTTGTTCATTTAAATCCTGAGGTGGTGCAGTATCGTTCTGACCAGGTCTGAGCCTCAAACCTCTTCAAAGAGCCACTTTACAAAGGAAGAAAAGTTTGGTTCATGTCAAGTGACTAGATTTCATCAATTCTTTCTCCTTCTTGGGTTCTAAAGGACCTGTGGTTTTTATCTGTTTTATCTCCAGTGGCTAATTCTCTGAGCGCATCCCCTACTCTCTCGCCCTCTGTGCGTTCCCATGTCTCAGTATTCCCTGTGGCTGAGGGATCTGGGGGGCTCAGCCCAGGAGGGTCAGGGGAGACCTTTTCACTCTCTACACCACCTGAGAGGTGGATGTCAGTCTCTTTTCCCAAGTTACAAATGATAAGATGAGAGGAAATGACCTAAAGTTGCACCGGGAGAGGTTCAGATGGGACATTAGGGAAAAGATTCTTCACTGAAAGGGCTGTCAAGCATCTGAACAGACTGTCCAGGCAAGTGGTGGAGTCACCATCCCTGAAGGTAAAAAAATGTCATGTACGTGTGGCACTTTGGGACATGGCTCAGTTGTGGACTTGGCAGTGCTGAGTTAATGGATGGACTCAATGATCTCAGAGGTCTTTTCCAACATAAACAACTCTATGATTCTGTGATTCCACCCTAAATTAATTCCAACAAGGTAACTGGTTAATTATGTATTTCTAACCAAACACTTGTGCAATTTCAGAGGTGTATTTTTCCCAAGGTGGTCATAAGTTGCAAAGATAGTTAGCACTAGGCAATTACCATTTTGAAGAATAGATGTTGTCACCATTAAAAGTGGGTACTTAGAGCATATAGTAGCAGTGTCACATTCATCACAGCATCTAAGAGACAGGATGCTTAAATGCAGTGAGAGGGCTGTTAATGCAGAAATGTTTTAAAACTGCCATCAGATCTCTTGTAGTCAATACTGGTACTTTACATAAAAATTGCCTGCACTGATGATAAGGTAACTTGTCTGAGCTCAAATCATTGGAGAACAATCAAATATGATAAATGATTGCCAGCTGCTGCCATTTTCAAAGCAGAGACAAAGAGCTGAGATAATACAACTAAGACAATTCACGGGAACTTCAAAGGAGCAACCCCTCCAAGTATTGTGTCATCCCTGACACTCAGTCAATGTAAATGATACCTGATTTTTATAGGCAGTAACAGGCTTATTTTCAATACACCCAAAATCATCTCTCTATATTTAGTAGAAACCATCTATATTAAAAAACAGCATTATATATCTAACTTGTCCATAATTATTATTTAGAATGCTTATTATTGAGACTGCCATAAAATATTATCAGACCATTTGTAGTGAGCAATTGCAGTTGTTGGTGACAGTGTTCATGGTCAAGGGGGCAGAGCACTGTAACAAAATCATGCCTCACTGAACTTCAAATTCAATGTATTAGCAGAGTGGGTACATAAAACAAAGGATAATTTTTATTTTATAATAAAAAATTGCTATAAATATTGTATGCTTTTATATTCAGGAAATTTCCATGAGCTTACATGCAGCAGTGCAAAAATATACCTAATTTTTTTCGATAAGAAAGGAAACACCTGTTTGGGGACCAATTAAGAACTTCATAGAACTATCAGTCCTAATTACTAAATAGCTACAGGATTCTCATTTAAGCAAAATCAACCATACTTGAAAACTAAACTTAGAATGTAAATGATGCAATCATTCATAATTCATTCTGCCAAGCACACAAAAGCAGAGCCTGCAGTAGGCTGGTTTTAAATCTTTTGTGCAGATTAATACAGCCAATACTAAATCTAAAAAAGCTGTTAAAGAGAAATAGATCTTCTAAGGGTACTATTTTTTATCCAGCATTTTATTACTAATCTTAAGCTTGAATACATCTGCTTTAGAAGCAAGACTTACTTACTTACAGAAAAGGTAAAGGTATAAACAGTCTCTGTTTGAGAAGAGTAATCTACATTTTCTGCTCAACAGAAATATTAGCCGCTCGTTAAAGAATGTTGTATGGCCATTTGCAAGACTCATACTTGCTTGTAACTATTCAGTTAAATCTTAAATCTGGCAGTCGATAATGTCTACTGCCCATACATTAGTGGAATCAATGATCCAAGGTAATCCAAGGATAATTTCTCAGGCAAGCTAACTGAGGGCAAGACCTCAAGATCTCAGGTGCAGCTACAGCTCTCCTGGGGATGAAGAGAAGACTTTAAATATCCATCCTTGATTTGCAGGTCTCAGCCCTTTTGCAGGCTAGAATGACCACACAAATTAGTTGCCCAAGCTCAGGGTACTGTTGCTGTTACCTTTATCATGGAAACTCACTAGAGCAGGTGAATATCAGCTCATCTTACATGGCATTTTTATGTGAAATCACTTTTTGCACATAAACAAATACCACCCTATGCACACATAGATATTAACCCCACAGGAAGTTGGTTAATTATTACAACTTATTCCAAAGCAACAAATTGTAGTTGTTTAGACAATAACAACAGTGACAATAAAAATAAAATAAAACATATAGGTTTATAGTGTTATTCACTTATCAAAGTGCAGATTTTAGCTGAAGCTGAGCGATTCAATTTATGGTGTTTCTGTGTACCTGTACTAAATACTTTCTAAGCTACTGTTAATCCTATGAGTAGCTTGGGAAAAAGTTGTAGAATAAATTATATTTATAAAACTTAGTTTGTAATTTCTTGAACCAATTGTGAGATTCTCTTTGCCATCACATTCTTTATCAATTATTGTGGAGAACACAAAACTGAGCCTGCTCATTGGTCTCAAATTCTTAGTTGATGTTGTAAATATATATAAATATACTGTATTTCTGTACATATAATAATTTTATATTCCACCTATGTGATCTATTGCTTCAGAAAATATTATTAAATTCCCTGTGCCTTAACCTTTGTTTGACAAAAAATATTACACTCCTTCAAAATCACTTTCCACAGCCATTCCTAGCAATCAAAGACTATACAATATAACCTCTCCCTAATTTCTGTCTTAGTCGACAAGCTATACAGTTTCATGAACCCATTAAAAATCCTGTGGATTCTGCACTATCTCACCACTGGGACTCTGTTTCTCCCGTGGGACAGTGTCCAAGCAGGAGTCGATGGGATCCATGCTGGGCTGGCAGTCTCAGTGATCCATGTGAGTATAGCACTCACAGGGATGGCTGAGTACATACTATCCTGAACCATCTCTTCACCATTAAAGCTGATTTAGGACCTTCTGCTAACTCTTGTTTCCTCCTGATTGTTCAGCTTCAGTCTGTAAAATCATGTATTGCTCCCCTCCTTTTATTCACTCTGGTAAATCACATTAAATGGGGCTTTCTGCAGACGGTCACTGTGGGAGTTCATCTTTGGTTGAAGATAGATGGTAAGAAAGGAAGTTTGAAATTTCAGCAAACCTTGGATTCTTGTCCCTCCTGTCATACTGAATACCTATATATTCACTCAAGCTTTTACTTGAGTTGAGGTTTGTGAAGAGTTGAATTCCCTAGAGGGTGTGCTGAGATTTTTAATTTAACACTCATTACTTCACGGAACACAATGCATTTGCATTTACAGGGCAGGAAAATAAATGTTTAAATGGAACTTAATCCCATCTTTTGAAAATCTGCAATTTATTTCAACTCTCTTACTGGTCACTTTGGATTTCATTAAAGAATGATAGCATGAAAAAATAGGAAGCCACAGTATTCTTTCATAATTTGAAAATATAACATTACAGGTAATCGAATATAATTGTCCAGAGATTTAAGAAAGTGTTTCTACAGACAATAATTATCTAACAAGAAAGAAAACCCCATTGTACACTCAGAAGGGTTAAAGGTGAGGAAGTGGGAATACAAGTTATGCTATGCAATCAAATTCTTGACATAATTGCATTTGTCTTTGTGTTTTGTGTGCAAAACCACATTAAAATGTTCTAAGAGTAGTATTTACTTTAAAGAAATCTCTCTGCACGTGTATTAGGAAACATGAAAGAAACTATGTAAAAGTTCAAGCCTTCAGCATGTTTAACCATTTATGAGTAGTTTATGAATATTTTATTAACTGTTACTTGAAAGAACAACAAAAGTGCTGCCTGCCAATTCAGAGAAAGTAAGTGATCTTTAGTTTAATGATTTAACACATATAAGCTTTATGAAATGTGCTTGTTGCTATGTTACACATGCATTTCTCTGACAGAATAGATGGGAAGGTAACAGGATGCACATGGCATTCTTTTGCATGAAGAATTTCATTCCTTTTGGATCATTTTGACTCTGTCTAACTTTTTTCTTCTACAGGCTTAGTTTTCTCCCTTTACTCTTTTTTACTGAATAGTATTCTTTGCTCTAGGAAAAAATGCATCCAGCAATTGAATCATCCCCTTTCTGAAAGTGAACAACCTTGTGATGCACTTTTTGAAAGTATCTGTTGCCTTTACCATAGTTGAACTGTGACATATTTTGAAAGATTCTGAAAAAAGATTACTGTTTCTGCCAGTGGGAAGTGTTTTGTGGATGCAAGAGCTGTACTGAAAATTGAGCTCAAATTCCTACTATTCAGAGTATTTTTACCTCTTTGTATATCAAACACTATATAATATAACATTACCTCTCCCTAATTTCTATCTTACTCTGCAGGATACACACTTTCATGAACCATTCATAATAATAATAACTAACTGTGTCATAGTGGTTGTTATTTTGACTATGATTGTTTTAAAATGTCAGGTAAGTGTAACAGAATGTGCTGTTTGTGTAGATTCTGAAACAAATTCTCAGTAAAGGAGTCAAAACTGAAACATCAAATCATTTGTATGATTAACACTAAAATCTGATTGGAATCTAAGAGATATAATGTTGATAGGAAACCATCAGAGAGGATGACATATAATAGGATATTTAAATGTAGAGACAACTCAGAAGAGAAGAAGCTGGAGATGTAATAGATGAATGTGTTAGCTAGGACATGGAATTATGAAGAATGATATTTGAGACACTGAAATGGCAAGTGTAGATAGAAAGTTCAAGGGAATGTGTCTATTTCCAATGTGATGCCAATAAGAAGAAGTAATGAGGGAAGGCATATTTAAATTACAGGCCTAAGAAATCTGCCATTCCCACTTAAGAGTATGGAGATCCTGAGAGTTTCTGCTTAGAGATTAGATTGTCTGTGGGACAATCTGTTTCCTGGTTAAAGCAGAGGAGGTTTTGTTTGGTTTGTACTACTATAAAGACAAAAATATAGGCAGTGCAAAAACAAGGTCAGCTACATTTTGCAGGAAAAAGATCACGTCAAAAACCCCACACAGTGTAAAATAGATACAGTGCCACCAAAAGAAGTCTAGGCAGGAGGACTGGGACAGAGACACAAAGAGCAATTCAGTGCATCTTCACTCAAGAGAAAGAAAATAGAAATGCATATCTGTCATGAGTCATGAGGCAAAACTAAGGACTTCATATACCACTCCAATAACCATAAAAAATTAAAAAAGGGGGAAAAAAAGTGAGAATTTCAAGGAATAAGAGGATATCTGCCATATGACTTGAATTGCTTCACAAGCTCTTGATTTAAATGCTCTGCAGGAAAAAAAGGCTGCTATATTTGCAATTGAGTTATTAGATCACAAACCAATTCAATTTCAGCTGAATCATGGGACCAGATGCAATATGAGCCTCAGAAATATTGATAATATTAGAAATATTACACTAGAGAAATGTAGCTGAGAGCTGGTGATACACAGTATGTGTACTGTGAGTCCTGTAAGCAAAAATAAGCCGTTAATAAGAAATCTGTGAAACAAGCAACATTATCTCTCAGCATCTGTAACAGCTGACAGGCAGAAATACCTTACTGAGCAACGGTGTAGCATAAAGAGCAATTTGCCCAACAAGTGCCATCAAAAGTACTTCAAACTGAAATATTGAGGACAGCAGCATTGATAGAGATCCTCCTCTTCCAGCAGCCCTAGGAAAACAATTGAAGAAGAAACATGCATATCTCCAAAGGGCTTGTTACATATCAGAGCAGCACGGCATGGGTGTGCCTCCAAACAGCACTGACAAAGTCTTTTGGTAAACTAGACATGGGCATTGGCTCAGAAACTCTTAATGCTGAAGAACAGCATTTCTCACAAACAACCTCTTAGGGTTCTTGCGAGCTTTGCCAACATTCAGGAGTGACTATAGTGTGGTAAGTTTTACAGGCTCTCCTGTCATCTGACAAAGTCATCTTCATCTTGTGGTAAGTTCCTCCAAAGCCAAGTAGCTATGATTCCAGGAAGTATCCTAGTTTACACCAAACTTGGTATAAACTGAGTGAGACATTAAGATCAGAGCAGGTAATAGCTTTTATTTTAGGAAAGTGAAAGGGCAAGGAAAAAAGTAATGCAGTGCTATGACATCAAATTACAGTGACTGCTAACTAAGAAAAGGGAGAGCACAAGGCTGAGTGGAGAAAAGCTGGTAATAAGCTTCCCTACTTTGGAAAATTTCTTTGTGCATCCAAACCTTAAGAAAGCTACCAAAAGAAGTTATCACAGCAAGAGTCAAAACCACCTTTACCCTCTGGACTTAGTTCCCTTTCTTATTAGTGATTCCTACCCACATTCCCATATTTGGGACCAGTGTTCTCCACCAGGCTGCAAAGCAGGGTTCCTCCTGCCTCACTGGCTGGAGCGCTGTTGAACTCCATGTGGAAATAAATGTTAGCTGAGAAGTATGAGCAGGACTTTAGTTCCCTGGTTCTTACCTGAGAGGAGATCTGATCTAATTCCTCCTTTAGTTAATGTTATTTGTACATATTGAAAAACTATTGGCAGGAAAATATTCTTCTTTTCTCTTTCCTTGCACCCCCAAATAACTTAACAAGTTAGTAGATGACAATGAGAGTTGAAATTCACTCAGGCAGAGAACAGAACGAGATCTGAATCTCCTTCATGCTTCAAAATTTACCTAGCCTTTAAAGATACTAGAAAAGGGAAGATTGATGAAAATTACCCATTTGTGAATCTTTTCCTGAAAAGGGACCAAGAAACTGTTCTACAAAGATAATCCAAATCTGTTAAGTATTTGAGGGGACTAAGTGAAACTGCATCTTTGTTGAATTTAGTGCATGAAAAAAAAAAATCACCCACCATTTATCTACAATTTTGTTTAAAGGGAGCAAAGCATAAATTCCAGGCAATTTAATAACTGATTTTATAAGACAGACAAATGCTCACAACTTGAAGCAGATATTGTCAAGAAGAAGCAAGAGAGGGGGAGCATTCTCTTTTCCAGTAAGGAATGTTCAACTGAGATCATGTGTGGGACAGAAAGGGAAGTGCAAAGAGTACAGTGATTGACAGTGAGTAGAGATTTCTGCCCCATGTGGTCGCAGTGTAATTGTACAAAGGAGACTGCACGATACAAATACACAGGCTGACCTGGCTCCAGGACATTCACACAAGTATTGTAGTCAGAAAACTGAAAGGTGCTACTGTCTGCCAAAGTGCCCTGCTCAGACAGTGTTGCACTGCAGTGAAATGCGATGATTTCCTGCCAAACGAGTATTTCAGTGTAAGAAATCTGACCGCTGTACCCTCAATGCCTTCTGCAGAGTCAGTGGGAAAGGCAGCCAAGAGCTGGGTGGTGATGGCAGGAGGGACAGAAAAGGACCCCTGTGGCAGTGCAGGACCGTCACAGCACACGGAGGTCTGTAACAGCCTGAGCCGGAGCTGCTGTGCTCCGGACAGGATTGTCTGTCTCCTCTCCAGCGCCTGACGGCCCCGCCAGCCCCCCCCGGCCATTCCAGCGCTGTCCTCCTCCACAGGGCAGGGGACGCAACGAGGGGAAACGTCGTGGATCGAGATAAAACCAAGAAGATCACTGACCAGTTGCTCCCATAGGCAAAGCTTGATTTGGGAAAAATAATTTACTTTATTGCCAATTTAAAATAGAGCGGAACAAAGCTCAAAACGTCCCCCCAACCTTCCCCCTCGGAGGAACCTTCACTGCCTCGCCCTGATCCTTCTATCTCCTCCTGCCCTGAGGGGTTTCCGTGAGGGGCTCAGCCCTGCCCTGGGGGGGCCGCTGGGGTCCAGCCGGGACTGGCCGAGTGCAGCCGGGACAGCCCCGCTCGCCTCACGGCTGCCCCGCACCCGGAGAGGGACATCTGGGACCGAGCGGGGTGCGCAAGGCAGCCGGACAAGGTAAGCACAGCCGGGGCAGGGCCGAGAGGTGCCAGGGCTGCGTGGGGGAGCCGGGCTCCTTCCCATCTCGGCAGCCCCCCGAGCACTGCCACCAGGTCAGTCCTCCTGGCTGGGTCTGGTTCGTGGTCACAGTGACGATGAAATTGGGTGCAGTTGCAAAATAATGGCCGACGGTGAGTCCACTCCCAAAACCAAAGACAGAACAGGGACCCTGAGTGCTTCCGCTGCCTCGGAAAACTAGGAGGAAATAAGGTTTGGAAACCTGAAAAACGCCACCAAGAATTAAAGCAGCAAAAATACTGAGGGCAATTGTTCCGCACAAGTAATCGCCCAGTGTCAGACTGAGCCAGCACACGGGTTTTCATGGCAGAGCGAGAGAACAGGCTGAGAAGGGCAGCGGGACAGGCTGTCCCTCAGGTGGGCTCCGGGCGGGCAGGGCTCAGCAGAAGAACAAGTGACAAAGGCTGTGGCCCTGGACCTGCACCTGCCACTGATGGAAAAGGAAGGAAAGAAAGTTTCAGAGAAGATATCAAAGTCAGTTCTCTTGCTTATGGCTGGAAGCGAAGCTGCTGTTGCAGAATCTGAAAAACAAAATTTGCACTACAGGACTGTGAGAAAAAAAAAACACACCAAAAACCAGTACATAATAGTGTCCTCATCCCCACACAAGTATCACTTTCCCCTGTAGCAAAGCTGCTACTTATTTGTAGAGGAACCTGTACCTGCAGAAGGGTGTGATGTTTTCCTTAATAGATTATGCGTGAAGATAAACTGCAAAATAGTTTCTAACCTATATGCTTTAGTTTGCACTATTTTCCAAAGAGAATATCTGTTTTCTGAACTAAGGTTAGGACTAACCAAATGATTTTTATTTTTCAGTAAAAATGAGAGTGAAGCATTTAGATTAGACATTAGGTTGCAACACCACGAATGCTGGTCTTTAATAAACAATAGCAAAAAACCCCAACCCAAAACAAAACCCAAAACTCAGAGGCTGCAAAGAAATGAGCTTTTTTCTTTCTTTTTTTCTTTCTTTCTTTTTATTCAAAGCCAGCTCTCTCTGGTGTTGGCTGAGGGAGTGTTCTGAGAAGTTAGCGATGCAAAATCTGGAACGACACAAACCCAAACCGAAAAGAAAGATTTTCTTTTCATATTAAGTCAAAAACTGTGGCTTTTGTTGGAGAACTTGGAGCCCGTCAGGAGTGACCCTGAGCTGTCTGCTCTAACTCTGCTGCAGGTGTTAACGAGGAGCGGAGGCGCTCTCTGGACGGCGGTGCCTCGGCCGGACGGGACCTGGCAGTGCCCGGGAGCCAGGTGAGCCCAGGGAATCAGCCCGTGTGCCACGGGAAAGTTCGCCGGGGTGCAGAGCAGGGAAAGTGGAAGAGGTACTGTGCAGAGGACAGTCTCTGCCTGCCACCTTTCCCCGCAGCTGACTCAAACGCCTTCTGCATTGATCGCTGAGGAGCGCTCGCAGCGCGGCTGGGGCCGGGCGGGAGGTGGCTGGGGCAGCCGCCGGGTTGCCCAGACGCGGCCGCGCATCCTCCAGGGATACGGGAGAGCATCCCGGGGCACCGGGGCCGCCTCACGGCTGCGGGGACAGCGCGGGCTGGTGGAGGCGCCGCAGGGCCGCGGGCAGGTGCGCGGGGCGGGCGGGGCCGCGGACAATGGGCGGGGGCGGGCGCAGGTGCGGGGCGGGGCGGCGGGGCGGGCCGGGGCGCGGGGCGGGGCGGGGCGGGCCGGGCTCCAGCCGCGCCGCCGAGTCCGCCGCGCCGCCAGCCGCGCCCGGAGCCGCGCAGTGCCCGCCGGCCGCCGCTGCACCCGCGTAAGTCCGTCCCTCCGCGCCCCAGCGCCGCGGCCGCGGCTCCGGCCGTGCCCGCCCGCGGTGCCGCTGCCCGGCGCGGAGCGGCGGTGCCGGGGGATGCCGGGCGCTGCGCGGGGCTGCGCCGGGCGGGTCTCGCCGCCCGCCCATTGTCTGCGGCGCCCCGAGCCTGGGGGCGAGGTGGGGCCGAGCTGGGCCGGGGCTGGGAGGGGGGCGGCTCGGAGCCTCTGCCGGGGTGATTCCGCCGGTGCTTTCGCGATCCCCGAGCCGAGGGACTGCCGCCGGGGGTACGTGTGTCTGTCCGCCTGGCACTTGGGGCGATTGCGAGCTCGGCACCGCCGGGGCAGCCGTTCCCGTTAATTCTTCTCAGGTGTTTCTTCTTTCCAGTTTTGCTCCCAGCTGGAGCCTCAGACCTTTTTACTCGTTGAGTGAGGAAAGGTTTATTTGGTTTAAATGATGTTACCTCTTCTCGGTCGTGTTGGAGCAGAAGCGGCCGTGCTGAAACAGGTCTCTCTCCGCAGCATTCATGAATCCCCTTTGCCATCATAAGACATGTGCATCTCGAGTAATCAGTGAGATGTGTGAGGAGGATGAATATTCTCTGACAGGGACTCGCTGAGCACCGGCACCTGCGAGCATCCTCTCCTCTTACAAGTCTGCGTCCTGATCACTTTGCTGCACCCACAAAGCTGTATTTCTTTAGCTGTGCAAGGTAGCAATGATTCAAAATATCTCATGTAAGAAGTGGTACAACTCGTGACACCCAACTGCTTGTGTGCATCAGGTGGTGCTGGGTGCTAATCTCAGTGGACCGACTGAATGTATGTGCCTGCCTTGAACGCTTTTGTTTGATGATCCTTGGTGGACTTGCTGAGTGCATTAGTCTGTTGAGGCTTAGACTTTTCTTGCCCTCGGGAGCAACACATCCTGTGAACACCTCTGTCTAATGTAGAATTTGATTTCAAAGGGAAGCCCATGATGTGGAACCGCTATTGTGATTATGGAAACTTACGATAGATTTTCCTTAAAGAAACAGAGACCTTATAGTGGTTTTAAAAATTAAATACAAGGTTTTTACAGGAATAAAATGCTTGCATTATCTCTCAGTATAGCCATTTAGTCCCTCTCTACAAAAGTAGCAATTTGTTTTCATTTTCTTTTTTTTTCCTCTTTCTGTAATGATTTTCTCTTGATTCAGTTCCTTTTCTTTCCTGTCACTGTGGATATTGGTCCCTGATCCAATCCTTAACAGCATTTGTAACTACAGTTCAGTTTATGCCCTCATCTCAAGGAAAAGAAAAAACCCAATCTTGTAGGCAGCACCCCTATTCATTGCACAACTTTGTAAGATTTTCTTTTCCCTTTATTGTTTGTTTATGTTCTCTTTCAAATGTTAATATAACTTGGCCCGTTTCAGGCAGATCTTGATTGAGAAGGTGATATAAAAATACACTGGCTCCCTTTAATGATCATTTTGATTACTGCCATTTTGTATTCTCCAGTTACAGTGTGACATGAGTTGTAAGTCTGTAGATCTCTTTTCCCCTTGTATTTTTCCTTTTCACCAAAATATTGAGCCACCAGCAAGCCCATTTTCACATTTGGTTAATATGATGCTAAAATACACAGAATTGCTATGGTATTTTTATTTCCCTAAGAAAAACAAGAAATAAATTAGGATGTTTATAAGGAAAGGTTTAATAGACAGTGGAGAACCAGAGATTTCTTATGGAAAAGAGCCTTTACCAATCTTTATTGAGTTTGCCTGTCTGCATGAAGAAAAGAACTGTTGTTTTGTTATCTAGCAGCTGTAGGAAGATTGACAGCTACAAATTGCAAATCTATGAAGGATCTGCCCATGACACAATTTTTAGTTCATTTAGATCGTTATCCTACACATCTTGTCATTTGCAAAATTATATAAACAAGACCAGTAAGTTTGTGGAGAAGATGTAAATGCAGCGAATATACTGTAAAGATTTTGAAGCTCTTTGGGATAATTAGCAGAAGCTTGCCTGAAATATGACATTACTACAGTAAATTTAATTCAAATAGGAACACACCATTGAAAACATTCTATTGTAGAAAAGAATTACGTACTTTAAAACATGCTAGCTCTGTCAGAAGAACCTTAAGTGTAGTAGGTTTTATTAAGATAAAGAGAACATCACCGATGTTGTGGTGTGCTTTGCATTTCTAAATAGAATCTAATGAATTACAAACATTCATTATGCTAAAAGCAATTGCTGAAACTTCTCAGCACCCCAAAATAGAGATTTATTTATATGCTCATATTTGCATGTTTTCTGATTATGGTGTCATTGTAAAAATAGAAATAAATAAAAAACCCCAACTATTGTTCTGAAATTAGTTCTCTCCTAGCTGCAGATCTTTGGTTGGTCTTCCTCTGTCTTGGAAATTTATGTTTAAATACCTCAGTGTGTTCAGGTTATGGAACTTTCTGTTGGGAAGTGTGGGAAAGCTACAGGAGGGATCTGAGAACATTCTTTGTTGGATCCTGGAAGAGTTAAGGGCAAATAATCTGCAGCAGAAGGTCAAGTTTATCAACTATCTGAGAAAGAAGGTAGCTGAAATTTTCAAAGGTCAAAAAGAACAATGTGCTAATTTTAAAGGACATCTTGCATAAATATTACTTTTCTTAACATGTTAAAATGTGAAAAAAAATTTCTTTGTGTTTTTATCTAAATGTTTAACAACTTAATCTTTCTTAAGCTTGGAATTTGTAACACAGTTACTGTTTTTCTAGTGCTGCTTCCTTCTGTGTGGACTCAAGAATGAGCCACTGGAAAGGGTCTGTATTTATAGGCCCAAACCAATTTACAGCTTTTGAATGCCTCAGTTCATGGCTATACTTGGCACTGTACCCTGCGGACTGTCACTTTCCAAAAATGGATTTCTTTAAAACATGTGGGTCTTTGGAGTTCAGTTTCATCCCACGTCTTCCTGGGTGCCATGAGAGCCCAGCAGAGGTGGTGGTCACAGCCAGGGACAGAGGGAGTGGAGCCCCTCACATGTCCCCATGTGCTCCAGCACTGGGGCTGACGTGCTGAGGGTTGAGACAACACTGGGTGGTCCCTTTGGGGATGGAGTGGGAGGATCACATCCTCTGCTGTTCACAAGGAGAGGTACTGAAAATTTATTATTGAATTCTGCTGCTCTTTACAACTGGTTTTAATGTATTTTTAAATACTCTCTCTTAAACCTTTATCTTGGGAATTATTTCTTGCCTTGGCACTGTATTTCTAAATTAACTCAAACCCAGGTGGATTCAAAATGCAGGAGACCCTTTTGTAAATGACAGTGTTAATGACAGACAATCAAACACAGGCTGGAGACTACATACCAATCTATCTGTTGGTTTTCTGTGCCACACTACAGCTACATTGATTATTCCTGATACTCCAGGTGATTCTCCTTGAACGCATTGTGGTGAAACAGAAAATTACAAAAGTGCACATCTGCAGGAACTCTAGGTCATAAAGCCAGTCCTGGGTTTGATCTGAAGCAATCAAGTATTGTTGGTCCCTCAAGGAAGTTCTTAATGCTCATCTCTTTTCCAGACAAGGATACAGCATGGCAGGTACAGGAGGTTTTAAGGGAGAAAAGTCTGTGTCTCAAATTATGGTCATATTGTGGATACATTAATTGTGAATTAATGTAAATGGTGTCCAGAAAATCAGACAAATCTTCAACATAATTATTAATCAAAGTAAGAGAAGGGAAAAGAAAGATGAAGTATTTTTGAAGGCTGATACTGGGCGGTGTCTCACAGCTAGAAATGAATGTTATTCAGTGAGAGAACGAGGGAGGGGTTTTGGGGGAGGTTCTTTTTGATGGTATAAAACAACTATTTCTTCCCTTGTAAGCTGAAGATCACTTGACTCTATCATACAATTCAGATGTTTGAGACCAGCCTTCTTTGGCAAGCCATAGTCATTGTGTTTCTCAGTGTGCTCTGCTCCTGTGGCAGGCCTGCAAACGCAGTAAGTGCTTACGCTGCTGTTAGCCAAGGGTCTGCTTCTTTAGCTTAAGTAGGAAAGATCTCCACTTGGAAGAGAAGCTTTTGAGCCTTTTCTTCCAGAGCAGGAGGAGTTTCTATCAGTTTTGCAGTAGTACTTTTAAGCAGCTTCAATTACATATTCTTAACTTCGTTTCGCTAGCGGGAGCTCCCCTTTCAGTATCTCTGACCTTTTCAGTGAGGTTAGCTTAACTTCTGCTGAATCCACCCTGCCTGTTCTGCTAGGCTGTAATTCCCCTTACAAAGTCCACTTTTACCTTTATTTTGTGACTTCTGGTTTTGATCTTATTCCTTCAGTTCTCAGAAATATTTCGTATTCCTTAATCCTTATGTTTCCTGCTGATCCACCACTTCTATCTCTTTTAGTCTATCCAAAGAACCCAATTCCTTGTACTCCAACTGTTTGGTTTGCTCACTAGCTCTAAGATCTCTTTACACCTACAACTTTTTCTCCCCCTTCAAAGCTAGTCATGACAATGTGACATATTTTCTGTATCCAGCTGTAGCATGTACCTGTAACTGGTATTATGTTTCTGAACTTGAGTTTTCATGCCACTAACACTGCCCATGAAGTTTTCTCTGTGAAGAGGGTTCACCTTGACAGTAGTGTTACTATGAAAACAGGTGATACATCCATATTCTTGAAAACAGCAGAATTGCATCCTGGGGGTGAGAGCAGAACAATTGCACATAATGGCTGAGACATGTGATCCTCATTTCCTTTGTTAAAAGGTAGCTGACAAACTGCTGATGAATTCTGTTTGCTTCTAAACCAAAAAGAGCCATCTTCTTGAGTCAACAGCATTGCTCCTTTTCCTTGCTACTCTTCCAAGGCTCAAAACTTTGATATTTATTCCCTTCTACAGAGCTTAGTTTTGGTATACAGTGTGTTACAAGTCACTCTGGGAGAGGTCAAACCCTCCCCAAAGCCAAGATTTTGGCTTTTTTTGTAGTTGCTCTAAAAGGAGTAGTCCAGCCCTGCATTTCTTCCTGACTAGTAGTGTCTTGCTTGTTCATAATGGGAAATACTATTCCAATTTCAATACTGACCAAATTTTAAAAATCTGCTTTAAAAATGCTTTAACCTCATTTGTTTGTTGGTGTGTGGTAAGGAAAAGAACGAGTTCTTCACATATAATGAAAATGTGCAGTAGAGAATCGGACATAGCCAACCTGAAAATGTCAGATCAATGTTTAGCAAATCAAATGTTCAGCATCTTTGAATTAGGGTTGAGGTGAGGGAGGCCCACTTGGTCATTTCAAGTAAGTATTACTGTTTTCACTTTCCCATAATCAAAGAGCAGGTGAATGAACCTGTCTGAGGCTGTAAAATTAAAAAGAAAAATTGCTTTCAGAAGGATTAGAAATCAACCATTAATTTCGTAAAGCAAAAGATCAAGATGAGACTTTTCAGCTATAAATGAGAAATTACATAGACATTATTAGCATGAAAATGTGTGTTTATAGTGCAAATTCTAATGCAGTAATAAGTGTCTTTTTGTTTCATAAAATAACATAAAAAGTAAAAAATCACAGCATGTAAAAGGTAGTCAAAAAGTCAAGTATCCAAATCGAATTTTTTTCTAAACTAAAACTTAATGTTTTCTAGACAGTCTCCTTAGATCTCTCACTCCTGTTCTGGCAGTGAGTCAAATCTTTGTCCTATTTGAAAATGGACAAAACTCCACTCTTTCTCCAAATTGCTTGAGGAGAGACGCTTTTTCTGCATATTGCCTGGATAGCTCCACCAAATTAAAAAAAAACCAAAAACAAACAACTAAATAAATATGGGGAGCGTTTTTCCATGTCCCTGAGTATGTAAGATACAATGTGTTGAACACATGCTGAATTTCCAGAGAAAACAGCTGTTTAACTCTAAACTCAATGGAGAATTTCCCACACTTATAAAGTAGCAAGTTTTTCTTCTTCCATGTGAATCATTAGCCTCTGTCATGAGGACAAATTAAAAATTATTTTGTTTTGATCAAATATCAAGTCTTTTCACCCACACAGGAAAGCCTTCAGTTTTTCCCAGGAAAACATTACTTGTCCCTATTAAAGCATTCCCATTTCATCTTAACAAATCACATAGAGCAATCTAAAGCCTTTGCTTTATCATAGATCACTGATGAATAATTTGTTTAAAAAGCAAAAGAAAGGGAAGGAAAAGCCTTTATGTAAAATGTCCATGTAATGACATTTGTAACAGGAAATGTTGGGCAACTTTGGGCAGGCACACAGCTCCTGTCCTGTCTTGGGCACACCATGGGTAGTCTGGAATATTCTGTGTGCAGATCGCCAGACCTGCAGGGATGTGTCTGTGCTTGAAGGCCAGCTAAGAAAAGCAGTGTGAATTAACACAACTGGAGCCCTCCAGTGCTGTGAGGACTCCTACATGTGGAGTAGGTTGAGATTTCTCACTTTATACTTCTGTACACAGTGTCACTGTGAGTGACTTTGTCTTGGGGGATGGAGCTGTACACTGAAAAACCATTACAGTGTGGGCACAGAGCTGGCATGGCTGCAAGTGCATGGGTGAGGGGGAGAAAATACCTGATGATGATGGCAGCAGAGATTTCCATAGCAATCCAGCCTAGGATGTCTGCATCACTCACAGTGGCAATGGATGGATGCAGATGGAAGGGATTGGTCTGTGTGTAGGTATTTACTGGCTTGAAAATAAGCTGAAGTGAAGATCAAATGCAGTTAAACCTGACAGCACTGCAGTCTGAGAAGTAACACTGTGTAGGGGGATAGAATATAAGAAAATAAAGATGGTGTAGAAAGTACTCTTACCCCTAAGGAGCTGCAGCTGGGCCAATTATCAAAGAGTAGGAACAGGCCTGACTTTAACAGGCCACAGACAGCTGTAACCAATGAGAAGAGGAGTGCTGTAAAAGAGTGGGGTGGCTGGTTGGGAAGGGAACTGGAGTCAGTTGGCTGCTTTGTGAAGAAGAAAGAGTCAGTGCTCTGAGGAGCAGCCCATGGGAAACACCAAGAAAGTATGGAACTTTTGTGATAGGGAGACAACAGTATGGAACCCCTGCAATAAGAGACAATACAGTGCTCTGTAACCACACCACCTTGTAGGAATGTGGTTTAGCTCATGATCTGTGAGCATGGAATTTCTGAAGGTGGAAATCATTTGCAAAAGGGGATTTACCTTGTTAGGCTTTCAGTTGTTTAAAAGAGTTTTGTAGTTTAACTTTGGATGTGATGAGAGGAAATACATAATTTTCATAGGGCTTTTTGCTTTATTGAAACTGTAAATGTAGAACTCTTCTTCCATGTGCATTATCTCAGTGTGCTCTGAGCATCTACCAGACATACTCATTGGGAAATTGTTGGAAATGTTTTCACCACTTTGTTTTCTGGCAGACAGTTGTAATCCAGTTTGTCAAATGAATTTTCTTGATTGCCTTGCAGCATATGCAAAGTACTTAAAATTGTTGTAATTGCCTGTGAAGAGCTGGGGTGGGGGAAGGGAACACAAAAGAAAACAAGCAAAAATCCAGCTTTCTATTATTATGGAAGTATAAAGAAAATTGTGCTGTATAAAAGCAGCACAAAAAATACAATAGGAGTAATATAATGACAGCAATCAAATCCTTCAAAATTCTGTACAGTGATTGGTCAGGGCTGGGGGAAACACAGATTGCTGTGTAAAACATTGAACAAAGTAAACTTAGACACTCAAACGCATCTACTGTCTGACTTTCACTTGAATATAAATATTTGAGTTGTCAGTTCTGCAGGACTCTTCCATGTGGGGGATCTTGCTAAGGTTCAGGGCTATCCCTCTGCCTCCAAGTCACTGTTCAAAACTGCTATAATCAATTTCACTTCCACTACTATGATAGTTAATGCATTTTAGAATGCTTGTAAGCAATTATCTCTGTCTTTCTGCAGAATTCATAACTTACACTGAGTTTGTTGCCTACAGTGAAGAAGGAGGATTTTTTTTTCTGCGTATTATGATGTTTAGGTTATAGGTAGTCTTAAGCTATTTTTTTCCTTCTATGTTAACTTACATTCTTCTTACCAAAATCATGCTTACAGTATTTGTCAGGAATCTGTGGAGGGCAGAGGTATAAACTCTTAGCAAACAGACAGGGCTTCATAGTGAAGTGAGAAAACACTCTGCAAGATTCATGGTATGAATTAAGCTGCTAGTTGATTAGCTTTTGCAGCAATTTTTCCAGCCACTCAAGAAAGGCCAGTGTGTGGTACAATAAACCCAGAGATCTTAGAGCTGATACTCCTGTATCTTAGCCTCTCTCTTTCTGAAATGTCAGCAGTCCTTGTAAATCAGGAGGCTCTGCTTGGTATTCCGGGCAGTGTGCCTTTGGAGCCAGGCTGGAGGGAGCACCATGATTGTTGCCTTTTGGCTGAAACCCTTGAGAGTTTTCTGGAGAAAGCACACTGTGTGGGAAAGACCTTCTCGATTTGTTGCCAGGAGGTGTCACTGCAGCTCAGGAGTAACTGTTTGATCCCTTGAGACCCGTTTTTGTGGTGTTGGGGTCTCCTCTGAGTGCTGGTGTCGTGGGATACAGCAAGGGCTGGCCCTTTATTGCATGGCTGGAGGAGCGGCACTGAAACTGTGCGGATTATTAATTGACAGATACACAAGTAAAGAGAAGATGCCAATGTGAAGATGTCAATTATTAATTGACAGATACACAAGTAAAGGGAAGATGCCAATGTGAACTAAGTGTGTTGCTCCCCAAAAAGGCCCTTTCTGCATCCTGAGTGGATATGCAGTGCTGTGGTACTGGGCCCTCCTGCCTTTGGGAATTTGTGTGTGCATGGGGCTACCTGGGGCAGCTGTTTGTGCTGCCCTGGTCCCATTCACCTCTCAGGGTTGGAGCAGAACCTCGGCAGTCACTGACCAAATCTATCATGCTGGGATGAGCATGGCAAGGATATCTGGTGAAAATGCCAGGCTGAAGAAGCTGGAGCCATGAGTGGGTTTGGGAATCATATCCTTGAATGCTACTGATAGCAGTCTTTCAAAACAATTTAAATAATTTATTTTAATGCATGAGGAGCTTTTTATTCACAATCAGTTTTGCACAGCATATTATATGTATTTTATACAGCCTGCTAATGAGCTGAAGACTTGTTAATTATATGTGTGTGGAATAGCATAGCTGCTGAATTATGCACATTATT
Organism: Haemorhous mexicanus; assembly: GCF_027477595.1. Taxonomy (NCBI): domain Eukaryota; kingdom Metazoa; phylum Chordata; class Aves; order Passeriformes; family Fringillidae; genus Haemorhous; species Haemorhous mexicanus. The sequence continues at coordinate 11,385,496 of NC_082353.1, forward strand.
TTTCTTTACAATGAAGCCTTCCTCTTAACAGTATCTGTACTGCTTGAAATGTGCACCTCTGGCTGCTGATACAAACTCCTCTACTGCCACTTCATTATTGTAAATCTTTGGGTTTTGGGACGTGAAGGATTAGTCTGAAAGGTGGAAGAGTTGGTTAGGCAACAAAACATACTGTTGGAGAACAGCTTCCTGTGCTGCATAAAACAGCTGTTGGGAATTTTATATCCTCTGAAATAAAAGAAAAAAGTTTGATAAAGGAGCATAAAATCTGTAATGGTTCACTTAATTTTCTTTCTTCATCTGTCTGGTCTGTAATTCATTACAGTTTTCCTATTTAATATGGTCCTCTTGATGTAGAAAACAAAGAAAAACTCCAGGAAAAACTCAAGTTATAGGTGTTTTATATGGCAAAATATTTTAAAAGACCAGATTATTGTTGTGAGAATTGTAATAAACATAGAGATAGGTGCCCTGTTTCCTGAGTTTACGTTTACAAAATTTATAAAATATAGTGGCAAAGCTGATGAGCTGTTTCTTACCTTGGTAAAATCCAGAAAGCCACAGAAATATGCAATGCTGGTGATACCAGTAACTTACTAAACAACACATTTTTATGTAAACTTGGTGTCTAGTATAGAATTTAAATCATTAGATGGAAATTTCAAAATCCCTGTGTCTTTTACGATGAATTATTCATATTAATGAATACTCAAATCTAGCTCAGTCTGTTGAATGAGAATGATGTTTCATTTACACGTGTTGGAGGTCATGCTTGTAGATCTTGGGGAAACATGGAACCTTTTGCCTGATGGCTTTTGCCAAGAGCTTTAACCTCACTCATATTTACCCTGTGGGGCTGCTGCTAAGGTCTGGCCATGGAGTGCTCTTCAGTGGGGTGTGTCCTGGAAGCTTCTCACCAAGAGAGAGATGGGCAAAGAAAGTGACACCCTGCAGGGAAAACTTGGAAAATGTTGTGAGCTGGGTGTTGGGCGCCTCTGTCACTTCTCCATCCTCTCGTGGTTCTTCCAGGTTTCATCCTGACACTCAGTGTGGTGGTCTGGATTTAGCAGCCTTGAGTTGATGGAGACCAGGATGTGTTGGCAGCTTTTTCAACTCGGTGTTGGACTACCCAAATTACTGGGCTGTGTCCCCCTCCCGAGGGTGGGCTCTGTGGGCTGCTGAGGAAACACTCCTGCATTTGTGCAGGGGCTGTTGGGAAGCAGGGGGAGTCTGAATCAGGATTTCTGTCATGTTGAAAATCCTGAACCTTAACAGTGTTAATTACAGCAGGGCTGGTGGGCTGAAAGTCTGAATTGCTTTTCAGTAGCAAACATTGATTGGCATTTTTGTGTTTGTTTTTGAAAGAAACACCCAACAAAACAAACAAACACTCACAAAACCCCCAAAAAAACTCCAAAAAACAGCCCAGACAAAAACCACCCCAACAAAAAACTCTCACTTTTTAGTTTAGAAAAGGTTGGGCTCAATTTTTTTTTTTCTTTATGATGGTAATTGTGTTGTTAAAAACCTAAATTTGTGCAAGTAGGTAGGAGAAAGTAATTTTGATGAAGATTTCTGAAACTTTCTGGGGGGTGGAGAAAAAAAGCAAAGCTATAATAGTAATATTATATGTTTAGTGAAAGGAAGCACAGCTTAATTTATTGTCCTACAGTTTTGAGTTTTTAGATGAGGGACTTGTATATGGCTAAAATAATCTGAAGAAGGTTAGTGGTCCATCCTGATCACAGGCCCAGCCTACATGAAAATCAGTACTGCCTTCAACAAAGAAAATAGTTGTAAAACTTTCCCCTGAAGTTGTTTGTAAAAGCAGCATTAGTGAACTTCAGACTGAGCACCTTGTACATTTTCCTCTAGTTGTGGGGGTATTTTTGTTATTCACAAGCTGCATTCTGGGGATGTCCATCTTGGACGTGTACTCTTGGGAAGAGGAACAGGAGCAAGGAAAAACATCCTAAATTAGCCTGAAGGTTTTTCAGTCTTTGCTGTTGTTTATAGGGGGTGTTCAGGAGATTTCATTTGTTGTGCTAATGTCAGCTTGTTTCAAACAAGCCGTGAAATGACCCTTAGATTAGGAGCCTTAAAGGATTACATCCATCCTTCAGCTAGGTGCTGCTGCAATATAAGCACAGTAACAATAATCAGCTTAGTTTAGTTCAGACAGGTGGTCTAAAGGGAGAAGTTCATTTTCCCTCCATGCTCAACAGTGGAACAGGTGATTGCGTAGAAAACTAGAGAAATTTCTTAGGGCCATTTTCAAGTCTTATTTTCTAGGAAGTCAGGGTTGTTTTGGTTTTCAGGGTATTCTTTTAACACTGATTTTGTGACATCATAACATGGCATGGACATGAAGGGCTTCAATTTCCTTCTCTGCTTTGTAAAGTGGCATATCATGGCAAGATGGTGAGTGGATTTCCCTTCCTAGCCAGCTGATGACCTTGTACTAATTCACCTTTTGGTAATGAAAACAAATACCTAGTTTTGTTTTGTGGGATTTTTTTCCTTTGCTGACACAATATTGATTTTTCTCTTCCTGCTTTGGAAATGTACTACCTCTGTGAGTGAAGAGACTCTTTCTGTCCATGGTGTGGAAAGCCATGGGAGCAGCTTTCAGGAGAGCTGAGCTGTGACTCTGGGCAGCTCCTTGGCTTCCTCCCCTGGGTCAGCTGCCTGCCCCACACCCCAGGGGTGCTCAGGGTTATCTCATGTGGAACATCTTTGTAGTTAAGGCTGAGGGCTAGCTCCAAAATAACTCCTAACCACTGCACCTTTCCCAGTAGCTTGGGATTTCTGCTTCCACAACACATTCTGTTCTCCTCAAGTTGCTAATGTCTAAATTAGCTAATCTTGGAAATATACTCCTTGCTTTGTATATGTAAATGCCAAGTTAAAGGGATATACCAAATATTTTTATACCTAGAAATAACTGTAAAACAGGAAAAGGATATGGAGCTGTGCAATTACTTGTGAGGATCCCGAGACTGAATGAGTTATTTTTAAGCATTTCATTACAGGACTTAATTAACTGCTTGCCAAACTTGGTAGGTTAATGTCAATTGTTCACAACCAGTTTGGAGTACAATTTATTGTAGTGTCTTGGAGAAAATTCATGTGACCAAGAAAGTGTCTGAGGTAATTGTTTCTGTTGTGATTTAGAAATATTTTCTTTCCTACAGCATTCCTTTGGGTACTTTCTGTGATTGGTATGAAACCGTGATAGCTTTAATTTTGGCAAAAGCTATTTCTATTAAGAACATGTATGACAAAATATAGTAAAAGTAAATACACAAAAGAGGCAGAGTTTTAAGACTCTGAAATAAAGCCATAGAAATTTTGGTTGATTGGAGGAATTCAGAATGCCTTTTTTTGCTTTTGTTTTGGGTTTATTTTGGGGAGGGGGGATGTTCACTTTGGGTGTTGGTGGTTTTTTTTGCTGTTTGTTTGTTTGGGGGTTTTGTTGGTTTTTAGTTGTTGTTTGGCTTTTTTGGTTTTGTTTTGGTTGGTTTTTTATAACGATTTAAAACTAGCTTGAAAAATCACATGGAAATCCCTTGACCTACAGCTCAAAAAGATTGGAGGCAAGAGGTGCTGTAAAATAGGCACATTTTGTGGTTTTGTTTGGGACAACCTTTAGAAGACTATTCAAGTCTGAATATTAAAATCCACATAAGTAAATTTCAAAGTAGAAGCCCAGGAAGAATTTGTATTATGTTTTAAGAAACCCTTTTGTATGCCTGAAGACTCTAGATATAGGAAAAAGATTATTTGCCATCGTATTCTGAGCTCATTTTTTCATTTCACCTGGATGAGATGAAAGTACATTTAGGATGGTAGATTTTCAGACTCTTTGTCATTATCTTGTTTTTGATTCTTTATGGATTGTCCTGATAGAGGTGTCAACATAGTGCTTTATTGCAGAGAACATCAATATGTAAAAAATGCAGGGAGAAAAAAAAATCTTTTTTTCCCCGAGCTGTGCCACAAATAAATTGTGAGAGAAATGAGCAAGAAACTGATTCCACTTGAATTGTGGTTGAAGAAGGGCATTTCATCCTTCTCTCTCATGCAAATCCAGTTTGGTTTTTTTGGAAATGCTGTTACCCTCCAAAATCTGTTCTAGCTTTCCTCATTGCAGTAGCTTTTGCTTATAATAATGCACAACATAGTGTATCCTTTTGGCACAGATTGATCTGGGGGAGCAGAGTGGAAACATACATTAGTGAGACAATGTAAAGATTTCACACTCCTGCTGCTTCTGTACTGCTTGTGTTTGAGATAAATGACAGACTCCAGGACACCAATTCTCCCCCTCGTTTGCACTTTCTCTAGACACCATGGAAAAGATTCAGAAGCCTAAACATAGATATCTAATGCCATTTTAAATGCTTTGGGTACCTGAGACCTCTGTCAGGGCTAGCAGGTGTGACAGATGACTTAATGCCTTTTTTAGCAGCGGTTGAGAGCCAGGGTGGGATGCCCTCAGGCATCTAAAATAGCACCAAATGTCTTTCTTTAGGTACCTGCATGGCTCCTGGATGCTCTGCTGTAAAATGAAGTAGAACAGATAAAAATGCTTTAAACAATTGTGAAGGCATATTTGTATGTGGTTAACCTGGGGTAATTAGTAAGTGAAAGTTAGTGATAAAAGTGAGATTTATCTATATTTTCTTTTGTATCAATTTAAATTCCTTGAAAACTTGCTTGTAGTACAACCTCTATGCAAATTTGCTGTTGTACAACAAGTGAGGCAGGGGCTTTGTTTTTTAAATGATCACTTACAAAGCTCTAGATAATCCCTCCTATGAAGCTTGTTGTGTTTTGAACTACAGAGGTTGCCACTTGTAAGCTAAGGAATGTCAAGCTCCCATCACTGGATCAGGCAGGTTTCCAGCAGTTTGAACAGAAAATGACTGTTCCCATCCAGCTGGGGCCATTGTGGAGGGGAGGCTGTGGTTTGTGCAGGGCTGTGATCAGGCAGAGCCTTTGACCAGGCTGTGCTGGAGGTGAAGCTGTGCCCTGAGCAGAGTCCTTTGTGCCCTCACACAACTGAGCCGTGCCCGCCCTGCTGTGCCCTCCCCTTGTTAGGGACAGGGAGAGCTGAGACTGAAATTCTTTCTGCAGCAGAGGCGCAGTGAGGAACCCCCACCTCACAGACCATGCCCTGGATGCACTGCTAGTTCAGAAGTTTCTGCAGCATCTCTTATTTTGAGGGCTTTGGTAGCTGGGTAATGCAGATAGGTAAATAAATTCAGTAAGTTCTAAATGACATGTTCTGGAAGCAGTAGTTACCCATCGAGCTCTTTGATCAAAAGGCAATGTTTCAGTATTATATTGTGTGTTAACATTCTCTGTAGTCCATGTGTAGTTAAACAATAAGGCACAACAGGCATTAATCCCTTTTAAATATACTCCTGTCCTGATGTCAGAGGTGTTGTTGGGAATGTGCTGAAGAGTGTGGTACTGTAACTGCTTCAGTGGTACAATAATCTTTCATGAAATCATTTCTGGGGGCATCACATTGCTGCTATGGAATGGAAATTTAAATAAATAAATGAAGTCCTCAAGGAGCTGCTCTGCAGTTTATAGGGGATTTTGACTGAAGTTTGGCCTCCCTGCTGCTGTATTTCTGTTTGTGTTTGCTTCGTTCATGTCCAGACCAGGGTGCCATGGTGCCAGCTACCAGACCTATCAAAGCTGCAGAGAACACACAACTGCACTCAGTGGTCCAAGTAACTTCTCCAATATGTGCTGTCCATAATTTATTCAAAACAAAGCCAGAAATAATTTGTGCTTTAAAAACAGCTTGAGTGGTGAAAACGATAATGCAGTGCAAGTCATTTTCTTCTTTTTAATAGTGCTTGACACTTTCCAGTAGGGAACATCTACCTAACAGTGCATTATTGCAAAGTACAGGAGGAGCAAACAAAAATAGGAGCAGACTTGTTTCTTGGGTTTTTTTTTTTTTGGTCTTATATACAACCACAGTTAGTACAAGATGTTTTTATTTTAAAATATGGAAGTGTATATATTCACAGGTTTTAACATCTGTTCATTTCTAATTGTTTTCTTACCAGCTATTCTTAAATGTTTCAGAGAAAACCCAAAGGCTTATTAATTTTTTTTGTGAGAAAGCTTATTTTTTCAGGGCATACAAGATGTTACCTTTAAAGAAATATTAGAGAATTACTCCTTTCCCTTGACTTTAATGACTTTATAATTATACTTTGTCTTAAAGGAAATGTACACAGGTTCACTGTTTTTCATCTTCACTGGATAAAAGCTAATCTTGCCCTGGAATGTGGACAGATGGGGAAAGCCATTGTAACCATTAGTTATGACTGTTTCTGTGCAGAAATTGTTTTTAACTTTATTTTACTTTGAGAAGGAAAACAAACAAATTCATCCACATCCCACTGTGTTTTGGTTGCTCTCTGTGTGGTGATCAGGCAGAGAACAGTGACATAGAGCACTTTCATAGGCTGGAAGCCATGACTGCATAATCAACATGAAAAATAATGTTGTGTGAAGAGATGGCACAATTAAGAAGCAGGGAGGAATGTATTCATTTTGCTTCCTTGTGAAGTAATGTCTTGCCAGGTATGGAATTGAGAAGGGCCTTTTCTGTTCGGGCCACTGGAAGTTTTTCTTATTGTTGTTATTGTGGAGTATGATCTGCTTCCTAGAGCTATTCAAAATATTTCTTTTAATTGGCTATTTGCACATGAATATGAAATACAGAAAAAGACTTTGGTTTACTTTATACAGTGGGTTTTTTTTTTTTTCTGACATTTAGGATTTTAATGCTAAAAGTCTTATTTTTCTCTTATCTCTGTATTTTGTGTCCTCAGAGGAAGCTGGGGAAGGGGATCCCCTTGTGGAACTGGCTTGGTAGTGTCTCTTACAAGTTGCATGTGATTCTGTGAAGCCACAGTCATTTCTCTTCCTGCTTTTGTGCTCTAGTGCTGCAGCATCTAGTAAATGTGTTAAAAAAAATAAAAGCAAAGCAGCCAGCAGTACTGTGGCAGTCATAAGGGTGAAGAAGGAAAAATAGGAGTTTTCACGTTAAATCTAATGGCAAACAGAAGTGTTTGTCTAAAAATTTGCAATATCTCATAATGAAGAGCTAATCTAAAATAGAAAAAAAATTATTCGTTATCCTTTCCTGAAGTTTAGGCATTTATATATCTGAAGTTTAGGTATTTATATATCATCTGTAAATTTATGATGTTCAGCTAAGCAGGCAATGCTGTCTTACTATTTATTTATTTATTTAGTTATCTGATTCTTAGTCCATAGCTTCAGTAACCAGGCCTTGTATGTTCATCCCCTATGGAAACTCAATGTTCCTGGTCTTTTAAGCCTTCTTCCTTGCCTCTGATCATTTCATTGCCCATCCCTGGATCTCCTGAATGTTTTCTGGTGTTGACTCATGTAATTGCATTATTGTATTTTCAATGTTTATTCTGCTTCTCCATGTGCTAATACTTTTTTCCTGTGTGTTTGCAGTTCAGATTGAAGCTGATGTGTAAGCAGGACTGTGCAGGGGATAGTTCTAGCAAATGGCACTGAACCTCCTTTAAAACATGGGCTAAAAACCATTTGCAGCAACCTCTGCTGCCTTGCACACCTTCCTTGCTCCGTCTTCCTTCTGACTTCAGCCAGGACCCAAAACCACCTCCAATGCAGGAGGAGGGAGCTAATTCTTGATTCCTGGCTGCTGGACCCTGGGGTTGTCACTGGCAATTCCAAGTCCACCTCAGTGCAGTTTGGCAGCTCCAGCTGGTGTGCTGCCTAGGAGCTCTTGAGGAATTTTCCTGGCCTGGATCCTCTGCTTCCTCCTGCTCACAAACCCATTGTGAGCTACATCAAGGACTTTAAAGTGTGGAAAACTGGCATGTGCAGAATATTTTCTTTTTCCTTGTTTGTATCTCTGAACTGGCTTAACTGCAGAGGTCGTGCTAGGGGAGGGCTGAATAAGCTCCCTGATAACAGGCAGTTGTTTAAGCTGGCTGGTTTTGTCCAGCTGCAGCCAGAGAGCAGTCCACATTGTTCCCCCTGAAGTGCCCTGCCTTGTGCTTGAGCTTATTAATTTGCTATACAAGTTTGTTTTACAATTTACCATGTCTTCTACAGAGACAGGGCAATTCATTATGTCACTCTGCCTTCATCTCTTTGTGCCTTGGTAACCACGCTGGGATACTTAGGAAGGGAAAGACCTCATGGCACATTTGCTGAGGGTCTGGATAGTAAACCAGAAAACTCATGAGGTTAAGAACTGCATGTTCCATTTGCTAACTCAATGCACTGGTGGGTTTTTTGAGTTTTGTTTTGTTTTTCCATCATTCTTTCCAGAAAAAGAAAATGCAGTTGGTCCTGCTTCTTCAGTGAAGTTTAAAACCTTTCAAATCCTCTCTGAGCTGCACAAGTAGCAGAATTAACGCTTATAAAACTTAAAATACTTTGTCTTTCAGGATGAGAGAAACAAGATAGGTGGCACAGTTTTATTATAGACTCTACTAGAGACCTGATTAAAGCCTGCCAAATCTTTGTCTGCAGAAACCCATTGCAAGGCTAAGCAGTCAAATCAGTTTTATAGGAACCTTATACCCCATATTTCAGTAAATGCTTTTTTGTAACTGTTGTGTGTAAAGTGAAATCAAAATAATTACCAAAATAAAGAGGCCACTGTAGCATATATACTGATGCATGTCAAATTAATCCTTTAAACTGTTTGAGGGCTGCTAAAACTGTTCTTTGCTTTCTGAATTGGATATTTCTCTCAGGGAGAAAAACCAAGGCCTGAAATTTATTGAGTGTAATTAGCTGCAGCTTGCAGTGCCAGCTCTTTGCTGTTCTTCAGCAAGCTCTAATTCATTTCCCCCACACCTGATGATGCTGCAGGTGCTGGAGGAACTTAGGAGGAGCTTATGCATCACTAAGTGCTTGAGTGGTGAGAGGTTTTGAAACATTTAAAAGAGGAAATGTAAGAGCAGAAAGAAACTCCTGGTGATCTTTACAAATATAGATACAGGCATCCTACACAATCCATCCTGTAGTATTCTGACGTAAAGCTGTCGAATGAATAACTTGGCATGCTTCTCCAGACATATGAGTGTGTAGGAAATCATTCTTCTCATGACATTCTGCCCAGTCTGTAAATGATTTTAGGGTACAAGTCACTATGCATTATTCCTGCTGTAAAGATAAAATTATTATTAACTGTTGGATCTTCCTGTTTTGGCAGACATACTGCTATTCAACAGTTTCATTTTATCATGTGTGTAAATGTGTATACAAACAAGAAAAACCTGATTCATGATTGTGAGTCCATATGCTAGAGACCTTCTTCTGAGTTTGTCATTGCAATATTTATTGAAGTAGAAGACAAAACAGCTCTTTCAGCCTTTGAGTATGAATCTTATGTGTGGTGAGCAAGTCTGTCTGAACTGTGTTTTTTTCTGTACATGCATGTGCACATAGCACCCATCTCATGGAGGAAAGGGTAGGGTCCTACTGTAAGCACAGAAGAAACTCATATTTCTTCCCTGTGGCGGGAATGGATATTATGGGATGGGGGAAGCCATATTTGAAGAAGGGGAGTAAATATTCTATTGTCATGGTCTGAGCCTGGCGAAATGCCAGTGCTTCCATGAGAAAACCTCTTTTCCTGGTATCTGCTGTGAGATGTGATCAGAGACAGAGAAGAGCAGGCTCTAACTTATGATTGACTCTCAAACCACGACATCTATTCTTCTAATTTAGTGCACAGAACTGATCTTTCTCATAACTACTTGACTCACTGCAGAAATTGCTTATGTGGTCCACAGAGCCTCTGTAGCACACACACTGCTAAATGAGGGGGAAAATTCAGTGGTCAATGGGTAACACCATGAACTGGCTAGAAAGGTAGTAATTTTTGCATTTGCAGGTGTTGAATTTTTCTCAGACTTCCATAGTACTTCTTGGTCTGCCAAAGAATTAATAAAAAGAGTTTAGATCCTAGACTAAAATATGGAAATTGTAGTTACACACTTTGCATGCAATCAGTAAGTGCCTTTCAACACTTGCTCTGTTGCTGAAAGCAAGTGTGCAGTTCTAACTGCTGCTTAGAGATTACATTCAGCAAAAGTAAGGAAGCACATTCCCAGGGCTGAATACAGAGAGGTGTGCACAGGTGTATTTTAAGGTCAGTGGTTATCTGTGCAGAGCACTGCATGGCATCCAGACTGTGGCATATTTCAGGTCCTCCTTTAGGAAGGACTTATACAGTAAACTTTAAGGGAACGTGTAAAGATGGCAGATCAAAGTTGTTATTGACATAGGCAGATACAATCCCACAGACACATCCATTGTGAGCTGTAGTTTTGAGGCTTGGTGTTAACTCTGAAAGGAGCTAACAAAGCCAGATGAGCAGAAAGCAGGGCGGCACATGAAATTGATTTTTGACAAGTGAAAAACTGCTCATACTGGAAGAGCTCCATGTACACATTGCTTCTTTCTTCCCAGCCTCACGTACTGCAGTGCTCCACCATCAGCTCTCTTTCAGGTGATAAATCATTTTGAGGTCTCATCTACTTACTGACTCCTCGTGTATGTGGAATAAGGTAGCAGAATCTATCCCTGGTAAACCTAATTATATCTCTGTGACTGTGAGAAATCAGCTCTTTGTCTCAGAAAAGATTGCCTGTATCTAACACAACCTTACGAAGTCACAGAAAACCTGGGGAGGGGGGGAAGAAAGGAGCATGCCAGAAGCACAGTGCTGCCATTCTAAGGAATTTACCCATCCACTTCAGAAGAAAGGAGAGGCACTGGCTAATCTCTATGTTTGTGTCTCCTCTGTGTTCTCACAATAACTTGGAAACATTCAAATATTGTCAGAAATCTGTCATTAAATGAGTCCTATTCTAAGGAAACGTTCACCAAATATGAATTTCAGGAAATTTTGTCTTCATTGAAAAAAGGCTTCACATGTCATAAATCACTTTGACTGTATTTGCTAAATAATTGTATGCTATAGAGATAGCATACAATTCAGAAATCTGAGTTGATGGCTTACGTTTAAGGAGAATGACAAACTGACTTCAATTGGGTCATTTTTCACATGGAATCTCTGGGGTACTAGAAAGGGAGGAAAAAATAGTTTCTAGGGGAAAAAAGCCCCTATCTGAATGAAGTACTGAGTTTGAAGCTGATGGTGACCCAGTCATAGTGTTCTAACAATTGTTATAATTCTTTGATACAATTTCTTGTGTTTTTAGAAGACTTTTTTCCTCTTTACTATTTGCCTTTGGCTGTGTCAGTGCATTGAGTGTAGTCTGATGGAATCGTGTAACCTGTTCATTGGTTTATTAATTAAAATTAGCGTTAAAATACAACTGCTCAGATCTTAAGTTATCAGAATGGAATTTTTTTTCTTTTATCAAGAGATAGATTTATCTTTTGTATGTCCCTTATCTGGCAGTTGTCCTTGTGCTCCCACTGTCAGTCATCACAGGTGTGATCTTTACTCTGCTCTTGTAGAAGTGAATTCCTACATTCAAGAGACAAAATGAACTGGTTAATATCGTCAAAACATTTGTCAATTTCTCAAATTAGGTGCAAATTAAAAGAGGTATTTTGCTAAGCAGAGCTACTAATAGGAGCTATATTAATAATGAAAGGTAATTTAAAAGCATGACTGCACAAGCAGAACAAGGCTTTGAAAAGGTCCGAACATATGCCTGTGACTGAATAAACCCATTAATTCCTTACACATTTCCATTCTTATTCCAGGCAATCAAAATGAAAATATGCAACTCTTAAATAGCAGCACTTTAGTGTAGCAAAGGAAGATGTGTTATATGCAGGATATCACAGTGCATATGTGGTTGCCTCTAAAAAGTCATGCAGACTGGCAACCATTATTTTCCTCATCTGAAAAAAAGCATGGATTCTTATGGAGGATGCTTTGCTTACAGAACTTCCCTTGCTGATCATGTTTCAGTTGCATCATGATCAACGTGTAGCAAATCAAAGTTAAAAATTTGCGAATTATGGTAGACATACCACCTTGCTGATTTATGATGTGCAACAGGAAAAGAGAAGTAAACTACTGAAACATTGTAGCTTCTGTCCTGCTGTAGGACCAGCCTATCTTGCATGCTTCTAAATGTCCCTGTATAATGTTGGAGGAGTCACTCAAATATATAAATATTTACTTGAGCAGTGCTGCTCTGAGATGTTGATTTGAAACTTTTTTAATTTTTTTTTTTTAAATCTTTGTACAGAAGTTCTGTCATTAGTCAGTAGGCCTGAAAGGATGGATCTTGCTTGAAAAGAACTGATGAACTGTTCTGGCTGGATTTGCAAAGAAAGAGTAGGGTTAGATAACAGGTCCTGTAAGTGTTCCCTGACCTTTCACTGTCCATCTTTGACCTGCTGGAACTGAACCAAGAATTTATGACTATCACTAAATAACTCTGCCTGATTGGGGTTGTGTTGCTGTTCTCTTTCCCAACTATTCTTTGTAAGAACAGGTAAAAGTCTAGTACATGTCTTATTGATGGTCACAGCAGCTTTACAAATGAATGAGAATTCTCCCTTGAGATCCTCTGCTGCCAATGCTGAAATATTTGATGGAAAAACTTGCCTGAATATTTGGTAGATGTGAATAGCTTTGGTATGGTGAGGAGACATGGGGACAGAAAATAGAGAACAAGAAGGACTATTTCAAGGGGAGAAATGAGGAATAGGAGAGCAAAGAATACATAAGGGAAAGAATAAAAAGGGTTCAATTGAGGAGAGAAAGATAAGGTGATAATGGGAAGAGATACAGGTTTTAAAGAGTTCTGTGTAGGATTCTACACTGCAACCTATAAAATGAAGGAAGGCAAGAAAAAAGAGAAATTGAAAGAGAATGGTTATTTCAGCCTTTTGAACTAATAACTTCTGAACCTCTGCATTTAAAAGAATTCCTTTATAAATTCAAGGAAATTAAAGAATACAATAAAAAGGCATGCTGTGAAAATGGCTGACAGCAATCAGGAAATTCAGAGTTAATGCTAGCACTATCTCTACTGGCTGTTGTACTGCTTTTTTACTGGGGTGGCTCGCACTTGTTGTCCTAATCTTTAATACAAGATGTATTGTGCTTCCTATCAGAAAAAGGACACACTACCCAAATTGCTACACCCATTACTTCTCTTATCATCCCCTGCTTAGACTTTGCTTCAGGTAATTTTAAATGAGAATTTCTGAAATCTTGAAATTAAACTTTAGTTATTAGACATGATCCTTCAGACCTTGTGTAGGGAGCAACTCCTCCTCATTCTGAGTTTGATAAATGCCTCCCTGCATATATAATAGAGCAGCCCTGAATGAATTCATATTTGCTTTTGCCTCAGGAAGAACAGCAAGGTTAGGTAGGTGACTCTTAAGTAAGATCCTTTGTCTGTTGACATTATTTTTGAACACTTCTTCCTCAGGCTGTGGCGATGTGTGCTAAATAAACAAACATCACACCTAGCAAAGCACATGCAGCCACCGAGGTGAGTCCCAGGTGGCTGAGAGCTGTGCATGTGAATTATTTATTTGGGGAAGGGTGTTGATAGTGTTATCCTGTCACCAGTTTTCTCAAACTACTAGTGTTTGGGTACTCAGTGGTGGAAATGGTTAGTATCTAGCTTATTTTTAAAAATTACAATTAAAATCAGTAAAATTCACTGTTACACTGTGTCTGAACCATCAGAAACACTCCCAAGAATGGGATAAACTGCTGCTTTTCCAGGTGGTTGTATTGCTAGTCCTCAAGTCATGTCCCAGAAATTTTTGCCTGGCAAAGCATAATGTTTGTTATGGTGAAAGTGTTAATTTCTTGTCTGATCAAACAGATATGCTAACTGATGGAATACTCAGCCTCTTCCAGGCCAGTTTCATTGTTTACTTGCCATAAACAAAATACAATTAGGTACATAACTACATATAGCAAACAACTTTTGTTAAAGTGAAGTACCTTATTCCAGCTTCAGCTGCCAAGAGAGTATTATCTGTGGCTATCAAATTATTTGCAGGATGTGTGTCTTTATTTTTCTATAGATGCCAGAGCAGTTAATATAATTTACCCACTGCTTTTACAGCAAAAGAGCAGTTCTGTATGATAACTGTGGTGTTCTCATTCTGAAGCCAATCCATTAAACTGTGGGAGAAAGCCTGTCAGGAAGGTCACTTGGAGAAAGGAGCCAATGTTGGCCAGTTCAGGCTTATGTTACTAAGAGACTCAGATATGAAGATGGAGCAGAAATTACTTCTGAGTCTAAGGGGATTGATTATTCCACTGACTGTGCCTTTCATGTTTTATGTTTTGTGCTGTAAATATTTATGGCTCTCGTATTTCGTTTGTTGTTTTGAAACATAATGAGTTTTTGTAGCATAAGCAACCTCCCTGCTCTGCCAGCCCAAAAAGAGACAGTGAGTGCAATGGAAGTGTCAGGAGAAGCCTGGCATGGCTATGATGTGACACTTTGTCTAGTACATTGCCGTGTTATTCCTGCAGAAGTTTGCTAATTAGTCATTAAACTAAAGTTGCCCCTACAATCTTGTCCAAAATGTCACACAGATAGCATTGATTCAGAACCAACAGACAAAAATGATAATTTTTTTTCATGCTGTCTGCATAATGCTGCATTATTTTATGTGGTGCCTTTCAGTCCCTGCATGGTATGTGCCCATTTTAGCAAGTGCCACGAGCTGGATTTGGAGAGGGGCAGCAGCCCTGGGGCTTGCATGCTGGAGTGACAGAGCCTTGTGCAGCCAGGGCTGCTGTGCAGCTCTGGTTTCTTCCTGTGCTGTTGATGTGTTCTGCACTCCTTGCTAGATGGGGTGCAAGGTTTGTATGGGGAAGTGACTGGGGCAGTACTCTGGGTCAAAAGTTCTGCCCTGGCTGTGCATATGTTAGAAGGAGATGGTGCATATGGCCCACTGTCTTCTGTGCCTTAATGTTATTAAACCCCTCTAAAGGAGTAAAGAAGTAGAGCTTAGGAGGCAGGAGGACCCATGTACCAGCCCTGTGAACTACCTGCAGAGACCTGGGCTGAGTGAAGTCATTGAAATAGGGTTTCAGTAGCAGATGCAGGGCGTCCACACTTGGTGGAATTTCTCTCTGGTTTTAGTGCTATTTTTAACTGAATTAAAAGCCTGGTAACTTTCTGCACGCTACAGATGTTTTTAGTTTGCCCTAGGGGACAGAGCTGTGAAGAGTGGCCAGTGTAACCCTTAGAGAGATGTTAACTGTTCTTTATTAATTGGCTGTCACTTAATAACCTGACTCACAAGAGCACTGAGACCCCTCTGTGTGATGGGGCGTGCAGGGGGCTCGTGTGGACAGCCAGGAGGTTCCTCTGTCCCAGAGCTCTGACCCAGCCCCCTGCAGTGTGAGCCAGCCCTGGCCTCAGGGCCACAGTGGAACAGCTCTGAACTTCCTCAGTCCCCTCAGCAAGATGGAACATTTGGCACAGTTTTGTGTGCTGTTTTTTCCAGGAGAAATCCCATTTGAAGATCCTGTCTCCCAGTGTAAAGTTCAGCTGTTCCATCAGTTGTGCCTTTACAGTGCTTGGCTGGGTGTCTGCATTTATAGGTTGTGTTGGGTTTTTTTGTAACAAAAGTGAAACACTTTCCTTAAATACTCCCAACAAACCCAAAACAACACAAACCCCCTCAATTGTCACCAGTTTTTAATATGTCATAATTTTTAAATGGGGGTTCTTTACCCTAAACATGCAAGAGGTTATTGTGTGTTTATCCATGTTGGTTTTTTTCAAAAATGAATGTTGTAAAAAGTTAGGTGGTGCCTAGAACTATTTGAGGAGGGGGGAAGATACTTTCTGTGAAACATTTCATAAGCCAAGCCAGCACATTTAATCACAAGTTTATCAGAAGATAGTTTAAGATGTCTAAATTTTTTGTAGGCAGAAAAAACCAATATATAGAAAGGGTACCTTAATTTGAAAAGTGGCAAAAAAAGTTCTCATCTGAAAGAGGGTTATTGTGGTGGGTTTCTTGTTTTTATACGGTAGGTCTGATTAACAATTAAAATGATAGGTTGGTAGATGCAGTGAATTTTATAGGTTGTGGTGATGTTGGCTTGGAAGCCTGTGCTTGAGAAAGTAATTGAAAATGCTGAAAAGAGATTGTAATTGAAAAGAAAGTCCTAGGCTTTGTACCTAGGATCACTTTTTCATGGCCTTGTAGATCACAGCGGAGGAATCATTGTGTTTCTCAATATGAGGCTCAATACAGTTTAATTGGAAAGCAGATACTTTGGTTATTACACTCATAATTGAATTAAATGAAGGTCAGATTTAAATAGCTAATGGCCCTTCTGACTTAAAACTCTTCTAAGATGAGTAAATGGTGGTAGCAGTAAACTCTTCTAAGTGATGATGATAGTAGCAGTACCTCTCTTAAATAAAAAAGTTATGAGAATGGGAAAATCCTAAAATCTAGGAAGATCTAAGTGGAATTTTAAACTATTTAATGTTCTTGGCCTTATTGAGTGATTGAGAAACAAGTTTGTAGCGGCCAAGAACTCTTAGAGAAACTAGAAGTGACTGGGAAGTTGAAACAGATCATCCCAGAAGCAAAGATGGAAAAAAATCAGCCAATGTATTTCTGTAAGAAAACCAAATTTTTCATTTCAAACTTAGCTTTTTCTTTCCTTTTTGTTTATATCCAGGTAAGATACTGCCTCTTCATTGATTTGACCTAAGGGGAGAAGTTGAGAGCAGCTGTAACTGACATTTTGAGAAAAGTTAGATCCTAAAAGCTGCTTATGTGGGTGGCTGGCTGTGGTGGTGGGCAGGGTCTTTACAGAGATGTTGGGCTCTGCTGTGGTGGGAAAATGGTGCAGCGCTGTTTGAGGCAGTGTACATCTCAGTGCTGTGTGTATGCTCTGTGTGGTGCCTGGGAGATGGACACTGGGCTCTGTGGGAGCCTCAGCATCAGCTTCAGGGAGAGCAAGGTATCAGGATTTGTGCACAATCATTTCACAATTATCCAAAGGCTGGGGCAGCTGTTTGGGCACCTGATTTCAGCACGTGGCTCTGGAATGGGAACCTTGCAATGCATTTCTGATATTCCTTTCAAAGGCCTGTTAAATAATGTGCTATGCTCTTTGCATGATTACTTTTGGGCCTCAACCAACAGACATTAATATGTGAAAAATTGACTTTAATTAGGGCTGCCTTAGTCACATGCTGAACACTTAATTGCTGTCTGAAGCAAGACCTAAGTGAGAGGTACTTTATAACTACCACAGGTGAACAAATATTATTAGAATGATTTTATTTATAAGTAGGAAGTACAATTGTCTGTGTATTTCTTACTATTTTGCCCTATTATTTACTAATAAATAAAATAAGCTTTCATTTAAACTGTTGATTAGGTACACCATGGCTGTACTTTCACAGAACACAAGAATGATGTTACCTGATTTGAATTTTTAGAGGTGGTGTCCCAAGGCATTTTGTTGTTTTGTTCTGACTCTCTTTATATTAGATTTATGAAAGGTAGAATGTGTGTGGCTCTGGGTGGTTCTAAACGTGAACTTTTCATTACTTGCAATTTTGGTCTTATTGATGCTAATTTAGAGGACTTCCCTTAGTACTCTGAGCTAAGTCTGGGACATGCCTTTTGGATACTGTAATGCCTTCCTCAATTACATTTTGCAAGGAAAAGGAGACTTGGCCCACAGCATATGAGAGCTGAACAGACTGTGGTGTTGTATTCATGTTAAATTCCTGTTAACATTGGTCAGAATTACACGTGCACACTGAAATGAATAAACCAGCTGATATTGCCTCAGATACCTCACAGAAATGCCTCTAACTCCTGCAAACTGTACCCATTCCTCCAAAGGGTGCATTCATGTGGAATATGGGAGTTGGATGTGACCATGAAAGAAAATGTGGGTTCTGGATGCAAAGAATAGAGTGGCATGACCAAGGCAAACAGCAAGAAAAGTTATTTTTGCTGCAGAGTTATTAATGAATAAGCTCAGAAAGGGAATAAACCCACCAGGAAAAGAAATGATGTAAGGTAGAAGTCCAAGCCCAAATTTTTAATTAGTGAATGAGAAAAAGCACGGGGTAGATGTTGCATTAAACTTGTATGTGACTTGGTTGAGAAAGTTTTTGGCCAATGATGTTGGTTAGATTTTGTCATTTGGGGTAAGGAGGATAGGTTTTTCTTCTTTTTAGATAAAAGTATCTGGAGCTGGGTAGTTTATTTGTGACCCCTTGGGTCTGGTGTGTAACCTCAGCCCCAAGTGCAAAGGTAACTACTCAGAGACAAGGTACAGAAGAAAAGAGGTCCAAAGGCTGAACCATGGGGTTCTTGTGAAGGGCATCCTGAAGAGAATTAGAGAGGTAGAGAGAGAATCAGGAGAAAGCAGGGCTGAGGGAGGGAAAAGACACTGAGCAGAGTCTGATCAGTGCTTTTGAGCTGGATCTGAGGGTGAAAGGGAAGCTGGAATATTGACAGTTGCTAAGCTTTTTCTAGGAATTAGGTTATCCTTCCAGGAAGAGCTGCATGTATTAGAAGGCAAAAGAGCAGGACAGGTGGGGCATGGGGATGGCAGTGAAATTGAAGAAGAAGAGTTACTGGAGCAAACAGGGGATAAACTATGAAAAGTGATGAAAAACTTACATTTTGATGTAAGTTGATGCTGAAGAGATGAAAGGCAACAAAGAATGACATAAAGAAAGTCAGCTTCTAGGCATATATTGTCTGAAGAAATCATTTGATACACAGGAAAGAAAATAAAAAAATGTTACCAAAAGAAGGAGGAAATGGTTAAAACCAAAAAGAACTAGCATAAAGAAATCTAGGATTACAAAATACAAATTCTGCCAGGGCAGAGAACAAGAATATTTTAACTGGGAAGATGTCAGAGCTGAAGGATAAAAACATTTATAGTAAAAGATGTCAAGTTGGTCAGTTCTCTCCTGCCAAGAATGCCCACAGCAGGACATAATAGTAGAGAAAGCAAATGTTGTGGAGGAGCTGTGCCTGTAGGTTGGCAAACCAGGCCTTTCTTCTGTAGGGAATTAAGAGAGAGCTGTGGTGAGGAGCAGAGCCTGGAGAAAACCAGAAGTTCACAGAAATAGACCTGAAGAAAAATAGGAAAGGAACTATTTGGAACAGAAGAGAAGTCAGCATAAGCTGGAAGTAGTTACACAGATAAGTATGAAACAGGGGCAACTGGGAAACATTTTGGATATTAAGAAAATTGTGGGTATTTTGTCAGAGTCCTTCCAATTTGGGGACAAGTTACGTGTTAACACACACCAAAAAAATGAAATGTGAAATTGGAGCTGCTTTTATGGGACCAAAAAAAAAGGTGTTGTGTATTATAGTGAAAGTATATTTATTTAGTACCTTTTGGCTGTATAAAATTGGTTTTGGACTGGTTTTAGGATTCTTCATAAAACAAAGACTTATTAAATTTACTTGGCAGCTGTGCAGTAAGGTAAAAATGAAATAAGCTGTGCTTGTTTTTTTCTTTTTTTTTTTTCTTTCCTTTCAGCCTTTGGCAGTTTTCCAGTTTTTATTTTAAGCAGATTAGACCCAAAACCAGTGATTACATTTAACATCTTTGGAAACTTTTGATCATGTTTAGCTATTGTGAATTGTAGGGGGAAGTGTCCTGGAGTCCAGTTTGTGACCTAATTCAGTGTAGGTTTAGTGAAGGAGCTCTGCTGGCTGGGTTAATTAGGGCCCTGAGAGGTGGCCCAGTTTCTCTTTCATCCTGTGACATGGGGACTGTGCTGTACTGAGGAGTGTTAATGAGAAAGGGACTCTGCTGACTGAATTATTGCTGTTGAGCCTCACAAACTAAAATAATAGAAAATAATAGTTTTTTTGAAATGTCACTCTACAGGGGTTTTAAATATGAATGGCTGCATTGACAGGTCAAAAGTTGTTTTCCTGAACTTTTTTTTAGGACTAATTAGTCATTTCCACCCATTACTTTAATGAAGACATTTAAACAGGTTTCGTTCATTTGCAAGGACTGGCAAAACAATTTTCCATATGTAGTATTCAAAATATTATGCTACCCTCTCCAGTAGGTATAGCATAAAGTCAATAAAAAGCTTTGTTTGCTGACCTGCCATTCTTGATGGTAACACTGGAAAAATGAAGTAAATATATATAGACTTTACAAATACAGACCAGTGTTTTCAGAGGAACAGAGCAGGCTTAAGAGCAATTACCTAATAAAAGGTGCTTGGTGGGTACTTTTCAGTATTGCTGTCTATATGTAAAACCATCTTTTTTTGTAGGGTTTTGGACTTCTTACTGAATTTTGAATGTTGAAGTATTTTCCATCCTCAGTAAATTTTATTCTAGAGCTTGACTTCATTTTTCTTCCTAACTTTGACTCTTTGAGTATAGTTTAATTTCGTATACCTATGAGATTCTACAGAAAATTTCAGTTTCTTCCTTTTTATTGGAGTCTTAGCTTAAACCCCACATAACTTACATGTTCTGCTTCATTTGCCATCTTTACCTTCTGACTGAGAAGAAATATTTCATCTGGGTTTTTTGTTTAGTGGTGGGTTTTTGCCCCTCTTCTGTGAAAGACTCAGGTTTTAGTACCAATGCTGCCTGTGTTGGCTGAAAGCTGTAGACTGCAGTAGTGGACTGCACTTCAGATCTGAGTTGTTAAGTGAATGCTTTCTTTAAATGCAGCCTTGTAACTTCTTTGATGTTAAAAAGTGAAACTTGTGGAGGAGTGCTTCAAGTGGAGAGGTCATTGTTCAGCTGGAACTAAGCTAATTCTTCGTGATCATAAAGATGATGTGAGGAGTTACTGACTTTCTCTGGGCTGTTCCTGAGTCTTTTCCCAAATGCACTAAGGGCAGGCTATTTTACTTTGCTGTTAATTTTATCATTATTTTCGTGTTCTCTTTTCAAAAGTTTCTGTTATTGCTGTAAATTGTTTTACTCCTAATAAGCATGTTGTTATGTTTAACTTTTTGAGGGAAATCTATTCATCTTCAAATTGAAATACAGTTTTCAATTTGTTTATAAAAGAGAGGAAAGTACACTGAACACTTGAGACATAAATACTGATGGGTGACTTGAGATTTTTGTAAAAGTTGATTAGGTCTGTGCCTAAAAACAACAGTTTGTTGCTTATGTATTAGAAATTCTAAAACATGGTACTTAGGCAAATTGAAAAGCTGCCTGCAAGATGAAAATAGATAAAATTGAAGCTAACAGAGGCTTACATTGCTACAAAATTTAAGTAAAATCATGTTGATTCTGTGATATTCTATTCATTATGGCCTGAACTTTTAAATATTTCTGCCTATAAATAACTGTTTTTTTGAGTAAGTGTTCCCATTTGTATATATATTATCAAGAAAAGATTCTTGGATCTTAAAAAAAGCTTTACAGAATCATTGTGCAGATCTTGTTATCTTTATCTGAGACTTATTTCTCTATTCATTAAATATAATGTAGTATGTGACCTATCTTAACAATCACTGGTTGTTTTAGATTCTTGCATTTTTAAGGGTAAACGTTTTCCAGCTATGTGTGAGCATCCCTCACCCTGGGAGAGATTTATCACAGGACAAGTTCAAAACTTTGTAACTAGATTTTTTGTACATTTGGCTATTTTGTTCTAGATGCTTAAAAAGCAAGGGGCAAATATAAAGGCAGGCTCACTGAATAATCGCCTTCTGCTCCTGAAGGAAGCAATTCTGAAGACTAACTAAAACAAGAAAGGGATTTTAGGACTGAGTGAACACTTCAAATAGCCAATAATTCAGAAAGGCTACCTGCAAGGAAGGAACAGATGTCCTGAAAGGGAGGCAGAAAAAAAACCTGAGTGTGCCACTGAGCAGCCGGGAGAGTGATGAAGTACTAAATTCTACCAAAACAGTTGAAGTATACCTTAGTACCATAATGCATCTATATGTATGCAGCTGTCATGGGAAAAATTATGGATGACCTATTAAAAGTGAGAGAGTTTAGAGAATGCCCAGCAGAAATCCATCTAGGAATTCAGGCATTGAAGAAACCATCATGTGGAAATTGCCTGATCTAAGGGAGATTTAAAAAAAAAAAAACTTTTGAGGTTTTTTTTTTTTTCTTTCAAAGGAAATCATGATTTGTTTTTCTCTTTGTGTAGGTCCCTTATGCAGGGAAAGAGATGAAGTTTAGTTCCAGCAAAGATACATAGTGCAGAAAAAGCCCAGTTGTGAGCATTCTCCTCACCCATTTATCAGCTGGCTGTGTCCAGCTGAGCAGCAAGGACCCAACCAACAAAAAATGTTATGGGCCTGGCACTACAGTGTTCAGAAACACTGACACGTTTATCTAAAACTGTAGAAAAGCACTGTCCTTGCAAACATGCCAGTCACTTCTGGCCTCTGGAGTTTTAAAGTTTTAAAGGATGAAATTAACTCAGGGCAATATTGTTGGCTGGCTCTCATGGTAGTCTAAATGCAAAAGTCTCAAAATCGTGTTCACAGTGTTGGTTTGTACAGTAATGCCAATGTGGAGTAAAAGGTTTTACACTGAGGAAGGAATGTGTGCAAATAGGTTCCTGTTCAACAAGTCTCCCCTCCCACAGATGTATTTTTCACTCCTCTGTTCGTGAGTTGGGCAGAGGGGGGCTGTTGTGTACAGGTGTTCCTGGGCATGTACCACAGACCAGGCCTCGCTGGCTCTCTCTGAGCAGCTGTTGGCAGCTGCTTTGCCTCTCAGAATCACCTGTAGAGCTCTTTCATCTCAGTTCATGACTTTATTGGCTTTGAAAACAACTGGGGGTGAAGCAGCAGCTCCAGTAACTGAGGGCCCTGTGGGTCTGCAAAATCTGATGAGACTGGATGAGATTAATTTGTTTTCCCTGGTTTTATTTCATTTCCAGATCTAGCAATGGGTGCATGGGGGAGGGAGGTGGGGGAGTAGTTATGGGCAGGGGTGAGATCACCTTGTTACCTGGTTCTATTATATATATGATATATATATTTGCAATAGGCAGGACACATGAAAACAGCCAGGGCTGGTTTTATAACACAGAAAGCCCAGTAGCTGCATAGCCATGTAATACTTAGGTGTAATTAATTGGAACTTGAGATAGTGAATAAAAAATAATCTGAGAGAAAAATCTTAAGTGTAAAACCATTTATGTGTCTCTATAGTTTACAGCAACATATGAAATCCACAGCTGTATGCAATATTTTAGTGATAATGTTCTTTTAGAACAGAAAGATATATTGCTGTGATATTATATTATGAAAATGCAAGACTTTTGAAAGGAAGCAGTCCCTTTTGTTTAAAAGATGAGTAAATACCTGCACAAACTGTGATGATGTACAACCTATAAACCTGGAATAACAATTATCCTTACAGAGGTTTTTTTAACACCTTCATTTTTCTATTAATAGACATGAACATAGTAAATTATAAAGAGGATGAACGATGAGAAAAGGAGAGGAAACTGAAAATACTAAAACATGGTTTGTTTTTTTTCCCCCTAGGTAGTAATGAGAAATCTAGTAAATAGTAAGAAATGGAAGACACTGTAGTCACATAATCAAGGTTCACAAGTCATGAGCAAACATCCCAAACACATTGATAGAAACCTTTTTTTTCCTTCTGAGTTCTTGAAGGTGTCACTCTACACATTTTTTAGGGTGGTTTTTAACATTCTGGGGCACTGCTGCTTGTCATGCTGCATGTCCCTGTGGGAGCAGAAGGGGATGGGGACACTGGAGCCTCTAGGCTTGTGGTAGCTCCTCTTGCCAGCACAAGTGAGCATGCAGGGGGTGAGTGGGACCAGTGAGGAGTCTGCACAACAGGAGCTCCCTCCCGAGGTGACAAAACCCTTTCAGAGCTGCCTGTGACCTGCAGGGGACACTCGGTGACATCCTGCCCATCCAGGTGCTCTGTGGTGGCCGTGGGACAGGGCTCAGGCTGGGATCCATGTGGGGACTGTGTGGGCTTCAGGCTCCAAACCCTCCAGACCAACTCTGTGGTGTGTAACCATACAATCAAACTTAGCTGCAGTTGGAAACTTGTGTTAGTCTGTGCCCTCATGTTTGTTCTGAGGGATTCACTGCAATGTATCCTACATTAAGATTTTCAGCTAAATAATGTTGATAAATACTGTTGGAATCGGTTCATGGGCAGAATTGGTTGAGCAGTGAACAGTGAAAAGAGAGTCCTGTGCCTTGAACCGTGAGGGATAAAACTAAATCAGAGCAATCCCTCAGGTCCCCAGCATGTGAATGGAATTACAGAAGTAGCAAAACAATATTTTTCAATGTAATTATTTTATTTACTTCCAGAGCACACATTTCTAAGCAGAAATGAATTTAGAACCAAAAAAAAAATTCTTTCTGTGGAAGCAGAGCTATATTTTAACTTCCAAGAAAGGCAGACATATACTGGTGTTGTGGAAACATAAAGGCTACTTCTATAAAACTAACTACCACATGAGTATGTAATCTTTAAAGGCTGCGTTTACTTTGATTAAAGAACAAATGATGCACATCCATAATTTTATTTAATGCAGTTTTGATTGCTTTGGGCCGTTTATTTTGGCAATAAGAGTAAATTTATCGGTGAAGCCAAGAAAAACAGCAGGTTTTTCAGTTTTATCACCATGAAAGCTTTGTTATGGGCAACAGATTTAAAAATAATTCCAGGAGGTGGGACTAATCTGGAGTAATTGCACAAATTAAATTGTGATTTCATAAGGTTCAGGTAAACCCAAGAGGCAAAAGTATTTTAATGTCGCAGATTATGTTGCAGTTTTGTTATTGCAATACAGAACTGGGAAGAAGCAGGACTCCTCATCTGAATAACTGTATTCTCTGAAAAAGCTCTGCTTTTATATTGCCATGTATTAGTTAACAAAAGCAATCATGCAAAAACAGAGTACATTAATGCAGCCAGATAATTTCTTATTGTGTACAGCTGTACGGGAAACAAATACAAAGTTAATATTTAAATTTATCAGATATTTTCCATTAACTCTGTATTTAACAAATTATCAGCTACTGTGTGTAATATCCAATCTCCAGAAGTCTTAATGATCATGGATGTGCACAGTAAGAGATTAGCATAAAATTACCACTGATGCAGCTATTAAAGAATCTCAAAAGATTGTGATATCCTGGTACATAAATTGGGCTGCAGAATATATCTGAGCTTTGTCAAAACCCCCAGGCTAGCTGAGTTCAAAAATACTTCTTTTCCCCTGGGGTGCAGTCCCTATGCTCCTTCCCCCTGTTTATTACTTTGTACTAATCTTCAAATTCACAGAATAATTTATAAAGCTGTAGGGGACCTGCTTCCAGCTGATGCATCTGTTAGGATCAGCCCTGAGAAAGGAGGCAAGTTGCTGAGTGAGTCTTGGGCTTCTAAGTGTTTTCATTTCCATATTTGCTTTTTTAGCACAGTGCTTGGGGTGGGAGTTGGGGGGTGTCATGTCCTTGGTTTTCGGGGGTTTTGTTGTTGCTGTCATGTTTGAGTTTTTTTAAACTTTCTGAAGTTTGCACTTTCTGGGAAGGGTGCAGCAATCTCACTGTATATCATGTCAGGGTGTCTATATTATGGCTTCACATCATCTGGTACTTACTGCAAATCATTCTTTTTAATTATATTGTGATAATTTCCCATTTCCAGTCATTTTCTTCAACCCTGTTCTTTTCAGAGGGTCACACTGAATTGCAGCTTTTTACCCCATTTCATCTCTGTACTGAATGCTTCAATTTTTAAGATACCTAACAGGACTCTCAGGGAGCCAAGCATATTTTTAAAAGGATCTCTTAGCCCTGTAGGGAATATTATCACTAAAATGAAATATTTCCAACATGAAGCAAACTCCTTAAATAGTCTGAAATTAATTCTGAATCTTTTCAACACCAGAATTTGGGATGATGTGTTTTCTTTCATATTCCTCCTCCATCTCTTCAAACTGGCTCATTTGTCCCTTTTGGATACAACTTCCTTCTACTTGCAAAGCAGTAATTATCCTAATTACGCTTCAGCATTTAAAGCCATCTTCTGGAAGATGATTTACAAGAATTACATAAGAGATCTATATACAATGACACACTTGCTTGTTTGGCCTGAAGCATTTTATGTTTTCCAGCTTAATCAGAATTCTTATGATGAGTAGAGAAGTTCTAATGAGTTTCTGCATGAGTTTGTGCCTGAAGATGCTTTCAAAATTGTACTTTTTTTCTCTCTGAACAGCTGAAGTAGTAAACCAGTGCTCTACTACTGTGGCTTGTTCTAAGGCGGTGTGACTATTTGAGATCAGTTTCCACCAGTGTGTGCAACAGTTTCCACTAGCTGAAAAGGTAGAAATGAGCAAAGACTGAGTGGAAGCTAAAAATAGCATCAAGAACAGGCAGGCAGATTGATACACTCGTGTGAACCAACACGTGATTCTTGTTCAAAGCGGAAAATTTAAAGACCGTATGAACACAAGATCATCTGCAAAAACACTGAAGCTTTTCTGCCTCTGCTTTTGATATCTCAGAGCTGAAGCTTGGGACATAAATTTGATCCTCTGGGTGGTGGTAGGGTAAACAACCGTGGATTATTATTTTTTTTTTTTTTAAATGAGGACCCTATGGCAGCATTAGGTTCTTCTGTCTGTTTATCAGATACAGTTATCAGCTGAAAATGAGTGGTGAGGCAGGATATGGCAGTAATTTGATTTATGTCCATTTGGAGTTTTGCAGTCCTACCCAAGATTAATCTCAACTTTGTTCTGCATTGTTATTTTGGAAAGTTGGCCATTGACACACAGGCAACATGCATAGTGAACTGATACTGCAGGATACCACAGCGATGAGAGTCATGACTCAGTGAGCTTGAATCCACCCTGAGAAGCCCCCAGGAACATGACAATATGGCTGATGATTTAAATTAGCAGCCTGGTTCAAAAGACTCCCATCACAGATAGAATGCTTTCAGTGGAAAATGTGTTCTAAGTAATTTTCTAAACTTCCAAACTATAATCCCTAGAACATTTCTGAGGTTCAGTGCTTGCTTACAGTGCAGTCTAAAAACACAATCTTCAAAAGCTGGTTTTTCTTCACTCTTCAGAATTCTCAGAGGAAAATTGAGAATTTATTCCAATCCCATTTGGCTTACTACATCTCTATATACACTGCTAAAAGTATGAAGTATCAACATAGAGGAGTTTAATATACATTTAAAATTGATTATAGAATCATCCAAGAGCTTTGCTTCTTGTAGCTTCTGCATCTGCCTCTAAAATAGTAATGTGAATGTGGTTCAGTACAGAAAATCTGGTGGCTTCTTGGGGTAAAACTGTTATAGCAGAAGTGCTTGTAATGAAGAGGAAAGTAATTGAGTCATCTACCATAACATACTCTACTTTCAAAATGTTGAGGTTATGATCATGCAGTCTTGTCCTAGATAACATTAAAGTTTTTCTTGGGATGAGACAGACTATGCCAAGCTGTTCTATTTAGGGGAGATTTCCTGCTCAAAGTATGTGTTACTGCTAACACAGGGAATGACTTATAAAAAGAAATAAATTATTAACTGATGTTTTCTTAAAATATAACATCAAATATTAAAACTTTCTTGCAGGGCAGGTTTTTTTAACAGACATTTCAAGTGAATTATTGAAACTACAAAAATGCTTCAATTGCTGCTCAGGTAGCTGGAAAGGTTCACCTATGCTTCAGTGTTGGTTCAGATCCCATTATTCCTATAAACTATGGGATAGGGACACTTCAGAAACCTCCGTGGGGTAAAATTGGGGTATTGAGGGAATTTTTCTGCTGGATATTCCTACACCAGACAAGGATTATATTAGTACTTCTCTATTTATACTACCGCCTTTTAATAAAAGTGAAAGTAATTATGATGTAAATGACCATACAGATTTAATGGATCTGGACTTCATTTGGACTCACATCTCATGTTTTTAGAGGTAAAAGGAGGACTTCTGTCTATATGCATACTAATGAACACTAAATTTTTTTGGGCAAGAATTAGGTCTTCTGATTATTGGGCAATGTTGTTCAAGTCAAATATGACCTCTGAAGCTTAGCAACCAAATTATTTTCCAATTCTTTGCCCTTTAGCCTGCTTTGATATTCATGCATAATATTTTCCTAGGTGGGTCAAAGTTTCTTGTATTGTGGGAAAAATGGGCAAAAATAATTAATTTTCAGATTATGCTTTTATTTGAGAATGTGAAGACTGAAGGAGATTGCATGGCTTAAAGCTCAGCTAGTGGTCAGCGTAATAGAAAGTAAAATGTGATACTGACCAAGGCAAAATTTTGCACATTAAAGTAGTTTCAACTGCTCATAGAGATTACAGGCATGTGATTACCTGTAATCACTTGGGGGGAAAAAAAGCCTCGTGGAAAGGTTAAATAGATGTGTCTCTGAAGCAGAACATGGTGGTCAGGAAAGTTCATAACATTAGATAAACTTAGAGAATGAGGTATTGGAAAATAAATTTGAAAATACTGCAGTATTTGGAATCAATTGCCTACCACAGTTTTAAATCTTGTGTTCAGTTGTGATGAGCTATTCTAAAAACGATACTGCAAAGAAGATAAGGATTGGTGGATTGGTATTCACTGCTGTAGCATATCATTGTATCAAAAAGCTTAGCAGGATTCAAGAAAGGATTAAACATTTCCTCTAAAAATGAGAACACCCGTGTTTATGAGAAATAGGGTAAAAAATTGTTGCAAATATGCCCTGAAGCTGAAGGGCTGAAAAGTCAGACAGTGACTGGAAGTAAACAGAAAGCAATTTCTGTTAGGACAGTTTCCCTTGCATTTGCTGGAGCTGCAGAGCTGGGAAGTAGCATTGTACACACAATATAAGTGGTGTTCAGCATAGCACAGGGGCTCTGTAGCTCTCTGTTTGAGAGATGTACATGTGTGACAGAGTTCATTGGGACAAAAAATACACTACCCTGACTGCAGATGTTACGTGTTTACATTTTAAAAACAGCCAAATGGAAGCTTGAATTCTTCCTGGAAGAGATTATCAACCCAATCCAAGGAATTCACAAAGGAACTCCAATTTCCCAGTGGGTTTTGAGGTCTTTTGCTGGGGGTATCAGTGTTACGAGCACTATAGCTGGATATAAACTTTAGCAACAAAATTCAACAAAAAATAGTGTCAGCATGAAATCATACAGCCCAGATCCTAGTGAGATTTTTTTTTAATTGCATCTTTCATTTCTGTAAAGTTTTCCAGAAAATCTTTCCCCTTGTTCTGTATTTTGCCACGATTTTTATTTTTTGTTTAAAAGTTTATATTTATACAATATGTGGGATTTTTAGTTCAGCCCCAAAACTTTAGCTGCAGATGGCTACTAAAGGTAGGAAAAAAATTGGCATCAGTTAATAGACTATTTCTTCTCAAAACTGTGTGCACTCATTAATACCTGAGCCTCCAAGAGAAAGGAGACTCTTGGCTTTATTTGCTTGCCCTTTTCCTGTTTTCTTTCTGTGACAAACTACCTGTATTAAAGATTTTATCACTTAGCATTGCATATGAAGGGAGTGTGATTGCCTAAATTATATTTTATAGTGGTTTTGTTCATCATACTCATTCTAATTCAGTGAAACCCTGGTTTTGCTGAATTAGCTTTCCTGGAAACAATAAGTAATACTCCCTGTCAATCACCTGGCAGGAGGTGTTTCCAAGAGTGCTGATTAAGCAACACATGGAACTAGAGCCTGTAGGAATCACTTAAAAAAAAAAAGCAAACAACAAAAAAACCTCAATAAGAACATTTTATGAAAATTCTTTTGCTGGGTTTGGGAACCTGAAGTGTGAATACCAAGGATGGTAATGCTTGAAAGCATAAGAGAAATAAAATTGGAATGGAGAGAGTAAATTTAATTTTTTCTGTTCAATTTACTCCTACCTTGTACAAGTCTTTTTGAGTCAAAAGTTAAAGTTTCCCATTTCCTGTAGAAACTGTTATGGATTTATGTTGCTGCTTTTTTCGCTTAGCAATATTGTCATTTTTCTGGAAGTCTGTCAGCATCCTGATAACATCGCAGGTTGATGCCCTACCAGAAATCAATGATGCAGGATTTTTGTAACTTACTTTATTAAATGCAAATATACAAGCTATGGAAAGAGGCAACTTCAACTGCTAAATAGACACTCCTGTATTTCCAATAGTCCAGTTCCCAGGAATTGCTTCTAAACATGTAGTGCATAACACAGAGAAAACTTCTCTATCTAATACCAATTTTACATTAATAATAATTAACAAAAAACCAAGCAAGTAAATAAAGTCAGCAATTTGTCCTTGTAGAATCTAAACTCACACTGTTGGAGAACTCATTGACCTGTGCATAATTGCACATTTTTAATCCCTTAAGACCGAGATTATGCTCAATTTGATATTAAATCAGGACAAGCTGTATGGAGCCCTGCTAGAAAATTGCATCTAAATTATTCAGTATTGTAGCCATGCTTATCTTCTTTCAAAGAGACAGGTAAGGTCCCCATTATACAAATTTCTTAGTGCTTTGTGCCAACCACCTTAACCTCTTTACCTTTAAAACCCCATCCACATGTTTTTGTGTTGCCCTCAAATTACTTTCAGACATAAACCCACACTAAAGTATTTTATCAGTCATATTTTGTCTCTGTGCCAGTGCTGCTCAGTGTTGGCAAGGGTGTCCAATCAGGAAAGCAGTTGAAGGGAGCCCAACCCAAGAATTCCCAGGGTGGAAGGGAGATCGTGTCTGTGCCAGGAACAGGCACAGGGCCCTCCTTGTGGCAAACTCAGGTTGGTGCTGAAACCTCTCAGAGGGAGGCAGAAGTGTAGTTATCACAGTTTGCAGCAGGCAAAGGCCACTGACACAGTAAGTAAGACCAAGCCTTTCCCACAATTTCTCTGTTGTCAGAAACCAGAAGGGTTTGGTTTCATGAGCTGGGCAGCTGGAGCTGACAAGACTGAATTTCTTGAGAATAAGTAAGCCAAGAACTTGTCACAATCACGAATAGTTTGGGTTGGAAGAGACCTTACAGAGTGCCTGGTTCAGCCCCCTGCCATGGGCAGAGATACCTTTCACTGGAACAGGTTCCTCAAAACCCCATCCCACCTGGTCTTCAATGTTTCCAGGGGAGGGACAGCCACAGTTCCTCTGGGCAATTTGTTCCAGTGCCTCACCATCCTCACAGTAAATTGGAATTCCTACTATCTAACCTAAACCCGCCCTCTGTCAGTTGGAAGTCCCTCAGCTTGCTGGCCTCTCTCCTTGGGATGCAGTCCAGGACATGTTTGGCTCTCTGGCCTGTGGGTGCACATTGCCAGGTCGTGCTGAGCTTCTCATCCACTGCCTCTTCTCATCCCCATGTCCTTCTGCTGAGGGCTGCCCTCAATCCATTCTCTCCCCAGACTGTATCTGGGCTTGGGACTGCCCCAGCCCAGCTGCATATATAATGTATATTACATTGGTGTTTCTTCAGCAGTTCAATGCATGTGTTTTCTCTCAACATCATGCTGAAATGGCATGTTTTAGAAGTAAAGATGCTGGGCTTTTTGAGGCGTGTGAAATTTTATGGTGAGGGCTTTTTTGAATCCTGAAAGTTTGGAAAATACCAAATTTCTGAAGGTTGTATTTGGACATCTGAAGGTTCTACTAAGTAGAGCCTTTGATAGCCAGGAGGATCAGTGCTGTGGAACATACCTGTGCTCAGCACACCTCTACCTGACTGAGGAGGGGCTTGGTGTCTGTGGTGCTGAGAATCCCTGGGGTTTAAAATGCTCATTTGTCAAGCACAGTGTAGCAGAGCTCCAGACAGTGCAAATCCACAGGCCACAACCCCACCTGCTATTCATTCAAGGTGTAATTAATGAGAGTTTGGAAAATTAGCAGTCTATTAGATTTCAGAATTAAATTAATAATGGTGTATTACCTGTCTATGAAATCAGAGGAAACAAGGAGCATCTCTTGATGAATAAATACCTGAGGCTTTCAGTTTCTGCCCTTCTTACAAAGCTATTGCCTTTTCCAGGTTCAAATTTGCAATATCAAATAAGTCCAGGCTATTTAAAAAGTATGCAATTAAATCTCGTAAAATTGTTAGAGTGAACAAGATTTTTTTTTTTAAAAAGTTTATATGTAATGACTGCATTGCTTACTCTTGCACAGGGAGACTTACTCTTTCCATAGATCAATCATCTCTTTCTGCTTCCTTGGAGAAGAATAATGGGTGCTTTGGGTTTTTTGTGGAAAAAGCAGAATGGTTTCTCACTCCTTGGGTAAAGAAGAGCTGCTGCCAGTTTTGTGATAGATTTGGCCTTAAATGGATAAGGACCCTTGGCTTTTTATTGGGAACTGAGGGAGCCCAGAATTAGCCTCCAAACCAGGTCCTGATACTGTGTGATAGATGATTCTGTCTGAAGTGCCTACAGCTTCTCCTATCCTTTCCCTGCAGTGACAGAGAGAACATTAATTTTCTGTAAGTGTGTCGCTGCAAATATGACTTTAATATAATTCTCAGATGTTTGACTAAAACCCTAATGTCTACCAATAATTCTCTTCTATAATCCTGTGTCACTGATGATTGTAGACAGTGACAAATGCCAGACCATGTCTGATGGTTGTCTCCTGCCTCTAGTTACCTTACTGGTTTGGATAATGTAATATTCTTTGTTAGGTGGTTCTAAATTCATTATCCTTCATAGAACAGCAGTACAGGGGCTTGATGGATGGGTGAGGGCACCAGAAGATCCAGAGAGCTGCAAACCACCAGGGAAGGAGGGACAGGAGCTGGAGGCAGTGCCCACTGCAGCTGAAGGTACAAATGAACGTGTGCTTGTGGCTTAAATGGCCGTGGTTTTCCCCCAAACCATTACTTTGCAGAAGCCAAGAGTTCGGGGGTTTTTTCCCCATCCCATTCCTCTTTGCTCGCTTACTACACTGTATCTTGGTATTGCCCTTCTGCTGCAACAAGGGTTCCATTTCCTTTACTTCCACTTCCCATCCCTGAAATCCAAGTCACGAACCGTGGGCCTTTGTAGAGTCCTGATGTCCCCTCAGTATCCAAAGTTGCCCTTGCATTTCTTTTCCTTTCTGGGTTTCAGCCTGTGCTTTGTCTGCCTTTTACTCAGTGTCTGTAGCTGGCAAAGTAAATGTAGAGGAGGGCAGAATTACAGTGAGGAAGTTTATCTGCTGTGATTCTTCTACTTTGTTTAGCATCCCTGCTGAAGAAAAAGACTCAGAAGTGCTACATTTGTGGCATTAAATGGTGTCCCAGATACCAAGAGAGTACTCACGTAGTCTCTGATTAGTCTCTACCAGTATAATTGAATTGGATTTGCAGGAAATTTTGAAGGTTTTCAGGAATTGTAGCTGGCATTAAATTACTTTGAACATTAGGGGTACAAGCAAGTGCAGCTGACCATTTGCCATTACAAAAAGCCTCTATAAGCAGTATAGCATCAGAGAGGCACTGCATCGTGAAAAACATTAAGGGAAACAGACTTTCAAATGCAATTGCTACTAATTTCTTAGCTAGTGGGCAGAAAAATCGCTGGAACTAAATTTCTATGCGATCATACTTAAATTTTGAAGTCAGCAGCCACTGTGATCTTATTCCTTCAGAGAATTTAAGAGTAAATTCTGTTTTGATTTTTGACCGAAGAAAATGTACTGAATTAATAAGGGACGCTGTGCATTTCACAGCATTCTGTGAAGAGTAAAGAAATAAATGCTGTTTAGTTACTGGCTTGTGGAGATTTGCTGTGTTTCTCTAATTATTGAAATGGTTTTGCTGTTGACCTGTATAAATCTTTGACTCTTCTGTATGTAGACTGAGAAATCTAAACCAAACTCTTAAAATGGGTTGGGTTTTGGGGTGTTTTCTGGTGGGATTTTGTTTGGTTGCCTTGTTGGTTTGGGGTGGAATTTTTTTGTCTGTTGCTGATTTTTAAACTTTTTTTTTGTTTTAAATTTTGTTGGGATGATGTTGATTGGTTTGGTTTGTTGATTGTTGGGTTTTGGTTACTTTTTAATTTTGAAGAGTATCCCCTGACTCTGCCAAAGTCCGTTCAACCTGATTTTAAATGGATGTTGTCAGAACACCTTTGTTCTTGGCTGGGTAGGCTTTTCACTTTGCATCCTTTCACAGCTGTGGGCCAAAAGACTTGTATGGAAGATAGCAGGAAGAGTTGAGAAGTGATGTTGCTGAAGTCAGGAGTGGCTTCCTACTGAAATTGCATTTAGTCTTTGCTGCACCCTTTTCCAGGGTTGCTTTTTATGCACCTCTCTTTTGACAGCATTAGCTGTGAGAGAGAAGGGTTCAGGGCAATATAGCCACCAAGGGCCTGGCTATGGTGCAAAAACAGGGGGTAACAGAATACACAGAGGGCCAAATTCATTCCAAAGTTACTTAAAGCTGAGAATAGAGTTCATGTCATCTGCAGACATATTTTCTGTCAATGGCAATCTCTCTCTCTCTTTTCCCTACTTTCACCCCCAACCCTGGGGAGTCAAAGGGGATTTCCTGGCCCTGGCCAGCAGAGGTTGGAGCAGCTCTGAGGATTTACAGGTGTCACAGTGCTTTGCACTGGGTCAGAATGCAGTAAAGATTGCAGTTCATTAACAAAATGAGTGATTAGAAAAAAGGAAATAGGTAATCAACTTTCTAATAAGGAAGGAATATTTTTTTACTATAGCTAAGCACTGACAAAAGAGGATGATAGCATTATTTTCAAGAATTCCTATCATTATTTCAAGCTTTATTGCTTTGTACTTTAGGGATAGGTGGGGGCTCTTTTCTAGCTAGCATTGGCCTTTTTCATTGGGAATAGTAGAACTGAACTGGGTTTGTATTTATCTGAAAGGGCAATGTCTTTTTTGGTCTTGTGACGTTTGTCTTGCCACTGCATTTGTTGTACCATGGTGTCATGAGATTAAAGAACCTTGATCTTTACTGTTATTCTAACACTGGTCTTGAGATCTCTGATTGCTTTATAGACATTGTTTTCTTGGCATAGGGCTGCTCCCAGAGAAATGGAACAATATGCCATGGTTGAATAAGGGTTTCAATCCCATAATTTCCATGAGCTGGCAAATAATAGCCCTTTGCAGACTGAGATGCATAATTTAAATCAAAACACATCTTCTGTAGAACTGGCACATACTGTGTTAAGGACTGCAGCTGATAATCTTCCACAAGACAATCCTGGTGACAGTATGAATGCGTGTGCTAATGCTGGCACTATTCCTCTGCTGAACAGTGGCATTTTAGGCATGGGAGTCCTATTGCTTTTATTTGAATAGTTTGATGAACAAGGGAGGGAAAGAGCTTTCTTCAGAAGGACTAAGATGGCAGCATCAAGAACAAGGATTCAGCAATGCTGCTTCAGGGAGGAGCATTAGACCTTAATTTTTGTGTTATTGCCACTGAGATAAGTATCTTAGGCTAAATTCTCAAAGGTTTGCAAAGGGTTTAACCCCATATGCCATTCAAATCAAGGGAGTCATGGAGCTAAAACCCCATGTAATGTTTCATGAATGTATCTCCTGGGTGTTAATTTCATCATCTAAAATATATAGCATAATGGATAGTTGCTGCATGAATACCAAGTTTTAAATCCCTCTAGGGGCTCTGCTAACAGCACAAACCATGAGAGTGTATCTGAGTTGTTTATGAACAGAAGCAGAGTCCCAAGAGTGAGACAGAGCTATAAATTCACTGCAGTCTGTGCCTATCTATTGTTATTTGTAACAACTGAGAGAGCAGTTTTGCTCTAAAACTACTTCCTTTAAGAGCTTTAACTGAGAAGCTCTGCTTGAAAATCACTCCTGATACTTGCAGAGCTTTGCTGGAGAAAAGACTCCATTTTCTCTATCAGTGTTCGTGTATTGTATCACACTTTCATTTTGTACTTAACATGGTTATTTAGGCAATTCGTGTGAGTGAGTCTTGCAAATGAGTTTAGGAATGCATTTTATTTACTGGACCTTATTGGGTAATAGATGGTCTATTAAGACAATTATGTGTTTCATTAAAATGTGGTATTAACACACAAGGTATATGGACGTGCTTAAGAGACTTTATACAACTCAAATGTTTTGTTGGATGGTTTTTTGCTAAGAAAGATGAAAAGTCTGATGAATTGTTGGAGTGTTCAATTCCTCCCTTTTTCTAACACCAAACCCAGTTTATGCCCAGTCAAATCAAAGGTACAGCATCATGGGGAGGACAAACCTTGGAATTTACCACAGCATATTTCTGACAAGTGTTTTTTTGATCACAGAATTTTTATAAGGTTTGATTTTTATTAAAATGATCAAATGGTACTGTAGCTGTCATTAGAGTGACTTAAATAGTAGCAAATTATTACTTTTGGTTGTCATATTTATATATTTCAAAAATATGTCTTTATTTAAACAGTATGCTTGTTTAAATTCTCATAATGCTGGCTGACAGGCATACCTGTGCAGGTATGGTTTACTCTGGGGCTGTGGGCAGGGAGTGGGCAACACTGACTGCCTCTGTGAATCATCAGATTGCAAAGTTAGGAAAATAAGGACTCTTAATAGCAAAGAAAGCTGATAATACTTGTGACAACACAAGTACCTTGAGTCTCTCAGAGAAAAAAAACAGGAAATTTCACACATTGCTTCTGTACTTGATAAGGAAAAGGCTCAGATCATTATTCTTGTCTTGTAATTTTGGCTGCAGCCTTGAAGAATTTACCACTTCTTGCATTTGGCAGTATTTTGGGGAATTAAAGTACTGGTGGAAGGTTTTACTTGGTACATCTTGGACACTGTGGATACAGTCTTGTCCAGCATAATTCTTCTGATAAACTATTTGAACACCAGGGATTGCTCTCTTGCTCGTTCTGCACCTGTTTTGTTTGGGGTTGTTTTGCTCTTTCCTTTGCTGCCAGAGGTCTGGCAGCACCTGCCTGCTCACTGCCCCTGCTGTGTGGGGCTCTTTCACCTGAGGAACCTGCAAAAGAAATGGGCAGAGTAAATTCCCATAGAATTGTGTGCTTGGTGAAAATAAGAGAAAACAAACACAAAACCTTAGAAAACATAAACAGAAAACCCAAACCTACCAAACTTGCAGATTTTCTTGAGTTTGTGGGATCATGCTGGTTTTTTTTTTACAAAGAAATGTAGTCATCATGGCCCTGTCATCAAAAGAGAGGAGGCTTTAAATTCATTCTAGGTCAGCAGCAATGGGAAATTTTTGTGGTTTAGAACAGATATGATTATATCTGGACTTGAATTTCATCGAATTTCAGGTTTTGGTAAAATGTATTTCTGCAGTAACTCTAGAAATTAAGTTACAACTCCATGAATTCACTGGCTATCAAAACAAACTTTCTGTCCTCAGAAGCAGCACTGTAGGGAAAAAATCATAAATGCTTCTGTTCTTGTTTCCTGGCAGTTGGTTTTGAAAACAATGGAACCCATTCCAGTTGTCTCCCTGTTGTTTCTTAAATAAACGTTAACTGAAATAAGCAAGTGGCCCTAAAACAGTATCGTTAAAAAACTTAGACTACTATGTTTAGTTTGAGGGACAGGGATTTTCTTATAGAGGCTTCTGTGACAGCACCACAGTTGAGAAGATGATGTTGGTAGGAGCTCTTCTGAGTTATTTACTTGACTGCGCACACAGTGGTTCCTTTTTTGTCCTCCTGTGTAGAAGAGGGGATAAATAACGTATAAAAGCAGTAATTGATGGGGCATACATACACATTGCAGTCAAAACTACATGCAGCAAAGTATGAAACTCAAACAGAGTTTCAGACCATATAGAAAATCAGTGAAGTGAAAAATGTGGTAGGTTTTTCCTTCAGTTTTTCAGGCCACAATCCTCCTCTGCAAATCCAAGTGCCCAGGCAGCCAGGACAGGAGCTGTTCTTTATGTCTTGGCTCAGTCTTGCCTGGGATCTTACTTTTAGAAAATTTAGTTATTCACAGGAGGCAGCTCAAACCATTCTAAAACTAAAGATGCAGTCAGAAAAAAAACATTCAAGGCAGCTGAAGGTTTCCCATGCACTTCAGAGCTTGGTAGCTTGGGCTGCATGCACTTGGCACATTGCCTTTATCAAGCCCCAAAGGCAAGTAAATTTCCTGAACTTCTAGAAAACACATCATCTTTTAAAAGTATTACTTTTCAGCTGTGCAGTATTTCTGCATTCTTACTGCTCTATTACTGTGTCCTTACCTGCTGGCTCTTGTAGAGGAAGTCTTCAATGAAGGCCACCATCATATTTTTTAAATATGCATGCCTTGAGAATCTCCTCCTGTGAAGTCAAGCTCCCTTATTCCTATGAACAATATATGATACTAGAAAACATTTGTGTGTAAAGATGTGTTACAGTAAAAAATCTAGTCAAAAAGCCAAGTTATGCTTGTTTTTCTCAGTAGCCCCCTATGTTTGGATGAAAGCTGAGCATTTCACAAGAGAGCCAGGAAGGGTGCAATGTCTCTGATCCTGAAAGCAGCAGCAGCAGTGACTGCCAGGGCCCTCCCTGGCTGCAAGTGCCCACCCTGCAGCCACCACAGGATGAGTGACCCAGGGCTGCAGCAGGAATTGCAAAGGAAGCACCAGTTGCCCACCCTGTGCCTGGGCTGTTCCATGTGGAAAGGGGTTTAGTTGGGTTTTGTTCTTTTATGTAATCACTAAAAGCAGATTTCTGTTTCTTTTCACAAACAAAAAACCCTTTCAATATCTCTAGGATGTGAGGGAGCAAGTGTCTGCTCAGTTCTATGAACTTCAGCAAAGTTTGGAAACGGGGCAAAGCAAATAAATTGGATCCTTGGGTTGGTGACTGTAGGACCTGTGAAACCAAACACATGCAGGTGATGTCTGACACTAATTTCATCTCTAAACCATTGTACTCAGGTTTACTTCTTTTAATTTAGACCATTAGCACAGTGAGAAAGGTTAAACTGACTATTATGAATAGCAGGTCTCAAGGACATGTGTTCCAAAGGCTATTTGAAAGTCCACAAAATGTGCCTTAAAGGAGCCAATTCACAAAATATTATTTGGTCTGTTTCCATGGGATTCTTGAAGTATTTCCCACTGATAACCATTCTTTGTTTACAGTTTCTAAGACAGTTTTCACTCTCTTGGAGTTCTTCCACAGTCTTCTGTGCTTGTATTTTTAAATAAGTCCTGTCCCATTTCCCCTGCAGTTCCCTGCAGGGAAATTTTGTATCTCTCAGCATACAGTGATTTCTGACCTTAAAAAAAAATCAATCCTAATTATTTTCACTTCCTTAAAAAAAAAAAAAAAAAACGGCTATTGCATAACCTTTGTTTTTCACAAACAATTTTGCACAAATTGTTGAGTAAATTATTGAAAGCTTGAAATAGTACTCAGTGCAATGACAGTACAGTGATTGGTGTGAAGCAGGAAATGAGATTGTACAGCAGAACTAAATCGTGGTGGGGCATTTACCAATATTCACTCTTTTGGTTCATCACACCTATAAAAAATATTATCTGCTCTACTGCTCATTTCTTTCACATGACACTAAAATCTTAAAGGAGGTAAATAACTGTGGGGTTTGTTTTGTCTAAAACAGACAGCAGTGCACATCATTAATAATGTTAGCAAAGCTAGAACCTAAATGGATATATAGACAAATGCCAGGGGATTTTTTGGGAACCATATCTGAGCCTGGGAGCTCATTTCTGCAAGAGGAACTTGTTCTGGAAATCTGAGGTATTTCTGTAGTTTTGTAACCAGCTGAATAGGAAAGTTACGTTTGAGGAAAATTATAGGTTTAGTCCAGCACTATATAAATAATGATTCATAGCATTCTGTGATCTCTCTGAAGTGATTTTTTTATCTCCTCTTATACAATCTTTTTAATTTAAGGAATATGTTTAATATGCAATTGTAGCTTGAACATAAAATATGTAAAAGAACACGCATTTAAAAATTATGCTTTCTAAAGATGTCCCCTGCATTTTTTTCTTAACTTTTACTAAAAGGGCACAGAAAGATTTAACCCAAATATGGGATTTTTTGCCTAAGTGTTGACTGTTAGCATAATTTTATTTACCCAGGAGATATCTTGTATGGTTGTCATCTGATATAAAGGCAGATAGCAGTTATAGTTAGAAATGGCTGCCTGCCATTCTGCTTAAAAGAACTTGTGTTATTTTTCTAAAGGGCTTAAAATCCACATTGAACAAACCTCTAAGGCTGACAGCAACAGTATAGGAAAGAGAAACCAAGCAGGTTTATTTAAGAGTTTAATCTGCCTGAAATGTGTGTGTCCAATTGTCCATCCCCTTGGAATGAAAAGGCGCAGAAAGCAGGTTCTGAATTCATTCCCAGTTTATCATCAAGATTCTGCACATCCCTGAAAACTATTTAAGCTAAGAAATAGCAGGAATGAAAGCAAAGTTTGAACTGATTAAAGATGGCAAAGGTTTGGATTTTCCCATGTAGAGTACCTGAGTACTCTTCTTTCATGCCGAAATAATCTCAAATATGTCTAAGATGTGATAAAGAGCGAGTTTGTGATAAGGCAGACATTTGGAGAGAACAAAATCTCAAGATTTCTAGTATTAATATGAGTAAAGAATTAAATCTCCTTTGCAATATCTATTAATTTTAAGATTTACTGCTCTCTCTTTTCCCTTCCCTAGTTATTCTGGAGCAAAAGGAAAATAATGGTTTTTGTCAGCAATTGTTTTCCCACATTGAACAGTATCTCAGTCTGTGAAATTTTCATATTGAAATTAGAATCCAGGCTGAAAAATATGCAGTGTGAGCAAGCCTGGAAAAAAAAAATCTATTTTTATACTTATTCTAATCAGTTAAAGAAGTATGACTTAATCATTGGTCCATTGATCATAGACAGCCCAGTACATGAACAACAAATTCACTGTATGACTGTGCTTGCAAAAATTAATCCCATTTCTGCTAGCAGGGAAACTGGAAATGGAATTAATCAATGGGAAGTCAAAGCTTAGGCTGATTGTTGCTTGGTTGTAAGTGCAGGCCACTGTAAGAAATGATCCAAAGGTTTCTGTTGCATAAACTAAAAAAACAATGACCTGAAGTATGCCTGCTGTTGAAATGTCTAGACACTGCAATATTATTTGAGAATGAAGAATAAAAGTCATAAGCTTAAAAAAATTGCTCATGTCACAGGGCACTATTTGACTAAATGCTGACATCTATTTCTGGTAAATTATTTTTGACCTGCAAGTTCTGGTGGTGTGTTTGTGTAGCAGTTTGGTGTCTCAGGATGCCCTACATTAGCATTCCAGCCCAGAGCACACTTTGGAAGTGGCTCTGCCAGCCCTTCTCTGTGTGCTTTGATTGCTGACAGAGCAGCTGTCAAGTGGAAGCTGAGCACCTTTCGCCCGCAGCCACTCAGAGGATGCACTGCAGGTGGAGACTTTGTGCCTTCCAGCTGCTGATTGCTCTGTGGTCCAGGGCACCAGGCTAGGACAACTCAAGTGAAGCAACACAAAATAGATGATTTGTAGATATTTGGTTCTTAGCCCGAATTTCAGTGCCTACAGCTCCAGTTTCCATGGTTCGACTGGACTTTCTCTGATTGCACTTCCATGACTCTGAGTGCACTCCAGGTTTGTTCCGGGCTTGTCTCCTCCTTGCAGCACGCAGCCTCCCAGGAAGGCCGTAATGGAACAACAGGAGTGAATCTCCATGGTCCTGTCTGTGAATTGAATACTTGAGGTTTTGTGTTTCTCTGCAGCTTAAGAAATAAAAAAGCAGAAAGAAAGCTTTTATTAGAGAAAATTTGGTTTGGATGAAAATTCAGCTTAGTCATAATAAAAAGTTTTGCTGGACCTTTCATAGCAATCCATCCAGTTAGATGCCAAGGTGAATGATACTCAGATACTCTAGTTTCATACTGATTGTTCTCACAATTAAAGGAAGACTGGGACTTGTATAGTGTTTCCTTTAACTATCTGAGTCTTACTAGGAAGACAGGGATTTGAATGAATTGCCCTGATTTAGGCAGTTGCCTGACTTTCATAATAGGGGCATATTTGGTTGCTTGGTTACCCATTTGAGATGACTGTATTTTAGATAATCACTGATGGAAATGTAACCCAGAAAGTGA
The DNA here is from genome assembly GCF_027477595.1 of Haemorhous mexicanus. Lineage (NCBI taxonomy): Eukaryota > Metazoa > Chordata > Aves > Passeriformes > Fringillidae > Haemorhous > Haemorhous mexicanus. Next base: position 11,427,644 of record NC_082353.1, read on the forward strand.
GTGGAGCAGCATGATGCAGATTTTCAACAGGCCACAAATGTAAAAATAGATCTGTGCAAGCAGAAGAGAGATTGCAATAGATAGATCTAATTTACCTATTTGCCCACACTTGCTGAACACGTTTGCACACCATTTGTATGTGCCACTTTGTTGTTGCTCTTGCATCTTTAGACTGAAAGAAAGTGGGAATTACAGAACTGTGTGCTTTAGATCAGTGGGAATGGTGATAATGGATATCCCATATAATGCTGAGAGAAGAACTTGAGAAAGTGCATAGAGAAATCGGGCTCTTGTAGCTGATTAGACATCCATTTATTCTGAAGTCTGCAGCGGCTCAACCAATCTTTATTTTGTAAGGAAAAGTTAATTTGTTTATAAAAGATGAGAAGTGCAATCTTGAGTATGTGAAATAAGATTCATTAAAATGTTGTTTCTGATGAGAGGTGCCAGCTGTTGACTTGACATGGGGCACCAGTTTAAGATGAAGCCTGCCTAGAAGTGAAGTCGTGCTGTACAATAGAGTGACATGGAGGGTTTAAATGTCTCACCTCTGTTTAATTATTTTGATTCTTTAAAAAAAAAAATCCAAACTTAGAAAAAATAAGTGCTAATTTTGCTGTTTAAAGGGAGTTTCCATGGAGATTAATCAAAAGAGTTGAGAATGGCACAGATAGTGCAGGTGACAGTTTTCAATTGCTTCTACTCCGTTAAACCTCAGAACACACCAGTGTGGTCAACACTTGTGACAGTGGCTTTTTTTTCCCCTGAGTCTCGTAAGTCTGAGTGGATCTTCAACCAGCAAAGGAAACTTACCTTTGGCTAAAAAGAAGTGCACAAAAAAGCAGAGGAAGAACAATTTAAAACAAACTCAGAAAAAATATGATTGTCTTAAAGACAAACTAAAACTTTTAGAGGTATCTTCAGATATCGATACCTTCTCTATCTGTCCCATTAAAAGTCCATTGATTTTTAAATAGTTTAAACTGGTGTTATTTTAATCTGAAACTGATTTAATTTATTTTAATTTTAAGCTGAGATGCAGATATCATTGCTTTCTGCACAGAAATACTGATTGAATAATTGGAGAGGCAGAAGAGCAAATTCCAATGCTTTCATGAGGGCAGGCTGGGAGCAGCTCTTATATATATAGCTCCAAGTCTTACTGTGTCAGGCACTGTGACAACTGTGACATCAGATACTCTGCATTTGAAAGATTTTGCCATGTGATAAAGACTAAGAGAAATTTATAGGTAGACAAAAATGGATTTAAAAGGGAAAATAGGATAAGAATATTTGTAGTTGTTAGCATTTTAAATTTTTGCAAGGGAGGGTCACCAGAGTATGAAGGATAACCCAGCCATGACGTAAATGTTAGTATTCTGCAGTGTTTCCAGAGGGAAGGTTGGAAAAGGCTTATTTTCTTACAATTCTAATATATATTATTCCCCTACTTATCAGAATTTTTCTGTTCTTTACCTCAAGATATGAATTGCTTGCATTCCAGCATTTGAGCTTTTAGGGTATACTCTGTTTTTAACCTCTTGCATCAAAACTACAAGAGCTCATAATTCCATGCTTGAGTTTTTTATTGAGCAGTTTAGGATTTTAATTTTATTTTTAAGAAAGCAGAAGTTCTCATTTAGTCAGTTGCTTCCAGGATATTGCTATTTCAGGAAAGAACTAAGATTAGGCAGTCAAAAACTAGAATTTAACAATTTGAAGTCCAGTTATTCCAAAATCTGTGGAGAAGTATTCTGGAACAGGCTGGAACCATCATCATTCCAGGGATGGCCTAATGTAATGTGATGTATGAGGCAATAATACTAGGTCAAAAGTGGGGTGTATGTTCCTTTGAACATGAAGTTCTTGACCTGTGGCTGATTCAGGTGTGTACAGTTGGACTGTGTCACCCACTGGGACTGAGTGGCTGCTCACTGGCAATGTTTGGATAATTGATGTCCACATTCCACTTCAGGAAGGGGTGATAATTGAAGGTGGTAAAAGCTGGAGCTGAACAGAGTCAGATCGGGTGCCTGAATCTTTGTGATCTACTTCTCTTATGTTCATCTCTTTTTCTTTCTTGTTTGAAAGCATGTAATTATCCACTCTCCTCACTGACTTGTGATACCTAGTTTTCCTTTCAGTCTGTACCATGGTAGGAAGAGATTTCTACTGAAAACACATCTCCCTAGTCATTAGAAACCCTACTGCCACATAGCAGCTCTTTAGTGTTTTAACTGCAATAGTACTTCTGCCTTATGGGTCTTTATATTGATTTTCCTTGTGGGAAATTTAACCCCATCATTCAAGAGTAAATAGTGGAATCAGCTGTTTACAGAGTGAAACAACAACTTTTTCAACACTAGAAAGGGCAGCATATGTTGTGGCTGGCCTCCTGCTAGTTTTATTGATGGAGTTTTGGGGAGCAGATATGTGCAGACGTCAGGGCCACCAAACCCAATGGCTTTGCAGGTGCATCTGATGTGCTCTGCATTCACTGAGACCTGCAGAACAGGCAGGCACTGGGTGAAGCTGCCTCTGGGGCAGGTGGCACCCTGCTGCTGGCAAACAGACTTTGGTTACAACCCTGTGTCTCTGGACAAAGGCAAATGTTCATCTTTTAGGATGAACATTTAGGATGCAAACTTCTGATGTGTAATGTTGAACATGTTCTTTGTATCTTAGTATCATTATGTGACTAATTCATCCCCACAAGTCAGATTCAGGACAAGGAGGTCCTGAAATTCTTAGGCCAGCACATTCCCAGTGATTGTGGTAGAGCTGCACTTTTCTGGCCTTTCGCAGAATTGTTCTCTCTTGGTTTCATTCTTACTTATGGGAAGTTATTTATATACAAACTTAAAACTTCTTACTATTTTGCCTTTTGTATTGTGGCAGAACATTTAACAGATGTCATTTCTTCTTCATAGCAGTGTGGTAACAAACATATGCCATTGTTTCCTAGCAAAGGAATATTAGTATATTTAAATATGTGTGGTATTAGATGGAGTTGTTTTGTTTTAGCAAAAGCACACTTCAGTTTTGCCTTAAACTCTTATCTGACTTTAAAGCCTGAATTTACCCATCATTCAAGTCATCATGGAAGAGACTTTACCTAGGATTTGAGTCCTTTGGGCTTTATAAAAATAGGATTATAGAACATCTGGCTGCACAGTAGGAATATTTCACTCTGAAGTACAAAAAATAAAACTACAAAAGATAAAGAGAAAAACATTCCTGGCAAGAAATTAACCTTTTCTTTATGTTTCTTGTATCCATCAAGTACTAGCCTCTTACAGATGGAAGGCAAGGAGACAACAAAAGAAAAATGGAGAGAATTAAAGAGCCATATCATATCATTAATACTTTGGCAGTTTTGACAGCCATGAGTAGCAATGAAAAACACTGCTCTTTCAAAGCCTGAAATAAATAGGGAGCTTGGGCTTGGTAGCTTCTCCAAGTCAGGCCCTAAACTCAAATTCACAGAAAGTGAGCATTCCACACCTTTACTTAATGGTGTTATACTTAAGAGCAGAAAATTAAAAAGATAAGTGTTTTGAAATAATACATGGAGAATGTATTTTTTGAAGTCTGTGACTTCTATGGACTGAGAGGCTTTTAAATTAAATATATAAATTTTTTTTTTTTTTTTTTAAACAAAAAGCCTGACTTTCAGGGATATCTTGTTCACATCTTTAGTAATTTTTTGTGTCTCAGTTAAAAACCCAAAGGGAGCATATGCTGGGGCTAAACAAATGTTTTTACTCTCTTATTTCTGTCTTTTGGTAATCATATAGATATCTCAAAAAATCTGAGGTTTGCTGTATTTTCATTAACATCGTGTCAATACAAGAGTAACTTGTTGTGACACTTGTTGCTTGTATAAAATGATAGCTATTGTTTGGGATATTCCTTAAATATTATGTGGCAATGGGGCCATGAAAGTAATTTAAAAAATAATTTCTTAATCCCAAGATAAAAGGCAATAGCTAGGTATATTAGTTGTACAAAAATTTATCTAGAGAATATATTTTATAATTAAAAAATATTTTGTACCTCAGAGTTGCATTGTCTTGTATCTGATCAAGAAAAATAAACTCGCAAATGAGATATAGTTAAGATAATATAACCAAAGAGTATGATATAACAAATTCATTAGGTGTGCCATGATTTAAATAATTTTTTGTAAAAAAGGGGCAATTCAGTTTAGGGGAAAAAAAAAAATCAAAATAAACCAACCAAACTCCCAAACCTTCAAGTACCCTTTGTACTCATGTCTCTGCAAAGCTGAGCTCCACAGCCCAGGCTAAGGAGGTGTTGGCTTGAGAGCAGGCCTTACCTCCTTGGTACATTTTTCTTGACTTTTGGGATGACATTCACCAGGTTTAACCAGTACATGTATTTGAATTCCCATTCTTTGCTTTGCTTGCATGCAGGCCACTGGTTGTGCTATTTCCACTGTTGATTTTCAAGCCACTTCTGCTGCTTGTGCAGCAAAGAGAGTGGAATGCTGTAACTCACTCTGATAACACAAGGCAGCTCCTCTTCTTGTAGAAGTCAGTATTTTCCATGTTAAGGCATGGCTGAAGTGCAGTATTAGATAAGCATTTACTTTGAGTTTGCTAGAGCTCCAGAGGCTATGATCAATTATTACCTCTGTTTTTAAAGCAGATTCCTCTGGAATCAGGTCCTCTCTGCATTTGTGCCTGTGCAGTGCTGGCTGCTTTAATGATCGTCTGCTCGGGGTGAAAGGAGATTAGAAGCTCTCAGCAGGCATTTGTACAGTGTTCTCCAGTGCCCTCCCTTTTGTAAGCAGGATCTGAAGCTGGGATCTATCATTTTTCCATGTTAGTGTTTCACTGTCTTCAGGGGAGGAGGAATGTGTTTCCCAGTTTCGTGTTGACAGCGCTAATATACATCAAACGTTCCAATTAAATAAGTGAAAGCAGTCCTGTGCCTTTGTCTTATGGCCAGCGACAAGTGTTTGGCTCATTACCACTTCCATTTAACAAAACAAGACCTATCACTTCCAGGAATAGCAATCTTGGGAAGCTTGATATCCAGCTTTCCTGCTCTAGTGTGTTTGCTGCCCACTGCTTGGGCATCATTCAGTGTAATTGGCAGAGAATCTCAGCAGAACCTGTGTTCCTCTTTGCAGAGTGATGCTACAGTGGTATGAAGACATAAGCCAAATGCCTTGATTGTTTTAAGCAAGCCACCATTATTCCTAGAATAGATAGGGTCTTCTGAATTATAAGGAATTTTATATAATTTCTTTCAAATTATTTGATATCTTTCCAATATATTAAAGATTTGCTAAGGAAAGACTGAATAATTTGTAATAGGTGTAATAACTTCTTAGCAAATTTCTTTGCCTTATGTTTTAATTTTGCATGATGGTTCACCCACACTACTTAAAGAGCAAATCAAAAACTGCTGTTGTGATTTTAAATTCTTTTCAATTGCAGTTGGAAAGGTAGATTTTTCTTTAATACTAAAAGATGGCAATTATCTTGAAATGAGGTTCAGACTGCATCTTGCTGATGATTACAAGAGATCACGCTGCATTTTAATGTGAGCATAAAGTAAGCATATTAGAACCTTTTTTTTTTTTTACTTATGTCTTAAACATACTAAATCTTTGGGGTTTTTTTAAGATGGGCAGTTTACGTTTTTAAGTTTTTTCTTGTTACAGGCAGTAGAAATCTCAAATATTTATTGTACACATCGACCTGGATATGTGTGACATAGATATCACACCACAAGGGTTTGGGATACATCAATACAGTGATGAAACAAAAATACTGGGTTTTCCTTATTCACTATATAGTATTTATTTTTCTACACTGAATATCATTATAGTCTTACCTGTTCTAATACCAAGGACTTGTCTGCCAGGGAGTGCTCTGTGGAATAGGTGGGGGCACAGCCATTTCCCAGCTGAATGCTCTTGTTCCTGCTGAGCTGCTGTGTGTGAAGGGGATTTACTGTACACAGGGATTGTCATCCAGGTTGGTAATTTACTGTGCATGAAAAAATTATTCATTACCTATTAGCTACTTAATAAAGCCATGCTTCAGACTGTTTTTAACTATTTATATTACAGCAGCTCGCAGAAGTATCCAATTACCCAGATAACTGTGTAAGATTGTAGTGAAATACAACCCTTGCTCATAATCCTATAGAAGGTAAATGATTAATAAATATAGGCAGGATACAAAGACACCGTATGAGGTGTTCACAGGTATATTAGGTATATTGGAAGGATATGAAGTGTCCAGTAAAAGGATTTTGGGTTCCTGTAATACAGGAATGCAGTACTGTGGGCAGGCTGCTCTTTGCACTCGATACAGACAACACAGCCTTGGCTTGTGTTGTGTACCCACAGTTCTTTCCACAGCCTTGTGAAAGCATCTGTCTGCATTTCTCTGTCTCTCCTTCTACCCTCATGACCTATGAACCAATGGGGGAGTTGTGGGGACAAGAAGCAAAAGTGGAGCACTTTGGGATAAGTTAGTTCTTCAGATGGGTAAAAGAGATACTGTGACACAAAGTGAAAAGCTATGGAAGGAATTCTGACTCAAAGGACAGGAGTCTGTTGAGGGATCAATCAGCAGTTGCAGCTTACTAGGCAGCTAAAAGCTGAAGACCCAAATCTGTGGAAAACCAGATTGCCCTAGCTGAAATGCTCAAAACTTCTCTTCATGTTTAAGCAAACTGTATGTGTGTATTATGGACTTCTTATTTCAGCCAGTTCCTTATGTAGTAGCTGAAAGGAAGCCTGGGCAAAGACATATTTCAGATGATGCAGGTCCAACTCTCCCTTTTTCTGGAAAAGTGACTGGGGCACAAGTTGTATCATAATGTTGCATGTAAGAAGTGGAAGTTTCATCCTGTGGAGTTCATGAGAACTCCAAGAAGAGAAACATGGAACCATGTGGCATGCAACAAGAGGAAAAGGGCACATGGACTTACCTTAAAAAATTACTCAAAAACCAGGTAATCCACCCAAAGTGACCTGTTCTGCAGTCCCTGTTTTAAAGAATCTTTAGCCTTCTAGAACAGAGCCAGTGTTTCATGTTCCTACAGAGGGGAAATATTCCAGCAAAGAGCATATATTAAATATTGCTTAGTTCTGTGCTGGGACAAAATCTCACTACCATGCTGAAGTGCACTGGTGTCAAATGAACATTTTCCAGGAAAGTATCTGCCACATAATTTAGAGACCTGTAAATTTGAACTTCTCTGTAAAATAACCAAGGAGTCTCTTAATGCCCAACTTGTGTTCCTGCATTCATTTTTTCCAGTTTCTGTATTAATCTAGTTAAGTGAATATCCCAAAGAACTATTTTACTCGCTAACAGAATATTAATAGGGAAAATGTATGTGACTAAGCAGGTAATAAAAGCATGGACTCTAGAGAAGCTTCTTCCAGACAACCATCTAAATTATCATTAATATTGCCACCATTTCCATTTTAAGTATTTTTCAGGAAAGGCTTCATCATCATATAATTGTGTTCAAATTATTTATTTTTATCCTCTGCTGTTATTTGCAATTAAATTCTAAAGAGAACAGACGTTACTGTTCAAGGGCTGAGTGCTAATCTTGTACTTAAAAGGACTTTTTTCCTTGGCAATTGAGTAAGCTCAGCCAGACATAGGATGCTTAAAATTTCCAGAGCATCCACTCTGTGCCATAGTTTTTATATAACTCTGATTTTTTGGGTTTTAAACTTAAAAGTTATGTGTTTTACATCAAAGAAATTACACAATTCAGGGGCATACAGAATGCTAGAAAGAACCAGCTGCGAAAAATACATGTTGCAGTACTGATACCACATGTTTGCTAAATATTATGGAAAGATCTCTTTATATGGGTTGATATATCAGTCCCTTGTAGTGTTCTTTCTAATCTCTTAATCAAAACTTTTAGTAGTCATAGCCATGCAACATTTCCAGCCTGGCTGGAATAGGCATCACATCACGGTGTATGTGTCTTCCACAGTCAGGTCAGAATCAATTTATGAATACATTACTTCAGCCTTCTCTTTTGTCTCCTGTAGAGGCACTCTGCTGTTATATCTGTGGCCATCCTTAATTACATAGGCTGCTGTTTCTCATTCAGTTAAGTATCATTAACAGGTATTCTGGAAGTGCCTTAAAAGAAAATCAAATATTTCCTGCAGCCTCTTTACAGTAACAGATTTTCATCTAACATGGACCTGAGTGAAAAATTTTGAGAGTAAATAAGTTGCTGCTAAGAAAGAATTTTTGTGATCCCTCTGTTTCTAACCAACTTAGATCTGCTATATTTAGAAGCGTTCTGTGGTATTTGTGTCTGTCTGTTTCTTGAGGCTTTGGCTCTGCAGGGAGTTACTCAATAACAACAATTTCTGAGTGCTGATTGCAATCTAAACATTTTGGTTAACTTAGGACATCTCTGAAAGAGTAGTATTAGGCTCTAGGTATCATTTAGGGAAGAGGAGGAGACAGTGGTACCATCTTTTATTCTCTGCCGAAGAAAAAGGGTTGCCTTGTATTTTAGAAGACAGAAATTTTTCAGAACATCAGGACTCCAGCAGCTAATTCTATGACTGTTTAAGTGTTTTGTGCAAAAAACAAGTGCCTTTCAGAGAACAGCTGGAGGGGGAAAAGTTCATTCCTCTGTATTATCTTAACATGATGTTTCAGCTTGTCTCTAGATCTGTCCCAAGTTAGGAAAGAAGGGATTTTTCAGATGGGTTTTCTCCATCAAGCATGAATGATGTGAGCACCAGCTTAGAAAAATAATGCATCCAGTATTATGAAAGGCACCTTAGCTGTCAAGGGAGACTAAAAAACTGTCTTGAGAAGTCCCACTCTGCCCCATAAGCAGTGCAAAGCCATTTTGCACCATTGCCAGAGCTGTGTGTTCAGTTCTGTGGACTGACCCGTACTGGGACACAAGAGGAATGCTCTGCAGGCTGCATTGTTGCTCCAAGGTTGCTTTTGCTCCTCAAAGTGCAGACAGGCCTGCTGGCTGCCTGTGGGACCCTGAGAGCTGATGGCGTGTTCACAGCTCAGAGCTGTGCTGACCTTCTGCTGTGCCTGCTCAGCCCAGCTGCAGGGCAACGCTGTGTTTAGAAGGGGTGCTTGAGTATTGATGTTGAATGTCAGCTGATGTCTTTCCTTGTTACAAATATTTACTGTTTCTAATGTTGCCACTATTTATTATGGGTATTTTAGTTTAATTCATGAACATAACTCTAAGTTGCTAATGTAGAAATGTAAGCTGATAAAGCCCTCAGATGAACATGTTTAGGTTGCAAGCAAACTTTTTTTTTCATTCTGAGGAGGTGAGAGATGCACAAATCCTGTTGTTTCAGAAGTGATGCCAGATCCCTAGATAATGTCTGCCCGCAAGAAATGTGCGATACATCTGAGCAGGATAACAACAAAGTGCAGCAGAGATAAAGATTTGATGTTGTTTGAAAGGGATATCCAGTAACATTTTCTAAGAAACTAGATAACATTAGCTTCAAGCCAAACACAAAAGATAGCAATCTTTTTAAAAAGAGGTGACCATATGTTTAACAGCTGATCAATTTGCTACAATACAAAGAATTAGTAGGAGGAAATTAGGAAAAGTAGAGGAGCTTTGTTGGCTATTCCATGTTCTTTTTGTGCACCTTTCTAATTCAGATCTCCATTTTATATTACTCTTTTTTTTTTTTTTTTTTTTTTGCTCCTTACTGCACTGTTACCTTTATTTCAATATCATTAATTCATTTTGATCTTGAGCACAGTTGGTTGCAAACTGCTGTCTCTCTGTTACAAATTGATTTGTCCTTTAAAAAAGGGAGACAGACAGAAATGTCAGACTTGTTTCACAACGGGAATGTTGAATGTAAGACTTGGCTCCAATACAGTGTCCACCCAGTGGTTCTATGAATAAGTGTTTATAGATTGTACTGAGCTTTCTAGCCAACTCCTAGTGTCTCCTATAATTGCTACTGTAGGAAACAAAAATGTTCGTCTGAAAAACCAAACTCTTCATTTAAGCTGTGCAGAACTATTATTCTGCTTTATGTGTAGTTTTCTAAAGGATGATAAACTTATGTGTTTAAAGAATACAGAAATACAAGATTGACTCTCCACAGATTTTTTTTTTCAACTTCAGTGATGGTTGACAGTATGGGTCTGGTTTACTTGACTTCTTTTAGGGCCTTTCTGGTTTTTAGTATTTTGATGGGATTTGAAAGAAGTAGTCCATGTACTGATCTTGGTATTTTGTGAGTGTCTTCTCTTAATTGTTGGTCCTACTCAAAAGCCTTCTATCATTGTGTCTACGTGCATTTTTTTCCATTGTATTTCCTATTGTTTAAAAATGTGGACAAGATTAGTTCAGAAGAAATGAAAAAAATAATCTGAGAAAAATCTGCACTAGATTGACAAAAGTAATGATTTGCAGCAGGCAAAATAGCCAGGAACAGTTATAAAAGGTCTCTCTAAAGGGCAGTGGAAGAATGTGCAGTAGTACATTCTTGTGTCTGGCATATGGGATCATGCAAGTGATGAATTATGGGGGTTTTTGTTGTTATTTGCATTAAGCAAATTCACATGAATTAGTCCATATAGCTTTAGCTTGATTGATATTGGTAATTGCTCTTTGAATGTATTAATATGGGCCATATGTTAAATCTATCACTAACTGAAAGTCATAATCTCTAAGTAAAACAGTTACTAAATAGTACAATGACAGGAGTAATTAAAAACTCTGAGATACATGTTGTAGAAACTGTCATTGTTCTACAGTGCCACTCTGCTTTTTAAATAAGACGGGTCCTATCTAAACACACAAAAAGCTAAAGTAAAAAAAAAGGGAAAATAAGGAAAAATTGTATACCACCTGCTGATGTGTGAATTGGATAGCATTGCAGGAAACGACATGTGTTAAATTACTCTGATGATAGAAGGAAGAAAAGTTAGAAAGTAAAAGATTTATTTCAAAACACTGAATTAGAACATAGCATGTGTTCAATGTGAAACACAAAAGCTGAATTCAGTATAGTATTGGCCACTGTCACTTAAAGTTTGAACAAATGCAATGGCTCTACAATTTAGGCATGAAGTAATAGAACATATTGTTATAATGTGTGCAAAGGATTAAAGATTATACTTTATATCCCTTGTCTGAAAGCCTTTCAGCCTTAAAGCCCATTTGTATAGGAGCATGTGTGCAATAATATGTGTGCTTGTGCATGGAAATACAATCAGAGTTTTCAAAAGCTCCATGGACAATGCACTTCTGGCGTTATATGCAAGTGTCAGATACACATTTTTGTACTGCTTATACTCAGGAAGGTAATTTTTTCACTTTACTCTTTGTATGTGCTATTCAGCAAAAAAAATGGCAGGAGAATTCCAGAAGCAAATGTACTCATTTGTGTAATGCGATCCCCTCTATATTTATGATCCTTTAATTGAGACATATTGCTGTGTATCCAAAATGTCAAACTGCTATTTTATATTAGAAATATTAATTGCAAATCTTGGCAGTTTGTGATATCACATCACTAAAGGAGGCAGCCTTGGTCATAGGAAAATGTCTTTCCAAAAGTCTCTTTTGCTAAGCATTTGTCAGTGTGAAATTTTAGAGGGTGTGGGAGTGGTGGGATGACACAGGACAAAACCAGAAGTTTAAATCTGGATTTGCTCAGGAAGAATGCATTTAGTGTCCAAAAAGTTCCAAGTGATCTTTCAAGAATGAGCAAAGATTTGGCTTAAAGGCTGCTCTAACTCAGGTCTGAACTGACAGCTGGAACTGATAAGAAATTAATAGCAAACCTTGTAATAATGGAAAAAAATTATAGCAATCTATATAAAGAATTCATGAAAAAGAAAATTGAAATGGAAAAGTAGAGTTATCAAGAGAAAAAGTATAGTTGACATGGCTACAAAAATGGGTCAATTAGGAACATCCTAGCTGTAGTTTTGCCTGTTAGTCAACAGGAGTTGCAAGATCACCATTAAATCATTAAGAATGCAATGTAATTTTGCTATTTATTTTCTGTCTTTGGAAGGATGTGGGACAATGTACTCATTACATTAAGAAAGCAAATAGTTTGAAGTCATTTAGTAACCAATGAAGATATTAACCATCATTTAGGTCTAAATAATTGATATAACATCCATGGTTCTACTATTTGAATGCTGTGTCTAGTTCAGAAGCGCAAATTTATATGCTGTGACAAATCAAGAAAGGTGCTGAAAAGAGAGATAAGGTGGTTGTAGTGTGTCCTCTCCACAAGAAAGACTCTTTATTCCATGTAGTTATCTCATCCAGGAAGTAAAATCATAGCAAAAATCATCAGCTGGAAATTGAAACAATAAATTCAGATGAGAAATCAAATGGAAGGTGAACAGTAGTGCTAATTAACCTTGAACAAACCTAAGGGAGTTCAGAGGTTTTCCAATTCTTGGCAACTGTGGTCAGGAATAGGTAGCTTTTTGGAAAGTCGCACACAAGATTTTAAGCTCAATACTGGAGCAACTAAAGACCTGTGGTATACAAGGCCTTAAAAATGCCTCTGACTTAAAATATTGCAATTTATTAATCTTGGAGCAGGGGAAAGGAAGTTGAAAATCTGTTTTGGTCCCTTAAAGACAGTGGGCAAAAGCCAAGATGTTTCTCTGCTGAAGGGAAGGCAGCAGGTGAGGCTGGCACAGGGGCCTGGGGATGGCAGCCAAGGGGCCATGCCCAGCTGGCAATGCAAGGACAGTAAGCAGCTGGATTTTCGAGGGGTGTTCTTCAGAAGCTTTTCTCTCAGTGGCTGTTCCTCAGGGCTGTCCTGCTCTCCTCTGGCTGTGGCTCCGAGCACACTGTGAGCACTCCTGCTCTTGTGCATAGTCAGAGTTGTGGAAAGCTTTAAAAAAAACATCTGCCAGCAACACATCATTTCCTGTGGTTGTCCTAGCCATGAATTTTTTACTTTGCTCTGCCTTCCCTCATGCACATTGCTACACTCTGATCATGCTGCTTCCCTCCCCTCTTATTCACTAGTCCAGGTTAGCTTTAATGTAGAGACCAGCTTGTGCTGCTGATCACTGAGTCTTTTTTTTTCCCTCCCTAAACTGTATGGGAAGATTAGGTCAAGTTGCTCCTCTTGTGCTGACTAGTTGTGCTCAGTATGTAACATTCCTCTACAGTTGTTCTGATTATGCCACGTCCTACTTCATTCCTTAGATTCTGCAGAGCCAGATATGCAATAGTCTCCTTTTCCTCTGCCTTGTTTCATTCAGACAAGCAGATCTGCCCATCTTCCAAAGGGTAAGTACTGACATATCTAGAGCAGTAGTAATCGGGCTTTTTACTGCTGTCAGCAGCTCGGATCATCCAACACTCTTGTGCTGTGTACCCAGCAATGAGAAAATGGGGAAACCACAGAAATACAGCTGTGTTCCAAGTAACTCTTGTTTACCACTGTGCATAAACATGCATGGTTTTTCTATTTAGATATGCTGTCTCTCTCTCTGTTTCTCCAGTATTCTGGTGGTTTCTACAGCAGATCACAGGAAAGGACTTTATATTGTGCAACCTAAACTAATTTTTTTTTGTTCAAACACATGAAATGATCCAAAGTGATGGTTATTTGTTACAAATCAATATATTCAAATGCATTTTTGCAGAGTTTTGTTTTGTTTTTTTTTTTTAACTCCAAATTAAATTTTTCGAGGCATTTGCACTAAAAGGTTTGGAAGCAAAAAGGAATCTCTGACTGGATTCTAGTTCTTCTGGCAAAGTGGCAGAGATACTCTCCATTCCATTGAGCTCAATGATTTCATGCTTAACCCACAAAATAAAGTGAAAATATAGGCTAAGAGTCTGGGAAATTGTGTTTACAGAGACTCTGGGAAAAAAGTCTGGAATGGGTAAGGCAGGAGGGTTTGGTTTAGTTTGGTTTTTTCCTTCTCCTTGGGAGCTTGTATTTTGTAAGGAAAGATGGATGGAGAGAATGGTGTCGTGAGGAATGCATAGCCCTCTGAAGTGTTGTACTCAGAGCATGAGGGAGTGTAAGGGCTGCTCAGTAAACAAAAGAATTTGGGAAGCATTTAAAGAAATAAACAACTGAGCAGCAGGTATACCAAAACAATAACAGTGCTGTCCCTGGGAGATGGGAAAGGAAATTGTAATTCTGAAACCACAAAAAAATAATGAAATACTGACTCCAGAAACAGGTTGGGCTTTGTGGCTGGTTGGGGTTTTGTGGGGTGAGGAGAGGAGGAGATGGAGTGGTGGTACAGAAAATATTGGACGTTTGTGAATCATTCACAGGTTAATGCGAGCCCACCCGTTTTACTGATGACTTGGAAAAGCTGTTGCACGTGGAGGCTTTTATTGAGAAGGTTACCAAGTTCTTGCATCCGACAAAATGTCCATATTTCCTTTTGTAAGTGGCAGAACACATAGGGTCCTGCATGACAGTACTCAGCTCAGGAGGGGGCCTGTGCATCTTAATTTTCTTTAGTACAGTAATGATCCAGTCTGAGATAAGAACTCGTGTTTAGCAATTCTGATTTAATTTACAACTCAGCTAGAATATAATTATTTTCTGATTATACTTGGAATTTTGTGATAAAAGATTGGTTTTGAAGTTTGTAGGAAGAGGAAATACTCAAAACCTTTTGTAGTCAACATTTATTTCTAAAAAACTGATTTTGCTGCTAATACAGAGTAGATGATGAATTTTTTTGAGTTTTGTTTACCTTGATGTCAGAATTTATTTCAAGCTGAAGGCAGGTAAGAGCTAATTACAAATTTTAAACCCTAATGCCCACACAAGAGTTTTGTTAATTTGTACTGATGACTGAAAGATTTTCAAATTAGCTAGTAAATATTATTAGAAACAACACAAAATTATCATAAAAGGTCAATGCTTTCATTGTCAAAGACTGCATAGGATTTGGATATTTATTATGAAGCTAATGTATTAGCAAACATAGAAAATAAAGACTTATGAGACATCAGACATCAGTTTAGCACCATGTTGCTGCTTCAAGCAGCTCTTATATTCCTGTACCTCTACTAGTGCATATTTCAGATGGTTTTTTCTCTTGTGTAGTTGCCAACAATATCTGAGGGGAATCATGCAGGAAGTGTGGAAAAGCAAGGATGCCTCCTGTGTGTTGGCAGCCCTTACGTCTCCTTGTCCAGGCTTTTTACTGCCTGTGTCAGGACTCCAGAATGTTCACTGCTCTACCATGGAACTTCTCTCTCTTAATCACCATTAATTTCATATATTTAATATAAAGCATCATTTTTCCCTTTGTAAATCTCATTAGATCTGTGAAAGTATTATCAAGGCCACAAGCCTTGTCCTTTCAAAACATCTGTACAAATTCAAAGCAGATGCTGTATATACTCTGATTCTTGGGAGAAACCCTCATGTATCCCTGACTAGCACCTCTATCTGCTATGCAGGAGGCATCAGACAAACTATTACAACTCCACCACTGGTTTCTCAGGAGTCCAAGGTACCAGCACAGGTTTATTATAAAAAAAAAAAAACTGCATCTGGTCTAGCATACTGTGCATCAGTACAGCTCAGAAATCTCCATTAGAGGAGGGAAGAACAGACGATTTTCAGAGTCAGACCCTTCTGTTCATCTTCCAAGGCATGATTCCTTTCCTCACCCTCTGAATGTAGTCCCCTGTGTCCATCCCAAGTGGGATGGGAATGTGTGCTACAGTGTTAGGAATTGTTGCTGTAACTCCTGCTCTGAAGCAGTAACCAGTGCTGGCACAAATTCTAGAGATAGCATTGACTCTTGCTAAGTTAATTTATCACCATAATCATATTCCTCATGTTATCTTGCAGAAATCAGATGTTGATAAATATATTTCCTCCTCAAAAACCTGATTTTATGCTGCTCTTCTGGCTTAGTTGTGCCTCTGGTGCCAGGGGTACAAGTCCTGTGCCAACAAGTTCATGTATTGACCCAGGAACCGGTGATGCTGCCACAGAATCTTCTCTGACTCATGACTGTCACAGCTCTTTTGGGGACATCCAGGACCCAAGAGCAGCAAGCTTCCTGTTGTACTTACAAGTGAACTGGTTCTGACAGCTATCACTGACAAAAAAAAAAAAAAAAAAAAAGATGCAGGGTGCTATAATGTAGCTCTACAATGTTTTTCTTTAAATGGGTGCAGCTTCTGTATTTGCTGACAGAACTACAGTGTGCTGAACAAGAGGCAGCAGCATCACTCACCAGGAGCTTGTTCACCTCAGTGCCTCCAACATGGCAAGGCTCTCTCACCTGCAAGGGCTTGAGAGATGGTGAAGCCTCTAAAGCTGTTGTTAGGTTTGGTGGAGAGGTGTTCCTTTCAGATTAACACTTATACCTTTATACATTTCAAAATAACAACACTAGAATATGTGTGTGAATACTTACTCCAGAATTAGGGCCATGTTTATGTATAATAACTTTCATTTTCTGCAGGAGGTAGTGACCACATGGATGTAGCTTGAGGGCTTGTCATGGTAAAGCTTTTCTTTGAGCAGGGGAAAGAGCACAGTGGTCTGAGGTGGTGGTTCCTGTGCAGCAGCATCTGTGTTAGCTGAGGCACAGGTCTGCTGTGGTTTGGTCGCTGCAGGAATTGCAGTTTTGGCCCTGCAGGGGCTGAGGGGCAGAGTGGGGTGCCGGGACCCCGTGAGGGAGTGCGGGGCTGCCCCAGCCGGGTCCCGCCGTGGGGCACGGCCCAGCCGCTCCGAGAGGCTGCTGCGGCCTCTGAGGAGCGTGTGGAAGAGGAAACAGAGCCCCACAGGCTGAGGGTGTGAGGGAAAAAGTGTGAGCAACAGCCCTGGCAGCACCCAACAGAGAGAAACAGGTGTGAGAAAGGTATTTTAGTCTTTGTTTCTCACCGTCAAACCCTTCTAATTAGCAATAAAGTAATTTTCCCTGTGTCAAGTCTGCTGTGCCTTTGATGGCAGTTGGTGAGTGATCTCCCTGGCTTTACCTCATGCCATGGGCTTTTCAGTCTCATTTCCCCCCTGCCCTGGTTAGGGGGGAGTGAGAGAGTGGCATTGGGTGACTGGTGGCCACTCACCACAGCCACCTTGACACGCGGCTCTAAAACGTTTTGATGTTGAATCAAAATACGTCCATGGTTTCTGCTCACAGCGCAAAGTGTTTGGGGTTTGTGACTTCATTCAAAGCAGCACAAGAGGAAAAGGAGTGCAGCTGAGAAGGCCTTGTGCTGCAGAGCAGCCTGGGCTGAGGGCACGCAGGGGCTGGAGCAGCGAGCACGGAGCAGGGATCTGTCACAGCGTGGGGCAATGGCTGGGGCTGGGGCTGCTCTGAGGGCTCCAAGCACGGAGTGTGTGGGAGCAGAACCATCAGACAAACGTTAAAGGCAGAGCTCGCCTTTGTCTGGGGGTTTGAAATGGAGTCAGGGACTCCCAGAGATAAAAGCAAAAGCTTTTGCATCTGACAAGCCACACTTAGGTGCACTAACAACATATCTTTGTGAATTGGTGCTGAGGGAGGCTTGTGAGATGCGATAATGGTTTCCTCCAACCCTTTTCCCTTCTGCGTCCAACAGAGTGCATTGGTCACCCTGCTGTCAATACATTGTTGCAGACACTGAGAGGTGACTTTAATCACAAGGGTGAAATTCACCCTTGTGCAACACCAAGTGGAATTTGAGACCTTTCTTCACAGAGCTGACCTTAACCCTGGAGGAATACCAACTTCACAAATGATGCCAAACTTCTTTGATTTTTTTTCAGACCACGCAGTTTTTCTTGGGAAGTGACATGGTTAGAGATGGAGGATTGAAAGCAGTAACCTATGGGCATGGCTATTGCATAACAGTTAATAGTGTTGCTGTTGTTGTTAATATTTACATGAAATACAACTTCCTGATGACTCTATAACGTATCCCTATAGCTAAGTAATAAATATTTTGAAGATTATTACGATGTTGTCACTTACAGGCTTCTAACAGCTCCCTAGGGATAGGACAGCTAGTTAGATCAGCAGATCTTCCTCAATTAGGCCCCAATTTCACATCAGTATTAGAGCTTCTGTGTTGTAGATATTAAATATTAATTTTGATCCATGTAAGGGGTGAATGCCTAGTCCGCCTGTGCTTCCTGTTGATTTGCATGGAAAAATTGTGAGGGTTAGAGAGAAATCTTGCAGAAATACTTCTGTGTGCCATTCAGACAATCATCTTAAATGTCCAAATTTGTTTTCTTGTTAGAGAAACTTGATTAAAATTTTGAGTGTAGAACTTTGAGTCATATAAAAAAAGTTGATTTATTAAGCATGTCTTTACATATTTTAGTGAAAATAATTTCAGAAAATATTATCACCTACCTTTGAATATGCTACTCTTTTAAAATAATGTTAATTTTCAAAAAAGAAGTGGAGTAGTAAGATACGTGGTGTTAGAAGTTAGTAGATGCTAGAAGTACCTTATATTTTGGTAATACAAGCTTTTTCCTGTTCCTCTATTTAAAATGGTTGGAATAGATTACTAATGTCTCTCAAAGGATATTTAATGTAATCAGGAAAGAGCTCTGTCCTCCCAAAAGGACCTGATAGGGTAGTCCCGTCTGCCATGTATTATTTGCATTAGCAAAGAGAGCTTCTAATACTAATTAATGAGAAAGGATAATGGAACCCTATATATTAATGGTCGGAGCCTGAGTAAGAGCTGATGCCCCCTAAAACAAGTTCTGAGCATGTCCTTTGGGAAGCATTTCCTGCCCAGATGTTTTTATTAAATGTATGTGGAAAATCTATCAGGCAGTACCACTTCCAGCATTAACAGGTTCGTGTGCACTTGTCATGTAGTAAAGGCAAAATCCTCAGACCCATGGCATCCACAGCCTACAGCTTGTACCAGTTCCATTAAAAGCTGGATCAGATCTCCTTGTATATCATAAATCATAGCCTTCCACTTGGTTACAGCAACATGAGTTTTAATAGGTTTCTCTAACTAAAACAAGTTGCTAAGCCATACCCAATCCAATTTACTACTGAATGCACTGCTCCTCCTTAGAGTTTCTAATGGTTAATTTAAGAAAAGGGAGTACTATTTTAACTCTAATTTGCTTTGTTTCAGCTTCTAGCAACTAGATCTTATTATCCTTTTCTTCTTGGTGTTAAAGCACCTCTTTGTAACCTGTATTTTCTCAGTTGTGGTCACCAATCTTCCTTTGCATACAGTTAACAGATAAAGATCTTGGAATAGTGGAGGCCTACAAACCTCTCCAGTCCTCAAAACATTTCTCTTGTTTTCTTTTGTGGTTCTTGATAAGTTAGGGTTTCTTAACAATTTATTGATTTCTCATCTTAAAGGGAAAAAAAAAGAATCTAATTCTTTAATATATGTGAGGGTGCCCCTGTGCAGAAAGTACTCTGATGACAAATATAGTTGTGAGGTTTGTCCAAAACCATACTGCTGCTCTCACTTTATGATTTGCAGTAGCTGCCAAGATTTCCTTTTCAGTTCATCCTTCAGCCCTTCAGGGATGAGGGCTGGGTGAAATAGGGCACACCTTTTTTTTCCTCCCTAGCTTTATTTCCTAGTCCAGCATGTGACACTTCATTTTGACTGCCTTGCAAATGTCACATGCATCTGTTTCTTTGTGTAGCAAATCTCAAGATTTACATAAGTAAATAGCTTTCAGCACTCTTGAAGCCACAACAATGTACGAACATATTTGAAATTGTTGAACTAAAAATTATATTTGACTGCCTGCTGTGAGTGAAGATTTAAGAGACTGAAAATTTTATTAATGATTTCAGTGTAACATCTTCATACTGAGATTATTAGGCTGACAGGTTAACCATGTGTGTTGAAGTTTTGGGCCCTTGATTTTGGTCTGAGCTTCTCCTGAAAGAGTTTGAACCACAATGCAGTGCCTTCATTCTTGTGCAAAAATGGTGGAGAGCCAAGGTGTGCTGTGAGCAGGAAACTGTGAGATATCCCAGACTCCTCCAATAGTTTATTTTCATAAAGGGATTATTAAAGACACTTGATTCTTACTCAAAACCTGTTGTGGTTTTATTTGGCAGTGTAAACACATCTTCATACTTGTACATGGGGAAAAATATTCTAGAAACTATACATGTAAAAATACCAGATCACTACTATTAAAGTTTTCTTACTGAGGGAAATATACACTGCTAATCTGATGGCATGTGTCCATTTTCCTCCTATCTTTCTGGTGTCTATCTGCTGTTATTTTTATCTGACACAGTTAATTTAAGAGATGATACCTTTAATGGTGCTCAGAAGGCACCTGTCACATATGGGGCACTACAAGGTGTAACGTAATGATGATAATCAGTCCCAGAACTGAACTGATGTGATAGTAAACGTGAAGCCTCTAGATTCCCACTTCCTCTGAAACCTGTCAGTTATCTTTAAATAGAAGAGCTGAAAAAAGAACATAAAAAGAGCTTCATGTGATAGCTGCAAAATGGAAATAAATACCTGGCTATTTAAAAGAATAGGTGCTTATTTTCCAAATTATTTCATGGATATGAAAAAAAAAAAAAAAACCTTTTTTACAAGTCCACTCTAGCTAGATGCTAATTTAGACTCATGGCTCTTTATCAGTGGCATCTGTATGTAAACACATGCAAATGTGACCTGTATTATGATTTTGCTGGTAATTTTTTTCAATTATTAATAATTATACATAGTCCTTTACTTAAGTACTTTGTAAAAATAAGATCTTTGAAAAAAATGGAATGGTTTCAAAAGAAATAAATATTGTTCTGCAAGTTCAGCCTTTAACATCATGTACAAACCATTGGATTAAAAGCAGTGGATATCACAGGTCAACTGCGCTCACTAATCACTGCCTCAGCAAAAGAGATTGACTTTGTTGCTAGCTGGTTGCAGTAAGAATAGTAAATCACTTCATAGTCTTTATATTTATTCAGTTCACAGCTTGATCACCAGTGTTTCACCTTTCCTCTGAAAAGCAGTAATGCTCTCTTCTTTGTCCAGGAAATAGAATTTGTTCATGGAGTCTCCTCACTATTTGTTTTAAGTGAATGAGCAATACAGCTTATGCCCACTGGTTCCTGAAATGAAGCACTGTCATAGCATGAATATTTCTGTTGAAAACTGGGAGGGGGGATTTTTGCTTGGGTTTTTCTAGACAGCCTCTGACAGACAATTGTGCTGCTTTATGCATTACAGTTTCTGTACTTTGTTATCTGTGAGGACTGCCATAATATAACTTTGCAGGTAGAGCTGCAGGCAGGCATCTTCTGAAGGATGAGCCTCCTGGGATACTGATTGCATTACCACGCTAAACAAAATTGCTGTAACAAAAATGTTTAGCCAAATCTATGTAGGAAAGGGTAACGTTTGTTCAAATGCATTTTCAAAGGGAATCTTCTGAAATGGACAAAGTACCTAAATATGCCTTTGAAGTAACTATATATGCAGATGTAAGATGAAAAATAAGCGTTTGTTGACATACTGTTTCAAGCTGTACAGTTTTAATTACTGGTTCAAGCTGTACAGTTTTAATTTTATTAAGAATGAAAGTGATGTGTTAAATACTTACACCAATGGGTCTTTGTGCCAAAAGCACAAGTCTTTATGTCTAAAGCCAGGTTTGGAAAGTGAGATATGGAGAAAAATGGGGTCTATAGCAAAGAACTGCTATGCTGAGGCTGTGGGACTGAGTGTTGTTGTGGAAGGTGAGTGGGCATATCATTCAGCAAGTACCCCTTTCCCTTCCCAAAGTGAAGCCTTTCCATTGGCTTCACTGGTTTGGGCTACTGTCTTAAAAAAGCAAAAGGCTGCATCAAATATGAGCTACAGGCAGGTCTGCAACCCCAAGTGGTGTAGCAGGTAGTGTGTCCTTCTGTAGCAAATCACTAGATAAAAATATGTTTAAATTTGCAGCTTTGATGGTGGGTGTTTTTTCTCTAACTGTTAACCCAATAAGTTCTAGTTATAATTCAATGTGATTATCAACACGTGGTTATGTGAGCTGACTGCCTTGCAAAGAGGGAGAAATGGTTTCAGTTTAGAACTATTAAAACTAGTTCACAAAATGGGCTTGGGAAGATGCTGAATCTTTGCCTGAGTACATATTTCAGATCCTGTTAAAAGCAAAACATGCTGCTATTGAACTATGAAATCAAAGGGGTTTGATAGTCCTTTCTAAATCAGTGGCAAGAAGAATGAAAGTACAGAAAATTATTGTTAATTTAAGCCAGAGTTTCCAAAGCTATGTCACACATGCAGTTGCATTTAAATGAGTATGTTCTACACATGCAGTTAAGTTGGTTGGGGTGCAGCTAATGAACTACAAGCATTGCTTTCCACATATCCTCATGAGCATTCAGACTTTAATATATTATTGTGCTTAAGGCATGGTTTTCAGATATGGGAGTGATGTTACTGTCTGTTGGTCTTAAACATTTGAGAGCATGATATTGCCATAAGATAAAGACATCTTAAGTCAGATGTAAAAAAAGAAAAGCTTTTCAATTAGCTATTATTTTAAGTGATAAATTGTAGCATATCACTGTTACAAAATAAGCAAGTAATAGTCATTCAATAATCTGTCATATGTCATTATTTTGGAGGGTTTGTGCTTTTTGATAAAATGTACCTTTTCAGGAATTTTTCTTTGTAAAGAGGTTTCTCTGCCTTGATATTTTAGTGTATTTCCATCATTCTGACTGGCCTGGGAGTCACATTAAATTCAAGGATTTGGTGGTGAGAAGGTGTGAAATTTGCATCCTTTTGGAACAGAGGCTAGGTAGCAATAGCAGTGAAACAAGCTGCATTATGGTAGAAAGGAACGATTTTTGTAGAACTGGGGACAGTTACATTTTGGAAAAGACTACTAATATTTAACTGGAAGGGAATACAGCTTCCCATAGGTCCAGGTGTGTCTGACCTGGGTGTCAGCTGTTTGGTGCTGACTGAGACAGTGTAACAGAAAACATGGGCATTCACCACATGCATCAGTAGTAAATGAACCAAATGCAGGAATAAATTGATGTGGCAATGAATAAACATATATAAATGTCTTTATGGAGACAGAGAGATAGATATAATTAAATGGTTTTTAAGAATTACATGGGGCACATTGTGCTATAAAGCCTATTCAGACCAGGATTCCTACAGTTTCTTGGCACTCCCTTTTCCTTGGGGCAATGATAACCACAGCCAGCAACTACAGGGAAATGAGGCACTCAGTACTCTTTGGGTGGGAGGGAAAACTAATCTATAAAATGTTTCCATGACAGTGGTTTTCTATCTCTCTTACAGACCTTCAGAATATTAGTTCAGTAATACTTATTATCTGCTTCTACTTCTTCCTTTCTCCAGCTAATGTGCATTAAAAATGTTCACTTATCCACCTGGGCTCAATGGAGCTTTATATACCATATGTACTTCTGTTAAAGTCTGAACCTATTTTTGTATTACTTCAGGTTTTCAATTAACCTTGCTTCCCCATATTTCACAGCATTAAAGCAGTTTAGTGTTAAACAGAACTCACATCTCCTCACACCTCCTCTCCTTCCCTCATAAAACATTAAAATGCAGCTTTCCTATACTGTATGAAACCTTGTGACAGCTGAGTTACGTAACCAATTTGATATTGGATTGACATTGTTTTGAGGAAATAACACCAGTAGTGGTTTTCCAGTGTTTCATTCCACTGTTAGGTGTACTAGCAGATGTTGCTACACTGAGCTGCATTTCTTCTTAGTGAAGCATGGACGTCATTTCAAGGTAGACAGATGCCACTTTTTGATATATGCATATACATCTAAAGAATTAAAAATTTATTATTACTATTTTGGAAAATTCTGTTAAATTCAATGTGTTTACATGGAAATAGATAAAGAGTAGATTCATAAAAGAAAGGAAAAATGATGAAAACCTCTTTCTAAATTGTTATATTTGGTGCTACTGGATTTCTTCTGTTGTGCTGTGAAAATAGTTTGCACAGACTAATATGTGCAAATTAATGAGTATTTTATGATTATCTATTCAGTCAAGTTAAAGTGTAAAATTAAGCATTGGGCTCCTACAGAATTTTTAGGGCATTTCCAGCTCAAGCATTAGTTTCTCTTTCTTATTTCTAAAGTTTTGAAAGTGTCAATGTTTACTTGAGAATAATGTTCCTCTTGCTAAGGTCTTTCTCTTTGTTGTACTGGACACCATCTGTGACACACTGGCAGCAAGCTGGAGTCATGACTTCCATCACAGATCCTTCAGATTTACAATATAAACTTTATTTTTAGGGAATCATGAATTATGTCCTCTCAGCTGATTGTTTTCCTCTAAACATGCATTTGGATGTCACTTGAGGATGTCTTTCTTAAAGATTTTTCACTTATTTTTTGACCATTTTTCTCATTGTCACTCCTTTAGTCTCAACTCCCGACTTGCCAAAACAGTGCAAAATTTCATTTGAATCCTTAATATGAAAATATCTTCATTAAAAAAAATATATTCTCAATGTCTTACAGTAGTTTACTTTCACTAAGCTTCCTGGGCCATTAGTACCACTATTATCCCCAAGTTCTCTTTGCTTCCCAGAACTATAAATTTGCCTTATAGAAATCACAGCATTAGCTTTCTCAGACATTGTATCAGCCATTTATCTGACAATATTTTGAGGGGCTCACTGCTGCCTCCACTCAAACCTCTGTGCTGAAAACCATCTGCATTGCCAGAAATGTGATATGCATCTTTCTAGCTTAGAATGGACTTGACCATGAAAAGAATGGAAATTTGAACCCAGATCACCAACTCTTCATGTCCTCACACTGAAGTATGTCCCATGAATATTAAATATTTCATATGTTTTTCCTCAAAGTACAAATCATGGTATTTTTCTGAGATAAAAAGCATAGTGGAACAAATATGCCTGTATCTTTCAGCCAGTTCAGGTGTCACATCTGAATATAAACCAGATATTCAGAGACCTTTTTGAAGTCATTTTTGAAGTGCTGCATCTTCATGGTATATTAAATTCATCCACTTGTCAAGTTCTTATCAAGTTCTATTCACCTGTGACAGACACATGAGAATTTTAAATAAAGACCCACCTTACTACTTGGTTTAGCAAGGGTGGAACATGACCAGCAACTTATTGTCTCTCCTCCCTTAGTCTCCTTGCCCAAAAGCAAGTGATGTTCTTGACCTGATTGAGTTTAACTTCTGCCTTCCCTCTGAATCTCTCAAAGCCACCAAGTCCACTGTTCCTACAGATATTTCCTATAGATTTTCCAGCAGAGAAACTTTGTGACCAAGCCGACTCCCTCCATGGCAGAGACACTCTTTTTTCTCAGTTCTATCAGTTGCCTACCTACTGTAATTGAAATCTTCACCACAGCCCTAATCTCCTCTTCAGCACATTTGACTCATTCTTCAGAGCCTCTTCTCCCGCCACAATTTCTTTTTCTGAGAAGGATCTTGACAATTTTTTCCCTGTGAGAACTGATAAACAAATGATCTTCATAACTGCTCCCTTCACTGGCTGCTCTGTTTCTGAAACTGTCCTCTGGTCTGTCACAAGTTATAGAGTTTCTAACTGCTGTCCTCTGCTCACCCTCTTTATGCTTCCCCCGTCTGATCCCTTTTATCCTTCAATCTGTCACTCTCTTCTTTCCCTTTTGTTACAAATTTTCAAGCTTGCCTTAGCCTTTCATTTATCCAAAATATCCCAGTGTTTACCCAACCTGTTCTGAGAGGCTCTCATCCCTGAATGCATGGAGGATGCTACAGTCATTTCCATCTAATTCCCAGTCTTTGTAGTCAATGGGAAGTGCTCAAACCAGTCTGCAGTAACTTTCTCCGGTCTAATCAGAGTGGGTACTCCACCTCTGACCCTGTGAATCAATCAGCTGTTTTAACTTCAACAATCATACTGCAATGCTCTCCTTGTTTGGCTTCCATAGCACTCCTCTCTCCTCCATGTGCTCCTTGGTGAATTTGCCTTCTCACATCTCCAGTTGTGGAGGTTACAGGGAAGCCAAAGATTACCTTACACAACTCAAATAATGATGTTAGAAAAGTCATTTTCTTAGTTTCTTCTCTTTTTTTGTCCCTATTGTTTACTGACCATTATTCTCAGGTGACTCTCCCTTTTTTTTCAGCAGTTCATTTGTCCTTTCTCCACTCGGTGTTGATTTCCTCCTCAACTCTAGTTTTCAAGGCAGCACCTTTGTGCTTTCTCTGGAACACTTCAGATGCTTCTGCAAAGCTGGTTCTTCAAATTTCTCCTCAAAATGTGCCTTTACTAGGTTCCCTGAAGTCCTGCCTGTCATAAAGGCTATTAGTTTCTTTTTTTTCCCCTCTTACTTCATACTGACCTATTGCCTTTTGTCCTCAGTCCACTGTACAAATTCTGAGGAGTGTTTCCACTGTGCCTTTAGTGAGGGCTGCTGCTGTGGAGTCCTGCTCCAAGGGTAGAACTCAGAGGTGCTATGATAAAGAGCAGTGGAGGGAACAGTAAAGGCCAGGAGCAGTTGAAGTCATGGCTATATCCCTGTAGAATGGGCCTGGCACACTATTCTAACAGTTAATATTTTTGGCAAAAATACAGATATGGAAACTATGTCTATGTCCAGATGTGCATACAGAGAGCTGCCAAAACAGAGTAATATGCATGTAACGTGTGCTCTTTTCATATGTATGAAGAGATGCAAGTCCTTATCTTGAAAGAAGTGAAATGCTGAATAAACTCTGGGATCAGCAGCTATGGTTCTGGGGTGCTTAACCAGCTAAGTCATTCCCTCCAGCACCCTTTTGTTGTAATCTCCCTCCAAAGATATTAAAAATACAGAAACATTGGCCAGGTTGTGGTCGATCTAGTTTATAAAACATTTTCTGGATATTAAAAGTTAGGGCAATACACTTTTAGCTTTTAAATTGTGTTAAATATACTGTAAATTCCCTGAAAGAATCTTTCATTGAAGATTATTATGAAGATTTGAAGATTAAAGTGTCTAGATTAAAGATTAATGTGAAGTGCACTGAGATATTGTTTGATGTGTAAGGAGCTATATAGTATATTTATACACTTTTCAAAACTGCCTGGGGGAATTAGACACCCAGTTCCCTACATGTCTTTGAAAATCTCACTCTAAGGAATTTGTTGTTACATAGTGAAAATGGTGATATTTTCATTGGGAGCTTGAGTCAAAGAGGAAAGGAGACATGTGGAGATCCTATGTATTCATCTAGGGCTTGATGTCGGCTCCTTACAGTTTTTTCTTGTTTTGAATTTGCTCTGTCATTGTAGAGACAACTTGGATTTGAGTGTTACAAGATCATAAAACTGATCTTACCCAAGAACATTGTACCACCTGCCTATTTCTTGTTATCAATCCCACGTCTTCTTTGCTCTCACTTCAGGATAGTTTTCATGTTCTCCTAAACAGAAGTCATTTAAACCATGTATAACATAACCACACAAACATTAATGAAACAAATGTATACATGTACATATCTGTATTTACAGTAACATATGCAAATTTATGCAAAAATAATTATGTTACACATGTATTTTTTTTTAAATAATCCTTTTGCTGGAGTTTTTTGACAAAAAAAATAGACGGAGAGAAACAGAAATACTTTAATTAAAGAAACCTTCCACATATGGTAGAAATTACAAGTTTTCTTGTTCCTGAAGTGCTGCAATACAAATAAGCTGTTAAATGCCAACTCTGAATGTTATTTTTCAGATGTTAAGAGAGATAGTCCTGTACTAAAACTATTAGGAGGCAAATTTATTTGAACTTCAAAACCCCTTTGATCTGAAAGGAAAATGAACTGCATATGAGTTGTACGCTTCGTTAATTTAGGGTTGGCCAATTTTGTGCATTTTTGTTTGTTTGCTTTTTTCCAGGAGGCGTCCTTCTATCAAAGTTTATTAAAACTAATCCTGCAATACAATGTTATTTTTTTCTGGTAAAATTTTTTGTATTCCTTTCATGAAAGGACAGTTTTTCTACAGAAAGTACCCTCTGAGAATCAGTATTTGGGTTCACAGGCACTTGAAAAGCCAGTGTGCAGGTATGTTGTATTCAGAGCTATTGTAGTGGTCTTATCATTAAACCTGCAGTAGGCATTTATATAATAAGGCTTTCATGGGTACTGGCTAAGCGTGATTAAAAATAATCATCTGTCTGATGAATATTTTCCTCTGACTTTTGGCAGGATAACCCATCTGAAGTTGTGCCAGAGTTTACAGGAACACTGATGCCAGCAATTTAAGGATCTTCACGTTCGGTCTCAGTGGTAAGTTCTAAAGATGCCGTGGAATTTCATGTTAGAATTTTATCCCTATGGAATATTCTATTCCATGTTAGAATATTGCTGGTGTCTTTTAAGGTTATATTACAATTGAATCTGTGTGAAAAATGAAGCACTTCCCCTTGACCAATACAACAATAGAGAGATAATAAGAACATATATTGATCTGTGAGAGATTGAGCTCAGGAGCTCAGAACACAAGTTCTGAGCAATTTTCCTGAGACTAAAATCAAAAGGGCTTTTTTATTGTCCTCTCTACTAATGTAACTGCTCTCAGAAGGTTTGACATTGTATTTCGGAGAATGTAACCATTGGGCAGACTCCAAAGAGAAAGTAAAATGCACAAAAAGGAAATCCAGTAGCTTCTTCTTGCTGAAAACAAAGCAATAAGTTGTAAAATTACAAATTATTTTTCTCTTCTAATGCACTCTCTGTTGTAATTAGTCTGATTCATCAAACCTTGAGTCAGATTTTCAAATTCTGCTGTGGAGAAATTTGTAGGCAAACATAATCTGTCTTGAAGCACAGAAATCCTGCTGCAGAGATGGTTTCCCAGGGTTTTTTTTACTGTAGAAGGTCATTTGGTATAGACCTTCTACAGTAGTTGGGTAGACTGGAATAACTCTTAAACTGGAACTCCTGTTGGTGCTCAGCTTTTTCAGGAAGAAATGCCTAATTTTAGTTGATATTATTTGTGGTTAAATTATTGGTCAAAATGATTCTCTCTGTTATGCTATATACCTCGTGGAGTGTTTTGGGCCCTGGCAAGATAGGAGATGTGGGAAGTCACCCCACTCCATGTGACACTCCTGCACACAGCAGCCACTCAGGACCACTGCTGGAAGCAGGGCCTGGCCAGCCCTTGGACTCACCTTGGCGAGTCGTGCTCATGCTGCTTTTAGGTCGCTGTAATACAGATGTCAAGTACCAGCACTTCCAAGTCCTTACAGTTACAGGCTATTGAAGTATATATTTTTTTGAATTAGATTACACTGCAAAAGAAGAACTTTTCTGACATGGAAACATTCCTCTAGCATTATCATTAACCAAATACTTCAATAAAATCACTGCTTCAGTTTAAAGATGAATTCAACAACAATAGTATTCCTATTCAGTCATGCTCTATTCATATAAAAAATGAGCATAATGCTGTGTTATCATGAATCCTCAAGACAGATTACATTTCATTATTGCTGGGTGACTTTTATAATGTGGGAATATGATTCTAATAAAGGACAGTATCTCCCTCAGTGCATACTGTTCTAGCAATGTTCTTTATTAGAAATAAAAGAATACAGCATTCATATCATGTTTCTTGATCACATAACCAGTGTGCAGAACAACAAATTATCAAGGCAGTTTTCTAAGGAAACAATATGATCCTAAGAACACTCTTCTTAACTTTTCAAATTGTTATTTGCCATTACTAAAATCTATAAGTGCTGTGACTTAGAGAGTTGAAAGTCAATGCTGTTCTGACAGACAGAATTCATGAAAGGCAGAAGTGACTGGACTAAATAAACTACTAGATCTTTTTCCGTTGAAAAAAGCAAGACAGTAATGACCTAGCAAAGGAAAATAAGAGAGCTGCATTTGTTGTCTCTTAGCTGAGGCAAATGAAAATCCATTATAAGTCATCTGAATCCCAGCCCTGTGACAAAACTCCCATTCACTTCAGCAAGAGCCACTTGGGTAATGGGCATTTAAGGACTAAGGACTATAACTGGGTTAGATAAAGTCCTTTGGGATCTAGGAGAAAAATTTGGTAGACTAGAAAGACAGAGAGAGAGAAAGAAAGAGGAACTTACATATTCATATTATCAGTAAATACATAGCACATGCCTCATAAGGAGGAATGACCTTCAGGGCATACAGATGACCAGCTCGCTTGTTGAACTCTTATGGAGTTTATAAATAGTTCAATATTCTGTGCAATTAAAGGAAAGTGTGTATATGGATGTCTGTTAAATGAGAAAAAAATAGTGTTCCTTCTTCCTGCCTTTCATTATTTGACCATCCCTTCACACTTCATTTCAGCCTTTATATGGGTTTTGTGCTCATAGTTTATTATATTTTCTTGAGGCAAGAAAGATTTTCAATCA
Organism: Haemorhous mexicanus; assembly: GCF_027477595.1. Classification (NCBI taxonomy): domain Eukaryota; kingdom Metazoa; phylum Chordata; class Aves; order Passeriformes; family Fringillidae; genus Haemorhous; species Haemorhous mexicanus. The sequence continues at coordinate 11,458,054 of NC_082353.1, forward strand.
GAAGCTGATGAATGTCCATATTAAATTGGATCCCTTTTTTAATTAAGTTCATCTAAATTTAATTTTGCAATTTTACTTCAGTAAACTCATCCGACTCCAGATGTTAAATGTGATTTTTCTGTTCCTTTTCTCACATAATTTTACCTGTAAAAGATTTATTACTTAGAGAGACATTTCTGAACATTTCTGAGTGTTTTTAGCATGCATTTCATGATTGGCTGGTACACATGACCAATTAGCATCCAAAAATACCACTGTGCCCCTAGGCCTTCTTTCAATAGAGTGTTACTTTTATTACTTGAATTTTAAGCAAATAATCAGCCTTTTTAAAAGCATTACCAATGCATTTTAAATGATAAAGGGATATTGAATTCAACAAATATTTCAAAAGTGAAAGAGTAGTCTTCAGAAGCTACAAAATTCCATAAGAAAAAATGTAAGAATGACTCACTTTGATTAAAGGAAATTCCAAACAATTTAAGGGGGTGGGTTTGGACCCTTTTCTCTCATTACAAGTGTAGTGGTAAATTGTTTGGAGCATGTTATATGGACTTTGTAAGCATGGGAAACATATACTGAAGTGCCTATTAGTCTTAAATCTTTAAGATTTACTAGTTTTTTAAGATTTACTCATTTCACTAACAAGAGCAAAGGCATTGCAGATTTAACTGTCACTGCATACTTTTCATATTCTGTCATGGCTTCTGGATCAGTGTGAATGGCTCTAATTTTAAGAATTACCCAGAATCTGCTCCTTAAATCTGGACATATCTAATAACTTTGTGTGTGACACATACAAGGCATTTTATCATGAAGGCTCTGCTTCTCATCAAAGAAACAAATACCCCAATTAAACTTTCAGATAATACTAAAAAGAGAATAGTCCAATTATAAACAAAAGGGTGGTTGTATTCTTTTTTTTTTCCTTCAAAATGAAATAATTTTCCATGAGATTTTTTCTGGTGTAAGCTTCTTGATATATTAATTTGAAATATTTATCCATGCAGTCAATAAATCCAGTTTTGAACATTTGTGTCAGTTCAAGGTTCATGGGATGCAAACTGCTGGGGGTGTGATTGGCAATGTGCTGCTCCAGGTTTGTTTGGAGACTTCTTCAGAACAAGTGGAGTTCCCAGAACCAAGCAGCAGCAATGCTAATATGAATCAACTTCTCTAGTTTCTCCTTTCATATTCCTCCAAGCCTCCATAATAGCACTTGGCACTGACTACAGGGTTTGAGGAGGTGTTGTTATTGCTGTAGTCCGTGTGTTAGGGAAGGGAAGGGGTGAGTGACCAGCTGGGAGATGTCAGTGGCAAGTCTGTAGAGCTGTGTCTCTAATGATTTTCCATAGGAGTGGGGGAAGTCAGTTGCAGGGAGCTTCTCAGTCAGAGCAAGACCATAAACCCTGAAAATTTGGCTCTTCTTTTGTACTTAGATCATGTCTTTCTGGTGAAAAAATGACCCTCATGGGAAAATCTCACTTCTGTGAGTGTTAGATTTCAGCATTTTTCTCATAATGCATTTTACTACCTTTATATTAATTCATCTGTGTTTCCTAAAATGACTTTTCTCCATTCATCAATAGCAGGTGTGATTTGCTCGTTTTTCTAGCAAAAGAAACATAACAATCCTCCATTGGGTGAAATAGCTTGAGCTATAGCTTTCAAGCTTCTGAGCTTGAAAGGCTTCATGTGTGAGTCTGGATGGGACCCAAAGAAGGAACCACTTAGAAATTACAAAATGACACATTTTATGTTATTGTTAAATTGTCAAGATTTTCTGTAGATTTGCAGAGATTGTAACCATACAGGGTGTTTGCAAAGACACTGCAGAAGGGGATGTTAAACCTCCATGGTCTTAAGAATTCCTAATGACTGCCTGCCAATGCGGCTGAATCCCGCAGGGTAATGGGGGGAATGCCTACCATGTAAATATAAAGGGGTTTATTTAGGAGACCCAGTGAGCTGTGAATTATTGCCTAGGTTGTCACAAAAAAAAAAAAGGAAAATGAGTTGTGAAGAGGAAAGAACGTGTACTGAGTTCTGAATAGCTTTCTAAGACTTTTTCTGAGATAGATGGGGGAACTTATATACACTCTGCAAAAAGAGATATCTGTTCTGTCAGATTGCAGATGCATCAGCCACCCAGATTACTGTGAAAAACCCATTAAAGAAACAAAACTGGGTTATTTTTTGCCTGAAAAATGCATGAATCAGAAGAAAATAATATCAGTTCAATAGCTGAATTTAAGGTCTTTGTGGATCTGGTTTCTGGTGAAGTCAAGGAGAATGGGAGAATGTTTCCACTGCATTTAGTAGGACCTAGCCTGGGCCCTTGGAGATTAAAGAGTTAAAAGCTGGATTGATAGCAGGGGTTGTATAGACCTTCCAAGCCTGGTTGCATTGTGCATCATTAGCACAACATAATTGAAATTATTAATTTAAAAATACTTCTAAAAATTTCACTTGATGTGCTGAATAATCTGTATCCCAAATGGATAGTCTGAAAATCTACACTGTGCACTTGTATAATATTGCATATATGCAAATATTTATTTTTTTAGTGGGAACAATTTCATCTGAATTTTGAAACTCATCTTTCTGTTCACTTCAGGCACTTCGTCACAATTGAGGCAAAAAACCCTAGGGTAGTAAGCTCTAAACAGGACATCGTATTTACTATATGAAACTCATACAATCTCTGTATTTTTTGTTCCATTATATTGTAACAGGAAGTTAATTGCTCTCAGCATTGTATCTGTTTAAATGGAGCCTGTGGGTTTATAAGTATGGTGACAGAGCATATGAAATGAAGGAAACTTATGTCAGCTGTGTTTTGCAGCTATTTCCTTTAAGCATGTCTGGCTTGGAATAATGTCTTGGTTTTCAAAATTCAAGCATTTTTTATTTTTTTTAATCCCACTTTCAGTAGAATAAATAAAATTTTATGCACAAAAAGGCTGAATGAAAGAGGAAGGCTAAGACCACAGAATGCTATGGAAAGGGTATTTCTCAAGGAGTTGATCTTTTTCAAGAGAAAGAGGTTTGATATTTTATTGCTGAAAATGAACAGCTGAAATTAACAGAAAAAGTAAATGGTTTTTTATCTACATTTGAAGGTGGAGTAGAATTCTTCAGATCTCTCAGTAATTGTTGTTGAGAGCTTTCTCTTCTGAGCTGAGTGGTTCTAAATTAAATTATTTGTTTTTCAATGTGAATAAGACTTTCTTATCAGTTAGCTTACATATAATCAACTTAAACACAGTTTTAGAATGATATGAAGCATGTCAGTGTATTTCCCAGGATGAGGAATGAATACCTGATGAACTTCATTCTTCCAAGATAAAATAAAATGCATTACTTTAACATTTATTCCTGGTGATGCTGTTAAGTAGTAGTTATGGTTTGGATTCTTGTTAGATGTTCACCAAATTATATATAAACATACTGACATTCTTAAAAGTCCATTAGTAGTGAAATTTCCCCAAATATCTTAAAAGATTTTTCCAACAGAGATTTTATTGACAGAATTGTTTGAGAACATCCAAATGTAATTAAAGGCAACAAATTAGACCAGCCAGAAAAGAAGATTTGGTTTTGAACAAAACCAATGGTTTTGGGACATGAAGTATGCACATATATTTGAACCATTGCCTTATTTTTCCTAGGTTTCACCTGGCAAAGGTAAATGTGAAATTGTAGTCTGAAAGTAAGCCCAGGCCCCAGGGAGGAGGGAGAGATTTATGGTAGCGAGAGAAAGTGAGGTAGTGCAGAGGATTTGGCATTAAGCTGAGTTCCATTTCCTCCAAACAGACTGAGATGACAGCCCAAACTCCGTGAGAGATCTTGGAAGGGTCTGTAGACAACTGTTTGAGTGCCTTCCATGCAGTGAGGGTTAGTGCTTTCCTGTTAAAAGAAATATAAAATAGGGTGTTTGGAAAAGAGTACAATATCATGGCAGATCACTAAGAATCTTACATGGCACTGGAGCTTTGTGACTATATGTTACATGTGCAGGTAGGATCACCTCAGAAGCAATTCCCTCTTCTTACCAAGGTCTGAGCTAATGGCTTGTTGGATTTCCACGTTATGGAGTGATGGGATGACACTGTATTCCATAAAAATGGAATCATTCTTCATTCATGAGAATTAATAGTACACAGTACAATCAAATCGTTATATAAGTTTCTTTATTTTCTTTCTTACTAAATGTTCATAGTCAAAGTGCAAACAATAAGTTGTAATTTTAAACAAACAAACAAAAAACCCAAAGAGACAAACAAAAAAAAAAAAGCCCTCACAAAAACCCTACTGGCCCTTCAATTGTATCTGTTACATGCTAGTGCAGAATTACTAATGAGAATATGTTTAGGTATAAATAAATCTTTTATCCTCATTATAACTCCACTGTGTTCCTACAGTGAAGTCATCCACACAGAGCTGATTATGGGTTGAAAGCCTCAATGGCCTCTTTTATTTATAATAAATATTGCATACTAATGTTAACAATGTCATTGTGCAGTGTCTCAATAGAGGATTATGACTTCATGTAATGTTAGCTTGATGTCTCTCCTCTCCTGTAATGGAGTCCATTTTCCTTATAGAGGAGATGAGAATCACTTATTCACAAATCTTGTAACAAATATTCTATGTACGTACTGTGTTAACCCAGTATTAAGGTGGCACAATGAAGCTCAAAGACAGGAAACACAGAGTTGAAGTTCAGTGCTTAATCTTAGTTTACCCCTGTTGTGTGCACTGATGTACATTTTAAAGTTAGAAGTCTCTATTTTCTCCCAGATATTTGAAATGTGAATTTACTAAATTTTTAGGTGTAATTCCATAAATAGGTGCGTGGAATATTCCTAAACTGTGTGGGACTGTAAATAACAGAATCATAAACCTGATTTTGTGGCACACAGCTCATGCAAAGAGAGGATGAGATCTATTTATATTAATGAGCAAAGAGTAAGGCAATCTTCCATCAGCTACCAGAGACAAACAGCACGTTGGGGAATAGGGACCCATCTCAGGCAGCACTTAGGCACATGCTCAACCTCAATTATGGCATCAACAGGACTTGAGAAAAATCTTAAACACTGTGGAGAAAAAGGAACTTATGCATTGGTATTAAGACTCATATTTATATAATAAAGCAAAATATTTAGTAAACGATGGCACAGTCCTTTGATGCATGTGTAGAGATATTGAGTAATATTAACATAATACAATTGGATGCTTAGCTCCTGAATGCCTTCAAAATAATTTATCTGAATGCTCGTGAGGGAAGTTCAGGCTAAGATGAAAAGCATAAATCCACCTAACAGCTAACAAACAATTCACATTAACTGAGGACATGTGCAGAATGCAGGATTTTATGATAACTAGAGGTCAGAATATTACAGCTCTTGTGAAAATAACAGCTCCTATTAGTGCAAGTCTGCAATTTAACATAAACAATAAAATTAAACAAGAGTTAGCCTAAAACAGAATTCAAGTAGAAACAGGATCCTTTTTAGTGGAATAGGATACCTCTGCTAGGAAACAATTTCAAAACTAATTCTATCATCCCAGTTTGTCACATCTGTACAAAAGAATAGATGTCACATTGCATAGACCAGTGCAAGTACTGAAAATACAGAACTTGCAGAGAAAAGAATGTTTGATATTTGAGAGACTTATTTCTCTCTTAAACTAAACTAAACCCATATCTATATTTTCATTAGAATATCACTTCTAACTGCAGTGTAATCCTGCCTGGTTTGTCTGGAGATCTTGCAACATGTTGATATTTTTATCTATGTTACAAATATGTTTTTCAAGAGCTATCATTTCAATTATTTATTTTAGGAACTGCTGGCTAGATTGTCTTCTTTCTGCCAGTATAAATTTGGAGGTATTCCACCCATGACAGAAGTCAGCTTCACATTTACACCACTGTGTCTATAAAGGATCAAGCATTTACCCTCTGGCCTGTTTTCTAAGTTTAATTGCATGCTCATAATTTTATTTTAATTTTTTTTTTTTTACTTTCATATTAGTGTGTACTAATTAGGAATAATTTTAAACTAGAGAATTGTGTGAATCGTGGTGGAATGAACAAGAGGCAATATGTACATGATACCCTGTGGCTGGAAGAGATGATGGGCTTGTGTGTGCCCAAAGGAAATTGGTTAGGAATTACCTGATATTTCTGCCTGTAGTCAGTGGAGTGACAGGAGCACAGGACTGAAATGAGTGTGAAAGGAGGGGAGCAGTGAACAGATGTAGTTCCAGCTCATTGACAAGGGAACATTTCAGGGGAGGTGTGCAATGCTTTTGGTGCTCTGGTAGCATGGATGTGTTTACTGGTGGAATTCATTACCTCTATGGTGTTAGCTGAGCTAAAAAAATGGACTTTTTAAAATTAGCTCCAAAAAGACAGGCCTTTGACTTTGTGCAGGGTGCTCTGTAGGATCCATGGAGTCCTAAACATTTCTGTTACCTCTGATTTCATTTTACTTGAGGTGGGGACTGTTCAGCTGGTCAGTCAGTCAGTCCCAGTGTGTGAGCACAGCACTTCAGGACTCTGCCCTCGCTGCAGGAGGGCTCGGGCACAACAGCCTTGGAGTTTTGGCATGGGGTAAATAACCAGGCAAATGAGAGGTTCAGCCATTTTCACAGCATAAAAAATTCCAGAGGGATTTTCCTTCAAACTTCAGAAATACCTGCTGAAACATGGAACAGCCCAGCACAAAAGCCATAGGTTTTGAAAATTTAAAAATGAGTGAAAACGTGGATTTTTGCTGAGATCATATTGCCAGTTTATGGGATGCATTTCTAACTGGACTTCTGCCTCTTCTAACAAACAGGGGCCAAAAGCTCCCTCTGAGTGAGGGAATTCCCCATTTCTGCAGGTTCCCTCTGGCCATGTTAGTAGACATGCATGGAGAAGCCTCCATGAAAAGGCCCAGAGGTCTGGCCACTGCTGGAGGCACAGAAGGGTGGTCATTCTCTCCCTTCTCCCACCCAGGAGTGATGCTGGGCACACATTACAGCCTCTGCAGTGAGAGCCACGCATCAAAGGAGTCCTTGTAAACTGATAATTGACTTCATGTTCAATTATATGCCCAAAAATTGCCAGAAAATTGATATTCCAAAAAAACAAAACAAAAAAAACCACCACCCCTAAAAACTAGTTCAAATTTTGCTCTCACTATACTCATTACAAAAATCCCTGAGAAACTGTCTCTTGAATAAATAAGCCTCTACTTACATGAATAAAGGAGCAATATTTAGATAACAGTTCAACATGTAGGAGAAATTTGGCAAATCTAATGTTTTCAAATCAATTTGGTATGTGTTATGAGAATAATGCCAGTGGAAAGGTTGCTTTCTAATTTTTTCTTTTTTAAAAATGTAAAGGAGAAAGAAGAAAGTTGGCTTTGATAAACAGAAAAACAGTGCTTTAAATAGCTAGAGCAGTGATAAGGCAAAGAGCTTCTAAATAAATGAGGCATGAAAGGTTTTTTTTTAAAACTCCAAATGAAAGTTGTGTATTCATGAGAACAGCTTTAAATTTTGTGAAAATGGGACAGCAATATATTTTACGGTTTTGAGTAAGGAAACGGAGTCTTGCCATATTAGAATATGTACAACATCTCTGCAAAGACAATATCTGTCAATATCTAAAGCACTTTCACCTTGACTATAGGAATTCTGTAAGATAAGAGTAATTTTGATTTTGCCAGAATAAAAGGACACTGGAACCTGGAGTTTGATAGAGCTGTTCTGTTGGCTGGGAGGTTTGCCTTTCACTTGTGTTTGATGTGATATTCAATTCATTTTGCCAAAATATTTTATGCCAAGTATTGTTATTAAGTCTTTTATATTGCAGAGATTTTTGTCAACAGACACACAAGGACTGAGTTTTAAGTAGAGTTAATCATTGAACTCAGAGAAGAGAAACACTGGGGGAGCTCTCTTGTACAAACAAACCACCATGCATGCTTTACCCATTTCTGTAATTATTACCCCATTTTCAGAACAGTGTAGGTAAAATATTAAATCTGTCTCTCCCTCTGATCTCTATTCATATATGTCTTGTAAAACCTATTAGAAGAAACAGATAATTAAAATAGAAAAAGCCATGTATTTGCTGCAGCTGCTGGTGTATTGAGTCTTTTGAAGTTTGCCTTAAGCAATTATATCTGAGCAGTTCTTTAGGAAGCCTAAGAAATAACATAGAAATTTCTAAGATATTTTTATTTTCTGACTCTTTCAATTCTTTGTAAATACTATATAACATTATAATGGGAGATTAAATGTTAATTCATGCAGCCTTTGAAAAACAAATTTTAAAAGGAAAAAGGATTTCCACAGAAAAAAGTAGTGTCCTGCCTTTTTCCCTGTAGCCTCCAGCATGTCCAAAACAGTGACTTTATTTTAAAATAGTATTTTTAATTGGTGTTTGTGGTTTCATTTTACGATTTGATTTGCATTGTAAATGTGGCCATCTCTTAAATGGTAAATATATATATTGCATCTCTTCAAAGGTAAATATGTATTGCAGAGGTGTGGTTCAGTGTTTTTGTTATTACTGTGCACTCAGGTGTGTGTAATCCCTGAGCATAGATTAGCCTTGTTATGGGAGCTCCTGATAGTTGCAGCCATCTGGCGAGTGATCCCTTCCCATCTAGAGAGGAGAAGTAAGGGCAAAGCTGCACATGGGTTGTACTGAGTAATGTTTAGCAGATTTTCCTGTGGTATTACTGAAACTCTAGCTTATAATTCTTAAAGCAAGATCTACGCTCCATCACCAGAGGCAGTGAGGTGTGGTAGTCAATTGTGGTTGGGATGTGGGAGAGAAAATCTGTGGCCCAATCCACGATAAGAAATAGATCATAGCCTGACAGGAGGGCAGCTCTTGCTACCTAATGAAGCTACAGTGCCTAATGAGCTTGTCCTCCTGAACCACTGAGGATAATGGATCTATGCAATTCTGGAGTCCTTTCCCCATTTCACAGAGCCCAGGCCCAACTGGGAGGCACTATGACATTTAAGGATGACTGCCATTTTCCATTGCTGACACTTCAGCTAAAATGATTTGTCCTTGTGTTTCTTATTTTCCATAGTAATCACTGCCATAAGTCTGTGTCCAGTGGCATTTGACTGTGAAAGTGACACCCACACCAGGGAATATGTCTGGGAAAGGAGCAGACAACATGGCAACTGTTGCTAAAGTAGCATCATCCCTGGTGGGTCTCCAGCACTCTACCCCAAACATGCAGCATGCACCAAAAATTCAGCCTGCTCAGGCCCTACAGCTCACCAGGCCACTGCTGGTGTGGATTTGGAATAAGGTGTTAGGTAGTGGTCCTGTCTTCCTTAACACCTTTCTGATCAGGAGTGCCAGGTGGGTCTCAGGTATCCTTTAGCACCTGGTGGTAGGGTACAACAGCACTTGCTGCTGTTCATTGCCTTTCTTTGGGTAGGCTGATGGCTCCTTGATACAATTGACCTGGCAGCACAGCACAAAATCACAGTATGGATGCCACAGGTGTTACAGGAACTGCTCTTTGGATGCTGTGTAAGAGTTTTACAGGAACTCTAATCTGGCAGCACCCAAAAATATTCATTTTCCCCAGTTCTCGCTTTGGCTGCTGCTGTTTCTGCTGTGACCATACCAGCACCTAAACCTGACAGAGCCTGCACCTGCCAGCTCACCATGCAGCACAGAGGAAGGCCAGGCAAAAAGTAATCCCAGTAAGATGTTGTTTAAGAAATTTCTGTGCCACTTGTGCAGCTCCCTGGATATGACAGAAAAGACTTAACAGCGACTCTTTCAAAAAAAGATACAATTCCATTTCATGTTATTTTAAGGAAGATGATGAGACTACCTTAAACTTTTGGAATGTCTATAAAAGAGTATAAATAACAGCTCTCTGATCTGTTTTAAACCTTTTAAAATTTGTATTAATCACACAAATTTCTGTCACAAACAGAAAAAAAAAAATCCTTCCAGCAGAAACTTCTGTTGCAAGTATTCAAAAATAGATCCATGCTCTGAAATTTCCAAATTAGAAATTTTATTTCCATCACACTTTTTTTTTTTTTCTCTCAGAGGAAACTTAATAATTAGACTCTGTGCTAACCTGTAGGGGCAGGCATGGTGTGGGAAGGTGGCTCTTCCAGGGCAGTGGGTGACTCCAGGAGATGGAGCTGAAGAGCAGCAGGATGAAGGAAAACACCGTGACTCATCAGCCCACCCACAGACAGGAGCGGTGCCTTGCGTGAGCCCTGGGGCTTTAGTTTAAATTTAAGGTGTTTCTTCTGAGGGAGCTACCCATGGAACCCTGCATCCTAGATCACTTTGTTGTGCACAGAACCACTGCTTGTGTGGCCCACGGTAAAGGGCAGAACCTATGTAAATTTAAAATAAAGGAGAAACACAGTCCAGTTTATTACCCAATCCAAATAGCAGCTGTTTTGGGGACAGTACAAGGACAGACATAAAGAGGATGATGTTGAAAATATGGTCAGTTTTACCCAGGGACACTTCATTTCCAGGAACAGGATGTGGTCTTCAAACACTTGCTTTAGTCCAGCTGCAGAGAATCCCGGGGTGCAGAGACTCATGTAGCCAAGGCTTCTTCACCTGTCACTCGTGGGGAAGGAGACACTTGTGAATGTAAATCCCTGGATTCAAGTCTTGAGAAGCCTAAACAATCCAGGAGTGACTGCGTCTTGCACCCTTGTGAGTTCCAGAAATCAAGGCTTGAGTCTATCACCAGGAGCTCTTACTGTTATTTTCATTTTTGCCTGTATCATAACATCCAGATGTCCAGCAGATACAGTAGTGCCGTGCTGGCATTGATAGGTAAGGAATATTTTTCTGAACAGAAGTGGAAACAGCTGCTCTGTAATGGTTCTGACTTACCTTGAAACATGAGCAGAGAAAATGCAATGTGTCTCTTGCCTACAAAGTCCCTCTGAGGCTTTAAGTTTCAATCAAAAGGTTTTACTCTCCAAAAATTACTCCTCACTTAAAAAGAGGAAGGATGCCCTTTGCTGCTTTTGCCTAGAGCCCAATATCTTCTGACATTCCATGGCAGCTGTAGCAACGCTCTTCTTAATGCAAAGAACATCTGGGCTGCCTGCAATTCTGGGAGAGAAGTGTCAAAAGTGTCATAGACATCCTTGAGCAAAGAAGGATCTTCACTTTTATTACACAGAAGTGTCAAAAACAGCATTATTGAACATCAGGTTGCAATTTGGCAAGCAGAATGTAAGTCTGAATAGATGTGACAAAACCCCTTCTAGGAAATTGCTACTTAGTGTTATTTTTTCATCATTTAAAATTAGCATTTAAAGGAAAAGCACAAATGGGAAGCCTCTAGGTAACCCTGACAATGACAGATCCCAACATTCTTTTTTTTTTTTTTTTTTTTGTGCTTACTTCACAACCCCATTGCTGTCCATTGAGTGACTGAGATTGATTAGATCATTGTCATCATCAGTAAAATGCACTGCATTGATCCAGCCTCACTCAAAAGCCAGCTCATGTGACACAGCTAATTGGACATAATTGAAAGTTCCAGCTCCAGAAGGTCACTGAGCTGGACTCAGGACACTAAGTTATCATTTTATCCTTGGAACAGGGTCAACTCTCCTGAGAAATACGATGGCTTTTGTCACACTCTTAATTGTTTCTCCATGGTTTGTGTAGGATAAACCCAGGCTTTCATACTTTGATTGAATTTTTATGGTGGACAGAAGATAATTATGACCTCTTAATGCTCAATATTTTTTTAAGTCAGATTTTGTTTCTTAGTCAAGTACAATTCTACAGAGCTTCAGATAAGGACAAAAATTGTCTTTAGAAAGGAATGGCAGTGTGAGACACATCATAAGTACTTAGCTTCCTAAGGAAAATATGTCACTGGTTAAAAATTTGTTGGAACAGTGTTGAGCTGTGTTCCTCTCTTTGTTACCACATCCCTCTTTCCCACCTTCCCTTCTTTTCCCATTTTCTGCTGTGCTCTTCTGAAATTTGATTGCTGCAGTCGAGATGTTGGGCTGAACCAAGTTTGAGGCTGTGGAGTTGTGTAAACCCAAAGGTCAGGCACAGTCAAAAAACAGAGGAGTTGCAGAAGGACCTGCAGACAGACATCGAGCCTGGCTTGTCAGCTTCTGAGCACTGCCATGGGGTCCAGCAAAACTCCTCTGAACAGGGTCCTGGTGAAAGACTGTGCCTTCAGGAAAATGGCCATCTGGCCATTTGCTTCATGCTTTAAGATGTACACCAAAATCCCACACTACTTTCAAAGAGTATGGTTTGTGTAAGCAGTGCAGTATGAAAATGCTTGTGTAAAAATTCTCTTAAAGAGAAACACAGTGTTTGGAAAAAATAGTTTCTTTTTACTCAACAGAATTCAGTGGGCAAAGCTAGGAATTTAAGTAGGTCTTACAATCTGTGTCATTGCGTTTTTGGCCCTTTGCTCAGAATCAAATTAGCAGCTTACTCTTTATTTCTTTCCTTGTATTTGCTGTTGAAAAGTTGGCATATCCCAATAGCTCCCATTGCTTCCCATTCCAAATGCAGGTCAAATGCCAGCTTTCTAACAGTGAACGTCATGTATAATTTCTTATGGAAAAGAAAGTGCTTGATAAAATGTCTGCAATCGTTTCTTCTTTTGTGTTTTTGATATTAGGGTTTTATGTGTTCTCAGGCTTTGTTGGTTCCTTGGGTTTTTGGAAATGTTTGTTTGGTGGATTGGAAGCTTGCCTTTGGTCATCTGTAAAACAAGCAGAAAAGGAGAGGCACCAAGGTGCTAAAGTATGAATAAATAAAGGGAAAGACAGCTGTGGTACTGTTGTGGGACAGAGGCTTGACACAACTTTTTTGTGATTAATTATTGTATCATAATTTCCAAGTTGTTCAAAGGTGATTTGTGGGGAAGGATTTTCACAAACCTAGCAACAAAGAATTAATACAAGTTTGGCAATACATTTCTAATGATGATTAACAGAACAGTGAGTTAAGGTACCTGGTTTATAGAAAGACATATAGAAAGTAAATATAGAATTTTTCTTCTAAAAATCGTGTATTTTGACATATGCATAGAAACAGGACATTCATCCATATTAAATACATAACTCTCCAAAAATACAGGTCTAATGTGGGCCAAAGGTAAATGACAAGCAATAATTGTTTTATCTTTTGTAAGTCTTTCAAAAGTTTCAGCCTAGCAGCTATTAAAACATAACTTGCAATTGACAAATCCCCCTGGGCTGCTATTTATAGTATCCTAATTTTCAAAGAAAGCAAATCAGGGAACAGTTTTTAACATGAATAATATTGCTCCCAGCACTCTGTCTCCAGCCCACACATTGTGTTTTTTGGCATGATCATGGCAATTAAAAAAAATAAACAGCTCCTTTAATTTTTTTATACAGCCAATGCTGACACAGCTGGCAGAGAAACTCAGTGAAAGGTAAACATTCTGCTCAAAATGTAATCTAACATATTGTTGTGTTTAGTTGTTAAAATGTAATTTTTCCGAAAGAATATTTTTAAAGTAAGTTTTGGTGGGTTTTTTTTAATAGAATTGCTAGTATATTGAAATCTGATTACAAGAAAGATTATTAGTCTTTTAAAGCAATAGCGCTTGTGACACTGGATATTCAGTCAATGGCTTATTGAATTTTTAAAAATATTCTTAACAAAAATCAGGAACCAAAATTAGGTATGATGCTTTGTCCTTCAGCAGAATATAATAGTCTGAGCTAGTAAAATCAATTTCTTTTAATAAAATCCTGTCAAAGCAGGAAGTTGCATAATAAATGTCTTCAACTATTTAAAGGGAAGAAAAAATCTAACAGAATTAAGAATAGCTTCTGATTTGCTTCAACAACATAAAAAGATTGTCTCGTTCCTTATAATCTAGAGAAAACACATGAACACATTTCTTTCAGGCAAGAGACATAGGTAAGTAATTATCTGTCACACATGCCCAGAAGTTCTGAATGTATTTTTATTTTTTTTAAATCACAACTTTGTGTCACTACTTATGATTAGGATGCTGTAGTTCAACATTTTAGTCCCTGTTGGAGCCAACGCAGAGGCAGCCCAGCAGACCTGGGTGCACGTTGCACTCGTGTGCTCTGCAAGGCTCAGGAGGACTCTGAGCAGGAGCTGCGTGGTGCCTGTGTGTTGCAAAAGCCACCTCTGCCCCAAAGCGTGACCTGCTGCTCTTGGGACAGCCCTGTGGGAGGGGTGCATAAACAAACAAGTGCAGGAAGCACCCAGGGTAAGTGCTGGGGAAACTCGAGGGTTTGTTGTGGCTGCATGCACAGCAGCTCAGCACTTACTGAAACTCCTGGTTTGCTCACCTGGTGAGTAAGAGCAGGAGATGTGCTGCTCTGTGCTACCTGGACAGTGGGGCTGCCCAAGCCAGAGGAGTGGCCTCCATTATCTGGTGTTCCTGTCAGCTGGACTTCAGTTGTTTTTAAAAGGAATGTTTTTAAAGATCCACCTTTTCCTCTCACTTTCCTCTCTCACTGATAACCAGTATATCCTTGGTATCAGGATCTTCTAACTCCCAGTTGTTTCTCCTTCTCTCAGACTGAATGGTAAAATGAGCAGGTGTGCTGCAAAAGAGGTTATCTGCCTTTTATAATCTGTAAATTGCCTTCTGGGTACAAAGTTGGAGTATATGGATTTAAGCTTATAAGAGCAACTGAACAGTCATTTGTAATGTGTATAACATGAGGTGAAAAGAAGCATTTAAAGTTTAGAGCGACCTTCAGTTGAGAAGAAAATTGTCTGGTGACTGCTATTGTTGATCTTGGAATGTGTTTCAGATGTTAGGTGTGGACTTTATATCACCCTCGGGGCACTTAATAACAACTAAACGAGCATTAACTGCTGAAGTCAGTGGAGTTTTATCAGTGTGAATCCAGGGGCATTGTTGTCTTTGTCTTGTCACAAAATAAGTTCAAAATAATGGTGCAGAAGAAGGAGTGGAAGAGAAACATTCTGAGGTGTGATTCTCCAGTTGTTCCATACTGTTACATCAGCACATTTGCAAACTAAACTTGTCCTGTCTGATTAGGAAAGGTGTAATGGAAAAGATTTCAATTAAATAGAAAATTCTTTCTAATGAAAATACAATTGGAAAAGGAAGAGAACTTTTACAGGATGGTGCTAATCCTGGAATTTTTGTCTAACTAGGCTTTTAGCAACCTGTGCATTCTCTATTCATGGAGATCATCGCACCTGGATTATTATCATAAAAATAACAAAAGCCCAGGAACGTGATACATTTGTTTCATTGGAAGCTTCAGTTGCCCTGATTTGATTCTCATATATGAAAAGATGTTTCAATACAACCTAAACTGTTAGAGTATGGGTATCTGGGGGCATCCCCCAGATTTTTTCTGTTGATTCCTAATCTGAGGAGATATGCCCCACACAGCTGTCCCAGTGTTGATGCTGGTGCATTTGAGAGGAGTTCTTACTAAGTTTCTTACTGATTTCAGAGCAAGCTCTTTGCCAAATGCAAAACCCAAAGACGATGATTAATAAAGTGACCTGTGTTGTATGAATCCGATATGCAACAGAGCCTCCAGGAGCAGAGCATCTGGAAGTTTGATGTGCCCCTGTCTGCTGGTGACAGCACCTTTGGCCAGGCTTTCAGAGCCATCCATACCTGTTTGTCTGCTCTCTGCTGGTGATCTTAGCATCACAACAGGCCTGCACACACAGAAAGGTCATCTGTGCTGGGCATAGTCCTGTGAGCAGATCAGCAGCTCTGCCTCCTCCCTGATAATTCCCAGTGAGCAGACTGGAGCTCCCTGCAGGGCCCATGATGGACAGCAGGCTGTGCTTTTCAAGTGTAGCCCACAACCAATAGGAAAGGAAGTCTTTTGCAATGAAAAAAAATAAGTCTTTTGTAGTATACAGCAGTATGATGATTATGGACTCCATATCAGACCCATGTGAAATGAAGTTGTTGATGTTAAGCACAAAAATATCTGAGATAATTTTACATCCATTCGAAGCAAAAGGGGAGGGGGGAACAAAAAAGGGAAGAAGCAAGGATCGATATTTGTTTAATAGAAAAAGACAGCATCTGTAGGGAGAAAATTATAATTCTAGGGTTTTTTTAAGACTATTAAAAAGAATAAAGAATAAAAATAGAGGGAGCTGGAAAAAGCAATAAAATCTATAAACATTAATTCATGGCCAGTTTTTTTGAAGTATATGACATTTTTTCCACAAATCCACTAACAGGGTTCTAAACATGAGTGAGAATAGCAAATTGCTTTTTCCATCCCTTGGATCTATAGCTTCACCTCTACACTTGAATGAAAATATTAACCATCAGGCATATACTTATTTCTTTTGTTTATGCTCAGCCTCAGGATTTTTTCAGCTGAAATCAATAATTAAAATGTTTAATAGCCATGGATAAGTGTTATAAATGCAACTTTGTTAAACATGGATTATACATACATACATACATATATATATTTTCATATATATATATCTTGGATAACTAAGATATTTATGGCTAGATGTTTTTAGCCAAGTAATAGAATTTCAGAGGAGAGTCAATGTTTAACTTCATATTTGCTCAGCATATGATGTATTCACTGTGGATGTTCAAACAGTGTGGTATCTTTTTATTTTCTTTCCATAATAGAAAGCAATAATTTGTTCTTAAGAAAAACAGATTCACACAGGTTTTATTTCAGGTGCTACAGAAAGCATGGGCTTTCGTGTACAAGTTTGTAAAAGATCATAGAAGAAATAATTGCAGGAAGTAGAACTCCTGATGCAATGAGAATTTTGAATATCCATCTCTGATTAGTAAAATATAACACAATATCTATCTGAGATTACCTATGTAGTTTTAGATATGCATTTGGAGCACGATTTGGGTGTATGTTTGAAAAGAGAGAATGAGAGTTTGAGTCCGTGTTTTGGATAGAAGAGGGGGCTACTCAGTCCTCTGCCATAGCAGGGAAAAGGTTCAATAGACCCCCACCTCTGTTCCTGTTCTTCCCATGGCTCTCTGCCCAGGAGCAGTTCTGCTGGTAAGGAATGAAAAGATGGATTTAATTGTCAGGCTCTTTGCATTGTAGCACTGAATTGAGTGAAGTAGGCTTAAAGCTTTTGGAAGCTGGAACGCTTGTATTTTCAGACATCCATGGAAATACTGATCTGATGGGTTTTGATTTTTTTTCAGCTTTCCCTTAACAATTCCATGATACTGATTACTTTTTCCTGATGAAACAAAAAACAATTTCCTCTTTTTGCTTTCTCTGACCGTGTCTATCTCTGAAGTGGAGCTGCACATCCAGTTCTGAGGTGCTGGCCCAGGGTGCCACTGCTCCAGCTGCCTGCTGCTCTCCTTTGTGTCCAGCAGCAGTCTCTTAGTGAGAGTCAGTGAACTCTGCTGGGTTCTCCCTACCAGCCACAGGACCTAATTCACAAAGCAAAATAGTTCAAAATGCTGTGTTGCCCCCTTGCTCTTCTCCTTACATCAGTTGTTCTAGCACAGGGTTCTTTATCCTTACATGATCACTGATTTCACTCTATAGCTTTTCAAGTGCCTTAGTTTAATGAACATATGAAAAGCTCTTCTCTGAATATCTCCTTCAAGAAATGTCTGATGTGATACATGAGAAGTTACACACAGGGACAGCAGGGGTTCTGTGATAGCCAAAATCAAAGATGGAGATTTTTGTTAGAACCTTTCAGATTATTTTAGAATCATTAAACTGTGAAATAGCTAATTTTTAGCTTGCAATTTTTTCAATATATAACATTTATTTCTCTTCATCATTCCTTGTATTTGCTCCTCACAGCTATTTGTTGCATCTTGCTTCTGATGAAAGTGCAGACTCTGAATAAGCCTCAAATCTTCTTGCTCACTGACCTAGCACAGTAAAACCAACACAACATCCCCATCCCTGCAAACAGTAATCAGCTCTCCCAAAGAAGGCATAGGTGAGCAAAGCCCTTCTCAGTGTGAGCAGTCACCAGGCACAGGTATGGTTTGTGCTGTCTTCCAACGTATTCCTTAGGAAGCACATTCTGTGAACTACCCTTTATTCTGAGTTTTTTAGAATAAACCAATTAGCCTGTAAACCAAATTCATGTATCCACATTTTAAAAGAGAACTATTTATTTGAGTTTAAACACTCTGGATTTTGTTTCCAAAAGTGGAGAAAATCAAGTCTAATAGGAAAGCCATTATTATATATCTGGTATAATAAACACAAGCAACAAATTTCTAAAGGCTCTCCAGAACTAGCAGCTATGTGTTCTCCATTTTGTTCTCGTTTATGGCACTGATAGTATCAACAAAATCCTTACAGTTCTTTGAGTCATCTTCCTCAGAGTTGTGGTCAGAGCTGGCCTTTTTGTTATTATTGATACTAACCTGACCTTACCAACTAAAGTTTCTGGCTGTCAAGGAGCTCTTCCAAGTTTTGCTAAGGACTGGAAGTCCACTGTACTTCTGCAGTCTGAGTTGTGGAGTAACAAGGTTAGGATTTTTGTGTGTTTTTTCACTTAATTGCTAAAACATTTATCCAAAATGAAGAAAAAAATATTCATACTGTATGGAAACTGTGAGATGAGTGCAATTTTAGATACTTATCCCCTCCTTTTTTGTCAGCTATGTCAGGGTTTGTGTAGCAAAGGGAAGTGTAAGGCTGGTAGACTCAGCTGTATTTTCAGAATACTGGGTACAGTGTATGCAGCCTGACATATAAGCAAAAACATTGCAAAAATAAACAAAAGCAAAATTCTAACAATAATTAATAATTCTATGCTGGACAAAGGCTGGTGTCTGGTGAAACTACAAGATAAGACGTATACCGAGCTCCTGCTCTGTCACATGGAGAGAAGAGGGGTTCTGAATATGCCATGGCTTTCCACTCTTGTCTTACACACAGTGCACTTCTGTGTGTGAAACAGCCATCTTGCCTGTACCTTCCCATGCCAGAGTCTCTTTTGACCCTGCTCAAAAAGGAAAACATTTATTAAATGAGAAATAGAAGATAGGACCTCAAAAATATGGCCAAATATATGTTAGTCTAAGTATATAATGAGTATTACAGGAATTCCTCAGCATAAAGAAGATCCCGGTTTTTGTTCTGGACTCAGTACAGACTCTGGAAAAAGGTAGGTTAATCCTTAAAATGGGCACCTAGTTTTGAGATGCTGTGGTAGGAAGTAGCTCTTTCCAGCCTAATTTCATTTGGGTTAGCCTACAGGGACCTCTGTGCCCATAGAGCTGGACTATTTCTCATCCAGCAAAACTCAGTGAAGGGAAAGGTGTTCCACACAGGGCCCTGCGACTTTTCATTACTACAGTAATACAAATAATCCATTATATGGAGTCTTTGGAAGAAAAATGTTTGACTGTATGGAGCAAGTAATGGTGTTTGATGTACCTCCAAAGGGGTAGTCAGCGGGTGAGTCTTGAAAAACTCAGCTGCTTTTCTCAGCAAGTTTCTGCCTTGTAAACTGTGCCTTTGTTTTTTGTCTATGTGGGCTCTGATGCCTTCAATTTCCCTTTGATGTATGAATGAATCCAGTGATTCACAACAAAACTCAAACTGGACCTGGAAAAGCACAGAGGGATAGAAGAAAGAAGGGAAATGGAAAAGGTAGTTTTAAATATTCACACCACTAAAGCTGGTGAAATGTTCTGTATACAGACAGGATGATTGTGTATTTGCTCTTTGTGGCCATTTGGGGCAGCTGAGGCTTGTGGGTGTACTTGAAGTTGGATGGGTGGGGTTTTTTTGTTTACTATCACCTATGTGTATGAGCAGTGGGAACACAAAACAGTAAAAATTATGACCAGTGACTCACTGACCAGAAATGGTCTGATTTGTACTGTCTGAAGCTGTGCAGACACAGAGCATGAGTGACAGCAGAGAACTGTCTGTAAAAGTTCAGAGGAAGAATTTATGTACTTGCATCTGTCAAGTCACTCAATGCAGCAGCTAATTCAGGTGATTGCAGTAACCTAATGCTGGACAAACTGCAAGAGAAATGGGCTGAAGACCAGGCTGCTGTGGCCTGTGTATGGCAGGAGCAATCTGTCCTCTCCTGATGGGGAAGACGGATGCTGATTTCCTTGTATCTGTACATTCCCTGGCTCCTAATCTCTGAGGGTCTATTAACTGTCTGGTTATCCTATAAGGAAATGGAAAAGAGGGGCTATGTCCTGTCTTGCCATTGCATGTCTGTGTGAGGGAGGTAGGGCTGTTCCCTGGGCTCAGTCTGGCAAGGCCACACAGGACAGTGTGCAGGACAATCTGCCCTTCTCCCTTAGGTTTCAGAATTGTGAAACAGAGCCCAGCTGTACTGGCCCTCAGTTTGTCTAACAAAGTTGTGTACTATAAATGGATTGGCCAGTTGTGACTGGAACCACAATCCTCAGAGTACCTTTCAACAAATCTGGTTTGAGTTTCAAGTTGCAGTGAAATATGAAACGAGGTGGGTTTCATGGGGTTTCAGGTTTTGTTGAAAACGTTTCAACCAGTTTTAGTCAGTAGCTATTGCTTTTTCAGTTTCCTCCCTCTAACATGTCTCTGGTATTTCTAGTTGAATATGCCTCAGATTAAGTGTTAACAGGAAAGGGTTGGAAATACAGCCCCTAAATATGGCTCAACTCACAGGGAACGCAGAAAGGGTGCAGAGGATGTCCTTTGCTTATTAAATTCCTCTTTTGGTCCCCCATCTTGTGGAACCTCACCAAAATCTCATTTTTGTGTGGAGATTTTTGGCCTGTTTCGCTCGCTGCAATAATAGCACTATAGATCACCTCCTAACTGGCTGGGGCAAGTGGAAAAGGAGCCCTGCAGATTCTGTTTGGCAAGTGCACAGGAGACCTGGGGAAGCAGTCAGATTCCCAGCTGGCGGCGGCGCGCACAGCCGGGAGAGCAGTCTGCGTGCTGCCGGCCGCGGAGCCGCGAGCAGGGAGGTGCTCGCTGCCCAGCTGGCAAGGGGAGCGCAGGGCCTGCAGAAGTGCCTGCTTTCCGTTTGGCTGCCCAGGTTGAGCCAGAGGCCAAGAAATGAGGTTCAGTTCCCATTAGCCTGTCTGGTTCTTGATTTGCTTCCTTTAGTTAAAAGAGGCAGAGAATACTGATGATGTTTTGCCAGGCACAGGATTGAAGCTGAGTGGCATGGAAGAATAGAGACTTAAATAAGCACAGCTCGCTGTCTCCACTTGCTTTTGTCAGTTCGTGTAACAACCTTGCTGCCAGCAACCTTCCTTGCAAAAGAGAGGAAAAATCCAGGGTCACGGGGAGGTGATTGTGCAGTTCTACGTTTGGTACTTAAGCTTGTTTTAAGTTATTACAGAACCATTTAAATTGGTAGAAATACACTGTTAGCCTAAGCAGTGATGTTTTAAATATTTAGGAAAGGATCACTAAATTAGTGATTCATTCTCAGGTATATTGGAAAATGCATTTAGTAGTTCATGTGTTAAAAGGTTATTTAAATACATCACAGACAATTGAAGTTTCATCTCCTCTGAAGGCATATTTGTATTATGTTAATTCTTTTTAATACAGAGAATTATGAGAGGGACAACAACAGATCTTCTATTCATGTGTGGCTAGCGCCATTGTAAAACCTGATTTTTAATTTTTTCCCCTCATTGCCTTTAGTTATTCCTTTGGAATTTGTGGTCTGTTTTTTAAAAATCATTCCTGATTTCTGTGCCAGCCTTCACTGGAGTTTGTAATAACATACTGTAATTTAGGCAGCTCTGAGAAGGTCCCAGGTGTAAAGTTATCTGTGTAGCGCCTGCATGATCAGAATCCAAGACAGTCCCAATTTCACTGAGTGCAAGATATTAACATTTTAAAATGACTTTAGATCCATGATTCAGTAAAAGCCAGCAGAACCTGGACTTCAGGCCTCCCTGCACTGCAGGCAGTAGCACATCTGTTGCCTCACTTGTAACAGTGCTAATAGCCAAGACTCTGGCAGCACATACTTCATCTGAGAAGCTCCCATAGCCTTTGGAAGGTATGAGCAGCCTGGGCTGAAGTTTGTGCTGGTGTAATTCCCTCTTGGTATTTGAATTGGCCACTGTGTTTCATCCAGGACATTCACAGGTGCAGTTTTACATTTATATCTGGTCCCAGTGTAGAGACACCATGAGATGCTTTACTGTAGATTTTTTTGTAGATAACACCCATCCGCATACATAGCCAGTGCTATTTTTTTATTTGAATCCCCTTTATAGTCAGCATACTTTGAAACCAGTCTCTCAGCCTCATCACACTCCAGCCAAGCCCAGGGCCAAGAATGAACTCACAGATGTAGTGACTTTGTGGGGCACTCCTAGTCTATCATCAAGTCTGTCTAGGGAAATGTGTGTATCTAAGGATATCTCCAAGGTGAAACACAGAATTCCAGAAAGATGGAATCCAACCTGCTTCAAGTACTGCAAGCAGTATGACCAGCTTTCTCTGGCAGTCCCTCTGGACTCTTTATTCCACGTTATTTCAGGCCTGTGGGTCCTGCGTTGGCTACTGGGCCCTCATTCTGGATGAGGAGTCACTGGGGAGAAGCTGAGGCTGTTCATCAAACCCCAGTGTCTTGAAGCAGCTGATTAAAGAAAGCAGCTCAACCAAGTGGCACCTTCTGAGCCATGGAGGGGTATTGCAGAGAGCCTCAAAACACAGCGCTGGATGTGACTAAGCAGAACCAACAGATAGGTAATGTTCTCACTACTAAGTTACGTGTAGAAGGGCAAGTAATGTGGGTAAACTACAGTCCAAAAAAACACACACTCTTGAGCCTTCATTGACCCTCATCAGTATGATTTTATTAAAAACACACAGCATCCATGAGGAGCATGAGCAAACTGCCCTTTGAAAACACTTGAAAACCTTTTTATGGGAAGCCAGCTCCAATGACATTTGAGGAGAGAAGAATACATTATCCTGTGCTCTCTCACTGGGAACCAGTGTCCTCACAACACAAACACAGCACAAGAAATTCCAGGGGAATTCATTCCAGGTTCACACTTTGCATCCCAAGCTGGACTCCCCCTCTGCCTTGGGGAAAGTGGGTTTGTGAAGCTCAGGACATTCTCAGTGTACAGCTCACTCACAGAAGTAAACATCTATTTGCCTTTACTGTTGCAAAGTTCCACTTTTTCCATAATCAGTTTTAATCATAGTACTTATAAGTTGTTTCATTTTACTTTTTTTAATAACAGTTGATTGCCACGTTATATAGGCAATAACCTATAAACTGGAATTGCTTTACACTCATAAAGGCTTAAAATAGCAAGTCTAATTTGTTTATTAAAAAGTGATAAAAAAAGACAATGCCCCATGCTGAGACTTTGTACACCACCTTTCAATTCTATAGCACATCTTTATAGCTGTATTATAAACCCCTCATAAATGGGTTTTGTGGTAAAAGTGCTGACACAACTTTAACTATAGAATCTTGAACAGCAGCAATGTAATAAAAGATCAAACTGTGATGCTAGATTATAAAGAAAGAATCATGATATGCAAAACAGAGCAAAAGGTTTGCAGTAGCAATGAATCCTAATACAAAGATACTAAATATTGATGAAAGAAGTAATCTGAAAAGTTTTAAACCAGCCTTTGGAACGTTTCTCTTTTGACTTTGGGGCTGTTGGTGTGCATTGTTTGGGTCCAGAGAGTGGCTGAAGCTCAGCTCACTCTAGTGGGTTTGTGTTGCCCCATTTTGGCATGAACAGCTGACTGTGCATGAAAGACACTCGGTTTGCCCTGCAGAAGGAATCAGTAAACTGGTGACCTGAGAGAAATGTGCTTCTTTGAGGGGTCTTCAGTGAGACAAATCAGGTGTAAGACATTCCTGCAGCAAAGCAAGCTGGTTGCTGTCTATCCATGCTCTTGGCAGCAGCTAAAACAGCATCCAAGTCAATAGCAGTTGTTTGTGTTTCAAGAGAATCCTTCTGGGGTAGCATATGCCAAACAAATTTTTACTATTGCCTCTTATTTTTCAGATTAAAGGTTTGTGAATTAGTGTGATTCATGAGAAAAATTACAACTTTAGCCAAAGGAAGATATGTAGCAATTGTGTGTTGTAATGGAAATGGTTGGGGGGCACTTGTGGAAGCATTCAGACTATGTCAAGTCACTTTGTTGTTGTTCAGCTTGGATGTACCTGTAACATAGTTTACCTCATGCAACTGAAAATCAATTTGTTCTTTTCAATTCTAAGCTACCTCTCAAATTAAGCTCTATAAAACATTTCAAATAGAACAAAGAAAGCTGGCTGAAATAGTATTTCATCTTCTGAAATAAGGGTTTGTCAAAGCCAGTCGCTTTACACGTGGCCAAGGAGAACAGTGCTCATTTGAAAGGCTATTGAGAATCTGAGAGCTCATAAGTTCAAGTCCATCTGCTGCAGACTTCATGCCCTGCTAGCTATTACAGTAGCTTGACAATAATCTCAGCATCATCTTTTATTCAGGTCACAAAGGGCTGTCAAAAACCAAATAGTAAGAATTACTATAAACAGCAATGATTCAGTCTCAATGGCAATGGCTCTCTATATTCTAGCAGTGTAATCTACTGCTCTCCCCTTAAATTGGATATAGCATATGAAGTCCGTCAGCCATGCAGAAAGTGAAAATGTATATTGCCAAGGCCTTTGCTGTCTCTGAAACTGCTGATGAAGAGTCACAAAAGGGGTTTTAAATGCCCTAGAAGAAATTTCAAGTAACATTAAAGTCACAAATAGCAAATTTGACAACTCCCTCTGGAGTAAGAAACCGCCTTCAAAAGTTCTATATTAGCTTCATGCATCATTGTTATAATTTATTAATGTACAGTTTTTAGTTTTTCAGAGTGCATGGCTGGGGAATGGTAACTGTAACTTCTTTTTCATGATAAACAGCTGTTGAAAGATTTGCCAATATTCTCTCCTCTTATAATTCAAAAATGCATGCATTGCTTTTCATATTTCTGCTTCCCCAAAAGCATAAGATACTATATTTATGATTTAATCGATGAAACCTGTTCTCTGTGGATATTACTACATTGTTTAGTTTGCTAATGTGCATAGTTGCACCTAATCTATTAAAAATCAGATATCATGGCTGTATTAGGGCATTCACTGTGTGAATGCCATCTTTAAGGCTTTGGCTTTTTCAGTATTCAATAATTCTCTGGCAATTCCTATTCATCTTTGATTACAATCTCAGAAGCCTGGAAGAAAGAAACAAAATTGATAGGCAGTAAAAATACAGAATTTTGAAAAGGTCACCTGCTAGCAGGATTAAAACTTTGAATCCACCTGCTCATTATAAAGAATGTACCAAACACGAAATGGCATAACTTGAATCTGTTCTTGCAGCAGCAATTGGTTTATGTGACTACCAAATGTCATTTACCATTCCTATGGCAGCCTGTGTGCAGAGAAATTTCTGCCCTGGCTGGTTATTGATTATGCCAACAGCAGATGCATTTTCTGTTCTAAGGAAGGACATTTTAGATTGTCCAGCCCCTGTAGCTGCTGAAATTCTTAATTCAGGTCTGTTCCTGCCCCCTCAAGTAGTGTCTGTCTTGCTGGTTCGCATCCAAGTTTCTCCATGACCCATATGACTCTTATTTCCAGAGTCCATAGTCTGTCCTTGATCTTTTGTTCATCCCTGTGTAGCATGACGACTAAAAGGCCATGGTTTTGTTTCTATGAAATATGTTAGAATTAGGGATCCTTAATTTAACTGTACAACAAAACTCAGCTCTGGTAATACTTGCCGTATTCCTTCAAAAGGAAAGTGCTGTTCAGTTCAGCCTGAATGAAGTACTTTAGAAGTTAATTAAATGTAATGCTCTTCTTAATATTTATTATAATCAAATTTTTCATTTGACCTTAAGCAACTCTCAGGGTAGATTCAGGTAATTGGCAAGGGGGAAATCTACAATTTTCTATTAAATTCCACCCAAAGTATTGCAAAGGCAAGACTAGTGCATGTGCTAGATTATTCCGTCTAAACTCAATGACAAATTCTTGTTTTTATTCGATCTTTTGTGTCCCAGTTATTATGAACAATCTGGTTTTTGGTAATAGTTATTTGAAATCCTTATCTCTGTTGCTGAAATAGAGTGCTATAAGTGGCAACAGTTGATCCATGGTACAGTGTGATTTAGCTAGTGATACAGAAATGTAACACTTTTCTGCTTCCTTGCATCACTGCACATAACACTTTCTGCTTCCTCTTGTGCCTCCCTCAAGGATGGATTCTTGTACTCTTGCAACCCTTTACCAGTGTAAGGAGTTCAGGAGGTAGCCCTGAGGATTCTGCAAAAACCCTGGTTTTTGTCAGCAAGCTCACATTGCCCTAAAGATGGAGTGAAATTTGTCTGTATCAGAGAAGGGTTAGAGAAGAAGGCTTCAAAAGATAATTGAAGGAGAAGTAGAGTCACTGTGCAAGGAAAGGTGAAGTGGGAATGTGTGTGCAATACAAAGAGTGACAAATATTTTTCATTCTTTATGGTCTTGTTTTAAATACCTTTCATTTCGTGATACTACTACAAAAAAAGGAAGGTGGAACAGCCCCCACTTTTGGGCTTTGACACTAAGTCATTGTTCTGTTAGAGCAGTTATCTAATATTCCTGGCCCCAGGCTGTTCCAGCACATATCATTACACTGATAGTGGAGAACAAGGAAAGAAGTCATTTTGGCTTCCCTTCTGCCATAAATGAAGCCATTCTAAATGTTTCAAAATGTTTGCCCAGTACCTTAGATCAGCACAGTAACCACAGCTATCTTAATAATTACCCAGGGACAGATAAAATAAGGACACAAGCAAATGTTTGCTGTGTAGGCATTTAGGCAATGGTAAGTTATGATAAAATAAAGTAATATTTTCTTTTAATAGCACTGGCCTCAGGAATTGCTGTGCACCCTCCAAATCCATCCTCTACCTTTTCCCTTACCATATTGGATCAAGTCTACTCATTAGAAATGTACAATCAAGACATGCTGGCATTTGTAGTCAGAAATGATATGTTCTGTTTACACTGGCCCAGTTTTGAGGTAATCCCATTGATTTCACTGGACCAACAGTGATTTAAACTGAATGGATCTTCCAGGAGCTTTTCTTCACATCAGGGATTGGAAATGTGGCAAAATATTCCTTAGATCTGCCTGGATGTTGCATCCATTAACACTCTCTAACACAGCAAGTTTTGACTTTACTGAGAGATTAAAGTGAGACCATGAGAGAAAGATACCACTTGAAGTTTATCATGACTTCTTTGGGACTGTGTCTTGGGTGGTGATTACCCAATCTGAACGTAGCATAAAGATCATAAGGGCTTTTACTTACATTTCTGTAAATCATCCTGCTCCAAAGTGGGTTTCTCCTGACAGTCCAGCTATATAAGAAATACTCTTTGTTTTCTTGAGGATATGGGTAGATCACAGAGAAGCCAGTAGAGATACACAACTGAATTTGGACTATTTGGTATTTTGCTTTCCACGTGTTCTGTTTATTTTCTTGGACCTCATCACTTTCTTTCTAGCATGTCACTATTTTAGAGAGACAGGAAGCACAATCTACTTTGATATGAACTCCATTCTGCCTTTATTTTAGAAATTGCTACATAACAATGGATACAAAAGAAATGAAGGCCATAATCTGTTCACAGTTGCAAATTAAGTAAAATCACTGAAATTTTTCATATAAAGAAAAGTGGCTTTGACCCTATTGTGAGGTAGTAAAAAAATTACAGGAAGTGATGAGGAGGTTCACATACTTAGATGGCTACCTTTTACATGTAAGAGCCAAGAAAAAAAAAAGTTGCATAAAATCTATTTTATTGGAAACAGAATGACAATCTGAGCTCAATTGACATGAATTCTGTGATCTATAAACTTTTAAACTGATTATTCCTTTACTGCTGAAGGAGCACCTGACCCTGCCTCCTTATTTCACCTCCCACCACCCCCCACACCCACTTGCCAAGGCAGATAATGCAGAGCTCGCACCTCCACCTAAATGGAGATAGAGAAGATGCCAGGAATACCTTTAGTGAATTTCTGAAACCATTTTGTATCTGCTGCTTTTTAATCTGTGTATCCTTCTCTTATGATTGCAGAACAAATAATTTAGTGCACTACTTGGTATTGTGACAGTGCTTTGAATTTAATTATTTTAAAAAATAATAAGTAGTGCTCTGAAGTTCTCCTTTGGTTCACTCCATGTTTTGCTTTGCCCTCCCATTAAATTCCCCTTTGCTGCTTATTTGTCGTTAATTTTCTCCTCATCTGCAGTGCTCTCTCTGCCTTCTTGCTGCTGTTCTCATTGTTTGTCCTGTTCACTGTGGTGGCTCCTCTGTGGGGCTGCCTCAGGTGGTCAGAGCTGCTGTGTTCTGGCAGTGTGAGTGTGCAGATGGACTGAGCTCCTTGGGAGGGCTGAGATGAGCTGTGTGATGTCACAGGTAGATCTGGGCACCTTTTGATCCAAGTTTACCTGGTGTCCAGACTCACAGGGCATTGAAAAGCAGAGTCAAGATTTACATAATATGTGCAAGCACTCTCAAAATAATGATAGTTCTAGGGGAGATGAGCTTTCTCAGAGAATTCCTTTTTCTATTCAGCTTCTCAGTCCTGCCTGGTTGAAGTCCAGCCACTCATATGGTATGAAGATGTCTGGCCAGGAATAGTTGCACACAGCTGGAAATTGGGTCATTTTTTTCTCACCTACTTTCCAAAAGTTTCATGCTGATACAGAATAACCTAGGGAGAATCCTGGGCCTGGTGAGGGCTTTGAAGGTCAAGAAACAGATGCTTGGGAAGAACCCTCATTAAATACAAACGGAGCAAAACTTTTCAGTGAATTAAATCAAAAGCCCATAGAAGCATCAGGGACAAATTAATGGTGCAATATATACAATAACTGCCTCTTTACACATGTGACACACAGTTCACAGCACAACAGCCAACATCCTGTTCAATGAACCCAGTGTTCAGTGGGAAGCCTTAGAATAGCCCTGCTGTTAGCTTTCCACATTAAGAATTTTATTTGGAGTGGGCAGCTGAATCCATATGCCTATTTATGCCCTTTTTTTAGCTTTGTATCAACACTACAGACAAGATAGAGACTGACCATGCCACTTGAAGGAGGTTTGCAGAGTGACTCACTGTTTTATTTCTAATTTGGTAGTGTATCAATTTCCCCCCACCTGCACTAGGGTGCCATTGTAAGCAGCTGAAATGATTGCTTGAATAAGCAGGACAATGTCAGATTTCCCAGGCTAACTCATTGAAATCTGCAGTGCAGTCTTAATTTTGGAGTACGAATCATGCAAGAGAAAATATGATCTCTCTTAACTAAATGATTCTTCTAAGAACTAAGAAATTATTTTTCTAAGTGATCCAGAAGAGAGCATTACCCAGTTACCCAGCCATGGGCCTTCTGTGGTTACATCTCATGGTCTCAGCACCATGAAGGCAAAAAGCTGAGCCAGTAAGCGTGGTTTCAAAAGCTGTGTGATTTTAAAGCACTTTGTTCCTTTCCTGTGGTTTCATTCTAGGTGAGTGCACATGAGCAATTACAATTCTTTCAGTAGATAATTGGCTTTAATGGTATTCTTAGTTGTAATTATGAAGCAGCACTTTGACTGCTTGTACAATGGCTGTAGGTGCAGTAGTGTCAAGAATCCCCTAATCTGGCTGTAAAGCAATTCTTTCAAGATAAGCTTTAATGCTCACCATGCCTGTACATCATTTTCCTGTCTTCTACCATGTGAAAGAAAATCAAAACTGTTTATTCATCTTAAACAAATGTAGGTCTCATGTTGGTTTACAGTATACAGTATTCTGACTGTAACTGATTTACTACATTTCAAATGCCTGTTTTGGTAGGTGTGAATCACAGGAAGTACTGACAGCTCATTAGAACTGGGCCTATAAACAATGCTTTGGGTTTACCAGCCCTTTGCAGGAGAAGATACAAATAATACAAAGTGAAAACACTTTATACTTCTTTCTAGTCTTACCCTGAATAATGCCCAAACTAATATCCCATCTTATTGTTTCCAGTTGTTTTACACAAAGGCTGTTATATTTAAGGCCAGAATATGTGCAACATATGTTAAGCTATTTATAGATTTACAATTACCTCATCAGACAGAATCAGGCAGATGGTAAACATTACTACCAGGCATAAGTACATTTAGAATCAGACATTTAAATAAATTCAGATCTGTCTCAAGCTTATTTAAAGGGTTTTATCTCTTAAGCCATTTGAGGTGTCTGGTTTTGCTGAGTATATTTGTATCGCATTCAGATATCAGGCTGTATGACAAACAGCCTATAGATAGCCATAGCAATCAGATTACATTAATTCTTGTTTTTTGAATCTGACATGGCCAATTGAACTGGTAAGCCAAACTAATTTGAAAATAAAGAGAATAAAATTTTTAGATGGAAAATGATAATGGCTGACTTCTTTTATGGTGTTGAAAGAATATACATGCTTCAGGGAACATCAATTGGTCTCTCTCTAAAGCTGAAGGATGGCATATAGAGATTAAAAAACTGACAAAGATACATGCCAGAAGGCCAAATTATAATCTTTCAACTTCAAAACCCCAGGCTATAGTTGCTTTTCACATAAATCTTGCAGAAGAACAAAAATAAGAGTTCAAACTAGATCTGAGAATTGAGTGAGCGTTTTAGTTGAATGTGATTAAAGTTCCCCCAGATTGCTTAAAAATGTTTGCATTCTTCAAGGTTGTTATTTTTAAAATATATGTACAGTTAAATTTTGTTGACAGATGAAACCAGGAAAAGTCAGAAAAGCAAATTTTGTCATTTGAATTGAGCTACCTGGGTTTGGGCATTCTTTTTTTTATCTGTCAGGGCTCTGTGGTTTTTCAGAACTCCTCATCTGATGCACTGTGATGTAGATCTGTTAACCTGCTTTTTCTTTGGATGGCAGGGAAAGAATGCAATGATCCAAATTCTACCCTTTATTACTACAGTGTTAATCCAGAGCACTGCAGTGAAAGTCAAAGCAATTCCTTCAGAACAGCTGCATTGTAGCTGAAAACAGAATTTGGCCTGAGGTCTCTTCGAGACAGTCTGGGCCAGGGGCCCAAAAATACAATAGAAACCAGAGGAAATACAAAATGATGTATCCAGAAATCAGCTCTCTTAAGGTAGAGCATCCCCCAGATGCTGGCTGCGGGAAGGGGATGTGTGGCTTCCACGTCAGCACTGGGGTAACATCCTCATGTGCAGCAGCTTGTGAGACAGCAGGAGGAAAATCCTGCCAGTGGGAAATTGCTGTGCTGTGGGACACACTGTCACAGGCTGCAGGAAGGGAGCCCTTCCAGCAGGGACAAGCTCCCAAAGCTTGTCCAAGGTGCCTGTACCAGCCCTAGCTCTGGCCAGACTGGTGAGCTGCTGACAGCTGCTGGTATTTTTTTTTAAGCATTCACTGGATTAATCTACAAAGTGCCCTGAGCCACTGCCCCTGGGCACCCAGTAAGGGAGCAAGGCTGTGGGAGCCTGCGCAGAGCCCACAGTGCTCCTGCAGGCTCCCAGTGCTGGGAGCAGAGAAAAAGGTGAGCACCACCTTCACCTCCATGGAAGAGTTCATGCAGTTAATTCTGTCTGTGCTATCACACACAGCCCTCTTCATCAGCCTTAGGTAAGTATTTCTTACTGGGAGCTGATCTGTAAAATGAGTATCCACTAGGAAATGCCCACAGGCTGGAGCTATACCTCACTGATCAGTGAAATCATCCAGCCTTTTGAGATACCCTCTGGATTTTTTCAGTTCTCAACTTCACTGTTAAGTTCAGGATGCACCCCACTCTCTACTTGGAGGGTAATTGTTTGTACACGTCTGTCTTCAAGTATTTTCTAAGGCTCTAGTTACTCTTTGAAAGGTCTCACCAGTATCCCTGAATTATAAGGCTCAGAGTAGTTTTGCACACCTAGAAGAAAAGAAGCAGTGATGTATTTGCAAGCATTTCTATGATGATTATGGTAATTTGCTATGCCAACTACCACAGAATTGCTAGGGTGTTGGATTTATTTTTTTTTAATTTGTCCTGTAACTGTGTTCCAGAACTTAAGGTTTTTCTGTTTTTCAGCTAAGCAACCTAAGGTTTTTCAGCTTTTACAATGTCAAAAGAAATCTTTGATACATTTGATTTATATAAGTGAGTAAGGGGATAGTGAGCATTGTTGTGATAGCACAAGGGTTCAGAAGGGTGATGAGGAAGACAAGCATGAGTGGGGACACTGCTCTGTGACAGCAGCCTCTGTGGATACCTGCAGAACATTACCATTATCACTGAGAGCCACAGAACAACTCACATTGGAGGGGACCTTGAGAGATCATCTGGTCCAACCTTTTGTGGCAAACGGAACCTAAATAAAATTTTCTGGCACCCTGTCCAGTCACATCTTAAAATTCTCCAGTGACAGGAACTCTGCCTGTCCTGAGGAGGTTTCTTCCATGAATGATTGCTCTCACTGTAAAAAAAAAAATATTTCTTATATCAAGAGTAAATAGCTTTGTATTATATATTGATAGAAACTGCGTAGGACTCACAGCCATCCTAGACAGCCTGTGGACATTCAACAGCAGATACATATTACCATCCCTCTTCCTGCATATTATGAGATAACTCACAAGATACCTTTATTTGGTCCATGAGTGTGTTAAATCCTAGACAGAATTGAGTCTGAATACAAATAATCTTCATACTGCAGCAAGTGATAAGTATGAATTGTTTGTTCAGCTCTGTCATATCTATCAAACTCTACTGTTAAAAATACAAAGTAGAGCTAGTGTGGGGCTCACTAATGTGTTTAAATGTTATAC
The DNA here is from genome assembly GCF_027477595.1 of Haemorhous mexicanus. Taxonomy (NCBI): domain Eukaryota; kingdom Metazoa; phylum Chordata; class Aves; order Passeriformes; family Fringillidae; genus Haemorhous; species Haemorhous mexicanus. The sequence goes on from NC_082353.1 coordinate 11,490,940, forward strand.
TTGGTTTCATTAAATATACTTGCAGGTCTGTCTTTGGATATATAGAATTGTCTGGAGGCTTTAGACCTTTCTATTCCATATATCATTAACATGCTAACCCAAATCTCTCCTGCCAAAAGGGAAGAATGAACATTCTTTTGGAGAAACTGTCTGCTTGTGGCTTGGATGGTGTACTGTTCACTGTGTCTTAAAGGTCTTTTCCAACCTGTATAATTCCATGATTCCTTAACTCTCTTATTGTAGGCGTCTCAGTCCTAATTTCTTGTTGTTTGAAATTCATTCTGGCCCTGTATTGTTGTACTTTCAAACTTTCCCTTCATCTTCCATTGCCTTTTTAATAACTGAAACCATATCAGGAGGGGAAAAAAGGTAAAACAGTTATTAAACTTGCAGATAAAAGAAGCTTACCTCTAAAATCTTCCTGATAGTAGAGATAAATCATGGTGAAATAGAAAGCTTAGTGTAGTCTTGGTAATTTTAAATGAATTAATACTGCATGCAGTTAGACCCCAAACATTTGGGTTTGTGATCACACTGCAGTATGATCAATAATATCACTGTGCTGATATGCAGAAAACATAATTGAGAGAGTCATGTTTTTTTATGGTCAATTTATTTCTGATAAGAATTCTGCTTTTTCTTTGCCGGTAAGGAAGATCTTGCTAAATAACCAAACCATCATTTCTTCCTTCATGTAAATATAACAAGCTTTAATTTAGAAAAAGCTGGTCAGTATTATTCAGCCTTGCTTTAGTAAGTTGTCAAGATAATTGCAAAATGTAAGTTAATAATTTTGGTCCTTGATGTGTTTAGCCTGTTTCTCATTAGTTGCTCTAATTTGTTTTTATGTAGTTAAGAGCAGGCTACTTTGATCTGAGATTGCTCTATTTCATTCAGTATCTTTAACTTCTAATGAGTTTAATTTTAGTGATAAAAATGGTTCCTAGCAGAAGCGTTGTTTCAAAGTCTTTATAAGGGAATTAAGGAATTTACTCTTTGTGAAGAGAGCTAATTGTGGGGTTGTTATGAATCTGGAAGAGAAAGGGTGGAAGTTATTGAGTTATCAGTAAACCAGCAAGGGCCCTTTTATCTGAGCTTTTGAATAAGAACTCTGAAGAGAGAGGAAACTTTCTGCTTGTAGATCTATAACTTTTCTGAGGAATGCAGAAAAACTATGTATGGAGAAATTGAAGGAAACATTTGCGTTTTATCAAGTAATTATGGATACTTCAAGTAGTGTAGCCTCTGGATTGCATTCAATACAATATAGGTTAGAAATGCCCAAAACCAAGAACTGTTTTCAAAGGAGTTCAGCTCATTTCTAGGTCCTTTAGTGAGTGGAATGTTTGGAAATCTGGCCAGTGGTCACACTGAGAACTTCAAGTGGTTAAATGCTTTGAAAGTCTGTCCTTAATCTTGTGCCAAATGGGAGGTGAGCTCTTTTGATAATTTGGACCAGAGTTTTGTAGTTAAACGACTGGTTGCAAGTCCATTTGGAAAAGTGGCCTTTAATGAATTTCCTAAACTTAATTCCCATTTTTTGTCTGTTACCAAATGCAGTGGTAGGAACAGGAAGCCTTCTCTATTGCTAAGATTCATAACTAGGTCTGTTTAAAAAAGGTTCTGGGGTTTCTTTCGTTTTTTTTTTACAAGATATAGAGTGGAAATGAAGTGTTCTAGTGAGGGTAGCAGTAAGAAGCTATGGATTCTTTTTCAAACAGTGTACATTACTTTCTGAAATTCAAGGAAAACTACTTTTTGGTCTTTTTTTTTTTTCCACAATTATACCTGCTCCATGCAGAGCATAAAGCATAAATCAGGAGAAGAGTTTGCATATTTTGTATGTCAGCTGCAGACATGTGCAAGAACAATTTACAGAAATTCTAGGACGTGAGGCCAGAAAATATATCTTTTGTCTCCAGCAAAAGTGTTTGATTTTAAATGAAAATTGGTGAGAAGAGGCAAAAGAACTGTGAGCAATCTCTTTGCACTCTGTCTGCCACAGAATCTAGGAAAGTCCCTGAGGATACAAAAAGATATGAAATATCTTTTGCACTATGCACAGTTGCTGCTGAAATTCTTGGTGCTATCTTTTTGCCAAAAAGGTCTTGTATGATAAAAGTGACTTATTTGCTCTATTTACCAAAAGTAAGGTTGCTTGACACTGGCAGGAGAAGGCTGGTGCTGTGCCACAGAGGAGCCTCACAGATGACCATTGTACATTTGTGATACAACATGGATGTCTCAACTGTGTGCTGACAAATGGAACATGGCATACACATCAGTTTGGAGTGAAAAAAGCCTGTTGCCATTTTATTTTCAGATGTAATAACTCATTGTGCTGGTACAAACCAAATGTCTTCCGTGATAAGCCAACCTGCCCTGGTTTTCAAGGCTGAATGGTAACATCAAGATTACCAGCAGGGCTATCTCCTGAATATATTCCTGTTTATCTAGATATCGCTGATGATGTTAGAGTCATCAAAAAAGGGAAATATTCAGCCTGCCATAAGGAAAAGTATGTGACAGGAACATATCTTGCAACAGAGAGATTTCACAGCTGGGAAAAGCTGAGCACTGTTCCCAGAGGCAGGGCTCCTTGCAGAGGCCTGGAGACTGCAAGGCTGCTGCTCCCTGTCCCAGGAAGTTGCACATGCAGCAGTAAATTGTGCCCTAGGATGGCTGATTCTTTTAATTGGGACTGGCAGGCACAATGGGGCTATGATCACAGTCACATTAAAATGATTCATACTGACTGGGCTGAAAAAACACCCACATCAGGACATGCCCCTAGTGACATTCCTCATTTTTAAGGATATCTGAAAGGACACCACTAAATGTTTTCTATGTTTCGTTCATGATTACTAAATAAGCTAATTAGAAATGTTAGATGTAGGCTATTTCATTGCTAGGGATTTAACAGCACCTGCAAATAATTGTGTGAATAGAGGCACGTGTTGGCCTGCCATATGTGTACAGTAAACAGTAACCAGAACCTTTGCAGAAATACACAATTGCTGAGTTTTAAATCAATAAGGAATTAATGGCTATATTTAAAATGGTCATCAAGGAAAGCATAGATTGGTTTTGGGACCCAGTGTTTGTGTACTTTATTCTGGGAGGAGAGCTGAAGTGTTATGATGGTAGAAGAGGTTTTTCCACATGAGAGGTTTTCCAGTGCATTTTTTATTTAAAGCTCGAGCTAGTGGGTGACACCACAAGCAGATGTATCTGTAGAATTTCTGAAGTTGTGGAAATTACAGTACCAAGGTCATGACTGCATGGTGGTTCAGGAGAGGGGTAGTTGGGATTCTCTGAAGCCAGCCTTGCCTGTGGAAATGCTGTCACATAAGGCCCACTCGGAGGCTCAAGCAAAATACAGCTTGACATATGAAAAATGCACATTCCACTAAACAGAAATCCAAACTCTCTACTAATGCATCTTGCTCAAAGGAATACAATTCACATAGATAAACCCAGTAACATGACAGATAGTTTATTTAGACTTAAAGGTAAAAACATCTGATACATCTTGATATTTAGGTATCATCCAGCTAGTTAGCTGTGGGTCCACACTGTGTTACAGGCTTTGAACTAATCTCACACCTGAATTCAACTGCATGAGTAAAGCTGGTGTAGGCATCAGTGCTTTGCAGAATGGGAGGCTTGAAAAAGTTGGGCTTTCTGGGAAAGTTTCTGCTGTTTTTTCTGTGAAGTTAGCTAGACTCACTGAGGCAAGAACAATGGAGCAAGTGTAACTTATCCCAAGTAAGGGCCGCAGTTTATAGTGCACAGTCACAATGTGATCTTTAAACACCAAAGCAATTAAGTCAGGGCTAAAAATCAAGATGTTTCCATCTCTCCCCCTTCCAAAGTAGATAATACAAAAGAAGGAAAATGGTTTTGCTTCCACCTTTCTCCAGGCTATGGCCAGGCATAGAAAATTTTAGCATAAAAGGACTTTTGAAGGTCTTTTAGAATGTGTGAAATGACAAGGTAGAATGAAAGTGTTGACTCAGCCGTAACTTTCAAGTCTTTATTAAGTTACATCTTGAATTTCTTTTTAATTTCTGTTAACTGTAAAGTGTCAAAGTTGGAGTTTTAAATTATAAATAAAATGTTTGGTTTGACATATTTAATACGATCTCATATCAACAGCCTGTCTGAATTGTTAATAGTTACCATAGCAACTTCACAATTTTTTTCTCAGACATTATTTTCAGCCTTTGGTCACATCATTTTAAGTTTGGTTTCTGTGATAGCATAGCTTAGTTGCAAATTTATTCATACCATTCTTTTTTTTTAAAGGGCTACCCATTTCCTGCAGAACTGTCTAGTTTCTAGCAGTTGAAAGCAAACTTGTTGTTGCTTTTACAGCACTACACTGGCAGTGGCTGAAATAATGGTTTGGGACTAAGCAAGAAGTGAGCTGAGTCTGGGGTTGATAAACTGGCTGGTGGTTAACTCTGATAACCTTGAAAATGCTCCAAGTCTGAACTGTGGGATTATCAGGTTTAGCCTTTAATGTCTGTAGATTCCAATTTTCCGTGTATAAATACTTTAAGAAACACAATTCCATGTATGTATAACTTCATTCCCCCCTTCCCTGCTCACTGCTTTGTATATTAAACTGAATTTTTCAGGGGAAGTATCACACACCCACTTCATGTGGTCCTTACTTCAACCACCCCTCTGCATCCCTATTTATGTTCTCCATCAATCCAAGCTCCAGCTACCCAAGATACATTTTCTTTTCTCTCCTTGACATTTCAAGGCAGTTAAGAGAATTTTTGAAATTCAGGAGTAATTGTCACAGTTGAACAGAGGAGATTTTGCAGTAGTAAAAAAGCATATTTGAAATGGTTTTGCTAAACCCCATTTGTCTCAGAGTATTTGCTTCATGCCATTTGAGAAACATCATTAGTAGGCCTGTAAGGGATGTGTCGTAGTCAAGATTTCTTTTTCTGGGCATTGGGGTATTTTTGAAGGGTTGGGGTTGGATTTTTTAGATTTTTTTTTTTTTTTTTTTTGGTAGTAGGTGGAGGCAGTGGTTCTTCTGATTTTTTTTTTTTTTTTTGGTGGGTTATTATTGTCAATTATTCTGCATTGATTGAATAAGGAAAGGTTTAATTATTAATCTGTGAGATTCACAAATTTTTCTTTGGACACATGCCAGCTATGAATGGATGTCTGTAACTAGAAGTGAGTATGTGAAGCAAATAAATGGCACAGTCAGTGAGCTTTACTTGCTGTTTCACCTCAGATGATCCTTTCTTTGGCTCTGTTCCACTCCTTGGGGTGTCAGCACACTTCATCCCTTTTGTCCTGATATTTTTCAAACCTCACACACCCCCAAATGTTTTAGTACTTACATCTAAGACATTCTCTATGCATACTGCTTCTGGCATGTCCCACTAGTTCCCGTTGTATTAATTTTACTTTTGTCTTTGATTTGGTGTCCTTGCCTCTGTGCCTGTTGTCTTCCAAGAATGACCAACATCCATTCACCACTCATCTACCCCACCCACTTTCTCAAGTATTTTTTTGCTTATAGACAAAATTATTACAATGTGGTATATAAAATCTTCAACTCAGCCACATGGACAATTTTATTCTAATGATCCCAGGTTCCTTAAATCTTTGACCTAGCAATGTTCAACTATTTTTATGTCATAATATATGGAGTCCTCAAATAGCTAGAAATACATCATATTTTCTTTGGTTTTTTTCTCTGAATATTTTTCTACACAGTGGTCTCTTTAACTTTAAGTGAGTCTTAGAGTAGGATTAAATCTCCTAATAAGCAGCAATTGCCTGCACATTATGTCTTCCCTAAGACACAGAAATAGTAAGAAATAGAAATGCTTTCAATGCACCTTCTCTGCTATATACAATAGCAAACATTTTCATTCTTTTTAAAATGCTCCTAGAAGTATGTGAAGGCAACTCAGATGTTGGGCATTAGTGCTGTACCTGTTAGCACATGTTGCAGTAAAACTGTGATTGGGTAGCTGGATTTTACTGGCATCCCACTGACACAATAGATAAAACAAAAAGCAGAATGGGCCCCACTTCACCCAGATTATCAAGACTGAAAGAACAGTCAGGTACTGCTTCTTAGAAGGGTTGGGTGCTGGAGGGGAAAAGCCCAGAATGACCTTGAACTGCATTGCTTGTTGCTCACTGATTCTGTTCCTTCCCTGGCACAAATCCATCTCGGCATCATTGCAGTCCTCCAGAGGGTGCTGCTGTGGACACAGGCAGAAAAGAGCCAAGTGTGAGATACAGAAAAGGCAAAGACAGAAAAAGGGAAACCCTTGACCAAAACAAAGAGCAAAAATATGATTGGTGCTATGGGTACTACTGGAACAGCTCTACAATTTCAGTTTAAGTCCTGCCACAAACATGATTTTCTACTGCTCTTCCAAAAGTGTTGGAAAAGAACCCCTAGTCTTTAAATAGCCAAATGTTACATCTGCAAATCATCTGTGGAAATAATCTGTCTGTATTTTAAAATGGAGAAGTATTACCCATGTCTGTTTCAAGAGCTCAGGCTTTAAAGTGTTTTACTCTGCAGCTGTATTCTCCTAGTCCCCCAGAAGAAGAGCCAAGTGTGAAATGAGACAAATGAACAGAGTTAGGTTTGCATGTATTCTGCAAAGTGCTGCTTTGAGTATAGACATGGAAGGGTATCTGAGTATTTTAACAGATCTGATCTTCTTCCTGAATATCTTCACTCTTACAGCTGCTTTCCCTTTAAAATCCTCACATAAGAAATACTTTCCATGTCTGTTGAAATCTGTTTCTTTCTGCACCCTCACAAGCCCTTTAAGGGCTTTGTTGGTTAAAAGACTATGCAGTAATTGCTTTTGTTGCTACAATACTGTGATAGGTGAGACTAGGTGTAGCTCCCATACAGATTCACTACAGAAAGGTACTGTTCATATTCGAGGACATTTCCAAGATTGTTTTCCGAGTGTAAAATCCCACAGAGCTCTATGTAACAAGTCTTGTAATTTTGTGTCCTAAAATAGCTTTGACCAAAAAAATAATTGGCGTTGATCAGCTGGCCTGCACCACGCAGAAGAGGACTATCAACAGCTTGCTCTCCCCTGCCCCTTGTTAGAATAAAAGCACAGGGTGGGGTAGCAAGAACAGCCTCAGCTGCAGACCCAGCCATAGAAATGGCTGAGCAAAGTCAGAGTGCTGGGGAGCCATGAGTTAGTTCCCTCTGGCTGTCCTGGCCCAGGAGGGGTTCTGACAGCCCTGGCCTGCCGCCCTTTCCCAAGAGCTGGTGTGCCACACGAGCCCTGCTGTTCTGTACAGTGTCACTGGCCAGACGTGACATTCTGCACACGAGGTCACCACAAAGTGCTGTGGGAACCTAAAGGCAGAGGGATGGTTTGTGAGGGATGCTTGGGTGGGAGGTATGAGGGCAGCCTGAGGGCTGGCTCCTGTTCAGATCTGCCTGCATTGCAGTCATTTCTCTGAGTGATAAAGAGAAGTTCACATGTTGCAATTCCAGCTCATCCATAAATACTCTCAGCCAGTGCCAGTCAGCATCCATGGCTTCCCAGAGGTGAATTTGCACACAGCAGTCACTTAAGCACTAACACTTTGCTGACATGGCTGGTGCTATGCTGTCTTTGGGCTTCTCTCCCTTCTCCCCAGGGACAAACCCAGTGCACAGCTGGTGCTGGGTCTCAGGATCTCAGGCATGGGATGAAGCTGTGTGTGCGGGGATGCGCGTCCCACCCGCAAGCTGCATGGAGTGGCACAGCCTGGCACAGCTCCAGGGGCCTCCTGGCTGTGCCCAGGACAGCTCCCATAGAACTGTAAATTTTCCAGTGTGCAGGTGGGGCTGGCAGTTCCCCCTGTGCATCAGCCTATTTTCATCTGAAATTGATTAGTGGGATTTAAAAAAGAAAAAAAAAAGGTGTAGGAAATTGATTTGCAAATTAAGGAAAATCAACCTGACTTGCTACATTATCCATCATTTTTTGTGAATAAAGGGGACATATATTGATTTACATTGTGTCTTCTGTAAGCTCTTCACCACTCAAAACTCTGTATGTGACTGGGTAGTCAGTGTCCTGTTCTTGAGGACAGAAGTTCTTCTTTAGACTTTTCATATCTTGTTGTGTTGTTGATTGCCTTCTGTCATACCCCTTCATGTTACATCAATTCCTGTGCCAGTGTGGCTGAAGGTCAACAAAATAGTATTACATAGTGGTAAAAGCAGAAGGCAAATAGGTCTGTCTTGGGATGAAATATTGTACCTTCTATCTGCTCAGATAGCGCACAGTCAATCCCAGTTTAAGGCAGATAGTTAGGATTCTGTTATCTGCTAAAAGTGGGTAATTTTCTCTAACCTTGAACCATCCATGGGGACTGAATACCTGTCCTCTCTATCTCTAATTGGTGCACTGCAAATGTGCCCAGTAGTTTTCTATATTTTTCCCCCCCCACCACAAAAAATAAAGGAAAAATAGTTATTGCATAACAATCATCATTCCGTCTCCTCAGCTCCCCAGGAAGGCACTGAGCACGTGTGCAGTACAGCCCAGGCAGCATGGAGAAACCTTGGTGTAAGGGAGAGGGACTCTGTCCCTTTCTGCCAGCAAAAGAACAGGAAATTGGACAAAATGGCTCTCATAAATGCATGCTGACAATGGAAAACAGTTTGCAATGATGCTTCCACCATTAGGCCTCATTCAAGAGCAGTCTATAACACAAAAGTCATTTTGGATGATTGCTTACTTATTTTTCTGCTCTGTGTACATTAGCCAGAATTTTTAATATGTATGTGGTGTGTTCTTTGGAGTTGGGTTGCTTTTGCTTAGTTTGAGGTGAGTGTTTTGGGGAGAAAAGGGAGTTTTGCTATTTTTCTACTGAGGATGATTCTTGTGGGTCCCTTCCAACTCAGCATATTCTGCTGTTTTGTAAAATAATGCAAACAAGTGTAATGGACTTGTTGAAGGTACACATAGGACCCTATAGTTAGGAGCCCCCAGCCCAACAACATTGAACACCACACCTTCAGATATATTTTCAAACTTAGTAAAATATAATTTCTTTTCCCCTCAGCCAAAACAGACTTCACAGAAACCTCCCACTCCACATGCAGTCCCTCAGCCTTTGTAGGAACCACCTGATCTCTTCCCACCTGGGCCTGATAATTGAAAAGAGCTTGCTGGCCCCAAGCCCTGTGGCTCTTTATGAGGGAGACCACCCTCAATACTCATACTTTTTTTCAAAACAACTTACATTTTTTGGAAAAGGAAGAAACTCTTAAATGAAAGATGGCAAACACTGTAAAAATACCAAGTTCCAAAAACATATCTGTATTTTTAGGAGCTGTAAGATATTCACAGATGGTTTTTTGGAAAGTAGACATGCATAGCACCTGTGCATATATTCATGTAGATGCAGGCACAACTGCTTGATGGTACTGGTGAGATTCCTGTGAGGAGACATCAGGTGAAAGCCACAGGAGTTGTATAATCCTCCTGGTGTTTCAGACATATAAATGCAGACCTGCTCACCTCTTCCCATTTTGTACTGCTCTAATACAATATCATGAAAGGGTTCAGAGAGGTGGAGTCCAAATTAAGAAAATTTGATGGTCTGTCCCACTCTCTTTCTGACTCTTCTTAGCACTATCTTTCATGGCACCAAACTGAATTGGGAATGCTGGTTTTAGCTACTAAGAGCACAATATCACCTTCCTTTTCTAAGCTAGTGATTTTCCCATTTCAACCTTTGCCCTCTCCTTCTTTTATGGAAATTCATCCCCATGAAGGGAAAAGGCACCAAACTATTCTACAAGTTATATACAGAAATTATAGAAACAATTATAATCAAAAAACTCTCAGAGGGGTTCTGATCCTGGTAATACTCTGTTAAAACACCCAGGAATCCAAGAAAAAGACAGGTTTAACAAGGCCACTTGTTAAGTCTAAGAGAAAAAGAAAAGGCAACTAAAAGAGAGCATCCAAAAGTCAGTTGAAATCACTTCCAAAGTTCAAAGAAGACAGCAGGTCAGTAGTCAACAAAATGACATTTTGGCTGTAAAAAGTCTTCATTGCACCTTGCTCCTGTATCACATGAGGAATGATAAAAGTTCCTTTCCGTGGGAATGTCAGGTTTGCTTCTCTCTCTCCTTTTTCACCTTGCTTCAAGTGCATCTCTGCTGATTTTTCCATGGAGGGGCCTTGAGTTGTCCCTGATTACTGAGAGATATGACTTTGCCTCACATCATTTCTTCTCTGGACTGTGAATCCAGAAAACCTTGAGGGTATGTGTGAAGATTAAAAGATTTATCCCATCTTTGTTCCCCCTTTCCTCAAAGCCTTAGGAAGGTGTCAGAGAGCACACTTCATCAGGGTGTCTACAACAGCAGCATTTGCTAACAACAAACCAGAGACAGAGATCCCCACACTGGAATATCTTGGTTCTTTTTACTGGCAAAGTCAACAACAGCCAGTTGTTCCTTTACCTTTATTTTTTTTATTTCCTAAAGGAAATTAAATGTAAAAGATATGTTAGCACGGCCTTAAAGCTGAGATTTAGATATGTTTTCCAATGTTATGATTCCCACAGCAATTGTAATTCAGTTTCACTGCATATTCTACTGCAAGGCATAAAAATTAACATCACACTGTATACAGCAGAATATATTACCACAGCACTCAGAAATACTGTAGCAATTTGAGAAAAGCATTTGGTTCATTTGGTTCTGTCTACTCCAAGCTCTTGAATGAGTGTAACTTTCAGCATTGATATAGAACTTACTTGGTTTTGGCTTGTGCTTACAGTCCACAGTCCCAGGTTAGCAAGATTTTGTACTTACATGTAACTTGCAGCACATGATTTCTTTTTTTTTTTTTTTTTTTTTTTTTTTTGTTTCTTAGGGATTACTCAAGTGCTTAAAATCACATGCCAGTTTAAATACCAAACTTCTGAGACCAAGACCATTTCCACTCAGGGGTTATTTGAGCAGCTGTTTATATCTTTTGGATCTCTTGCTTTTCAAGCAAAAATTTCCCATCCTTGGTGACACTTTATTAGTTATATTTAAAAATTAATTATAATAAAGCTTCAGAAAAAAATAGTTTCTTGTTTTTGAGAATGAGATGAAGCATAAAGGACACTTTCCCCATTATAAAAATTGCATGGGACTGTTAATGAACAACACAAAAGCCGCAGCAGTTGGGCTAGGAAGCTTAAATTTGGCAGGTGTTTGGGGGAAGAGGTGCCTTCAACTGTTCTGGTAAAAGTTTGTTTTGCTTTGCTGAGCACTTGGAAACCACTGCTCACTCACACTTGGAAGTCCTTTAGCAGAAGCCTTCTCTCTCTGCTGATGTTCCCAAGGCAAATGGGCTCTGTGGCCAGTGAAAAACAAATCCATTAATGGCTTAGGGAAAGTATGATAAATTTATGTACCGGAAGAAGTAGAGATGCTTGTCATTGCGCCCACTTTTACTGCTTCTTCAGCTCTCCCTCTCTTAATCTACTGTGGAGTCAGACATTATGCTAAGTATGATTTTATACTACCCAGCCATGCCTGGCATGTTTCTCCCACCAAGGGGCATAAAATATTGTCGAGTCAGTTTCTTGAGATTTGAGCCACTACTCTACTGCTGTAGGAGACAGAACTTAAAAGTTCTGTTTTATTCAGTATCAGTTGTGTGGTAACTCAGAAGCACAACTCTAGTTGTAGGCAGTTTGTAGACCATTACTGATTTTGTATTTGACACACAGAATATGGAAGGCCAGGTTTTTAGAGGAGAGCTTATTATTGCAGCGTGTGGAGACAGCTGGTGCTCTGCTGAGAGGACTGCTGGTTTCTGGATCTTTTATTAGCACAGAATACATTCTGTAGCCAGAAACACCTCTGCCTGGACTAACTTCATTTATTTTTCTGGCCTCTTCCTCCTTGAAGTGTATGAATATCCTGGGGAATGTGCACACATGGCAGCGAGGACAGCTGTACGTGTGAGGAACACTTGGTTGTTAGTCCTGCTGTCTGTCCCAGCTGGTGATGGAGGCATGCCAGAGCCTCACTGACCCTCGGAGGGGTTTTCCTCTGCCTGGGACATGGATCAGCCTCCTGGGGCAGCACAAGGCACCTCACAGCCTGGCTGAGACAGGGACACTGAACACACACCCCAGAAACCTCCTCCAGACCAAACCAGGAAGGAGCACAAGCGACTCCATGGAGAATCTTATTACAGTAGATGCAGGACCCTGGAAACACAAAATGTGGGAATGGTTAGATCTTAGTACAATCTGACATGAACCCTTTCCCAGTTGGAATAGTGGCTTCCTCTGTCATAATCATCTGCAAGCAAATAATTCAAATATTTCTTCATGCATAGTTAGTAATTAGAGCATTTTAATAAAATAGTGAAGTGAAAAAATAATAGTTTTCCATTATATTTCTCTGCAAATATGAGAAGGAAAAGGCAAAGGATTTCAGCACTATTTTAGTCTCCCAGTGAACCTACAGATTGCAGAGTTCATGAACAGATGAACAAATAATGCTTTTCCACAGTGGAATACAATGTTTTTGGAATTACAATAGCATATGAATTTAATATCTCTAAGAATAACACATTTTCATTACTGTTTGGATACAGAGAATCAGAATTTTTCAGAAAGGGCTGAGAATGTGACAGTATAAAAAGAACAGGCTCACAAGGAGGTTTGTAGAGCTACAGGCAGTTTTCCTCTGGAGATTCCTCAGAGCTTGCTCCTGACAATATGATATGATTAAATAGATGCCAGTTTGAACCCTGTTGATGTTAATAAAGGTAAATAATTATTGTGATTTGGGTTTTTCAGGCTTATCTGCAGCAGGCAACCCCCAGCCTCCTGTGCCAAACATCTGTTTCAAGAGCCAGGTGCTCTGCGACCTCCGAGTGCTCATTGCTGGGGAAGAGCTGAGTGTGGAAGGAAAAGCTTCCCAAGGAAGCTCTCACTGAGGCATTCTCATTGCAAAGACAGGAAGGTTCTGGGTTTCATTCAGCTTTCCAGGGGACAAAATCAGAACGGGTAATTAGAGTCAGGCAAAATATTTGTGGTTCCAGATCAGAATAGTTTACATCTTAAAGCTAACTTTTTCTAATTCTTCTGCTATCTCTCATATCTGCCTTGACTGAAAGAAAAATGTTCAATCACTGCATCCCAGACTTGGTAAGAAATCCAGTTCTGGAGGTGTTTGAGCAAGGATTTGCCAAATCATCTAGGAAAAAATGTGATATTTTTAATAATTTCCAGTACATAAAAATCCATTTTGTCATGGATTCTTTCACATTTCTGATGTTCAAATTATTGTTTCCATTATTGTTCCCCTCTCCAAACTAGTATCAGGAAATAACATTGTCCAAAAAGTCACACGGAGTTAAAATTGCACCTCCACAGTGTCTCAAGGAAAGCTGATGACCAGTCTTTCATGTGTTTTGCTGCTGTTACAAGTCAGGTACTCAGAGGCATCTACTCTTAATGTACTTCTGTAGGTTAGGCTTTAAATTCTACTTGTACCTCTGTGTTGTGGATTTGAGTCTTTTACTTAGAAGGTTTTTGACATCACTTGCAGTTTGAAGGGATTCCATCAGAAAGATTTCTTCTAGCAGCATCTATACTGTAAGTCAGTGTTTATTCTGTGGTGCTCAAAAATGCATTGGTATATACAGATTTTTCAAATTTGTATTTCTTATTACTGTTGAAAGTGAAGTAAGTGGGGCAGACTCAGAATCATTAGATTTAGGGAGTCTTCAGTATTCAGACCCCTGAAAAAACAGCTGAATTCTTCAACAGATTATTATAATAATAAATACAGTTTTATGGAACATCTGTGCCCAAAGGCCTCTTCAAAAGCACATTTAAAATGTTAGCATATTGCAATCTCTTCTGCTTCTCATCACATTGCTTTGAATTGGGAAAGAACTGCCCACAAAATACTCCTGCAAAAATGTCACAACAGTCAGTTTACTGGAAAGAAATAATAAGGTAAGATACTAATGGATGAAATATATACGATTACAGAAGATTCTTGGTTTCCATATAAACAACACACTGCCCAAAAAATATTGCTAATGTAGGATCAAGGTTGTGATGTAATGCTCCTGCCCTGTGAGAGCAGGACATCTGGCTGGAGAGCAAGTAGGACAAGAGGACTGATCTTTCCCTTCTGTTTGGCATTTCTGAGACTGCATCTGGAGCATTGCAGCTGGTTTGGGTGCCTGAGGACAGCAAGAGTCCAGTGGGGAGCCAGGACAGGACAGTCAGGGGCTGGAGCATACAATGTATGCGAGAGCTTGGTTTGTTTGACCTGGAGAAGGCTGAGGAGGGGGTGTAATCAGTGTTACACTGCCTAAAGAAAGGGCTCCAGAACAGATGGAGCCAAATCCTACCCAAAGTACACAGTGAAAAGACAAGAAGCTGTAAACACAAGTTGCAGCAAGAGAAATTTCAGTTTGGCATAAGGAAATAATTGTCACTGTGAGAGCAGGGAGCAGGCTGCCCAGAGAGGCTGCAGGATCTCTTGTTTGGAGGTTTTAAAACACAGCTGGGCAAATCCTTGAGAAACATGATACAACTTTGAAGTTAGACTTGCTTTAAACAAGAGTTTGGACTTGATTATGATCTTCAGTGGCCCCTTGTAACCTCATTTTTTTTTTCTGTGGTTCAGTTCAGCTAAGGTACAAAATGACCCCCATAGCTGTATACCTATAGTTGTAAAACCAAAAGAGACTCCAGACTTAGCCAGGAATTTGTTCCACTGCTAAATACCCACCTAAGCTGCCACGGCACTACTGTTGGAGATGCCTGTACTCTAAGTGATCTCATACATGCTTTGTTACATTTAAGACAAGTTTATACGGTTTCTATCAGGAAAAAATCGAGATAAATATACTTGGATAGTGCCTCTACATTGCCAAGATTTCTAATTGAGTGGGTGATGTTGGCTTTAATCAAAATAGGATTTGTGGAGTCTTTGGGATAAAAAGGGTAATTAAGGCTTGATGGGCCTCATAGATTGACTTACAGATCCCAACTCATCTTACCAGTATATCTTGTCATGCTACAGAAATAAACATGTAGGGCTCTCATTCTAATCTTGCAGCATTTGACACTGGCCTTGCAATAGGGTAAATAGCTGCAGTGGCAGGGGGGTATGAGTCAGAGTCCCAGTGCTTTTTGATGGACTGGAGTTATATAGAGCCATTAAATAAATTAGCTCAAGAGATTCTAATTCATTGAAACATCCTTTATGTTAGAATATAGCTAGGTGAAACTATTGCTTCAAATTTTTTAGTGTTCACTTAGCTACTTCATCCAGTAAATCCCTAATAAAGTAATCACAATGTGAGATGCACAAGGAGATAAAACAGTGCAGTCATAAACACAGTAAAGAACCAAGGTGTCTGAAACTATTATTCTAAAACTATTATTCAGTGGAAGGCAGGAGGGGAGTGGGGATTTGTGTTGTTGTGGGTTTTTTTAAAACATAGCACGTGTGGCAGCCTTTTATGAAGCAATATTTTACCTTCCACTGCAGGACACAATGTTTTCAAACATCCAGATGAAAGCAAACAGGGCCTGAGGATCTGCTGCCTCACTTACGAAATCAGTTATAGACATGTAGATAAGCTCTTTCTTGCAAAGAAAGGCACGCCTGCTGCCTCATTAAATATAGCTGGGATAAGCTCTGCATTCACTGACTAATGCACAGCAGAATGCCAAATGGAGCCTAATCACAGTGCATTCCAATTTATAGAAGAGATGAGCCAGTGACTTGAGGTTGCCCTCATCAAAGAGTGCTGATATTGTTGTTAAATCGTATTTACTCATCTCTGACATTAAATTATAATCTGAACAATGTTTTTTTCTCTGTTTTTTGTGAAGGGAATCAGATATGGTTTGAACCAGTTTTAATTGTGCTTCCTTGCTGAAAATTGAGCCCATGAGCCTCTGATCAAAAACCAAAAGCAGTGGCTCTGGGAACTAGGAAAGGTTTCTGCTTTCACTGCACAGTTATTCGCTGTGTTTAGCTAACACAAGGCATGTGTATGTGTGCACACCATGTACATACATTGAAGAGTATGAATGAAAAGGAAATATCTATTAGCAAAGTGCTGGTAAGGACCAGAAATGTGGCACCCATCTCTGACTTTATTTTTGTCCTGGTGTGGTATTACCAGTCACCCAAATTTGTCAGTTCATAGATGGTCCCTGTAGCCACAGATATTGAGAGCACACCTCCTGATGGGTCATGACAGGCTGTCAGTTTTCCTGTAGGAAAACTTGATTATCTCTTTTTACATGGCACATTATGTTTGCATTAGCATGAGCTGTTAGGCAGGCTATGTTGTTACTGCCCTCTTGAGCTATTACTCAACCATATATTTAGTGCATTTTACATGCAAACTTTTACAACTTGAGCTTTACCTTTCGTTGAAAAGGTCATGAGTTCATTTCCCAGTGAGAATGACTTTTCAACCCTCTTACCTGAAATACAATGTTGCCATTTTTAGCAGAACTGTAATGTTCATTCCACCCGAGAGAAAATCATCTTGGAAAAGCACTTAGAAGTAAAACAAAGAGCTGACCTTACCATATTCAGCTTTGTAGGAGTTTACCTGTTATCTGTGTAAATGGTCCCTATAGCCACAGCTATTGAGAGCACCGAATACCTCCTAATGGGTCACGACAGGCTGTCAGGCTTCCAGTAGGATGCTAATTGATTATCCAGCTTTCAGGCTTACAATATGTTCGTCCCAAGCCCAGCATTCCACCTTTTTGCGTGGAACACTTTTCAGTCACACCGTGCTGGGTTTTATGCCTTCAGAGCCAGAAAACAGACCAAGGTGCATTTCAGGGTTTTTAAAAGGTATATATTATGTGAACCTAAATTACGTGTTTTTGCAGTCAGCTGCTGTGAAACTAATTATAAGGAGTCTATATGCATTCAGTTCTGCTTCTTTAAACATGCAAATAGCTCTCTTGTCATTATTATGGTTCAGTGAATAGGAACAGGGGCAAGGAGGGAGTTTAGCTATTGATTTTTGCGGGGCAGGAACTTCACTACAGAGCTCTCACTTTTTTGACTTGGCTGGAAATTGTGTAAGACCATGATAGTAATTATTCTCATCTCTGCTATTTCAGCAATGTTTAAACCTGGGCTTCAGGTTCCCTAATTGCAAAATGGGGATGGTGATCTGTGCCTTGTGCTGAAGAGGGTTTAGGACCAATGGGTGATTTTTGAATATGAGCCAGGGGTTACTGCTCAGGTGAACAAGGTGAGCAGGATCTTAATTATTCAGTGTGAAATGCCAGATTGACAACAGTTGAATTGACAAATTCTCTGACTTGCTAATTCTTAGTGATGTGGTAGTAAGGTTATCCCTCACCATATACAATCAAAAGAAGCTGCAAATTACAGTCATCATAGTAGCCACAATTAACTGAAATCAATTTGCATGTTTTTCTGAGAATTTCTTCTGGGGATTCTTATTTTCAGCAGCACCCAGCTTTATCATTAATTTCACAAACCTGGCATGGACCAGAGTGCACACAGAATTATTACTGGTCTCTAAATAGGGAAGCAGCCAGTGGGAACTAAAACCTATCCCTGGCTGAGATCCTGCACTCTGGGTCTGCTTCCTCAGCTGACCCCTTGCATTTTTCAAGTGTTGGGTTTTCCAGTATGGATTTATTCAAACCAGAATGAGAATTACTGGCCCAGTAATACCCAGTATTGGAAGTGAATTGAGAACCTTCAGTGATGCTACAGAGAGAACTGGCATAACAAAATGTCCTTGTTTGTGAGTCTGGAAAAAGTATTTCATAAAAAAGACATATATTTTAGAAATATAACTTGTAAACTATGTATTTGTAGTGTTGACTGTCACTTTTCTTGTAGTACAAAAGGATGTAGTTCTCATTTCTCCATCAGGGGGTAAAGAGCCTTCCCTGCCCCTTTGTGCAGGGAGGCAGAGAGCAGTGCAGCTCTCCCTGGTTCCTTAGGACCAGGACTGGCTGCTGGAGCACAGGGAAGCTGTCTGGAGTATCTGCCTGCAGGCCCAGGGCAGAGCAGGACATGCTAGAAATTAGGGGTTTGTAAGTGGCTGAGTACCAAAGTGCATGAGCACAGGGCGAGTGCTGATCTGAAACAGGGTGCAAATGTTAAATTACACACTCCCTTAAGGACTGAGATTTCTGAGAGACCATTTTTTCATGTACGTCAGGCTAAAGGAAGGTGAAAGCCTTGTGATAAATATACAATAAAGAATAATAGTTAAACCTGAATAATAAGGTCACGTGGCCATTCTTTGAATCCATATTACTAACTGTTCTCATCTTAGTCTTTTGCATCTGTTTATGTCAGCTCTGAGCTATTGCCTGAAGAAAGCCTGATGTGACATGACACCTGTTCATGTCACCTGGTAATGCACTCTGAAAGGGATCCTGATTTTTTTAATGTGTTAAACTTGAAGATTATTAATTGCAAAGCTTTGCTGGTGTATTATTTTGCTGCTAGTTGCAGCTTTAACAAAAGCATCCAAGATTTTATGGCTAGTACAGTTCAGCTTTAAATTTATGTATCCTATAAATGCCATAATATTGTTATTTTAATCTGTAAATCAGGTTTGTCGTGGACTACATATTAAAAATGGCTCCTGTGTCCAATATAACTCCTAGCAGCCCCAGTTTTGGTGGATAAGTGTTGATTTTAAAAGGACTCTTATGCCCTGAGCTCATCATACTCCTGACTGCCACAGAGCAGCCATGTTATGGAAGATCAAGAGGGAAAAATATTTCTGTTAGTGAAACATTTATTCTTGGCAGGCGTTGAAAGTTTGCTGCATTTTCAGTTTTATCATTCCCCAGAACCAAGGCATCAGTCTTCTTTTTTAAAGCTGAAACAAGTGAGAGTGATGGGACCAGCCCAGGCAGTTCTGTGCTGTTTGATAAAAGTCCTCCACAAGGAACTGTGAGCCTGGGGGTATGCCACAAGCACTGCCCATGCTGGCCAGTTGCAGTCCAGCTCCACTCTGAAAGGTCAAAGCAGAGCTCTAAGCCCAGAGAAATTAGCTTTATTCTGAGGTTGGCACTGGTACCTCAACATTGTGCTAACATTGGTGTGAAGCCTCGAGAGCAGAGCTGGCCTGAGTGCAGCCAGCCTGCAGTGTGGAGAGTGCTAGGCTGAGCAGAGTGGCATTCCACAGAAAAATGGAAAAAACAGCCTTGGTAATTTCATGTGGTCCTGAGTCCCTGAAGGGCCAAAAATTGCAGAGCAGGAGCCACACTACACGGGGACTTCCTGTGGCAGAGCTCATAGGCAGTGTGAAAAATTCACCCTCTTCTTGCAGGAGCAAGGCCCAGGTGAAGACGTCTGGGTACCAAAAGCTGGGAAGGATCCAGGGAACAGAGGTTAGCTCAGATATTGCAAGCTGCCTTTAAGCCTTGGCTCTCACAGTGGGTGAATATGTTGGCCATGTGTTGGGAGATGGTGCCCAACAAAGTGTGACACTGGAGACCTGAAAGAGAGGAGGCTGCAGGAAAGACAGGAAAGGGGCAGGTGCAGAGTGAGGATGTGTGTTCGCTGCTATTTCATTTGGCTTGCCTGTCCTGGAGAGTGTGACATACAGGGGCTGCTGGATAAGATGTCATCTTATCTAACAAAAGCATTGGGACACATCACAGCCAGTGATGCCTGCACCAAGGGGTGGGTACTGCTGGAGCTGAGCAAATGTGTTTGGTTTTGCCATCAGATCTAGGTGATTATATCAACAGTTGTTAAGTGTCTTTTAGCTGTTCCCATGAGTATTCGAAGATTCTCCTGAATTAATTTTGCATAGTATCTGTTCAGAAGAGAAGGGTACTTAGAGAAACAGGCTGGTTCCTGGTGAGTTGGAGTGAATTAAAAGAAATATTGCTGCCCACAAGCATGAGCTGACCATGTCCTTTTAAAACTTTCAGGAGTCATGAATTTTGGAAAACTTTAGGCTGTCTTTTCATGTTATTGATGCTGCCCCTTTTCCAGTCCCTACAAAACACCAATCCCACCCAGTCAGACAAGGAGCTTTACATTATTGGGGTTTTTTAAAGGAAAAGAAAAAATTACTTTCCAGCTGATATTTTTTTAATAAGATTTATGGAAATGGAAATGCTGTCATTCCCCTGCAAAAGGGGATAAGGGAGAACAAAAAGTAGTGTAACTTTCTCTTGATTTCCCAAGTTGTGCATGGCCTTAGTTACCAGGGAAAAGTTCCACTTAGTCTGACTGTTTCCTTCCCTAGAAGGACAAAGAAGGTGTTTTGCAGTTGCTGATGAATGTTGCTGTGGTCGCAGCTGAATAGAGCACACACCATTCATTTGAGTAGCGAAGCTAATCCTCTTATTCAGGGCAAGGCTCCTTCATCACTTGGGCTGAAGGAAGATTCCCCAGACCTTGGTTCCTCTCCCACACATACGCACAGAACTGGGGCAGCAGCAGCCCTGGCACCTGACCTGAGTCAGGTGCTGCTGCCTTTGCCCATAAGTGATTCAGTGAGAAGCAGTGGGCGTTCTGCAGGTCTTATTAGTAATTTTCCATTCGGGCATAAAGAAAAAAAAAGTACTTCTTCTGATACAATTTCATTGACTTTCCAGTTCAGATACAGTTTCAGCAGCATTGAATGCAAAATAGTAGCACCTTTGGACTAGCCTGTTAGTGGGAAGGAAAGAAAACCCCTGTTCCTAATGTTGGACAGGTTTTAGATGTTCCAAACTAGAAAATAACTTGAGTTACCTCTTTGTAACACATTGATGAATAAAAATCTGTGCGTTTCCAGTAGCCTGCTTTTGCAAAGGTTCTGATCATACGGTGTGGTGGCAATAAAACAGATTGTGCCCTGCCTGTGCACCCAAATCTCAAATGCTTAATGATTGTTTTGCATTCTGATGCCAGCATTCCTTAATGCAGAAATTCTACTCCTCCATCCAGATTTCAGAGCAGGACGTAAGACATGATAGATATGCTATTAACTATTTATACAGTAATTTCCCCTTGAACATCTGAGTAAGAAACATGCAGATCTGTCGTGTGGTAGTTAGTGAAAAATTTGGAATGGGGACATGTGGTGCTTGGCCAGAGAAGAGAGCGAGAGGGAGCGTGAGTGCCAAACCCCAAATGTGTGCCTGCTGGTTCTCAGTGTGAGGAGCATGTAACCTGCACTGCTCTGCTCTGCAGGCAGCACGGTCACATCCTGCTCCCTTTGACTTAAGTATGATTAACAAGGGCAAGGTTTGCCCTCTGAACTGCAGAAACCCATGTGCAGTAGTCTTTTTGAAAGTCTTCTTGTATCTGTATTTGTGGATAATTTTGGTATTTTAACACTGTAAATTTCTGTGCTCCATTACTGGAAGATGTGCCTGACCTTAGCCCTCTAATTGTGCAGTAATTAGCATCTAAATACCATGCAGAACTCCCAGCAAATCAACCAATTGGAATATTAATTCTTTATCTAAATATATCCTTTAAAAAAAAAAGGAATTGGAGAAGTGCAAACTCAGTCAGTAGAAAACTGTTTTCTCTGCATCTGGCATTTCTGTGCAGTGAGGGTGTTTGCATTTCAAGTGTATCCATAGACATGGGAAGGTGTCCCTGAAAGTGAGTGGATCTCACACCTCCCTCCAGTGCCATGGGTTTAGGCCTAGAGCCCCAAATGCTTTTTTTCTGTATATACCAACTCCAAGTGAGAAAATCGTCATGTGAAGCAAGTCAGATCTTGCATTCCATTATTATTGGCCATAACCACGTGGCACATCACAAGTCTTCTGAACGTAGTAGAACATGTGTGGTGGCACCACATTTTGTGGCAGGTTACACTCACAACTACTTATCTCCCAGGACCTATCCAGGTAATGAGTAATGAAATCAGGACCTCCTCATCTCACAGCTCATGGAAAGGCAGCCATGTCCTTCCCATGAGCTAGAGGAGCTCTGACCTGGTGGGTGGCCTGGCCTTCACATGGTCCAGATTCAAAGAACACCGTGGCTGTGATGTTTTAGTACTGAAATAATTTTATGAGCGGAGAATTTAAATTTTTTCTGTTTAGTTTTTTATTTTAAAAAGAAAAACTTCTTAACTGTTCACTAAAACTATCAAAGATGTTCAAAAGGCATGGGCAGGGGGAAGAAAAAATTACCCACAAAGGGGAGTCAGCCTCAGAACAGATAGTGCCTAAGGGAATTTTCCTGACTGCAAAGTTAATTCTACAAATCTAGACAAGGAAATTGAGAGAAAGTCCCACAAATGTCAACCTGTAAATAAGAATATTCTTTCCTATTTTGGGCTATTTTATCAGGAGGCACACCTAATATTCATTACTACTTATATAACATGCAAAACACACACACACACACACACACACACACACACACACACACACACACACACACACACACACACACCCCACTCCAAAGCTGTGCAAATTTATCTGTATGTACATTGTAATAGTC
This sequence comes from Haemorhous mexicanus, assembly GCF_027477595.1. Classification (NCBI taxonomy): domain Eukaryota; kingdom Metazoa; phylum Chordata; class Aves; order Passeriformes; family Fringillidae; genus Haemorhous; species Haemorhous mexicanus. Next base: position 11,513,453 of record NC_082353.1, read on the forward strand.
AGTGAGGTTTGGGAACTCTGGTCACTTTAATAATGTGATTTTATTTAATATATGCAAGAATGAAAGCTTTATGGTGTCAGTAGCAAAACATGAAATACTATATGAATTAGGAAAAATCCAATAAGAAACAGCAGGATGCTCCATGCATACATATCACTGTTGTGGTTATGAGCAAATACAAGACTGTACATGATTAACCACAATTTATTCTTACTATAAACTCAGCAGACAGATGTAGAAGACATACTATAATTGCATACACATTTCCTCCCAGAGCTTAAAACCAATAAAAATATGGTAATTTTGTATAACTTAAGACACATTCTTTACCGCTTTTAAATAAATAATAGGGTTTTAACATGCTTCCATTGTTTTGCTTTTGCAGTTCTTGAAATAGACTGAGTTTTGAATGCTGGTATGTGATGAATTAGAAACAATATTACCTACAGGAGACTGATATTGCTGTAGAGAAAGATTTTCTTAGTTAAACTTAGGAACATATAGGGGGTTTATTCTACATAGTCCCAGCTATTTTTACACTTTATAGTTTCTCTAGTATGCAGAGTTTTGACTGAGATGGTTTTTTTGCATCATATTTTGCCATCTCTGGAAAGGATATTTTCAATTGCACAAAGTGTCTTTGAATAAAGACAAAACAAATGTCCAAGCCAAAATCAGCCTCCAGATCTCAGAAAGTGGATAAAAATTTGACAGTAATTAAAACTGTGGAAATATCAATTGTTTCAGTGTTATTTTAAACTAAACATTTCTATACGGACTCCAGAAGTGTAATACAAGTATATCTAAATATACTGTTAATTGCATCAAAATAGTGCATCCATCTGTGAGTTTTGTTCTAAGCTTGCTGAGCGAGTTGAAAATACAGAATGTGATCTGCAAACCAAGCAAGTTACTAAGTAGCTGTGGAAAACTTATCTAAAGATAAAGTTGGTTTGCTGAAGTTTCCCGTTGCAGCCAAATGAAACTATTCCAGGGCAGTCTCAACAAATTCACTGTTTACAAGACAAGTGATTGTATGAACTTGACCCTCTTCCCTCTCCTTTCCCGCTTCCAATTTCCCTGAAGATTTCTTTCCCTGGGTAAGGTAAGCACCTCTTGAATATTCATTGCCTCGGGCCAGTGCAGATGAGAAACTTTCCTCAGCCTTCCATGCCTTTCTGCTGTGCCAGAAAGGATCTCTTCACAGGGCGTTAGTGGGAGGCTTCTGGAGTCCACAAAGTTATTCCGTTTGTTTGTGTTTGTGCTGGGGGATCCAAACAAATAAAACGGAATGTAGTTGCTGAATACTCAGATCTTTAGCTGGAGAAAGCCAGTTTTTGTCTTTAGTTTTCCAGTCTGATTAATCCTTTTAAAAAACTGAAAGCTGCTAGCCTCTGTAGCTGGATCACATGGCAGCGCTCTTTTGTCTGCCCCTCTAGTGCCGCAGTGCACCTTCAGGAAAGCCCGTTCATCTGGGAGGGTTCAAGCAGGTTGCCTCCACAGATCACTGTGATGGTGTGTTTTAATTACGGTTTGCCATGCACTTCAGACACTCCAGCAGGACTGCCTAATTAACAAGGTTGTTCAGCTTTCACATAGTATCAATCAACTAGTTGCTGAAAATGTCTTGATCTCATTTTCTGAGATTAAAGTATAAACGAAGGACACTTTGCTCCATTGTTGCTAAACTAAGGCACTACCATCTGGTTTGTGAATGTGATATTAAAATCTCTGGAAATGTCTGAGGCCCAACTCAACAAAGCAGTAAGCACATGCTTACCCTTGAAAACACAGGTAGAGCCATTTATTTCAATGGAATCGCATGCTTAAGGTTGAATGTATGCTTGAGCATTTTCTTTTAATCAGGATTTTGTAGATTCATTTGAAATAACAAACTTTTCAAAATAGCCGTGAATTAACCTATTTGTATCATCCGGGAAATCATAGCTTAAATAAATTAAATATCCCCAGTAGATTGTATCATGTATCAGTATCATGGCTCAGTAACAGTGCCTGATAAGATAATGTAAGTTTAATTCAAAAGTCTTCCACTGTGTTTTGTAGTTTCAGTCCAACTGTTAAAAAGGTAATTGCAAGTCATACACAAAAAATGAGAGTGAAAGAAAATGGTCATGATTAGAAATAATTTTTATCCAGAATGTATGATATCCAAACATTTACTTTTAATATCTAATTGGAACAGTAAAATGCTGCTGAGAATTATTATTATACTAGCAATCGAGTGATGGTTTAAGTAGATTCAAACTGGGTTTTAGCTGAACTACAACACTTACCTCTCCCTTTTCCCCTACCAGTTTGCTTCATTATTTGGAAAATTCTGACTTGTGAAATAGTCACAGATGATTTCCCCCGAAATCTGGAGACAGCGTGTGCATTTGCCACCAGCCCCAAGAGGCAGCACACTGCATGCAGGGGTGTGTGATGATGCAGGCGATCAGGTCAGCTCTCACCACTCAGCTGTGGGGCTGTAAAGTGCCCCCGCCCTTTCCCTGGCCCAGCTCCCCCTCCTCAGTGCTCCCTGCTGGGCACGGGGAGCCCTCCTGCGATCCGAGCGCTGCTCCGGGCCAGCGCAGGGGCAGCAGGGGCAGCAGCAAGAGCAGCAGCCTCCTGCTAGGACCAGCCTCCCTTCCAGCGCAGAGCATCCCTTGGAGAGCACGTGCAGTGGAGACAGATGGTGCTCTCTCCTGCAGTGCCATCCCTTGGCACTTGCAGAGGAGAGTGTGATGGAAACCTGGATTTCAGTGCTAGGAACTCCAGCCCACCTCTCTGCAAAGAGCAGGAGCAGGACCTCTCCCCCATGAACGAGCCACTTCAGTTCTGTTGCGGTGGCCTGTGTGTGAGCTTAAGTGGTGCTGAGGGACAGTTTTTACTCATAAAATCATAAATGGATTTCATTAAAACTATGTGGTCTTTAATATATCAGACATAGATGAGCCTCAGGAGTTTAAAAAAAAAGAGGAAAGAAAATAAGAGAAAAAGTTATATTAGTTCATTCCCCTCAGTCCTCTCTCCCCAAACATGAATCATAGATGTTTCTATGCACTGAAAAATAAACAAGATTAGAATAAGAGCTGCATAAAAACAAGGTAAAGTGGCCTTCCTGGGAGAGAGAAGTTGTTAATATGTGTATGTAGATGTAGTTTGAAATCAGCAATAACATTTTTAGACCTAATTAAAGAAATATATAATCCTTCCTCAAGGAAAGCAAAAACAAGAGTCCACAACAAGAGAAGGCTGTATTCAGAGAAGAACAGAATATTGTCTTTAATAGTTACACTGGCTCTGAAAATAAGTGTTTCAGCATCCTCTTACCTTCAGACACCTTTTTTTCCTTAAGTTACATTCATTGTGGATGTCTTCAAACCTAAATCAAAGGTCAAATGCATACAATTTCCTTATTCTTAGTCCTTGCACTTTGAACAAGTTTTTACAGATGCAACATGTGTTTCCATATTACATTGGATTTTGAAAAATTAAAGAACTATTCCTACATTTAATGCATGGTTTTGAAAGGAGGACCTTTTTGTAGTAAACACTGATACGTTATTAATGTTCTGCACATGAACATTGGAGCAAGTACTGGCAGATGTAATGTGCTGTATAATTAGTAACTACTTAGGTTAAAAAAACCCCTCCGTGTTTCTGTAGTGTGGCTAACTTGAAAACCCACATAGCTGTAAAGATTTGTGGATTAATGCCTTTGAATCAGCAAAACTGCTTCAGATTACCAATTCTTTTAGCTGGTGCCATATTTTTTTTATTCTGTGTAATAGAAAACATGATTAGCACAGAAGTACCATGTTCTCCATAACCTGTTTGTAATTGGGAGAATCTGCAGTGTGTGTCCTACAGTCCATCTCACACTAAAGATTGAGGTGTAATTACAGTGCAGGCAATCTCATCTCTACTAATTACAGCTGTCACCATTGATCCAGTTAACCAGGATAACAAACTGCTGAGCCAGAGCTGACAGAGCTTTCTGCCTAAACCCAGATTGCTGTTTAACAGGGGGCTTTGTGGTTTTTGAGAATTTCTGATTGTCTAAACACTGGTGCTTGAAAAAGTAGATAAAAAATTATTGTGGATTATGGATTAGGAAACAGAAAGCACAATCCTGTTTCACATCATCCTCAGGATTGGGGACTCTCACCTTGCAAGGCAAACAATGAAAATGAAGGCAACTCCTTACATAAATGAGCTGGGTGAAGCAAGGGGCAGGACTGCTTCCTGCTGTCCAGCTCAGGGATGTGCCTGGTCCCCACAAGGGCAGTGCAGTGCAGAGAAGGAGGCACTGCCTGCCAGAGGGCACATGCAGTGTGTGGAGGGGGGGTGCAGGGAGCCCCAGGCCTGTCAGACCTGCACCCTGGGTCCCTTGCAGCTGAGGTCTTTCCTAGTGCAGCTGCAGTGCAGATATTAACTTCTCTTTTCTCTCTCTGCAGACTGATTTCTTAAAGTTGATTTTAAGTACTCATCAGTACACCACAGTCTAAATTGTTTAAAGAGGAAGTAAAATCTCAGTCTGTAAGTCAGAGTCCTAAAGTGTAAGTTTTAAGCTTGGTGGAAAATAAAACCCAGAAGGCTTTATTAATATTTTTCAGAAGTTTAATAACAAGAGTACAACTTCCTCCACTATACTGCAGTACAATTGTTTCCTTTCTGTGCTATGGCTCAAAGGCAGCTGAAAACTTCCCTACAGGCAGCTGCTGCTACAGATCCCACTGTATTACAAACTATTGCCTTGCCACCATATTGGCTGTTATGCTCCAGATTTAGGATTACAAGTTTTGTGTAACTGGGTAACAGTTCCATCACAGGGGCCCATAGTGATTTCACTTGAGGAATAAAGCACTCTTCAGTAGGTTTAGACTGAATTTTTCATAACAGAGAAGAATTTTGCATTCTTTGTATCAGGCACTTTTCCAGTCCCAACGTGGACCGTTAGAATATAATGTACTTAATCTGCCTGATTTAGTGTAAAAACAAGTCTTGGAGATGTAAGTGAACAAAGATATTTGATACTTGCTTCTTTCAGAAGGTTCCAAAGTATTGCTATGGTAGGCTAAAGGCTGCAGTTTTCTGTTTCTGTGTCTCTGGCTTTTTAGGAAAAAATACAGGTTTTGAGGAGGTTTTCTCTCTTCAGATTTTTTTCTAGTTTCCAAAACTACATCTTGAGAGAGGTTTGGAAAAATTAAATCTTTTCCTCACACAGTTTTATCTAGATCTTACTAAACCTAGCACCTAAGGTATGCAGAATGGGCATTATCCCAGCATTAGCAATGAGAGTGACAGCTGTAAACTCTGAAGCCAGAAAGTTACAAAATAGTTCATCATCAGGCTTAACACATACCAGGAAACTTCTTTCCAAAATGTCACCAGAAGTGGCAGATCCAAAATTTGTCTTAACTGCATCCCTGACTGTAGTGATAGCAAGACAAAAAGTACTGTAGGTAGATGGTTGCCTTTGAGAATGCCTCAGAAAAAGAATTTTGGAACACATTGGCTATGGAGAAATTTACCTTTCCATGAACAAAGATATCAATTTATTGGGGATGCTGTAAGACAGAACGAATCCACACAACCAAAATCCCCAGCATCTTTCACTCCTCACTAAAGCAATATATAGGCACCTTATGTGCAGTACTTTGCCTTTACTTGTATTTATAGACCCATTGAAGAAAAAAGTCTATTGGATGTACTCACTGTGGGACCATATATACTCCGGCATCTGAGCAGGATATAAAATTATCCACCAGATGCAGTGACTGGCTGTGCACTATGCAATCATCTCTGTGTAATACCAAAAAAAAAAAAAAAAAAAAAAAAAAGAATTGTGAAGCCATGTCCCATCAATAATACAAGGTATTGTAAAAGGGCTGTAAATTGAGAGAACAGCTTGTTGGTTTGGGCTTTGGTTTTGTTTTGTTTCTTCAGTGAATGTGTTTGTCCAAGAAAAGCCTTGCAGTGAATCAGTGTTGTGGTGGTAGCTGTATTTTAAGAAATGTTTCCTAGCTTTTCAATGAGCAGCACAATGAGCAGCTGGGTTTAATAAAGAGGTGTTTTAACATCCGTTCAAATCTTCTTGGTTTTCTACATTTGTATACAGAAGACTTGTAATAAGGACACCTTAGAGGTGTGATTACTGTAAACTGTGCAGCCTTTCCTTGCCCTGTTTGACCCTTTGCTGTGCTGCTGCAGCATCAGTCAGAGGGTCTTGAAGCCTTTGGGGAACACTGATTAATTTTGCCAAAGGAGAAGGATGGCAGCTGCTAAGAGCTAGTTCTGCTTCTATGCATGTCAACAGTAGAACTCTCATTGACTTCAGCAGAAATGGAGGCCTGCTTATCAGGAGAGAATGTCTTCTTCCAAAGAGAAGGAAATAGATGCATGAACTTGCTCCTTTTCTTGAATATCTATACACAGCACAGTGATAGATTGGGTCAAAAAATCACATGTGAAGAATGTGACAACCCAGGGCTGAGCCTGTGCTAGTGTTGTACTTTAACCACCATTTCTTGGAGGTCCCCAGCACAGGACAGTTCTAGCTGACTTTATTTCCTCTGCTTTGGATTCTCTTTCTTTTAACTGGGCTAACCCTGTTAAGTGATACGTTTGTCTCATGCTTGAGTGTTTACAAATGCACCTGTACCTTGGACTTTTTCAGGTACATTCAGTGTTCTACATAATGCTGGTGGAGCACAGCTACCACATTAAACTCCCTCTGCAATGCCATGCTCCACTGTGCATGTTTTCTGGCTGTACAGCTCAGTGTGCATGTTTTATTGATATTCAGAATGAGATCTGTAAACATCTTAACAAATTCTGGAAGGGAGGGAGCGAAATGTGGTTCAGTATCTCTTTGTTTAGGCTTTCATTTGAGAGAAATTCTATGACTTCTCTTTCTCCCAAAATGTAGATCCATATCCTCTGTAAAAAAATACTGTATTTCCCTGTTCTGCACAGCTCATTAGCACTTCCCTCCATACACTTATTTCTAGTGCCATTTATTTCTTCTGATATCATATTATGCAAATGTAATACACAGCCTTGGTGTATAAATAAGAAGCCTTCCTTAGCACTTATTTCTTTTTTCAAGCTCTACAAACTGCATTTCACAAGCACAGTTGCTCTAAAACAATTGCACGAATTGGATAACAGATTAAAAATATGTGTGAGAAGAAAATCCCCAAACAGTTAATCTTAAAGGTCACAGACTAAAGTAGTTTAACTTCATAAAATGGGATCCTGAGTCCTGAAGGCTGGCCAGGAGAACCTTGGAATGTCTTATGTGAAGAGAGGTGAAAATCTTTGCATGTCTAATGGCATATTTATGACTAGACAAGCTCTAAGGAAGTCTGTGGTTGGTTTTTGTAATCCTAAACACATCTGTTTTGTTAATTGGAAAGAGCTTTTAATGAAACTGAATGGTGGGTGCTTTTTAAGTAACCCAATTCAATAACTACATCCTTGCTTGAAAGCTGAAGCAAAAGCTGCTGCTTTTCCCAATAGTGTACATATTTGCAAACAATTGTTCAGTTTTATACATTTATCAGGATGTGTCAGAATTAGAGCTTGATTTTTTTGCTTGTGTCTAGCCCGGAAAGAATATATTTAAATGTCAGTCTCAGCTGACACAAAACATTTTGCCTGACCTAAGAGAAAGAACTTGATTTTCTAAGAGAGTTGTTTATAGTTTTTTCATCCCAAAAACCAAATGGGTCTGTCAGTTTCAAAATGCAATGTTATTTTGGAACAAAAAGTCAAAATATTTCACCTAGAAAATGTCAGTGAATAACATTTATACTTCTGTGAATTTACTCTTTTGGCCAAACTGTTTTACAACATCATCTGACTTTCTGAGTAGTTTCATTCCCTCTGAGACCACATATCTGTAAATTTTATGTACCCTGAAAATATTTTCAGCCCCCTTTATTTAATATGCAGGTACTGCTAAGATCTGTATTAGCTTCAGTATCCCTCTGAAAAGGCACACATTAGGGGGTGAGGCTGCCCCAGGCTGCCCTGGGGCTATGACCAAGGGCAGTCCCTGGGACAGTTTGTCTGCAGCCAGGCAGGATCAGGCCAGGGTAGGGTCTCTTGCTCTCAGAATTCATGTGCCAGCTTGCTCTGCAACTCTGATCCTCTTATCTCCCCGCAAGGCTTTGCTTTCCCTCATATCTGCACATATCTAGGGCCTTATCCTGGAAGTTCTTGCTCGTGCCAGTAAATTTCATTGCCAGGAGATTCCTCTGAAGGCAAGGCAACTGCTCCCAGTGTGACCAGGAGTGGGTGTGAGCAGGAGCAGGCCTACAACCCATGCACTAACACCTGTGCATTGTATTTGTGGATGTTCATCTCTTACAGTGCTAGGGAAGCTGTGCTGGTAAAGCCCATTTTCCTTGAAGATTGTCAGTCTTAATAAGAACTAAGCAACTAGAACAAAGTCATCATGAATTCTAATGTATTTGAACATATGGCCCTAGGACCTGTTATTACCATATCAGTCAGATAAAGGAGTGGGAGAGTGGTTGCAACAGCACAGAAGGAAAAATGTTAACACAGCAAAAGGACTCTTTTAATTTTAAGGAAATATTCAGTCTGTGAATTTAGTTTCCAACTTTAAAAAGTCTTGTGGATAGCATCAATTTCTTTCAATTCTTACTCAAATGCTACTTTTTCATTATTGTTGAAGTATTTATTTTCTGTTTAAAATCAAGCTTTTTCTGTAAATCTGCCTTTAGAGGGAAGGATGTTTGAAATACTGTTCATGGTAGGCTAGGGAGGTAAGTAAAATAATCTCAAGCAAAAAGTGAATTCAGGTCAGAGTCCATTTCCAAGGCACATATAAAAAGCTAATCAGTTCATTCAGTCTGTTCTCCACCTCTGAAATGTATATCAGCAGCAAATGTTCAGTTCCCAGGTCTCCAAACACCAATCAGCTGATTCTGCCAGTTGCATATGTGTTTGAGAGAGAGGGAAATGTAGGAAACCATTTAATTATATGTATCTGGAGCAAGAACTGGACCTGGGGTTGCCACGAGTTTAATGAGAGGTTTAATCAAGTTTGGCTGTAACTCAAGATCCTCTAGAATTCCCAACCATCTCAGACATGGATAGTGTGACATTTTCCTGTTAATCCATTGTAGGCATAATAATATTTACAGAATTTTTTTGAGAAGCAATAACTGCATTTAAGAGATTTGTACATCTTGGCGTAGGCATGGATGCCTGTCAGGTTAGAGAGTCAGGAGGAGAGGTCTGGTGGAGTTTCTTGAATGCAGATGGTAGAGAGCCAGGATGGATGGTAGTGTCTTGTGATAGACTACTACCACCATGATCCAAAGCATTCACCGTCTGGATTGTGATCATTTGAAAATTTCATGGTTTATATGTCATTAAAACATTTCTAAAGCTTTACTTGGGTTTCATATCAATCTTTCTGCTAAGTTTACAGCTGAGCAAATACAGAAACATTTGGATAATTGCTTTTAATACTTGCATTAGCCTACATCAGCTTTCTTTAAAAGGATTTCTCTTTGAAAATGTTCCAGTGTCTTCTGTCTTTCTTTACACAGATACCCACATAAATCAGTTTGCTCAAGATAGAGCAAATTATCTAAGATAGATTTATCCTGTATAGGGGACCATCACAAAGTCTGCATCATTTAAGTATTGTGTTTGTCTTCAAAATAGACCTGAAGTGACATCTAAATGGAGCTTAAGAGATGTGCAGGCTTTGAGATGAACATCCTCACAGGGGAAGTGGAAGGGCAGGTACCGATCTCTTCTCTCTGGTGAGCAGTGACAGGACCTGAGGAAACAACACAAAGCTGAGTCAGGTTTTTCACCTCAAGGTGAAAAACCTTCTCCTAGATCAGGAGAAGGTTTTTCACCTTGAGGGTGGCTGAGCACTGGAACAGCCTCCCTGGGGAAGTGGTCACAGCACCAAGCCTGAGAGAGTTTAAAAAGCATTTGGACAACACTCTTGGGCACGATGTGACTTTTGGGGCTGACCTACATAGTTGGCAGGAGTTGATGGTTCCCTTCCAACTCCGTATTTTCTGTGATTCTACACTGACCTGTATTTTATCCAGTTTGATGTTTTGGAATTCAGGTAGAGCAGAGCAGAAAGTAGATTATTCCCTGATTCACTGGTAAAATTGAGAAACTTGGGGTAGTCATTTTGACCAAGGACAGACTCTTTATATGAGGGATATAGTAGCAATCCAGGAATATTTAAGGGTCTATGCCTATTTGGAAGGATGCATTGAGGGTATTAATATTAATAAAATTGAGTGTTAAGGAAATTTCTGCATTGTACAACCAAGAGCAGGCAGCAAGCTGTGTGGTTTTAGTTGTTTTTCTATTATTTCTAAGAGTTCGTGTTTTAGCTTCTGCTAAAGGAGAGGATGAGAAGGGAGCCTGGGAGGAGCTGAAGTAGTTCTTGCATTAGATCTGTTTTCCAACAGGTCCAGCATGAAGGGGAGTCAGTGGTGGATTCTGGGTTTGCCATGCTCAGTGGGGACTGGCATCACCCTGCCTTGGGCAGCAAAGCCACATCTCTCATTAGGGAATGTAACTTTTGCACTGAAGTGTACTCACTTAGTCCAAGCTGTTGTCAATAGGATTTTCAGTCCTACCTTTTGTCTGCTAGGACTTAGGGATTTAGGTTTACATAGTAAGGAATTTGATTTTAGCTGGGAAAGGAAAAAATAAGAGAGTTTTTTCTACTATACTCAGGGTTACACTGAACATCTAAGCACTTTCTTCTATAAAGGTTTAGTCAAATAGGTTTCACAACAGGCTAAACCTCACTCTAGGAAAGACCTTAAGGCTACAAGCCTCATTTTTTGCTTCTGACTCAATTTTGCAGTTAAGTCTTTTTGCAATGGCCACTGGTTTTGTTGGGCTTTTCTTTTTCCCTTTGACATCTCCTTTTGTAATGTATGTTTATGTCCTCATGATGTTTTAAGGAAACATTTCTCATTACCCACAAAAAAGGCAGGCAGAAAGTACTGTGTCATGCTGAATATGAGCAAGCTGAATACTAACTGACACCTAGTGAAAAGAAAGGGATGAAAGCCTTCATGAAAATTTGTCAACACCTTGAAACTGGAACATCCCAAAGACTTGGTAAAAACTCACTACATACAAGTATAGAATTACTTGCCAAAAGCTTTTGAATGAAGCAAAATAAGCTGTAAAATATTCACTGTCAGATCACAAACACAATGAGAGGCAAAATTTGTGCACTATAAATTCACTATAATTTGTTTACTCAGCTTCAGCCAGTTTATAGGTTATGCTGGAAATTTGACAGGTCCTAGTACAGCTGAGGCTCAGTAATTCAAGAAGAACTCTTGTTACTGCTCATGATAAGATGTTCTCAGTGTTCCTCATGATGGAAAGTCAAATGCAATGAAAGTAGATGTTGATATGCTCCAAGTGAATTTCAGTACAGCTTGTGTGCAGTCAGGTCAGAACATGTCACTGGATGTGTGCTGCCAGTAGGGCCTGGGGGCCAGGCTGAGGGGTGGTGCCCTGTGCCAAACACCAATGTCCAAGAAAGAACAGTGATACCCACACAGAAAACAGAAACAAGGAATGGCCTAGGATGTTTCCAAGAGGATTATTACAGGGCCTCATGGCCTGAGAAAGCTATGGCCACCAATTGTTGAGAAATTTCTCTTTATGCCCTTGAATCATGCCCAGCTTCTGCACGTGCTGGAGAACAGATTGCTGCTAATGCAGCAGAGGGCAGCAATGGAAAATGACCCTTGGAGATTCCATGCTCTGTGTGTTTTGCAAATAATAAACAGGCACAGGGTAAATAAAACATAAAAAGACCAGAGTAGAACAATCCCTAAATAGATCCTCTAGGAGTAATCTTCCAAAACCAGAACATTCAGGCAATGGTACAACTTAGAAATTATCAGTGCAAATATTCTTTTCTTCTTATCCTTAGCCTTAAGCAAATCTTCTGCTAAAAGAGTGGGGGCCACAAATCAAATTGCCTCTGGGGCACTTGGAAGCCCAGTGGTTCGGTGTCATGCTACTGCATGAAAAATACCGTGTGGAAAAGATTGTTCACTTTCCATTGTCTGTGCAAGAGACAGGAAGAGAGCATATTCATAGCAGTGAGAAACAAAAATTCAGTGTTTAACATCTGTGCACAGTAATAATTGAAAAGGGTGTTAACGCAGATGACCAGCTGATGCAGCCTCTGTCCCCTCTGTCCTTCTGGTGGGTTTAGTTGCCACTTGCTGAGGAGCAACCTCAGTGTTGTTGCCATGCCCTTAAAAATCCAATATTTTTCAATGAGACGATGTCCCTTGGTTATTGAAAATAAATTAGGTTTATTCTATCAATCTGATACATTTTAATCCGATAAAATTTTAAAAACATTTCTGTGACTAAACCCCAGGTTTTTAGGGTTAAACAATTTTCAGTGAGTCAGCTAAGAGTAATCTGCTACAATCAGAGCTCTGGATAATGGCTATATTTCAGACATACATTATGTGCACTTTAAGCAGGTAAGTGTTAAAAAAACGAAGTTGAAATAGCCTTCTTGTGAACTGTGCTAATACAGAATGGGAAGGATAGCCTGTGAAACTTGAACAAAGGAGGAAAAGAGATCATTGAAAAAACTTAATTCTGAAATGGTGAGTGTGCATGAGGAACACAGGAAGACAGAATTATTACTGTGTCCGAGCTCTTCGTGCCCTGCAGAAGCAGAGAGGGTAATTTGGATCCATTTTCATTTACCAATCATGCCTTTTGAAGTGATGGAGTTTGGCAAGGGTGTTTATGACTTGTTTAACAATTACTAAATGAGCCTTTCTGTTAAAAAATCAAGCTGACTGTGACTCAGTAACATCTCAGATGCTACTGCTGGTTGATTGTATTAGATTGAATGATGTCTTGAGACTTGCATGGCCCTCAGAGAACTGTCATTTACAGTATTTAACGTTTATTCAATGAACAAAGATTATGCTGAGCTAGAAAACAGTAAGCAAAAACAAAATCAAAAACAATCCTGGGTGATTATAAAGATAAGTGTGCCGGTATTTGATTTGGAGAGCTCTGATCTGTCTGCTCAGACATGCAGTGGAGATTTACTCTGCCTCTCCAAATGTTCTTTTGGAAATATTTACTGTACCTACAGCAGCATTTGCTGAAATCGCATTCTGGAGGATACATGTAATGTGATTTGAAATCAATAAGATAACTCCAGTGCTTCATTTTAAAGATGAAACTTTGTGAATTTTAAACAAATTCTAAGTGAAACTCACCCACACTGCAAATATTGCATAAATCATTCCCCAATTTTATCTTGACTGAATGGCAACTTGTTAGCACCAATATTTCTCAACATATTTATTTCATAACCATATGAATGACAGAGGCAAATGATGCTTGTTAAATATACACATTGATATTTTTTACCTTCTTTTGCTACTTGAGGTAATCTTAAAATACATGCTTTGCTTTCAATTGTGACAGCTGTTTCGTTTTGTTTTTCTTTGAGAGCTTCAACCAGTATTAGATTAGTCAGTCTTTGGTGTTCTGCAGAAGCTGTCTGTATTCCAGGCTGCTAAAACAAAGAATATTTTGTATCTGGCATATTAAAGCCAGCATATTACAAAATCAAGCACAGTGTCATCTTTACAATATAAAACGTGTGAATCATTTATACGTTTTTTGCTGTCAAATGTTGTTTGACAATCATTGCATGATAATGAAATGTATAATTAATAATAAAAAATGCCAACATCTGTTAGATTGCTGTTACAGACTGATTCTAAGTGTACTACTTGGAATATGTCATCATTAACTTAATTAATATTAAAATCCTCTAAATACAATTTGTTTTCATTAGTTGCTAATTTAGGAAGATACAAGGCATACAGAGTAGGTTCTGTTTTTTCACTTTGTCAATAACCAAACTTCACAAGTGATTTTCAAACTGTTTAATTAATGTAAATGTCCTATTAGCAGATAAATCCAGTTAGATGAATGTTGTGTGATTGACTCAGTCTTTGCCTTAGCCAGGTTTGTCCCTTTAAGGGGACCCTCTCTCTGGGGCATGTTGTTTTGCCTGATGTGTCCTGCCCAGTAACCTCTCTAACTGCTCTTTTTGCTGCCAAAAGCAGACACGTTTAGGTGCTCGTTCAACTCCTACTGCAATATGCAGGCCCTTGAGCTAATATTATGCAGTTATACAATGCATGTTTATAGCCCTGAGACATTCTTCTGCTCGTTGAAGAGAAAAGGTTTTGAGGTCAGGCTCCCCTGGAGGTCTGATCAGCAACTGAATGAAAAAAAACTCCCCATAAATGTATGTATGTGTGTGTGTATGTGTATATATATATATATATATATATATATATATGCACTTACCTGTGTATGTTTGTGTCTATTTACTACATTAACACTTGCCAAGAGAATTACTGGGCACTTGGAAGATTGTGTGAACAAACAGAGGCTGATGTAGAGAAAAAATTCCCATTTCTTCTATCTTGCCATCTGCAGGGAAGATCTTATCCCTGGGACAAACTGTGAGGGACTGCAGAAAAACAACCTATAAAGCAAGCCTGCCTATCTTTTAACATGCAAATTAAAGTCATCCTCCAGTAGTCTGAGGGTGACCTAGGGATTTGCTGAGGCCATCTGAAAGCTGCAAAGCTGCTCAGTAATGGGGGTGAAAACATCTGGCCATGGATGAAGATCACCCAGGAACATCCCATTCTTCTGGTCACAGCTGAGTTGGGAGGCATTTTGTAAGTTTTGTGCTTGGAGTCGTCTGACGGTCGTGTGTGTCCCTATCATCTTTCTCTGAAAAGCTACTAATCTATTGAAAGCAGTAGATTCACATAGACACATTTCATTTTGATTTATGAAACTGATATCTAAATATTTGTGATGATTGATAATTATGTTTAAATAATCCCTATATTTTTGCAACAGTGGATGTTGCAAATTTTCATAGGAACAATGCATACAGCAGAGACTGACCACATTGTTCTTGACATGTAATTAAAGCTGTCCACAAAGAGGGCCCAGATCTCCATTTCCTGCCTGGGAGGAGATCAAGCTAGAATAAGTGAGAAACTACTTTTCTCTCACATCCTTTTCCTCTTCAACAAAGTCTCCATCCACCATTTTGTAGTGAATGCAATAGAAAGCAACTATTGCTGGTTTTGTGGAGTTACAATAAATAATTCATGAGTTCAAATTAACAGATTGTGAAAATACACTAATTAGGAAAATGAAGGGAAAAAAAAAAAGAAAAACCAGCATTTATGCTGACCACAAAGATAAGACAGTTTTCTTCAGTTCACAGTGATGTTAAGGAAATTAAAATCATCAGTGAGGCTTTGTTCATAATTTATCAAGAGCAATGCCATATTTCAATATGTGCTGTAATACTTCAGTCTCCTGTTGTACCTTTACTTTTGTTGCATTCCTCCATCTGCAAAAGAGGCACCTTCTCAATGGAAACTTTCCCAGCTAAGCTGGTTCACTTTGTCTGGCATAAATCTGGGGAGCTCCCAGGCACAGCTGAGCTGGCTGACCTGAAGGAGCATCTAGGAGGGGGAAAGGAGTGACCTTTGTGATATGTGCTGAGGGCACCATCTCTTCCACCAGGACTGGGCTCTGTATTCCTGTAAAATCCCTTCAGCTGCATGTACCAGTCCAATGCCTGTGGCTGAAGCTAGGTGCCTGAGTCACACCTTTCGTCTTCATCACTCATGGGAAGAGTGACTAATTTCTCCTAACCACACTTGGGAGCCAAGAGAAGTTTAAGAAGCAAGTAATTTGTCACAGCTTTAGTGAACAATAAAGCGAGCAAAATACGCCAGCACTAAAAGCAAACAAAAGAAAGGGATGCAAGCAGGAGGTTGCTCCGAGGCTCTGTTTTCACGTGAACAGCTTCCCTGTTGTATGATCTGTGTGGAGCAGTAGGATGGAATAATATTTTCAGGCAGGCTGTTAGCAGTGGGTCAGAGATTTGGGGTTGGTTCCACTCCAGAAATTTTTAATAGTGAATTGTAATTCAGCTCTGGATATAAAGACTGCCTGAGTCAATGATTATTGAAGCTATTTACTTTAATGAACTTCGGACTGGATTTTTATGTGAAAATCTGGAGAAGAAAGAAAGTTTTTTGCATTTGGTTAGTTTTTTCCACCCTGATTTTTAAAAAGTCACAGTTCTGGGCTCACATTCTCTATAGACTCCAGCCTTCTGTTCCAGCCTGACTGCAAGAAGTGCTCCAGTGTGCCAGTGGAGCTGCTGTGACAGTGCCTCCCCCCTTCCTCTCAGACAAAGCAAATCCTTGCTGTACAAAATATGCAGATGGGGGGGTTAGAGGTGTGAGTTGACTCTTGAAGAGGCTTAGCTGGTTGATCAGAGTAAGCCATTACTTCTGGAACCAGGAGTGGAAGCTTATCCATGTCTAAGTGACCAAACCAGAAGCATGCTGAGGATGTGTGAATCCCCCTGTGCCTCCCCCTGTTAGTCCCTTTTCCCTCAGTCTCCCCTTCCATCACTTTATTCAACACCTGCAGCTTGGTATGCACCAGTTGATGTTGGCATTGCTGCTGTTACAGTATATGTGTGCTTTCATTTAAAAAAATGAGAAACTAAGAAATTTGTAAAATCTCTGATACTGCTAAATACATTTTTGACATATTTGAGTATATTACCATTTAAATAGCTCAGCCAATAAGTGTGCTCATTTCTAAATAAAGATGAGCGCCCTTTAGCTGGCCACATGTTTTATGCAGAGGAGATAATAGCATTTACTAGTCTGAAAAAACTGGATAAATACAGCATTCTGCAAGCAGAGTGTACTGGGTCTGCACAGTGATACCACTGAAACCAAAACTAAAATGTACTGATTTTAGTGGGAACAAGTTTCAACTTTGATAAACAGAAATAAGGACACAGCCAAATCAGTTAGGTATTCTTCAAAGAATGTTATAACACTTAATGTAAAGGAAAGAAAAATAATATTCCTGCCACAACTGGTCTATAGTAAGTGTAATATACAAATGCAAATGTAATATTTGCATTGGCTCATGTATCCACTTTGTTTCACACATACAAGAATTACATATGCCTAATAATCTGTGCTTTTAGCATGGGAAAAGCTGGGTGTGGTCTGGCTGCTTTCTTGCAGAAGTGAATCTCTCCACTGCACTTCTGCCACTATCATTATTATTTGTCTATCTAATTCCCATCATAAAAAATGCAAGCAAAAGGGCCTCTGTTTTCTGCATTCTGTGTACAGAACTGTGTACCCTCTATCCTTTCACTAGTCCAGGTAAGATTGTTATCTTAGATAGTGTTGTTTAATCAGTGATTGAAATGTAAACAAATCCCATTTTCCCTTTGTGCTGGTAATGGTTCTAGTGCATCTTTGCAGCGTGTCTGGGCTTTAGAAGACAGTGAATAGTTTCTGTGCAGAGGGTGAAGTCTTGCACTTTGTGCATGTACCATTAGCCATTTGAGGGTATTTTATAAGGCATCCACGAGGTCTGAAGGAGAGAGCCCATCACATGAAGGGACTGTAACCAATCAGGTTTCATTTCTGGGTGTTTTGCAAACCTCCTCAGATTTCAGTTTTGTGGCAGTTCCAGAGGACTCATATTAGCATTTTATTAAAAACAAAATAAAACAGTAATACAAGAACTCATACAGTTCTATGATTTTATATTCTCTCCATACATTCTCAAATAACAAAAAGTTCAGTGTTCAGATATTATCAAATGAAAGCATGCATTTACTAAGAATTCTCCAGTTGTCAGAAGTTTTGCTAAGGAAATAAACACTCAGGTGAGAAGGGCAAAGTGGACAACTGTGCTATTTAGATATCTGAATTGCTTATTGAGACCAGATTTGATCAGTGCTTGTGAAATACAAACCATTGTAGCTCTATAGCTCTTCCCTGATCATAGTGATTCCCAACCAATGCTCTAGAATAAAACAATGGGCTGGCAGCTAAAATTAGTAATTTTGAGAGTTGCTTCACCCTGCAGATTGTTTCTGCAAGATTTTCAGATCTGTCTCCCTCGGAGGCAGGGTTGTATCGTGAATTTGGTTCTCCAGTTAAAAGCTATACAATATTAAAATAAAAGGACTCTCAGTGACCCATTCCCACTCTTGGAATGCCCATCACCCTATTCCCTTCTTTCCCTCCCAAAGTGGATGTAGCTCATATATTTGTAATGCTGAATATATTCAAAATTATGGCAGCAGTTTTCTAAGGCTTTTAGGATTGCCTCTGCTCTGAAATGAGTCAGATCACTTGCTTAAGTGGCAAAGGTTCAGCTGTTTCAGGACATGACACCAAGTCCTACAGAGAGGTGAATATGAACACAATCAAGCAAAGAATAGGTACCTCAGTGAGATACACCAGTGCCAAAGTTTCTGTCTGGCATCAGCAGCATGTTTTGCTCCTCAGTATCTGGACTCCATGAATGAATCTTAATTCATCTGGTAACTGAAAGAACCCTCTGATCAAATTTTGAAAACCACAAGCCAGTAACAGCTGTGTGGGTAGATGAGAGGTCGGATGTGCATCAGTGTAAGACTTCCTGGGTGTTTTGATACTTCATAACAAAAGCAGCAAGTGTAGCAAACCACATCAAACTCGTACTGTTGAACCAATTAAAAACATCAGCCAGTCATCTGTGCACTGAAGTCCATAAAGGTTAGTGAGATGAATTATTTCCTCCTTAAGGACCACCACGAAGTAGGGGAAACTGGTCAATGCTCCTAAACAGGACACATAATATTTTCTGTACGTCTGAGTTGGCATGGCAGCATGGAGCTGAAAGCAAAGGCAGGAAAAAAGGAGTAAAGAGTGTCAGTATTCATACTGTGGATTTATTTATATCTTTACTAGGCCAGTGCACACCTTTCACTTGAAGGTGGTATTAACTGAGGGATGTATTCATCATCTCCTTTGTTTGACATAAGATATAAATCTAGTCTAAAGACTGCTTAAAGGAAATTATTTTTGAGGATTGTGTAAAAAAACATATTGGTTTGGTTTTCATCAGGGCTGCAGTTCTGGCCACAAATAGCTTAGCAGAAGACCCTTTAATTGGGCTGTAACTGGCAGCATGTTACACTCCCCCTGCTCCAAAGCTGTGTCTCAGGCCACTCGCTCCCGATTCTGTCACACACGTTTAGCTCATGATGGCTGCTCAAAGAGCAGATAAAACAGTTAGCATCACTGCATTTTTTGAGTCTAAACTTTGTGCTTACAGTTTTCCTTGAGAGAGTAATATTTTCTATGTAAAGTATACTTTACAATGTATTGGAATTTAACTACAAAGATATACACCTTCATAAGTACAGGCTATTAAAACAATTTACCAGCATGTCAACAAGTACCGATATGTACATAAAACCAGAATAATTTGGTTTGTTTTAATGCACTGAGCCAATCCAGCAGTGTGCTGTCAAGTGCTATTGAGAATCACTTTGCACTAACAGGATGACATGACTGGAATCACATTCACTGCACATCTTAGTTCTATTGAATGATGCAGAGCTGAAATGAATGACTGACACTTTTGTGAATAAAAGAATAAAGCAATTGTGCCATTCACACTGCATTAAGGGTGAAAATTTACTTTCATTATATTGGGTGTTAAGATTCACTATGTTAGAGTTCATTAAAGTAAATGGGAGAATGGGACACAGTGAATAATTAACAATAAGTCATTTATCAAGGAAATCTAGTTTTTCCTTCTGTTTGTAGGAAATCCATAAATAAATCACAGCTGCTTAAGAAGCGTTTGCTATGCAAACTTTTTTTTTTTTTAAGATTTTTTTTCCCCAATCCTTAGCTGTTTGGATTGATTGTAATTTTTTGTGTGAGGCTATAAGGTACTTACTAGTCATATAGCATTGATCAGCTAGTTTGTCAGAAAGGTACATGATTAGCTGTCTCCCTCCTACTCGGATGTGTTTGTCTGCTTCTCCAGAGCAAATACCAGCGTGTGCACATGCAAATGTAAATTTTTTCTTCATCACAATCTCAACAATGACACTTTGAAGGCTATTTGCCATGAATGCTGGTGCCAAAAAGTGACATTTCTTGAATTTCTGCGAAATGTAAACAAAAAATCTGATGTACAAGTAAATCAATTTGACATAATGTCAATATTTGCGAAGTACTTCTACAATATTTCACTTTCTTTACAAAGTTGTATCTCTGCATATTCAAATTTGAAAGAAATTAGACATACAAAGAAGTCAAATAGTCAAAAATAGTTAATCTGACATACAAAATAAGCATCAAATAGCAAACATCTGCATTACAGTGTGCGGTGCTTTGTTACAAAAGGCATATTTTGAATACAGAGACCATGACAATATTTTTTGCCAAAGCTTTTTTGTGTTTATGGCTCCACTGAAGTAATTTTGCCATTAAGTGCAGTGAGATCAGCATGTTACCCAAAACAATTGACCATTGTCCTTTCTAACAGCCCAGTGCATGTTGTTCTGCAGGCTTCCTCCTTCAAATGATAGGATCCCTCATGCCACAAATTTAACTTTCCTCTAGTAGTAAGTGCCAGTATCTGGTTGAGATCAGTGGATTAAAAGCTTTACAGGAGTGCTGAGAATTATTATTATCTTAGTTATCACTATTTTTCAGAAGTATTCCCCAGGACTCGAGACACTCTGGGCCTCTAGATTGCAGGGTCAGACAATGCTGAGTGCCTGACACTATAATAACAAGAGAATTCATTCAAATAGAAATGGTGGTTTTCTCCTACTAGTTCTAATAGCTGTCAGGTAAAGGAAAGATGTCAAAGGATGCGTGTGGGAGGAGATCTATCTATAACCCAAAGCCATCCATAAAGTCAATAAAATTAATTTTTCATTCATAGCTTATGGAAAAAAATGTGCATTTACAGTAAATAATAGGTACTGAATCCCATTAGCAAAATAGCACATCTCTTACACTTAAGTATATATAAAGCCCTCTTTGAATCCCTTTTCAGAGCTCATGTTGCCAGCAGTTATGCCTGAAGTCTTTCATGTGACAAACTTGCCTGCACACCTGGCAGGCAGCGGGCTGTGCTCCCTGATGGGGGAGGATTGGGTTACGGGGGGGCAGTGCCAGGAAAGTCTCAGGAGGGGTGGCTGAATTATTTTTTAAGAAGAAAAGCTTCAAATGGAAAGTGTAACCCAATGCTTTCTAAATGTGGAGACATGCCTAAAGAGCAGTGCTATTTAGTTTCTCTCTACTTTGGAGAAATTTAAATCCTCGGTAAATAAATCTTGCTCTTCAAGTACTGAACAAATGAAATTGCCCGATTAAAATTTAGAGAAGCTCCTGCTGCACGTTCCAAAAGCAAGAGGGATGACAAGAGAGTCAGACTTCCTAAAAGAGAGCAAAAACTCAGCCTCTAGCACACAGAGCTAAATTCTGTCCTTGGGTCAACTCAGTGGAGCTGGGATAGCCTGGGTGTAAGCTGAGAGCAGAGCCTCACCTTCCTGGAGGAAGATCACAGCCAAAGTGAAGGCACTCCTGTAGTAGAAACAGCTGCTTTCAGAATAAAAGTCTTCCTCAGTTTGAAGCCTGCAGGCATGACAAGCAGAGGCTTAGCAAAAATAGACAAAGGGAGAAAGACTGGAAAACAGAAGATTATAGGAATTTCTTTAAAGCACCTAATGTACGTGGAAAAATTCTTTCATGTTCATGTGCAGTTGTGATCTCTAGGCACAGGTGTGAGCACAAACACATTCCCCCGCAGTGGAGGCTGCCAGCACGGGAGAGCAGCTAAAGCTGTTCATGCTGCTGAAATGCCTTTCAAAAACACGTGCCTGGGATGTGCTCTCATAATATTTGTGCATGAGTATGATCAGGTCTGTGGCCAGAGAAGCAGTGGGGATGTGGTGGGGGCTTATTCAGAGCTCATCTGCCCTCTTTCAACAAACAGTTTGGTTTTGGGTTTCTTTTTTTTCATAGAAAAATGTCAATCAAGCAAAAGCAATCCCCATCCAGCAATTCAGCTGTGCCTGTTCACTCTGATGAGTGAAGGCTTAAACTTGCTGGATTGTAGAATCCATCTCTCATTAAATTGAATAATATTTAATTATTCCTACAAATTGGAACAGCTCAAGAGTGATGGAAAAATCTCCTTTAAAGTGACCAGTTCTTAGTAGTTAGAACAGGTTTGTGGGATGTTAAAGTTCATGGTTTGAGTCTTAGTTTCAACCCATCCTGAGCAGATCTGAGACCATGAGGTGAAAGATCCTAACCATGATCTTACTGGGTAATTCATTGTCAGGTCTTCTCTCTACTCTTCTAAAACTGAGAGAAGATGTAGTGCCTCCTCATATAGTAGAGAATAATTGGGAATCTCCCTCCCAAATTCCTAAAAGAAAACCTTTTATGCTCCCCTTGCTCTAGGTAGGAGCACAAGTACATATTTATATGAGGGACAAGGAGGTCCTTCAGGTGCAGGGTGAATTGGACAAACACAAGGTCCCATCTTGCAGAAACCACATTTACACATCTGTGAGGAGCTCAGCCTTTTGTGTGGAAAGCTCAGAAAATGGCTTCTATAGTATTTGTTTCATCTTTTAAGCCAAGTAGGACATTACCTTTTCACAGTAAGATCTTTTCACCCTATTCCATGTCCCATTCTACCTTCAGTAGCATTTTCTTCATTATTTTATCTGCTATCATCATTCAAGATGAGAGTAGTTGGGTGTTAAAGGCAGGGAAGAAGATGCAGATGTATGTAACAGTGGTACAAGACACATGCAAACTAAACCTATTCTGCATCCTCTTATGGCCCTTAAAGAGTATTGGAAAAGGGCCAAGAGAGGTCCCACAAGACTGAGGGGCCTTCAGTGTATTGTTCATGTTTTTCCCACAGATAATTTGGAAGAAATACAATGTATTTTGCATGCCCCCAAAGTAAAATTACAACCAGCTGATAGAACTATCTCAGCAGCAATGAGAGTCAACTCAGAAAGGCAGGTTTTGTTGCCAAATAACACAGATTGTTTATAATGAATATAAACAATTACACTGCTGACCAGATTCCCAATACACTTCCATCTACAGAATATACAAAATACTGCTCTGGCACTGGTCTCTCAAATATTTGCCATATATTGAGCACTTTCAATGAATGAAATTCAGTGAAAATGACAAAGAGGGAATTCCACACCACACTATTCTCATTCCACAGCATTTTTCATTCCACATATTTATTTTTGCCTTTCATATTATAATCCTCCAAAACAAAATGCTTCTTGATACACCATGATCTCCCCCCTAATTCTTTGATCCCACATTGATTTTCCTTGTCTTCTCGTGTAACAGGTTTAACATTTGGCACAAACTAGAAGACAAGGGGAATTGTTGTTGTAACTCTTGCAGGTTTTTTTCTTACCTCTTTCTGTGTCACATCTTGGTGCAGATCTTGGCAACATGACCTGTCTTTCCAGAGCAGAGACCAAATGTAAATTGGTGATAGTACAGAAAAAAAGCTTTCCACTGTAGCATCCATACAAGTGGACTGAGTGTGGACACTGCCAAGCTTTTATCTGAAAGCAGAAACTTCAGAGGTCTCTAGTGCACTGTAAAATTTTTAACCCTCCTGTGGGACAGTATTGAGGGAACTAAAATATTCCCAACAAACAAGAAGAATCTTGCAAAAGAAAACTCTTTCCAAAGGTCTACTGATAGAAATACATTACATATGATGTTAACATAGGTAATTTGCAGGAAAGTTCCATAAATCATAATTTCAATGGGTCATGAACTTCAAACTGTGCATTCAGCTCAACAATTTCATTAGAGCAGAATAACCTTATTTCCATACAAAGAGCAGTCATGGTGCTAATTCTAAAGTAACAAATTGTCCTTTTGTTTCAAAACTTATTAGTACTGTCAGTGACAGATACAGGGAAGAAAAGGGAACCAAAACAACTGAGAAAAGCTGGCCTTTTCAATGTTGTCCACAGAGGGGAAGTTGGAGAATGATGAAGACCACAGCACACTCATTGCAGCTTTCTGTTGGAAAGAAATGTGTTTTTCTGGCAGAAGATAAGTTGCTTTAGTTATTACTGGAGTCAAAAGCAAACTCTGTGTATACCAATTTGGAAAACAACTTCTAGCAACTGCTTACAGATCTCAGTGCTGTAGTCCCACATCTTTGGGGTTTTTTTCCCTGTAGAAAGCCACTATTCTCTACAATGTTTTTCTTGTAGGAAACAAGAATTACTGTTACACATTGATGCAAGGGATAAAAAAAATGCATTTTCCTCAAACTACTCCCACTAACTTTATCATGAGTGTTAGGAAGACATCTGGATTAAAGCTGCATCTGGCTTTCCAGAAAGTTGTACCTGTGATGCTGCCCCACTGCCCATTCCCACCTGGCACCCCACTGGGGTCAGGCAGTCAGCAGCAGGCTTTGAATTTCTGACTCTCATCTCAGCTAAATGCACTCTTAATACTGAACTCACTCTAAATATTGAACTCACTCTTAATATTTTCAGTTTTGTTGAGTTCAGTTGTGAACTTACTAAAGCTCATGACACTGACATTGACTATCAAAAACAGGGCTGGATCTGTGATGCTGTGATTAAAGTTTCAGGTAAAAATACAAACTCTCTTGAAAACAATGAACTGCCATACAATATTAAGTGCCAGCCATCCAGACAAGTTATTTTCTTGGCTTCCTATTAAACTGCAGGGCCTTGAGTATAGAAAATATGAGAAAAATAATGATAAAGTATGATACATTTCAGTCTGGCCTTGAAAATCTGCAGTTACTGCAGCTGTGGGTGCCTTACACTAACTGCATCCTGTTTATAAACAGCCAGCACAAAAATGTCACTTTTCTGATTTGAAGCCATTTGCTGCAGCCAAATATGCGTTTCATGATAACAAAAGTGTCTTAGCCAGTTAGAACTCATTTCTCTCCCCTCAAATAAACAGCAGCCAGCTCACCCATTGGTGGTGGTGGCTCAGTTTGTGTGTGCTGCTCCTGCTCTGAATATGCAGATCTCCCCACTCTCATTAGTTCCTGAAGTGCCTCTGCTCACCCTTCCTGCTGTAGCTGGTGTGTCTGAGCTGTTTGGATGAAAAATACCACAGCTAAAGACAAAGATAACTTTAAAATGTATATAAAAGCACAAAAACATACTGTCACAAATCAAACTGACTGTTGAATAATACTGAGAAATACTGAGAAAGAGTGGTAGGAAAACGGCTCTTGCAGATGGAAGGATCTTTTCCATAAGGACTGGATCAGGCAGGATCTTTGTCCCATGCCAGTAAACCTGGTGGGTGTGTGTGTGCAGGGCTAGGTCTGAGTATGGCACATCTCAGAAATGAAGTTTTTCAATGTATATGCTCTTGCTCTCAATATAATAGTCTGCCTTCTCAGCACTGGCTGGTGCTATGCTTTCAATGTTGTTCTAGTTTATTTTTTAATAAAAGACAGTTTAGCAGGCTGCATCGTGTTCCAAAACTTAAATTCCAAAAAATATGGTTTTGTTATTAAGAAAACCCTGAATCAGCAACTCCTCGTAGGCTTATACACAAGCTGCATGAGCAGGTTTGTGAAGGGTGTGTACATGCTGATCTTGCAGAGATTTACATCTGAGGGTAACCCATCTCTCTCTCCCCCCCCCTTGCCCAGCAGTCTCAGAAAAGTGGTTGTGAACCCACAATATCAGTTAACAAACCCTTACTGTGGATAAGGCAGCACTGCTTCACTTTTCCCAGCTACCCATCGAGTGTCAGAAATTTCCTTATATTTATTCAGCAGAATGGTCTCCAAGACCATCCCTGTTTTTCTGCTAGGCTGTTATGGCTTTGAAACTACATGGGGGTTTAAATAGTTTAGCAGGTGGTTAAACTGCCTGCCTGATTTTGCCCAGAGAGCAGAGGGAAGAGGCACGTGCTGTGTTCTGCCAGCAGTTATGGGGAGCAATTGCTTGGCAGAGGGGCAGTAAAAAGCAGCTGGGCCTGGAAATGAGCATCAGCACGTGGGAGGGAATGTGTGTGCTCAGCCTGAGCACCTGGGCCTGCCCTGGTGCTGGCAGACTCCTCTGCCCCAGCAGAACCTCAGTGCTCCCCAGAACACTTTGGGAAGTCTTCTGGCTCATCACAGGACTGGAAGCTCTGGTCTCAGTCAGGAAAACTGCTCACTCTGTGTCAGTGGTCCCTGAGTGCATGTTCAAGGCTTAGCCACCTGAATGGAAGGGAACATCCAGGGAATTTAGCAAAGCCACAGGACATCACCCCGAAGCAGCTACCAAAGGCTCACACACCCTACTCCATCCCTTGGTGGGGCAGAGTGTCTGACAAGCAGGTGGTAACAAACAGCTCGAGGAAAGCTGCATCTGCTTTGTTAAGAGAGCATGTGTCTGAGCCCTGAATCCATCTTTCAATCAAGTCTTTAATAGGCAAATGTAATCCTGAAAATTATATTTCTGAATAGGACCCAGTAAGGAATAGATGGACATTTAGGCATGGTTTAGAGTGAAATCAAACCAAAATATTCCAAGTGCTGTTAACAGGTCCCATGGTGCTGAAAGCAATCACAGTTACACCAATCAATTATGAAGTTTCAAACTGGCCAGTCTCCTTGGCTAGTTTGACTTGCAACGTTGAGACTATCCTGAACAAAGAAAATCAACAGTAAACCAAAGAAAAATCTTGGGGAATCATGTATCCAGTGTTTACATTTCCATCCCTTGCACTGGGCTGTGATAAGGGAGAGACTAGAAAAATACGAATTGCAAAATACAATCTTATCTTGCTACTCCCCTTTTAAGATTGATGAGTTATAAAAGCAATTATCCAGAAATGTTTTTTAAAACTTGTCAAATACATTATTTGACAAATATATTAATAAATCATGTATCTAGTAACAAACTGCATGAGCTCTGCAAACTACCTCATCATTTTAAAACAACTTGAAAATCTCATTTCATCCATTGATGAATCACCTGCCCACATTAGCAATAAACTGTCACAAGTAGGACAGAGACATTTTTATCTTTCAAATCATATTAAGTGCACTTCAGGACACTTTGCTAAATTTAAGCAAAGGCAAAAAAAGACACGTGTATGTGTTTTGAGATAGTGGAGGCACACACATAGATTTGGGGCAATTCTCTACACCTGTGCAAACTGCCACTCTGGTTTCTCTGCAGGGACTCTCATCTGCACAGGGAGTGGTGGAGGTCCTCAGCTGAATCTCTCTCAAATGATCTCCAGCCCACCTGCAGCTTCTGAACTGGGAAAAAAACTCAGTCCATTAGACACCCAGAAAAAGAAGTTACTATAGGTCAAACTTTACCTTCTTATCAGCAGCTTCAGTCTCAAGCAGTCAGGTAGCTCCATGCAGACAGCTCATGCAAAGAATCTGTGTCACCTCCAGTATAAACCAATGGATGTCCTTTAGGGAAGAGCCCTTCCTCCTCCCATCCAGGTGGCACACCTTGAGGTTGAGAAGTTCATTGCCCTCTCACTCCCCTTCCTCCCTCTGGCTGAGGTCTTGTCAACAGCTGAATTTGACAAAAATGGGAAATTTAAAATCCATATTTATTTAACTGTTTGTGTAATTGCAAAGTTTTTGTCCTGCATGTTTAACTGGCAGTGGCTTTTAGACCAGGTGGATGCTTCATCTGGCAACTCTTTTTTGCCTCATACACTGCTAAGGATGCATTGTCCCTAAATTGGGTTGAAATAAAATGAGCAGAACAAATCCAATTCTCCAAGGTTACAGACTCCTAGCTGTGTACTGGACTGTAGTACCAGGCTGCTTTGCACTGCCAGGGGATGTACATTGTGTGCTTGGTTTGCTGCCTGTGCAGCGTGTACTGAGCTCCTGCTGGCTTCTCAGGGACTTCCTAAGCTGTGGCCAAACCCAGCTTCACCAGGTACCTCTCCAAAAGAGTAGATCAATTCTCAGTTCCTTGCAGTCTAAAATACATCCATTCATGGTACATCTCCAAATCGTGGTCAGCTCATGCTGCTCCTGTTTTCCACTCTGAGTAAGCTCATCATACTGTTGTGCTTTTTTTCTGCCATGTACTCACTGACATTTGCAGATGAGATGGCTGCAAGTATGATATCTTGGTGAGGGAGAAACAGTTCAGAGGGCCACAGTGTTTATCACAAAAGTTTCATCTGGAAAAGATTTGGACTAGTAAGAAGGGAAAAAGAAAAAGAAAAAAAAAAGTCCTCTTTATTCAAAATTAAATATCCAAAAGCATGGCTTTTGGTGAAGAGATGAGTGGGAACCCACATCTTAGTTTCTCAGAAGTTTCTGCAAAAAATAAGTATTGCCTGCTGGATCATTTTCTCCATTTCACAGTCAGAATGTCAGGTCTTAGCTGAAAAAGGAACACAAATCTTGAAGTCAAGATACACATTCTCTTGCTTTTTCCTGAGCATTGTTCCAGCTCATCTCTAGTCGTTCACAAGAAGCCATACCATATATTAATAGATAACTTGCCCTTGGAATTTATTTTGCAGGTTGTGTTATTGTCTCATAAACACAGAGATTCTTTAAATTGTCATCAAAATACATCACCATAAAATTAGTGAAGCAATAGAAGAAAAAACCTACACTACTTCTACACCAAATTCTACTTTAAGTATTGTGCTGCTCTTCTGTGAAATTCAGTGTTCTTGCAGGGATCTAACAGCTTTTCCATATTCTTTCACTGATGTAGGTAGTCCAAAAGAAGCAATCACACCTTTAGCAAAAGTTGATTTAATTTCCATGGGACCATGGGCTCCAATCTGCTAGGACCATCTTAACTCTTTTTAGTGCAGCCAGCACTAACTGCTGTTCTTTGCTACTTTTCACCTTAGACAGGCATTTCTGGCTGAGTAAAGTGGCTGTAATTTATATCTGAGCAAAGCAGGTCTCTTGATTGGAGCACTTTCCATGGGTGTAAATGACAAGCCCAAGGCAGCAGCAAATCCAGCCCAGGAGTCCTTTCCAGGGAGCTGGGGAAATGAAACCTTGATTATTGTGATCTGTGCTGGGTAGATGTTGCAGGCTGTGTGACACTTTGTGGGAGAGGAGAAGTTTGGTTTTGCTGAGCCATTCAGTGCCTCATTTCCCACACCTGGTGTGTGACAGGGGACACCAGGCAGGGATGCCTGTGCTGCCCCAGGTGGGAGCCTTTCCACAAGACTTCCCACCTCACTTTGGGAAGGGCTTTGGGAACCTCCCAGATGTGCAGACACAGATGATGTTAGGATACAATCACTGTGGTTCTCGGTAAATAAACTCCTGGGAAATGGCAGTACCCAATTAGATGGCAGTAAAGATTTTGTTGTTTCAGTTTTATGCATGTTTTAAGACAAAATCTGTGATGAACTTCATTGTGTATGCTTGCACCAAAATAAAGAGGATAGCACGGCATATAAATAAGTTTAGCATTAGACCGGTATCTTTTTTCAAATTATGACTCACTAACAGAATTTTACAGCAATTTGATTACAATTTTACTGCATGGAGGACTCTTTTGCATCTGTTTCACTGATATCCACCTTTTAAATTTTATTTAATTTGTATTGATTTTTCCTGTGCTTTCATAAGCAGGCATCACACATCTGAGCACACACAAAAATGATTACTTAAGTGATGATTTTTTAAAAATGGATGTACATTAGCACATGAATGATTAATTCCTTTTTGTGAGTACAAGCATCCAGGCTATGGCTGAGTAAAATATTGATGGTACAAAGGAAATGAGCTGTTTCTTAATTTAGTTTTGTTCTGGTAATGTGTAACTAATGTTGTTCCCTTCTAGCAGTATGCATTTAGTGACCCTTTTAAATTTTAATACCTAGTGATAGCTAAACTAATAGTTTCATGGGACATATAAGATGAGATTTTGAAAAGATGCAGATAGAGTTTACATGCTTTAATTTGAGACTCTGTAAGACATATAACACAAACAGGTACTACAGAAGAGCCTAGATAAAGTCTCCATACACAGGCTGGCATTTCACTAGAGAGAAGAGGCTTTTTTTGTGCAAGACACATTGAAAGGTAGAGACTTCATTGTCATATCAGTCTCACGAGGCTGTGGCATATGAATCCCAGTTCATCGAGGCCTGATGCTCTTGTGAGGCACTTGAGAGTGTGGGGATTTCTGAGGCTGGAACAGAATGAGACTGCAGGACTGCTCTCTCCACCTGACACGTGGGCACCTGTTTACTCTAAATGCAGGGGGACTGGAGCGCTGAGATTAACCTCTGCTGGACTCCTGCAGCTCCACTCAGAGGTACCTTACATTGTGATTTTTCACTGTTCCACAGCTGTTTAGGTCTTTCTGGAAGTTTTTGCCTTGACTACAGCACCCTGAAGTGTTCTCCCACATATTTGCTACTAAATGCCATAGTGGGGAGAAATGCACTGAAAGCCAAGCACTGCTCACTTGGTCCTGCCCACACCTTCATTGCAGAGCATGGCAGGCCAGGCTCACCTATCCCAAACTTAAACCTGGTGCCAGTGGAACAGAGCAGGATGGACTGCAAATCAAACAGAAACCTTTCAAATACTGCATAGATGTGTGTGAGCGGCAAGGTGTGTAAGGACACAGGTTAAGGTAGAGCACAGCTCCAGGCTTTGACATCCTCAGATGGGAATACAACCTTGTTACTCAAGGTTGATATCCAGACTGGATTGCTGGCACTGCCTGCCCCCTGCCCATCTGCTGGAATGGCACTTTGCCCACAGCGTGGTGACATGCCAGGTTTCATTTGAAGTAGGTGTCTTCTAACAATGGGTTTAGAAAGCAGCCTGCTGAAGACAGCAACTGACACTTCTTTCTTCAGCAGGCTATTTTTGGAGTGGGAACACTTGCTGGCAGCAAGTGCAAAGGGCCTAAATCAGTTTCTGCTAGTCAGCTGCAAAAAAGAAAAATCTCATTTGCTACAGAAACAGAAGGTTTGGGCTAAAAAGTAAAGGGATTGCTTCCATTTGCTCATGCTGGCCTCACATGGGAGTGTTTATTGTGGATACTTAATCCCACTTTATCGAGCTGCATGGCGATTTGCAGGTGAGAAGGGAAAAAGAGGAAGAGGAATAGTATTACTTTTGAGACAAGAAAGGGTGCTGCTTTGTTTAATTTTAAGCCATGATCCTTTGATATTTTCCACTGCTGCAATGGATATTATATGGTAATCCTGCCAGGACATTTTATATGTGAGGAAGAGTTTGAGGGTTGGCTCCCCAGGATGACATTTGAAAAGTACAGTTCATATTTTTTTTCTTTTGGCATCTGAGAGAACAGAGGGATCTTCACTCAGTCCCAACAAAAAATCAAGAGGCTTTCTGTCATCAGGTCTGTTTGAAAGGGTTTTGAAGATCCTAGGGAAAACACAGACTTAGTCACTGTCAAAAGTTCATGAAGGGGTGTAGATCAGAGAGCAAGTTAACACATGCAGCTCTCCCAAGTGCCATTCTGGATACAGGACGCCTGAAACGTGGGCAGGGTGTAAAACCACATGGCTTTAAGAGCAGCCCAGATGGCCAGCAACCCCAGGAACACATGCACATGTGCTGTCCTGATCCTTCTAGGAAGGATTTTGAATCTAAATTGTCAGCCTGACATCAGTGCCATGACATTACTGATGGGCAGGACTGATAGATGATTCACCTTGCAGAGAGCTCCTCACTTGGGTCTGTAGTAAGAAGTCATATGGCCTCTTCTGACACGTCCAAAGCTCATCTGAGCTGGAGTCCTGGCAGTGTGATGTGATGTGATGGGAGTCCAAGGCTGGCCATGGCCCTGATCTGCTCTCCAAATCCCCAGTCAGCTGGCTGAGCAGTGGACAGTCTGCTTTCTCCCCCTTTACTGTCTCCCCCCTCTCTCCACTCCTTTCCTGCCTGGGGCAGAGCAGGGACTGGCCAGGTGGCAGGGAGCCTGCTAAGCCTGTGCCTCATGCAGCTGGTCTCCACATATGGAGAGTGTTTCTGCATGGTCTGGCTACACCTCAGGGGGAGACCTTTCCATCCCTCTCTGGTTTGGTGCTGAGCTCTTGGCCTGGTGCACATACGTGGGTAATAATGGCAGGGAGAGAAATTACCAGCTAGGCATTCTCTGCCAGCATGCAAAGTACATATGCACAAAATAAACAATCACTGACATTCTTCTGAATGTGGGAAGCTGTTCAGGCAGCATCTGAAGCACTCAGATAAAATATCCAAGTCTTAAACAGCTTTTGATAGGAAAGCTGAGAATAACCTGTAGTTATCTTTGGCCATTGGACAGTAGAGACTTTATTATAAAATTATTTATTTGCTGTAACATGGCTGCTAAAATCCTGGCAACTAATTAAAAAAAAAAGTCAAATCTATAAAAGGAGCTGGAAAACTTTGACTGGAACCACAAATACTGTTTCTTCCATTGCTTCCCAAGTAGTGAACCACTTTTCATACCCTCCTCTTCCCAACAAAGGCACAGAAGAGAGGAGATCTGTAGCTCACAGCGACAGCAGCTACGACTGCATCACTCCAAGCAGCAGAGGGAACAGAGTGCCTGCAGCAGTCTCTGTGATTTGCCAAGAATGGAGATGTCACAGCTTACTCTTTTTTCCAGCTATGTCAGATAATAGTGTTGGCATTCCTACCTGAGCCTGTTTTTCCAAGTCAAGCACCATCCAGAGTATTTAGTTATAACTTGATTATTACTGGCTGTTGCTTTGTTGTATGTTTTTGCAATGTTAATTCTTCCAGTATGTGATGCAAATAGGAGATTTTGTAGGATAGAATAGGTGCCATGGCTAATTTATACTGCCTTGGATTCAAAGTGCTTTCTACACTTTTGACCCCATGCACCCCCCCTCTCCTAGACCAAGCCTCCTCCCTTGACAGCTCCTTTGCATGACTGTTTCCTGCATGAGTTGTCACAGACAATGGTATTTCCCCAGACTCTGTGGAGCTTGCATCACTCGAGATTAGTGGACTGACATGCACAGTCATACAAGCAGCTGGCATACTGTGATCAGTAAGACAATGTGAGGCTGAAATGGGCCACCTATCTCATTGTCACCTGCTGTCACCTCAAAGGTGAAAATGTGTCATCTTGCATTCTCCAAAGGAAAGCAGTAGGATATGTCCCTCGATCAGTGACTTCTAGACACCGTGCACATTTCAAATGTTGATGGGGGCAAGGACCAACAGTAACTCCAAAGGATCAAACAATCTGCATTCACTTCTGCCTCTTACTATAGAGACTAGTAGAACAGAGAGCATATAGAGAGAATATATCATATCTCTCTAGCATATAGAGAGAATAGTAACTGTGTGTGCTCACCTTCCCTAAGAGGAAATTTTTCTTCTGCACAAACATGCAAAGCACAGAACTGGAAAAAGGAGAGGTTTCATGGGTGGCTCTGTTACAGCTACTCAACTGAAAGGATTTTGCAGCCCACAGCCAGCACACAAGAAGGAACACTGAGGCACATCAAAGCTAGGAGTCATTTTTTTCAAACAAACAGTAATGTTAGACAAGGCTGTAAGTGTCGAAAGACTAATTAAAGGTAATCACCTATGTCTCAAGAACAAAATATCCTAGGCTGAAGTCAGATACTGAGATGTCAAGGGGCACACACTAAGCAGAAACTCAAGGTAATATGCCAAAGGCAGCAGCTCCTGCTATTACTGATTGTGTGTGGGCTGTGGACTTTTATTCTGTATGTCACAGTGTCACAGAGGTAAAAGTAAAGAGTTAGATCAACTTTTTTCTAACCTAGGATAAGAGTCTGCCCTCTTGCTGGATAGGAATGTCATGTGGTAAGGCTTTATTTCAGAATTCATTCAGATAAAAATTTGCAAGCAGTTTGTTTACCTTTCTATTCTTAGTAATTACTGGTATTAACTATTCTCTAAGCACCCTCCCTACCTCATCCAAGGATAATGTCTGTCTGATCCTTTACAACTGTTTCACTGTCACCCAAATGAGGCAGGGTTTTGGCTCCTGAGTCAGTGTTAGGCTGGACAGCTGCTGAGCTGTGACAGCCCAAGGAGCTACCTCAGGCTTGCCCAAGGGGGATTCAGACTGTACTAAATTACATTCTTAGAGACTTATTTAAGGCCTTAATCCGTGGAGTTATATTTGGTGGGACAGTGAAGGAGCAAGGTTTATGTGTGTCTGTGTGTGTCTGTCTGCATATGCACACCTGTCCACTTACTTGTTTTCTGTAATACTAAAATCTCCATGACTGTAAAACGTCATGAGCTGCTACCTGTGGACTCACCTTTGTGTAGGATGTGATTGTTTGTGTACGAAGTCAAGCTGATTCATGTTGGATTTTATGGACTCTGGAATGAGTAACATGATACAGATCTATAGATAAACTAATCTGCTGGTATTTATAACCAGTGAGCAATTGCTTCATCCCTTTGCGAGTTTTGAGATGTGACAGTTACAGTAGAAAGTCGCTTTACTGTAGCTCTGAGCTGTTTGAGAACGTGTATGATTGGCTGCATTTCTATGGGAATATTTGATTTACCTTAAAGAAAACATCAATCGTGTCTTTGGTCATTCTTACTGATAGGGAGTAATTCTCCTTCTTCTTGGTCAAGTCATAAAACACTTAGAATTCTGAGCCCAGTGAAGTAAATAGACAGATAAAATCATCTGCTCTCATCCTACATTATCTTCTAATTTACACATTAAAAAAACAGTGAAATAATGGAATGTTTTCAGGCCTGTTCCTGTTCTGAAGATCAGTGGGTCTCCACAGGACAACAGGGACTCATCACATAGAATCAATTACAGGATTAGGTAATCCCCTAAAAATGGGACTGAAGAGTGATTTTGTGTAACAGAAGTTGCTATACATAATATATAAATAGATAACATTAAGTGTCTTGTCATTTTGTGATTATATGCCATGAGCACAGATTTGTTACTAATACATCTTTTCATCTGTCTATGCCTGGAAAAGGCAGCCCATTTTACTACTAGTGAGGAAAAGTGTAGGTAAACACTGTGATGGTGAATCTGTACTGAGTAGCAGTATGACAAATGAAATTTTGGAAATTAAAATTGTAGGCTGTGAGGAAGAGCACCTATTAATCTTGGAAGTGTGCCATTAAATCTAATTACAGTATTTTGATGATATTACCTTAGATGTTTTGAATTAATTCCCCATCAAAGGATTGGTGCTGTACTACACCAAACTGAAAAGCTAATAATTGTACAGAAAACAGAGTTTGTTTTGCTTTCAATCATTCCTGCAGACATTTAAAATGCTGAGGGGAGTGAGCAATACCACAGCTTTATACCTGGACCCAAAGGGCACCATGGCAATGCCTTCAGCTTGGCTTTGGTGTTGGCAGCTCTCTGCCCTGTACAGCTGCCCCTCACTGGGATTATTTTACAAGATGAATCTTTTGCAAGGACCAGAAATTAATCATGTTTTACTATTGCAGTGATCCTTGCGAGAACACTGGCCTGAAAGAGTTGGTTTTTCAAAGTTAAGCCTGATGGGGAGCTTACAGGCAGGAAAGACCAGTTTTACAGGACTGTGCCCAGTTATGTTTATTGCTTGAATCCCTTTTGTTGGCTTTGACATACAGTCATCCAGATTTCACTCCAAGCGCATTTCACCCAGATTTCATTCTAGGCACATTTCAAGTTGTAAAATACACAGGACAATACATTGCAAACATTGTGTCTATGTCTCTTCTGTCTTTGCTGACATGAGGTTCTCTCCACAGCCTCAGCAGAGGAGGAGTTTTTGGCTTTCCACTGTCTCAGGTTCATCTGCACAGGATCCTGCAGGATCCCTGCTGGCTGACCATGCAGTATACTGACAAAGCTTTAAAAAAATTATTTGTTTTCCAATTATTTTATTCATTACTGGCACATCTCCCCTGCCTCCCCAGAATACAGATGGGGGAATTGGAGAGCCAACGCAGGCCGGACCTTTGCCTGAGAGCAGCTATTACTTTTATCACTTAAATATTCAATATAGAGGTAGTTCTGTGGGCTTCTCCAGGCACACTGATGTCAGATGATAGTGGGTGGTCATGAATAACAGTGTGAGCCCATTTCTTCCACCAGCCAGGAAGCTAAATCACAGGAATGAAAGCAAATGAACATGTTGGTCCTTTACAGAGACAGGATAAAGTTGCCAAGTTCGGGTGCACAGCCTGGCATCAGTGTTGGCAAAAAAATTATCACTACACCTTCAAGTGACAGGCATACAGCCTGAGATTTCTGCACATCCCTCTAAATGAGGAGGAAGATTAGAAAAATATTAAAAAGGGAACAATGATGTTGCTAATGGTTGGACTCAATGATCTTAAAGGTCTTTTCTAACCTAAATGATTCTAGGCTTAAGTGAATTCTTGACAGTCAGAAACACTTTCATCATGACTCTCAATACAGCGCCCAAAAAGATGCTGTAAAAAAGTGTTGGAATTGTTTTCTCCCCTCTCTATATTTTACAAAATGGTAATTGCTTAAAAGCACCTCCTATAATTTTCTGACAGCTGTCAAGGGTGAAAAGAGGGGTCTCCCATCATTTGGAAAATATGAGAAAATTATCTTCTCTCTTTTAAGCATTATAAAGAACTACCCTAATGTGATACCTTGGATACTATTTACAGGGATAAATTTATTACATCTTTTCTTAAACTTACCCCTCTTTAAATAAAACTTGACTTATGAACAATTATTTGTCTATATCAACACAGCACAGGCGTGTTATATTAGCAATTTGCTATTTTTAGCCGCTTGGTGTAAATCATGAGCAACAATGTTCTGAAATGTCTCACTTCTGACTTGCATTGATACTGCTACAAGCTCAGGACTCAAAGAAGGAAAATGGTTGGCTCAGCTTTATTGCTTTGCCAGCCAAACACTGGGATTTTCACCAATATTCCCCCTGGCAACAAGGTTTAGGGTGATTGAACGGGGATATGATTTAAATGCACTCGAGGCAGATTAAAGACCCATCTTCTCAGGATCTAAACCATGGGGAATGAGTGGCTAAAGAAGGGCAACACCTACAGAAGGGGTTCATGGAAATGGGGTGCTAAAGCCAGGAATGGTCAGCATCCCTCTAACAGAGCAATAGGAAACATGGAATTCTGCTTTGTGCAGGCTAACACCATAATGAGTTATCAGTTTCAGCTTATGTGGCTTTAACCCAGTTCTGGTCATGCGCTGTGAGGCGTTACAAGTTGATCTTCCTATTTTCTACATTTATGTCCTTAAAAGTCCAAAGGAGAGAATTCTCCACCAATCGATAGAGATAAAAAGCCTGTTTTTCTTGGAAATTGTCCTGCATTTATTCACGTATTATACATGCCTGCCCTGCCCTGTGCAATGGCTCCCAGGATATTGGGAAGACAAGAAGACACATAAAACCAGAGCTGCATGAAAATAACTTTTCTAGGCTGTTAATACGAACAACTATTATCAGGCAGACAAATGTTTACCCTTTCTATGGGAGCATTACTCATTGAATAGCACCTTAAATTGTCCAACTAATTTTATTCACTCATAATAAATAAATTCTATTCTCTTTTACTATCAAACTTAATTACAGTAAAGGTAAGTCATAACATTGCACTTTGCAATTTAGATTTAAGGATCATGAATATAAAAACTGCATCTCTACTTCATCAGGAATTATGTATCAATCCATATTAAATTACCTACCAGTTCCTCTATGCAATGCCTTGCAGTAGGCAGATGTCTGTATGCACTGGCAAAAAGAAGGGAGGAAGAAAATATTTAGCTAAAACAAAATGACTCTTAGGGTATAACATCATCACTTCTTGGCACTGCTGTGATTTGACCATCCCCCTGTAAATGACATTTGCTGTTTTTATTGGAAATGACACAGCTTAAATGAACATGTCCTCAAAATATAAGTTTGATATTGCATTCAGAAACCATTGTGTCTGTGCGTTTGCATGCTGAATCACTGATGGAGCTCTGGCTCAGCCAGGGGTAAATAGTCAATTCAATTTCCCTCAGTACTTGGTATTTCCTAGGGATGTGCCATTTGAGCTAACTTCTCCTGAGCTACCATGATCTGAAGGTGATTTCCCAAACTTGCAAACTGGCCTCCGCTGTGCACTGGCATGTCCTCACCAAATCACCATGTGGCTGAGGTGGTGAGGTCAATCAACACACCTACTTGCTGAAATCAGTTCAGCTTTGGTTATAAACCCAGTAGAGGCATGCAAACAGAATGAAATGTCTGATTTAAAACCAGTTTAATATTTTCCATAGTTTAATGAAAAAAAAAACAAATATGTTGTTCTAACAGAGAGTGCTTCTATTACCAGTATGTAAATTTTTAATACTTTGCTTATATTTTCAAATTCATGAACAAGTGTTGCTCAAGTCTGTAAAGCACTTAGAGGGTGAAAAGTCCTTTGGACAATAGGAATCACCTGTACACCCCACCCATGAGACCAGGTGGGTAACTGCTCTGTTACCACCTGGGACACAGGGACAGTCTCACTGAAGCCAAAGCTGGTCCCCGGGCATTCCAGGCTCTTGGGCTGACACTCAGTCCATTTTATTCTGCCTCTGTACTTTCAGATTCTGCTGATGTGTTTCTTTTGCAAATCAATCATTCTAGGGGTAATTAACATTTAAAAGCCAGGTTTCTTTTAATTCCATTAGTATATTTGTGACAAGAAATGTGTTGGCAAAATCCAAAGGTTAAGAGTTACAATGAAGAACAAGTTTTAGGATAAATGAAAGTTAAGGCCTAAAGTAGCCTGACAATACCCCATTAATCTGCACACTATTGACACAATAGTGGTCTGTTGTGTCAATGAGGATTTAAGAAGCTTTGCAGCACATGTTACTGATAGTTTATCATATCAATAGGAGCCTGCATATATTTGTGTTTAAAAACCTGTGGCTGTGTAATTCCCTGACTGCACACATATTGTAAATGCACATACTATAAATCCTTACTTAAAGTGGTTTCTAGCCATGCAGCAAATTTTGAAATGATAATAAACTACCATATTTAAGTGTAGACACAAGGTATTAGTCTTGGCTGTACCAAAATCCTCTAAAATGCTGTACTTCTAGCTGAAACCCTTTGCCCTACAGGAATGCGATCTGATTCTCAACATTGTGTCACCTGCCTAATTGAAGCAGAAGGAGATTTAAACCATATTAATTTTGCATCCTGATATATGGAAACCTTGAGTCAGCTTGTGGCTCGGAGGTATGGCAGGGAAGAAAGGTCCCTTCCCACAGGCTGCCCTTCTCAGAGCAGAGGGGAACACACAGCCACAGCCCAAGCAGTGCCAGGGGCTGGGCATCTGACACCCCCACAGCAGGCATAGCAGAACAACATCGAGGAGTAATTTCTACATGGCAGTCACAAAAGGGGTGTATTGAATGAAAATATGAGTGGCTCTTTCAGTACTGCAGTTTTAGTGGCTGGCAGTACCATCAGGAGTTTCAAAAGCCAAGGAACAAATCCCACATTTTTAATGCACTGGTGTGGGTAGCCTGCACCTAGGCACCCATCCATACCCACCATAAATCCCCACCACAGTGGGTCTGCTCCGAGTGTCTCACTTCCAGTGCAAAGGCCACAGAGCTATTCTGTGAAACAAATCCTTCTTTTGGAAGCACTTTCAGCTTTGTTCTCCTGAGGTTGTGATTCAATTCTTAGCCAAGCAAGTAGTCTCTATCATGGCATTTTCATGCACTGTGCAAATTTTGATGCCTTTCAGATTAGGGCTGTTCATGAGAAAGAGAAAATAATGTCCTTACACCTTTAACCAGGCAGCAGCTCCTGGGGTGCCACATAGCTGTGCTGTGTTCACTGTGAGGAAGCCCATAATGATCTTGCCTTTAGCCTGTCACCACTAGGAAACATCAGAGAGAGACAGCCAAGGGGGACTGAGTTGCCAAAAACGTCCTATTCCCATGGCTGGGAGATTTTGTTGGCACCATCTCTAAAGAGAATTTACTATGGGCCAAATCCTGGCGCCCTTACTTAGATGAATCAGTTCTCAAGAGGCAACGCTCCCGCTGTGAGTGGTGCGTGCGTAAAAACCTGCCAGATCAGCCCAAAATGCTGCTTGGGAGTATCAGTCCTTGTCTTCCAGAGGGGTAGGAGTGCTGTGGGAAGCAACCAGCCCAAGGCTTTGCAGTGCTCAGCTAAGAGACAGGAATTTGGGAACTGCGCATGAATGAAGGATATATTCCCCAGCAATAATCTCTGAATTACTTTTACTTGGAATTTTTCTTATTTCCCATAAAAAACACAGTTTGGCGAGTAATCCTTTTTTTTTTTTCCCCTTGCAGGGGCATCCAAAATACTCCATGGTACTTTAAGCCTTAATTAATTTATCTTTCATGTGAAGAAAAATGAATTAGTGACAGCTATTTCCTGGACTTCATTTCTGGGATTAAACCCTTTGTTTCTGGAATATCTGAGGGGATTTTGGACAGGCATTAAAAAAGATGTCATTTCAAGGACATCCCCCCCAGCACCACACGCAAAGTACTCGTCTGCAAAATCGAGTCTCATTAGCCCGCAAAATTGCATTACTCGCAATGACTTTTTCTTCCCAAACAGAAATGACAGTTTCAGTCTTAAGAAGCGAAGGTGGCGTCGACGATGAACAAAATAAATTCTCGATGGCTTCGCCCCAGCTGTTTACCTCGGCGGCCTCGGGGAAGGAGGGGCGGGGGCATGTTTGCCAAGGTGGGCTGGGAGGGGTAAAACTACGGGCGAAGTTTGCCGGAGCTCCGCGCAGCCGGCCGGGGCCGGTGTCGGTGTCGGGGCGGCGCCCGGCGCTGCCCGCGGCGGGGGAGGCGGAGGCGGGGGGCAGCGGCCGGGGCGGTGCCGGTCCGCCCCCGCCCCGCCATGGCGCGACTGGCCGAGCTCCGCCGGCGGCCGCGGGCCGCGCTCCCGCTGCGGTGAGCCCGAAAAGTTGTCCGTGGTAGTGGCGGGGCGCGGGCCGGGGGCCGCAGCGGTGGTGGCGGCCGGACGCGCGGCGAGGCACGGGCGAGAATAAATCCATTCGCGGGAGGTGGAGGCGGGGGTGGGCTCTGCCGGGCGCGCCTCCCCCGCGCCGCCCCGGCTCCCAGCGCAGCGCCGGGATGGGGCGCCCGGCGGGGGACGGCGGGCGGAGCGGGCCCCGCCGGCGGGCGGCGGCCGCGGGCAGCGGCGCGGCGGCTGCAGGTACCGGGGAGAGCGGCGGGAGCGCTGCGGCGCTGCCGAGCGGAGCGGGCGGGAGCCGGCGCTGGCCGCAGACGGGGCAGCCGAAGCGGAGCTGTCGGGTTTATCCCCGGCGAAGTCGCCCCGGGGCGCTTGGGGTGAGTCGGGGCTGGCGCCGCGTCGGGGGCTGAGCCGGCCGGCCCGGGCTCGGTGCTGCCGGCGGGGCGGGGAGCCTGGCGAGCCGTGATTTACGGGCTCCCCGGCAGTAGCCGGGCGCTGGGAGGCAGAGGGAGCTGCGTTTCCAGCTCCCCATCAATAATGGATGGAAACAAATACTCGAGTCAGTTCTGAATTATCCCCGTGCCGCGGCAGGGGCAGCTCCGCGCCCGCCCTCCTGTCGAAAACAATGCTCAGGTGCAGAGCGGGGAAACTTTTTTTTTTTTCCTGGGGAGGTGGGGGCGTTTCATCACTGCAGAAACCGATACAGCTGCTTTCAAGGAGTAATTAGAAAGGGTTTAAAGCCTTCTTTATTATTTATAAGGATGAATGGAAATGAAAGGTCACACAGATATATCTAGATGGCTATTACGCCTGTATTTTAAAGGGCTGTGGAGGGGTTTTTTTATGGTTGTTGTGTTTTATCTTGTGAGTTGAAAAATGCTATTAACTGCTTTAGCTTGATGTGTTGAAAAAAATTGTAGTTCCGGTGGAAATCCCACTTGTTAGCATGAATATAGCTGGTCTTAAATTAGTGGGCTTCTGCCAATTTCTCAGTTGTTTCTTACTTCTGGTCAAGATTATGTCTGTAGCACAGGCATTAGCCTGTGAGTAATTTGAGCAAAATTCAGCCCTCAGTGTGTAAAGTCATTTGTATTTGTATTTGTGTGTGGCTTAGAATACATTTACTTTTGAGCATAGCAGCAGCAATGATGGTTCATAATGCTCACATATGTGGCACTTGCTGTACAGATGGTATTGTAGCTTATCCATGTACACACACACACACGCTTCACACATAATGTGCAGGAATTACAGCAAACTTCCTCCAGAACACTGTTCAGTGCTCTGTAAATGTGTGGCATTTTTTTCCCCTGGTTATTTCCTTTGGGGGAAAAAAAACATGCATCTTTACTGGGATACCTTTGTGCTTCAAGTTGTTGGTCTTACTAATGTTGCCTAAATATTATTTGAAGAAACAGCTTCCTACTGTCTTAGAGGCGTTTACTGCTGGTCTGTTGCTCTCACATACAATTACTTTCACAGAGAATTTTCTGAGGTTCTCTCCTTTTCCCAAGTCCAACAGGAAGCTCATTGTAAAGCTTTGCAATTACTTTTGTGGCAAAAGAGAATAGACGTTTTTCCCTGCTTTATTCACACTATAAAATTCTGTGCACCTCTGAAGTCTACTTGAGTTCCTTTCAGTAAATTAAGCTGTATGGAATCATGTTTAATGTTGTAAGTGACGGGCATATTTTGTTATGTTGGCAGATATTGTATAAACATTTATTCTGGCTTAGATAAAAACAAATTGCCAGCTTAGTGCTCTGATTTCTTCTCTATATAATTATGAACTTCAGCAGTTTTTGCGTTAACTAATATAAAGCTCGGGGGTTTTTTAAATCTGGAAGGAAAAGTTTGTAGTAAGAATTTATTAGGATTCTGAATTATGTAGCTCAGATTTGTTTTCAGAAAGGCAGCCAAAAAAAGTATAACCCAGAGGCTCTACGCTGGTTTATTTAACCAGCTTCTCACTTTCATCTGCACCTTTAGTTACAGTGAACCTTCCTCCCCCATATCCTGCAGTCTGTCACTACCTGTTCTCCTTTATGGTGAGATGCAACAGAGATAACATCATTTTCTAAATGTGCTTTGTGTGATGCAGGAGTGTGTGCCAGGAATACAGTGATGGCCCTGTCAAAGCTCCACAAACCAGCTGTGTGGCTGCGGGTTTTCCCCCCAGCCTCTCGCGCCCTTTGAGCTGGACCATCTGAACGTTTCTGGGAATGGCTGAGCTGAGCTGACTGTTAGAGCAGATATTTTAGCCCCTGGAGCCGCCATAACTTTGCTGTCTGTTTACGAAGAGCACATTTAGATGGAATGCTTAATTATAGATGCAATTCACTCGAGGTTGATCTTTGATCCAATCCTGTCATGAGAGGTGTGTGAAGGAAAAGTCCACCATGGAAGTTCAGTTCAAAGTGTATGTTAGGCATTTGTAATAATGTATCTTCTGGTCTTACTACAGTTGATCACATTCGGATTTCAGTTCTGAATTTTTATGGGTTTTTATTTCTTTCAAAACATTAGTGCACTTAACACAGGACTCGGTATCCCCTGATGTCAGGTGTCGCCAGTTAGATGGACAGAACCTGCGTGGAAATGTTAAAATGATATGTTTGTTTGTCCTTCTGAAAAATAAAAAGCTATTTGGAATCTGAAGTCAAGTGGAGATCAGGGGTGAATATGGTCAGTTTTCATCAGGTGTAAAAAAGTGGTATGACTGAGACTGTTCCAGTTCTAGTCTTTTTTGGTAAGACAAAGGAAAAAGGTACTTCAGCCTCTATGCCTGTATAAGCTTATGTGGAGCCTACTTATTTTGCAGTCTCCGATATTTTTCAAGGCTTAGACTGTGTGTTTGCTAACTGAACAGAGGAGATGATGGTTGATTACATACTCATATGTTAAACATACCTCTAATTCCAGATTGATAAAATCAGATACCTTTCTACTTGATAAAGCAACAATTTGCTCCACAAGTAATTAAGAAAAGATGGAATACGGCATATTACTGGCATTGGGTAGTACAAGTTATTTTCAGTCTTAGCAACTCTGTATGTAATTAAAACAGTTCAAATGTTGCTTTCGTCAAAACTGCTGCTCGAACAGATGATCCCTTCTTATGCATCCGATAAGCTACTGCAGTTACTGTTAAAATCCATCTAAGCCATTTTATTAAGCTGTTATTTGTTCTGTGAATAGCTGTCAGCCTTGAGTTCAAAAGAAAGTGGGTTCTGATTTGTTCCCGTGTCACATGGAAGAGGTGTGCAGTGAGAATAGTGTTACTGCCCTTTCGATGCTGTTTGTGGAGCTCTGTGAATTGTCT
The DNA here is from genome assembly GCF_027477595.1 of Haemorhous mexicanus. Classification (NCBI taxonomy): domain Eukaryota; kingdom Metazoa; phylum Chordata; class Aves; order Passeriformes; family Fringillidae; genus Haemorhous; species Haemorhous mexicanus. The sequence goes on from NC_082353.1 coordinate 11,557,772, forward strand.
GCCATAGCCTGCTTTCCCTCGTCGTGGCTTGACTGTAATTACAGTGCAGCTAATATCAGAAGTTGATTCAGTTTATTCAGACAGGAAGACTGTTGAATTGTCCCACTTCCAAAGTCAAATGTTTGTGTTAACCACAGAGATCAAATCTGCAGTGCATATATACAACATATGAGTAGTATTGATTGCCCTAACTTTTCTTTTCCATTCGGCTTTTGTTAAGTAACCCAGATTAGCATTTTAACAACCCTGAAGTGAACTTCTGCCATTCTCCCTGCTTGGACAGTGTGTGTAGACCATCCATCATCCTGTCCTTGGCCACAACAGGCTACTGGCTCCATAACCATTTGGAGCTACACAGAAACCACCCGACTGTGAACAGCACAGCTGGCTACAGCAATTTTTTCTTCCACGCCACCGGCAGCATTGTCTGGCTATGGTAACTAAAGTTAACATCCAGAACGTGAAGTTTCTTTCATTCTGGTGCCCCTGCCCAGCCCCACTGCAGCTCGGTGTGCACACCTGCAGAAGGAAGGGCTGCAAAATAGCTGGGAGGAGTGAGGCAACCGCTGGACTCTTGCTTTTCAAGGCCCCAGTTTGGAGACAGCAACCTGTTGTTTGGACTGGGATGACATTAACTCTGTCCGTACTCGAGAGGGAGCTTGCTGGCTGCATCCTGTGTGTGCTCAGTGTGCAGACCAGGGTGAGCTTGGGAAGCACCAGCTACAGAAACAGAACTTGCCACTTTAACTTAGCCACACAAACTGCCAAGGAGGACAGAAAGAAATGGAGAATTTCGGCTGTGTATTTCACACATTCTTGTAGAAGCCTTTTTAGTTCCACAACGGAAACCATGTGATTTCACAGGATCTGTGCCCAGACTCTAATACTTGCTACAGATGCTTTCCTTGGTTTGTTTTGCAGATCTATGAATGCAATAGGAAAGAAGTTGTTACAGCATTTGTTGTTTTAATTTGATGTGTGCTTTGAATGGCAGGTAACCGGCAGGTGAATGTACTTGTGAGTCTATGCTAATTTTACTTGTTGAGATTTTTGCATAATTTAAATAAATTGGCCTGGCATGGCTGTCTGTCATGTGTGAGCCACTGCTTTCTTGCTAGAAGAGAACTTTTGCTTTCAAGAGCAAAGGAGGTCAAGAGGTATTAGTGGGAAGGGAGGGGCTTGGTGGGAGTGGAGGAGCAAAGAAGTGGTGGTGGAAGAAGAGGAGGAGCAAGGAGCTCAGGCAAGCAAGTGACATTTGTTCTGTCCAGAATGGTTACAAACCTTGTAAACGAAATCAGTCCCTGGACAGCTTTGATTTATATTCTCACACAGCAGATTGGCCTTGGTCTGCCTGACCTTGGTAACATAACAGAGGTCGTATTTGCACACAGAGACTCTCCCTGCAAAAAGGTTTGTTGTTGCCGTTACTTTTTTTTTTTAACCGTTACATCTAAGAGCCAAATTGCAGCTCAGTTTCTAATTGGATGGGCACTGGGAAATACAGAATGAAAGGGATGGATCCTGTTCCCACAGTGGATGGTTTAAAAGAGATGGCAGATGGGTACAGTAGGGCAGTGGCCTCTAGAAGCAGGAGAGCCGTGTTGACCTGCATAATCAGCGGCTGTGCTGGTGCACAAGCCACCTAAACACAGCCGAGCTGCGTGTGTCGGGGACAGGGGGCACACAGGCTTTGGCATCAGAGGCAAAGGGGAGCTTTGAAGAGGGCCTGAGATGAGAATGAGGAGTTAATTGGCAGATGCCTGCTAGGGGGCTCTTCGAGTGTGTGAGGGACAGCAGGGAGGCAAACACAGAGTTGCTCATCTAGAAAGGTAATGAGTGAGTGGTGGGGAGCAGCATCACAGACTGGCTGCCCACCAGTGGTGGGAGTGAAACCTCAGAAGAGAGGAGAGCTGATCAGCTGGTCACTCAGCTCAGCTATCACTGCAACAATAGGCTTTTCTTAATGCGAGCTACATAGTTCATCTTTATTTTACCAAATGGTCATGGCAGCTGGGACTCTGCTTTCTCAAGCAGTGGTAAAGTAGCAGCTCACACCTATGTTGGGTAGGGCCTTCCTCAGAGCTTTATTGTGGTGTGAAACAAAAGGTATTTCCCTCAAGTGCTGCTGCCTCGCTTCCCGGGCGCTGGGGGTGGGCAGGGACTGCAGCACCAGCACAAAGTGTTGCTGCTATTTCTGTGTCTGTCTATCATGACAAATGCACTTTGGGGTTGAAAGAAGATCTTCATGCTTGTATGCCAAGCCCTTGTTTATGCTGTGCCTCCATTTAGGTACCCCTTCCCATGTTGTGTGAACCCCTACGTGTCCCTCAGGCTGTGTAACCATTGTGTTTTGGGGGACCACAGAGAAGAAAAATGTGTATTTAATTTTAAAAAACCTCCATGTATAGTTAAGGCTAAGTATTGAAATTTTAGGTGGCACTTGAATGTAGCCCAGCATGAGGGAGCGTGGCTCTGCCTGTTGGTGTGATGGTAGCCAAAGCAAGAAAGGGCTGTGTAGGCAGTGTGTGTGTTCCCTGGGCAGTGCAGCTCTCAGGGGTGAAATACCAGAGCACTACCTGGTGGGTCAGGGCCCTGTGGAAACAACTTGAAGCAGCCAAGCAGCCTGGAAGGCAGGAGAGGGCCCTCTGGCTCTTCAATAGTTGTCCAAGAGCCAGCTTTGGCACCCCTTGCAAATATAGCTCTTTTGTGTACTGCCACCTGGGGAGGAGTGCTGAAGAGAAGGGAGCAGATAACAGAGGAAAAGCAGTAGTGGGAAAGCTGTCAACAGTGTGTGAACAATGTCCCCAGGTGTCTCATGAAAGGAGTAATAAGGGAGGGGGGAAATAATCTTGCAGAGTTGAATGGTTTCCTTCAATTTGCAAACTTCTCTCTGTGACAGTTTCTTTAACCCAGCACGTGTTTATCAAAGATTAACACCAAAAAGGCAGTAATTTGTTTTTGCTCAGTAAATCATATTTTCTTCATAAAGTAAAAGCTGTGTGGATATTTTTATCGTTATGTAGGTTTTTTCCTTGATGATAACCTCAGACAAAAATAATCAAATCTCATGCTTTGGGGATTAATCTGATTTCCTGCAAGGGTATGGATAGAATTTTTTTTTGTCTTGCATACCACTATACAGGTTTTACTGTAAGAGTGGATTATGGCTTTTTCTCCCCCTAAAGCATCAGGTTTTCATCCTCACCAAAAACACAAAAAACACTGCTCATGGCTGAACAGTGGTCTTCAGCAGCAAGCTGTGCCGGCACAAACCTAAATGTTTGGTGTAGATGGGTAAGAAAAATAGACCTACAGATGTAAATAGTGTGGGGGGTAGGTGTGATTATCTGGTCATGTTGTTACACTGGCTAATAATCCTAGTGACAACCCCTGGATTTAAGGAAACATTGTAATTTGTTGGGGGTCTGGGGAGGCCAATGTGGAAGAGGGAATGGAACAGGCTGTAATAGAAAGCTCTAAAGCTAAGTCTCGTTCCCTGATTTGGCACAGATTTCCTTCTGACCTTGATTCAAGCACTTGCAGTCCATGTGTTACTGATTTGATTTTTTTTTTTTTTAATTTTACTCTGAAAGGTCTGATCTGTGACTTCTCTGTGGCTCACAAGTCAAAATGCCAAAGTATTGTGATGCAAATATTTCCCTGTCTTGGAGAGTGAATTTTGTCATGAGGTGATGGAGCCCAAGTAAAACAGAGAGGAGGGAGAGCTGGTGCCCAGCATGGCTGCATCCACTTGCCAGCACTGCCATGGATGGGCTCTGCAGGTTGTGTTTGCTCTGTGGAAAGTGGGCAGTTCTGTGGTGCAGAGTTCCCCAAATCAACACAGGGATGTGCCCAAGCTTGGGACCCAGAGCAGGGAGAGCCATGGCTGCACAATTCACCAGTCCTGTCTCCAGCCCCAAACTGGCAACAAATAGGTGTAGTTTACCTTACAAATAAATAAATAAATAAATGCAGTTTACCTTACTGCATTTATATCAGTGTAATAACTTCAGCAGAATGCAGGGCCTGGAATCAGACAGATCAAATGCTGCACTAATACATCTGATTTCTAAATACATAAAAATAATTTTTTCACCACTACTCTATGTTTCTGGTAAGCCAGGTCCCCCAAGAGACCCTCAGCCCAGGCACCTCTCAAGGTGTGTCCCTGTCCCTCTGACCATCCCCAGGGTCTCACAGCATGAGCACGGTGTCCCCCCCTCCCCTGTGAATATGTATATACATACACATACAAATACACACTTGGAGACTACAAAGGCAGCAAATGTGATAATGTGATCCAACTGTTCAGTGCTAGGCTAGAAAGAACTATTTTTCTGCCATTATGTGAAAATTTAGCGTGACTGGAACAGAGTCTGCATTTGATTAGGCAATTTAAGAAATGGAAGAGACTTCATACTGTAGGGCAGTGCTGCAAAACAATTGCTCGGAACATGTTCTAAAATTGGTTTGCCTTCACCAGATTTCCATGTGTTTCTGCACGACATCTCAAATGAAAGTATGAGCAGTCACGTGGCAAGTGACAACATTTTGGAATTATGGTAAATAAAAGCAGCAGTTTAAACAATTACTCCAGATCCTGAGAAGACTTTGAGATAAAGAAAAAAAAACTAAAACCAAGAAAACAAAACTCTCTATTTACTGTAAGCCTGGGAAAGACATTTCATAACACATCCTTTTACTGGCATAGTTAATCTTTAATCCTAACAAGATAATAGTAATTGTTAACTTTGAGCTCAAGGTTCCTCCAGGTTTTCATGCCTGTGTTTTGTACATGTAATTGATGGTGCCCAGGAAAGGGGCAGAACACATGCTTTGCATATACAAATAGGTTACTGGGTGGCCAGCTACCAGATTTGTCTGTGCAGAAAAGGCAAGGCTAGTTAAAAGCACGTTGTTCCCCAGTCTCTGTAGGCAGTATTCCTGCAGGCAAGGCTGGCTGACTGTTCCAGCCCTGAGAATGGCATACAGAGAATACCAGCACAGTGTTTAAGATCTCTCACGTGCCTCTTGCCAGTTGAGTCCTCTCCTGTCTCTCCCTTTGCATTTTCCACAGCCATTTACCTTCTCTCTGAAGTGAGAGCAGTGACTTGCAGCAGCCTTTTCCCCAGCAGCAGCAACTCAAGCCAGCAGTGCTCCAGCAAGGCACAGTGATGAGATGCTGGAGGGATGTTTGTAGCAGGGGAGAACGGTGGGTGGAAAGAAGTGATGCTTTCTGGAATGAGGTTGACAGCAACATTGTCTGAGGCACAGCCTGTTGAACAGCAGATGTGCTCTTTCCACAGTGCACATCCCTTTTTTCTCCATCTGTCCTGCTTTTTGGTGCATATTCCTTCCCCCAAACCTCCCTTCCATTTCAAAACATCCCATTCACTTCATGCAGTAGCAAACCCTGACCTCCTGGGCTCCAGCCAGGACTGAAATGGGCAGCACTTATCTCAGGATCGGGCTGCAGCCCTGCTCAGGGAGAAGGCTGCTTAGACTGCTTTCTGCTGGGCTGGCAGACAGCAGGCCCGGGGTGCTGCCAGCAACTCCCTTGGCTGTGGCGTCAGCTGGACTTGTGCAAGTTGTGCCTGAGACCTTCATTATGTCCTCACCTGCAAGTACTGGTTTATTCCTGTCTCAGAGTTACCTTATCAGATGATGCCTAATCATGCTGAAATGAGTGGCAGTTTTGCTATGTAAATCATGTTCTGCAGGCTTCCAGGAAGAACACTGACTTCCTTCACTTACAGCACTGACCCACACTTGCAGCCAACCCTCCTAGAGGGAGGAAAAGTGATGCTTTGGTCTAGGTTTTAGGCTTTTGTCTCAGGCCAAGGGGGGGCAGTTTGGTTGTTACTGAACCTACATTCAAGCCTGTGTGTACTTCAGGAGATAATTAAGTCTTTGCCATTTTGGTTCAAGGGTTCTCCCTAGTTTTCAGGGTTAAAGTATTTTGGTCTAAAACACATTAATCAAAAGCATCAGACATCTCTGACACAACTGGGAGCTAGAGGTGCTCAGGACTTCACCGTGATGAGCCACAGCTGCTCTCCCCAGCAGGGTGGCTTTGCTTTTCTGGGGTTGGGGTCAGGGCAGGGGTAGGAGTTCCTGCTACCAGAGCTGCCCATGGCCAGGAATTAATGGAGGATCAGTGCCCAGAGTATGGAACAAAGGTCACTGTACTGACATTCTCTGCACCAGTCTGTGGACACCTCCACAAATAAATTTAGTATATCCTAGGGCAGTCCCAGCTGGGCATGAGCAGTTTGAATTAATGAAATGCAGGTCTGCTAAAATGGAGCTCTGCTGAAGTTGAAGGACCTTGCACTCCATCACTGATAGCCCAGCCCTGGCAAGCTTGCAAGGAAAGCATGTCCTGCAGGAGCTTTGCAAAACAGAACAGATTTGACCATAGATGTGAGCTAAATCCAAGGTTGGTTTCAGGTGCAGGACTTGGATGTCACCTTTGTAAGAGAAGGTAGTAAACGTTCAGTCTCAAAAATTAACTTAAAATAGCCATAATTGAGGCAATCACAGTTTGCTTAGCATTTTATTTCCTTTCCTACTGAAACTATCTGGTGTTCAAGTAAATTTCTGATCACAGGAGAATTTAGCCCTCAAAGTGCTTCTAATCAACCACTAAACACTTGCATCATTAAAAGTCACCCCAGCCATTTTGCAAGTTCTGTCAACTCGTTCTAGAGCAAGAGGAGTGCGCTTGCTGCAACGTTCAAAGCCTGCAAACAACTGAAGTGTAGCTGGCAGTGCCATAAGCCAATTAAGATGAAAGCTGTGATACTCTCTGGTAGGGTTTCATCACTTTAATATTAAACTATCTTTTTTTACTTAGGCATAGATCAAGAGGTGTTAATGCAGAATCCTTAAAAGAAGTCAAGTATTATCTTAAAATAACAGACCTGTTATTTGCACTTTCATGCTCAATTAATATCTCAGCTCTAAATATCCTAATTTTTTTTTCCGCAGAGCTGCAGACTTTAAAGTTGTTATAAAAAGTAAGGATGGCTGCATACTGCAAGTTTACGTTTGCATTGTATGTTTATAGGACAGAAAGAGTTGTTATTACCTATTCATTCATACAAAATTATGCTTCATGTTCCTGAAAGGGACTGCCGGAATTAAGTACCTTTCTTTCATTATAGCCACAAATATTCTCCTGTATTTTATTAGCTGAAACAATCTGTCACCAAATTCCACAAGATGGATTTATCACATCGTAGAGAATCTCTGAGATTTGAATGTACTGTAAACCTCTGTGTCAGGCATTGCCTTCAGGAACTTTATTGAAGTCAGCCTTCATTAGAAGAAAAACACGCTGGAATGACATTAAAAAGAATTATAAAGAAAATCACACTTGCATTGATGCTGGCTGTTGTATCCCTGTTTTGGGAGGACTTAGCATGCTATAATGCAATTGCATCATTGGAAAACCTATGTATAGATGTGACCTAAAATGGGAATCTAATCCTCTGCCTTTCCTATCAGAAATACTGATACAGATTTTTAAGGCAAATGTTGCATTCTGTGTGGAATACTTTCTGGCTTGTAAGCAAATGACTCATCAAACACATTTCACACAGTAAGACATAGAAAAAAAAGGCCAAGACCAAAAAATAGAGATAGGAAAAAGAATTGTTGGCTCCCCTCTAGAGTTTGAAACACCAGACCTTGGGCCATGCTGGTCTTATATTTTGACTCAGATGGTACAAAAAGGCTCCATTTTCATATTTTGGTTACTAAAACACACTTTTGCCTGGTTCCCCCAGTGTGTGGCTCTGCTCTGGAGTTATTTTATTCCAGTCACAGCAGGGATGAGGTGCTATTCTGGATGAGTGTTCTGGTGAATCTGTGGTTGCCAATGTGTACATTTCTACAAGTCTAGGGTGCCCCTGAAGGCAGCCTGTACCACCTTCGTGTATTTTCTTCTGAACATTTTGTCTTCTGAAAGGATTGACCTGGTTGACAAACCAAAACTGAGCAACACTCCCTTTCTGTATTCTGCACTCACTGGTGAGTTGTGTTCTCTCTGCAGCTGGCTCAAGAAGTTGAACTTCTCCCACCTGGCAGCAGTTACCATCAGCAAGTAAACTCAGGTGCAAATCCTTAGCCCCCTTAAGCAGAGTCACTGCCAGCAGGCTTTTACCTTCATGAAGCTCAGAACTTGAACCGTACCCTTTTCAGGCAGTGTTTTTTAACTGCTGTAGACCATAAGTGATTTGTACATCAAAAGATAATCCCTGATAATCCCTGAGGCTGCAGTAAACAAGATTTTTAACCTTTCTACACTAGTCCTTTGCATCCAAAAAAGGGGGGAGAGGTGCTAAACACAAGTAAGTTCCCATTCAGCCTTTATTTGGGTGCAGGTGGAGTCTGTGATTTGCTCTAGCCTGGTCCAGAGATCTTTGTTGCTCGAGTGTTCTTCTGGTTGAAGAGCTTCAAGGCACTGCTTTGGCCAAGGGCTCAGTGCCTGAAGCCACTGTCCAAGGGTGCCCTGAGCCCCTCAGCAGGGCTTGTCTCAGGTGCTCAGTGCAAGTTGCTGGGTTTTGCACAAGATCAGCTTCGTTTTGCATCAGGGACTGGAGTCTCAGCTGTAGGCCCTGAGAAACTTGCTGAACATCTGTGAACAAGCAGCAGTAAAAAAATTTATGTTTTGGCTTAACTTTTATTATTAGAGTGGTTTCATGCTCAAAATTTCAGAAGGTGCCATCTGAGAAAGACGCTAGTCAGTGCCTTTGCACTAATTAGTGCCCTCAGGGAGCCATTTGCATGCAGGAAGAAACAGAGGACAGCAGGGATTTCCTGATTTGTCCGAGCCCAGTCAGCTGGGATTGTGGGAAACCACATCAACATAAATTGACTAGGCTCAGCATATTACTAATCAATTCTGCCTGTCCCCCTCAGCATTATGGCCAACTTGTACTTCCAAGCACCCAAGCACAGAGGGGATCCTTGGTCTCACCTAACAGCCTGTGTCTGGTGGAGCAGGAAGGTGATGTCATTTAGTCAGCTTTTATTATTGCAACCCTTTCCTCCATTCTTTGCCAAAGTCTCCACAAGTGAGCTAACTTTTAGGATGTATCTTTTGTTCTGACCTGTCTTGAACTTGAGCCTGGATTTGCTGTACTGCACTCCTGTCTGTGCTTAGCATTTTGGGAAGCATTTATCGTGTTAAGAAGATTTTTAAGAATTTTTTTTTTCAGTAAGTAGAAAATATTGCATCAGTCTGGTTTGGAGCCATTTTATATTTTGCTTCTCCCCAGCTGGCTGAATGTCCTTTCCCTTCCCCCTTCTCTTTTACGTGGCAGTGCACGGAAAGATGATTGATGGAGCGTCACCAGCACGTTGTCAAAGGCTGGAATAGATTAATGGGCAAGAAACACCAGCCTGTTCCCCTTCGTGTGTGATTGTTTGAAGGCAGGCTCATATTTTAACAGGAATTATATCCTGCTTCTCTGGATTCCCCCAATCAGGAATTGAAGGATGGGATTTCTATCTGAGATTGAAAGGTGGCAGCCAGAGAGAGCCAGTTTATTACTTGGGACAACTGCCTGCCTCCCATCTGACCAACAGCCTCTCCCTGAGGCCTGATCCAGGCAGCTTGCTCGCCTCCTTAACAAGGTGGATTTTTGCCACCACTTAACATTTACACCTCTAGTTCTTTCTCCTTGCAGACACAACTCATTATGGCATAGGCCACGTGGCCAGAGGAGCTCTGATCTGTAACCCCATTTTCACCCGAGGGACACTGCTCAGTGTGCCCCTGCTGCAGGGAAGGAGCACATCTGACCCCAAGCAGCTCAGAACCTTTGAAAAAGCTTTTTTGGTGGTTGGCCTGGGCCACAAAGTCAGCCTTGATCTGTGCCTCAATTCCCCAGCTGCAAAACAAGGATAGCAATATGGTAATTTCCAAACATCACACTTGCCATGGATTGTTTTCTAGCAGAAATGCAAGGAATGCATTTTATAACAGAAATTAATCAAAGACTGGGCTGAATCCTGGCAGGGGAAAATAATCAAACCCAGAGTATGAATGTTTTCTGCATTTTCTTGAAGGTAGACATTGCCAGCATTTCGTAATTAGCTATTTCAGGCCTAACAGATATTTCAGCATTGTTATTTGTAGTCCCCAGTAGTGGCCTCCACTAAAAGGTTTGAATGTGGCAGGAATTACGTCTTTCACACCAGTCTATCTGTGTCTACCAGAAGGCTACACCTGGCTGTCATAAACCCCTGCTCCAAGGGCTAGATGGAGCCCATTTTTCTGATTATCTAGGAAACAGCTGTTCTTCCCAGTTTATTCTCTCTTCAGTGGTTCTGATCTCAAGCCTGTGTCCAACCAGATAAAAACTGCATTTAAGAGCCTCTTGAAGCAGGTGAATTTTCTTTTCATATGTAGCTGGAAAGCAGAGCTACTGTTAATATTCTTTTAGTAATTTTACAAGCAAAATAATAAAGAAATCTGCACTTGTTGCCTGGCTGGTGAGAAGTGATTACCTGTGGTTTGCTGATCCAGTGCAGCTCTCTGTCTGCTTTTCTGTCTTGTTGTGACCAAGGTCTGTGCTTCATGTCAGTATTTTCTTTGATAGAAATTTGCAACAGATGATGTTTAGTTAGAAAAGATTGCTGAGCATAACTATTCCTGCCCTGTGTGTTCTCAGGGTTCATCTCTGGAGTATCCTGAGATGTTTGAGGGTTTTTTGGGGAATGTGAGTTTGTTTCTGCCCTGGATGCAGCCTCTGGGGAAACACATCCTCTGGATTTACATTTACAAAACTTCACATTCTTTTAGGGAGCTTGATACCCTGCCTGAAATTTGAATCTGTTTGAGAGAACTGATACTTTGTTTACCTGGCATTTCAGTTGTTTCCTGTTTGCTTTTGTGATCGTTTGCTGCGTATTGGCCATGATAATCATGACCTAAGAAGCAAGTTGCACTTTGACAATTGTGACCTAAAAACAAATATAAATTGCCCTTTTTTCTCCAGCCATTTCCTGGAGTCCAGAAGTCAGTATCTGCCTCTGTAAGGCAGGTTACATGGAAGATTTGTGATTGTCACCCCAGTCTGTTCTTCCCAGATGGAACACTGGAAGGAAAAGGAAACTTCCTATTGCATGCCCCTGCTTGGTACAGGGTGGAACTTGTACAGTTTGCAAGTTGTGTGCAGTTTGAAGCCAGGCCAGGGTCTCTCTGAGTCATGATGTGGGCCACAAGCAGCCTCATCTTCTATGCTGACTGCAGCCTACATGTCTGGGAGAGCTTCTTGCTCTTTGGCAATTTGTATTCATTTGTTCTCCAAGAAAACAAGGCTTCAGGGAAGAGTTTTACTAAGCATCTTATAGATGTTACTGTGCACCAACTCAACAGGCAGCTTATGTCTCCCCTTTCTCTTTCACTGGAAAAGGGGTGGGCTGGATATTTGGAGCCTGCTTTTCCTTACAAAAAGCCCCCCAAAAAAATAAATTGTGTAAGCATTAATGATTTGTTATTGTGTCTGGGAGCCACAGTGCTGCAGGACTTTGCTCTAATGGTGCTTTCACAAGAAAGAACTAATTTGACTAACTTTATTAATTCCAGTTTGTTTTAAGTTTGCTCATTAGTAATTTAACGCAAGATGCTTCAGCTGAAGAGGCCATGTCAGGACAAGGAAGAGCAGAGGGAAAGTGCCAGGAATCATTAGTGTTTATTAACCACTGCACTCATCAATCTTGACTAAGAGCACAGCCCATTCGTTCTGGACTGGTGGACTGAGATACAGAAATATCATTAACAGTGAAACTGCTTCTTTCCAGGTCAGTCTGTAATGGGCAGGCATCCAGACAACACCCCCTCCCCATCCCCAAATGTTCCCAGCCGTTCAGCTGGTCTCCTCACAGTGCAGCCCAAACTGACAGCTCAGCAGCCTCTGGAAGGAGGAAGCCCTGCCCCTAGCCAGCCATAGCATCAATTAACAAATACAGCATTTTCGTCCCCCATAAGCATTACTGAAAGGTTAAGTGTTGTTATGAAGGGGTTTTTTAATTGCTTTTCAAATTATTAAATGATTAATACTTTGGTGCTTTGCTGGATCAGGTCTGGCACTTTGTGTTGGCAACATATTCTTCTCACTGAAAGTCTTGAAACATTAAAATGGAAAGGTTTCTCCTTTTTTTCTGTTTAGACAAAGCGTTTAATAACCAATTTCAGCAACTGCAAGGCACTGAGCTGATGACTCAGAGCTCTGACCTGTGAGTCGGGCTGAATGAATGCCTCCAAAAGGTCGGAGGAGGGAATAATACTACATTTGCCAGGTTTCTAATGAGAAATATGACCCCTGCCCAGTCCACTTGCAGTCATTAAGGATCACATTTCACTTTGAGATGTGTTTTCTTGCATCCTACCCAAACTGCAACTTGAGTAGTTACATTCTGCTCACTAAAATATCCCTGTGGTTTAATTGAAGAAGTTATGTTTACCTTCCCCTCTTAAAAGCTTTGTTGTCTAATGTTGTGGTGCTGTCATGATCTGTGCTGTCTGATCTGCAGAGCACGCACACACACAACCCCCAGGTGAAAGCCTCTGAAGCCTTTGACAGTAGGAGATAGAATGGGGGGAAAAGTGGCATCTTGGGAAGGTGGTTCAGCATTGCATCTCTTTTTGAGTCTCTTGCCACCCTTGTGAAATGCGTGACAGCACTGTCACACTGCAGGGGCAGCATTGTGCATTTACTTTGCACGTGTGTAAGTCACTGCACAAGGCAGAGCATCAGGTGCCTGCTCCTGGCCATCAGGTCTGTGACAATGGGCACGTTTGGGCTGAGCACCAAAATGGCACAGCCTGGAAGCAAGCAATGACGTTAAAACAGCATGGATGTTCAGACACATTGTGTGTGTCATGACGTTTTGTGGATGAGATTTAGGTACTTTATGGGAAAAGGGTGTGTGTTGGATGACATTTGGTGATTGAGGGGATGGAAAGAGATTGCAGTTTAATTAAAATTCTAATCCCAAGTTTGACAATATTTCTTGCCAGGTCAGCAGCCTGTATGCTCTATTTCCAATTCTGTGAATTAAATGGGCTGTCAGTCGTCATTTCTTCGGAAATGCCCGTAAATCCAGCTAAGAATTAGCAACCATCGCTGTTTCAGAGCAGCTTCGAGCAGGGCTGTGTCACGCAGCAGTTTCCCATCAGTGTCCTGTGCTGCCAGAGCCTCACTGCTGTGTCCCTGTCCTGTCTGCAGGTAGTTGAGCAGTGCTGTCACCTGTCCCCAGCCATGAGGCTTCCCGTGCTCTGTGCCTTGGTGACGCTGCTGAGCCTGTCCCGCTGCCGGGCCGTCAGCTTCCCCGAAGACGAGGACCCCATCAACGTCGTGGACTACCACTGTAAGCAATCTGCATAAAGTGCTGATAAACACCAGGGAAAAAGTTCTAATGTTGATTTTTTTTTTTTCCCTTGCCCCCACCCCCCACCACAGGAAATTTAAAAAAAATCTGATTCCTTTCAAATTGAAATGTGTTTACTGGCTTTGTATCTTTAATAGAACACTTAATCATTTTCGTAAAAAAGCAATCAGAAATACAGCAATAAGTTCAGGAAAAAGAACATTTGCTGACATTAGCCATCTTTTCCTCATTTATATTCAAGACATTACTCAAGGAATTTAGTTTAAACCCTTCTACACCTAGTATATACAGCTAATCAATGCCATATATTGATTCTTTAGCTCTATAATCCTGAGTGATGGTGTAGCCCATTTTTACTTGCAGATTCAAGGCAATATCCAGTATTTAGAGGACGCCCTTCAGGCAATGAATCTCAGCACAGACTGGACTTCCAACTAATGCTGAAAATTCGAGACACACTTTATATCACTGGCAGGTAATTTTCCTTCACTCAGTTCATTAGATTAAAACTCTTTTCTCTTCTGGTTTTGCATTTATGTATAAAATTCATTTAGAAAAATGTGCAGAATATGATAAAAATTAGAATTGGGGCAGAATTTCCCAGAGAATATACCATATCTATGGCCAGTGCATGAAAATTGGATTTGAAGGCTGCAGTTACTGTAGTTAAGCTTAAACCAATGATCAAATGCTCTTTTCCCTCTTTTATATTACTGCCCTGCCTGATAAAAACCTCTCCTGATCATTTTAAACTTGGACTGACACGTCAGGGCTGTAGGAAGTGAACATAACACATTTACATATGTACAGCCCAGGTTAGTCCTCAGCAGAATGGGCAGACAGGGATGGACAGCTGCACACTGCAGGTGCTGTCTCAGGACCACACCAATAAAAATCAAAGCCACCCCATGTTACACATATACAACCTTCTTCCATTTACATTTAAACACAGAATTCTATTTCGTGGAAGTTGCTGGTCTAACATAACATTCTGAAAATAGATTTAGCTTATCAAATAAATAGGCACAGAACTATTGAATTTACTGCTGTCTTTTCACTCTGCAAACAGGGACCAGGTTTACACTGTAAACTTAAATGAAGTTCCGAAATCAGAAGTTATCCCAAGCAAGGTGAGTGGATGCCTGCTGGAAAGGGAGAGGTGTTTTCTTTCGTTTTAATGGGTTGTTTTAAGAATTTGCTGTGGCAAGGAATTCAAATGTTCCTTCTGGTCTGCTTTAACAGAAATTAACATGGAGATCAAAGCAGCAGGACAGAGAGAACTGTGCTATGAAAGGCAAACATAAAGTAAGTTTAGCACATTATAGAAAAATGACACCAGTACTTATTATGTATGTGGAGTTTGTGATTAATACATCTTACTCTCTTTTCAGGATGAATGCCATAACTTCATTAAAGTCTTTGTTCCAAGAAATGATGAGATGGTGTTTGTCTGTGGAACAAATGCATTTAACCCTATGTGCAGATACTATCGGGTAAGGGTACTGAAGATGTCATTAATCTGTTACTGGTTTTGCTTGCACTGGTTATGCCATAGCCAGTGCACACAGTGTGCCTGGAGAGTGCTTCAAGGTGAAATAAAAACAGACAGAAGCCAATGTGCTGAATTAAGTTTTGTAGAAAGACAATGTTTTGTTTTGTGCCAGTGCACAAAATAGAAATGACACTATCACCCATTTATTTTTCTTCTCTAGTTGAATACATTAGAGTATGATGGGGAGGAAATTAGTGGTTTGGCAAGATGCCCATTTGATGCCAGACAAACCAATGTCGCCCTCTTTGCTGGTAAGAACTTTTACTTGTAATGAGTCTAAATGATTAATGACACCAAAGGAGACAGAGAGCTTTTAAAGCAAGCACAGGAAAGCTAAAGGTGTCATGGTGCCCCTGCTCTTAAATTTTTTAAAGGGCCTCCAAAGGATTAGAAGCTGACCTGTTAATAA
Source organism: Haemorhous mexicanus (assembly GCF_027477595.1). Lineage (NCBI taxonomy): Eukaryota > Metazoa > Chordata > Aves > Passeriformes > Fringillidae > Haemorhous > Haemorhous mexicanus. Next base: position 11,573,137 of record NC_082353.1, read on the forward strand.
ATAGGTTACAGCAGTCTGGGGAAGTGTGACAGTAAAGAAATGGGGAAAAATACAGGCTAGTCAGAATTCTCTAGATTATTAAAGGCCTCTTAATACCCTGTTTTCAACTTCCATTTTAGATGGAAAATTGTATTCGGCAACAGTAGCAGATTTCCTGGCAAGTGATGCTGTTATTTATCGCAGCATGGGGGATGGATCTGCCTTAAGAACAATAAAGTATGACTCCAAATGGATAAAAGGTAATTTGAGGAGTATTTTCCCATACACATGGCAAATGTAATTTTAGTGGCACAGAAGGTCAGGTTATTCACAGTCAGCCTGATTTACACATATCCTACAATGTCAGCATGTATGAGGCTTTCAGAATATTAAAAAGCTGCATAATGGAAAAAAAAAACAGACAAAATTTTTGTTAAATCCTTCAACAAATGAATTTGCAGTAACAAAATACCTTAGTTGTAATACAATTTCTGTGGGGCCTTGTTGCAGTCCATTAGCCAATGCTAAAGACTTCAAGTTCATTTAAACTCCAGTGCACCTGTATTTGGACATCCTAAAGTGTCTGGAAGACTGGAGGCTGGTGTAGACCTGGGCAGGAGCTGCCAAGTCTCACGGTGTCACTGTCGTGTGCCCATTGAGCAGTTCTTTGAAGTAACTTCTTGTTCTTTCTTACAGAACCACACTTCCTCCATGCCATAGAATATGGGAACTATGTTTATTTCTTCTTCCGAGAAATTGCTGTAGAGCACAACACTTTAGGCAAGGTCAGTATCGGCACCGTGAGCGTTGAGTCACAGCAGAAGGAGCTCATCCTAAAACAGCATCAGGAGCAAGCACAGTTCAGAATATGATGAAGGAACTAGGACAAAGCTTGCACAGTTTTACCACGGTTATAATTTACAGGGAGGGGGAAAAAAAAGAACTAGAGCAGTGCATTCTTCAACCAAAAAGCTGTTTCTGTTCTCACTGTTAGTGAGCTCCCTACAGGTGTCTTTCAATGTGCTGTTGCCTTAGTGCTGCTGTTGCCTTAACTCTTGTGCCAAGTACTGGAAAAGCTGAGGGTGTTTTCATGCTTATTAAAGAAACAAAAGAAAACAACACAAAAGGAGAGCTTCAAAGAAGTTTCTCTAATGTCCCTGGATATTGAATAATTCAGTCATGCCAGTACAGAGTATAATACTCATGCCTCACCATGGAAGGATATTCTACGATAAATTATTAAATCCCTTACACATGGTTAATTAAAGTCTTTAAATCTCACTAACAATATGATTTTGAAGGTGAAAAGGGTGGGAGCAAACTGTGGAGATGTATTTGCTTGGTGATACGTTAAGATGCCTGTGCACTACAAGCTGAACACCATTTACTTTCATCTTCTCTGTGCAGATAAATGGCAGCTTCCTGTTAACAACATAATCTTGGTGTTTTATTAAGAGCTCAGAAACAAGCACTGTTTCCCTTGCATCTCTCAAGCCTCTCTCCCTTTTTCCTTCTTTTTTCCTTTCACAGGCTGTGTATTCCCGTGTGGCACGCATCTGCAAAAATGACATGGGCGGCTCCCAAAGGGTCCTGGAGAAGCACTGGACATCCTTTTTAAAAGCTCGACTCAACTGCTCAGTTCCTGGGGATTCATTCTTCTACTTTGATGTTCTGCAGTCCATCACAGACATAATAGAAATCAATGGAGTGCCCACTGTTGTGGGTGTATTCACCACACAGCTCAACAGGTAAGAGATGAGCAACCTTTCATCAAAGGCAGATCTCAGGTTCTCTCTTACACTGAGATTGGTGCCATTGTAATCTGAGTTCTTGAAACTATTTTTTGAATTTTACAGCATCCCTGGTTCAGCAGTGTGTGCTTTCAGCATGGATGACATTGAGAAAGTCTTCAAAGGGAGATTTAAAGAACAAAAGACTCCTGACTCTGTTTGGACAGCTGTACCTGAAGACAAAGTACCAAAGCCAAGGTAAAAGGTTCTTATTCACGATGTCATAGCATTGTCCCTGTAAAGAGCTACCTTAAATCAGCTGCACTCTTGAGTGCCTTGCTGGTTAAACCCAAAGCAGAGCTTGATGCTTCAGCCATAAGGATGCTCATTAACCGGCTGCCTTGTCTCATTAACTAAAATATCAAGAGGAAAACAATATTGTTCTCATTTCAGACCTGGCTGCTGTGCAAAACATGGCCTAGCAGAGGCTTATAAAACCTCCATTGATTTCCCAGACGAAACACTCTCCTTCATCAAATCTCATCCATTGATGGACTCAGCTGTTCCCTCAGTCACTGAGGAGCCCTGGTTTACCAAAACACGTGTCAGGTATGACAGTTCAAAAGTAACACCTGTGAAAAGGAAAACAAGACAACTTGCTGTTAATGATGTGCCTTCTGGTCTTGCTAGATACAGATTGACAGCAATTGCTGTAGACCATGCTGCTGGACCCTACCAGAACTACACAGTCATATTTGTTGGCTCCGAAGCAGGAGTAGTACTTAAAATCTTGGCAAAGACCAGGCCTTTTTCTTTGAATGACAGCATATTACTGGAAGAGATTGAAGCATATAATCATGCAAAGTAAGTATTACCAGAACATCTAAGCTCTTCATCTAGTCCTTGGAACCTAGCTAAAAAAGATTATGGTAAACTAGCTCATTATCACCAACATCACCACTTGTTTGTCATTTCATCATGTTCCTCATGGTGAATAACCTGAAAGTATTTGGTCACTTGCCATTTTGCATGGGTTGAATGAACAACCTAATTCCACTCCAGTGACGTCAGTGTCATGGTCTAATTCTCCTGCTAATACTTCTGAAACGTCAGAAGTCCTTGGTGATGTTAAAAAGAAATGATCTGTCCTTATCTTGAGGGTTGCTCAAGAGGGCTGATAGCGTATAACTTATATCTGATTATTTTAAACTTGTTTATTTTTTGGCACAAGAATTTGGTAGTGGAAGGATTCCAATTAGACTCTACAGCCATCCAATACAGGACTCCTCTTCTGCTCTCTCATGATACTTATGGTGACTGAGAGAACAAAGAAAATTGATTTGGATTTTTTTTTTTCCTACATAGTTCAGCAAACTTCTCACCTAGCTGTTAGAAGGAGCCAGAAGCCAGCATTTGATAACTCAGAGGTTTGTTTAGCAATGTCTCAGCCAAGAGTCTTAGGTTCCATTTATGTATGTGAGAAGTTTCTGTTCAGTAGCTACACAGACAATAAGTAAAATGTTTACTGCACAAAGTACTACAGTCACTAAAGCAGTGGCCTGCCCTTGTTTTTGCTGACCAGGTGTAATGCAGAAAGCGAGGAGGACAGAAGAGTCATTTCCCTCCAGCTGGACAGAGACCACCATGCTCTGTTCGTGGCATTCTCCAGCTGCGTCGTTAGAATTCCCCTGAGTCGGTGTGAGCGTCACGGGTCGTGTAAAAAGTACGGCTCCATTCCTCACCCCCCCTAAAGCAAGGGCACCAACATTTCTTTGGAAGGAAGTAAAAAAATGCATGATTTTTTGGGGTTTTTCTCTTGCAAGGGCATGTATTGCTTCACGGGACCCGTACTGTGGCTGGTTAGACCATGAGGCATGTGGAAGAGTGACACCAGGCATGCTGTAAGTACTCCTTTTCAAGTTAGCCCAGCATCTCTGGTTTTTTAAAGATTTTTTTCCAGTGGACTCTATCTGTAAGAGAACAGAATGCTAAGTCTGGCCTAATTCTGGAACCTCTGGGTGAAGACTTGCATTCAGTGGGAGTTTTAGATGTGTAGGAGGACAGGCAGACCTGTAGGAAGAGCAGTTGGAAGCAGGAAGGCAAGCAATTGCAGCATGCAAACCTGAGCAGCTCCAAGAGGACAGGACACAGCATCCCCTCCCAGGCATGCTCATGGTCAGGGCACAGGCAATTGCAAATATGAAAGCACAAGATTCACAGTGGGAAGAGCAAGGTTGTGCCTCTGCTGTGTAGCTGGGGTGTTATATATGCATACCAAAGGCATTTTGCACAAATCAAGTCTGTAATATATGGTGCACTAGCAGCTGTATCTTAAAAAGAGGCCTTTGTAGCAGGCCCGGGCAAACTTTAACTGGTATAATTGGATGGTTGTATCTAAACCCAGAGCATGCCCAATGGAGAAGACATGATGTAGTTGTTAAAAAATGGGATTGTTTTTCTTCTATTTCCTGGCATAAGCACACAGAGATAGTTTTAAAGCCGGACTATCCTGTGCATTTTGTACAATTCTCTGGGCCATACACTGGCTGTTGTGTATGTTTCCATTTGCTGCTTCCAAGAAAAAAAAATCTCCATTTGTATCCTTACTAATACTGTTAATTGCAGGTTCTCTTTGTTTGTTTCATACAACCACAGCGCTGGAGGATATGTACAAGATGTCGAATACGGCAACACGGCACAGCTTGGGGACTGCCATGGTAAGGCACAGTCACTGCTGCTCCTTTGGAATGTCTCACCATAGTCTGTGGCCACACCTCACTGTGGATGTTAAATTTCTGATGAGCTTTTCAGTTACATGATGAACACATCACCTGGTGTTACTGTGAATGTTCACAAAGCTGAGCTTTTTGGTCCTGGGTGGCAGAGTTTTTCTCTTTCCTTCACCAGTTTACAGCTATTTGGGGTCTACAGCAAAGTATTGAAGAATTTATTTTTTTGTAACCAGTGATATTTTAGTTTTTATTTTCCATTACTCAGGTTTGAGATCTTTTGCTTTCTTTTTGTTACTTTTTACTGATTACTTGTTCCTTTAATTCTTTTAGAAATTTTGCCTACTACAGCTACACCAGATTACAAAATATTTGGCGACCCAACATCTGGTTAGTTTTTTTTAATTTTTTTGAATTAATGACCTTTACTTTCCTTCAGTTCAGCATTTTCAGCCCTTTTTTCCTTCCTTTTGCACAGTTGGCAATCCTCCATTTTTGTGCTTTTACTCATGTTCCCACTGATGGTAAAGATAGTCAGACTCTTCTCACTCAGCACTTCACCCTGTGTAGCCGCATGTTAACAGCTCATTATTTATTGAGACATCTTTTATTAAAGAGCCTGATTAACATAGATGACATCTTCACTGCACGAAGTCCACTAAGCTTTACTCTTGATCCCCAGCCATGCATTTGTGAATGCCCCTCTTGGTCATCTCTAGTAGATGAATGGCAGAACTTCATCATCTTCCTCCTTACCTCTCCTTTTCTCTTTTCCTTCTTTCCCAGCAAGCTTTTTGCACAAATACACATTTTCTAAAATGTGTATTTATTATTTTTGAAATGCTTTAAGTAGTTTATGCTAATGTAAAAAAAATTTAACATCACAAACTGTGTAGCTGAATGACAAATTGTGTAGACAAAAGTAGCTTCAAAATAATGTTGTGCGTTGTTGTCAGATGGACTTTTGCATCCTTTTCTCCTCCAGTGATTTTTTTTAATAAGGTGTTCACCACCAGCCCCTGGTGTTCAGGGACATCCAGTGCGCCTCTGTTGAACTCAAGAGCAGAACCTGTGTTGACTTCAACAGGAGCAAGACTCAGGCCTTACTTTCCAGTCTTTGCTTTTGGAACTTGGGTCTTTGCTTTCAAACCAAGGGCACATTTCTGACTGACAAATAGGACAAGAATCTATTTGTATGTTAAATTTGTAGGAGTGCAACAAGAGCATTATTGGTGGTTTGATTTCTGACATTTTCACTTCTGTAACTTGACAAGAAGTAACGTTTGAGACAAATATTTTCCAGATCTATTTACCCACAATGCAAGTTAGAGACTCACTGAAGAAAACAAAACAAAATGAAACTGTCACACAGAAATGCTGCCTGGCTTTATGAGTGCTTATCAGCTGAATTTTCAGAGTGGTATTTTATGACACAGATACAATTGAACCTTATTTTTAAGTCCTGAATGAATGTGCTTTTGAAGTACATTTCTCAAGTCTGATCTCGAGCCATAGAGTTTCCTGCCTAAACCTACTGGGACAGTGAACACAAAATACTCAAGGGTGCAAATGAGTCTGGACTGTAAGCCCAATTTTATGAGTTTCCTCCTCTGTGCATTTTCACGCAGGCTGTGGTGGGTCTGTTCAGCAAACATGTTACAGAGGAGCCAGAATCTCTGCAGGATTGTTCCTTAGGAACCATTACAAAATAGGGGTTAAAAACATTCCTTTTATCCCCACCTGCAGAAATGGCTCATTCAGCAGTTCCTGGTATGCCATAATGGCAGTAATGGAGCTGATCTGGTTTCTCAGGCATAACCTGTCATGAGTGTGCATCGTTCCAAGTAACTTCTTTTTTTTTTTTTTTTTGAAGATGTTTATAAGGCAGCCAACTATACTGTCTCCAGTGAAGAATATGGCAATTAAGTAGACCAAGTTGTGCTTTTCACCCTCACAGTTGCTTACTTTAACTTTGCACTGCTTTCACAGTTGACTTCTCTGGCTTTTTGGCTAGCAGCTGTTGAAGTATAAATGTACTATTTTCATACTTCCAGTTTTGAAGTAATTGATTTTAATCAGCCATCTGTACTTCTGCAGAGTGTAGGGGAGGGGGTGGTCACATTTTGCTCTGACATGTAACTCCCATAAAATTCTGTGTCCAGCTATAGCTTAGATGTGCCATGAAACACATTAATAAAAATCTGTTTGCCACCACAGACATGGAGTTCTCCTCAGCTTCCATTACCACAATGGCAAGTATCCCAGTTATATCACCTAAAGTGATTGGTTCCTGGAAACCTAAAGTGACTGGCTCTCGGAAATTTGTAGTTCAAGATGACCCAAACACTTCTGATTATTCTGATCCATTATCAGGTGTCCCAAAGGGTAAGGCCTTACCAGGGAATACATTGCAGCTGAATGGAAACCTGATAGTCTCAACATTGTCTAAGGCTTAAGTTAAATGCAACAGCTATGATTGCTGGGCTCTATTTTACACCCATTTCCTGTGAATATGCAGACAGTGCAATCATGTTTTTCATACCTACTTATCCCATGGACAAAGTGCTGCTTAGAGCTTATAATGGGAAACACAGATCCTAAGCTCAGCTTTTTAATCCTGGAGTGGTCCAAAACTCCCTTTAAAATCAATGGCAGTTCTGGATACATTAAAAAATTACCTTCTGCACCTCTGTTTATTGTTTTCCATCTTAAACACTGGCTTAGACTGTGGTCCTCATGAATGGTTGCTTATGTTTTGGGGTTTTTTTATTTGAGTTGGGGGTGGTGGCAAAACAGAAGACAAAGCAGAGCTCCATGAGACATCTGTGTGTTAAATGGGGCATATCCCAACCTCCGTTTGCCTGGAACATGGTCTTGAACAAAGGTCAGAGTAAGAAAGTGCTGAATTTTTATCCTCTGGATATGAGCATCAGTTTAGAGATGATCTCAGTACATACTGAGACATCCAAAAGTTTTAAGCTGAACACAAGAAACCTAATCTGCCTGTAGTTCATCTTTTTCTGTAGCCGTTCTGGCAGCTAAGTAGGCCTTTGATTAGGTTCTTATGGCAACTGAGACTTTAAGTCAATAGGAGTACTGCAGTCAACCACAGGATCGAGAAGCTTCCAATCCCCTAACCAAAATTTAACACAAGTCTCTCTCAGTGCATAGCACAGCAAGGTGACAGACATGTTTGCACAATTCTGTACTTACTGAAAAAATCTCACCAGCCAAAAACCATTTCTGTTTTATTACCATTCACAAAACATATCAGGTTTCCTATCAGCCATTATGGCCGTGCATTTGTCATTTTAATTTGTTGCAATTATTTTCTGTTTTGCTTTAAGTTTTTATTATCATCTGCTCTTGGTTCTGAATCACATTTTGTGTCATAGCTATTAGTGAACTTTACTCATGTTTTCCTTCTGCTTCTGCACAGTGCCATTAAAAGCTGTAACCCTGAACATTAACAATATTCAAAGGCCTTGCCTCTAACAAAAAGTGACTCTGTTCCTTCCCTCTTGCTCTTTCATTTTAACATCTCTTGGGATAGCAGCAGAATTACTTTCATTAAAAACTAACATTGTCTTAGCTGCAAGATGTCTGTGGTTGCTTTAAAAAAATCTAAAAAAATAAATCAAAGGGAGCTTGTTAATACCCAAATAAAAAAATTAATCAAATATTCAATTTCTTGGTCTAAGCTAAAAGTATCTAAGTTTTAACATTCTCTAATAATTTAACCTAAGTTGTTTTTATAATGTTATGCAAGTATTATGTTTGTTATTGGTAAAAAATAAAAATCAGTGCTCTACTAGAATCACATTATCTTCAAACTTGGACAGGTATAATGAGTGCAGGTGTGCCACTCCAGGACCAGCAGCCTGGGAGTGGAGTAGTTTACAAGTTTTCTACTGTATTCCATTAGCATGGCTGTAACAATGCAGTATATATGTTACACATTTTACAGAACATTTGCATAATCCTGTCTCTCCTTTGATACTGATTTATGAGTTGGGCAGGAAAGTGAGAGAGAAATCCATCCATGAGTTATTAATTGCTGTCTGGCCCAGTAGGACCTTCTAACCTCAATTTTCCAGCAGAAATCATTAATGTTAATAACATAAGGCCCCTATTTGTGAGCCTTAAAGGAAATTTGGGGACAGGCTAAACAAAGCATAATATAAGGAGAGAAGCTGCGACAAGCATTCCTCATTATCAGAGAAAATGGACAGTCTTCATTTAGCCTTGTTAGTGCACACAGTCATTTTATAGTTTTTATAAAATTCTTTGCATTCACCAGTGGAGTAGATCGCAGGATCCTACTGAGTTACACCAACTCCACATCCAGAGCACTTAAAAACACTTAATAGACACTTCCATGAGGAAGGGTACCTTCTTCTGGAATGTGCCAGTATGAAATAGCTGTGGATTCATGATATCCTGCCTGTCTTTTGCAGGTGTGAGGTGGGAAGTACAATCAGGAGAGTCCAACCAAATGGTACATATGAATGTCCTAATCACTTGTGTCTTTGCTGCTTTTGTCCTGGGAGCCTTTATTGCGGGAGTGGCCGTTTACTGTTACCGGGATATATTTGTACGGAAATCCAGGAAAATACACAAAGACGCGGAATCGGCTCAGTCCTGCACTGACTCCAGCGGGAGCTTTGCCAAACTGAATGGGCTGTTTGACAGCCCTGTCAAGGAGTATCAGCAGAACATTGATTCACCCAAACTGTACACAAACCTGCTGACCAGCAGAAAGGAGTTGCCTCCAAACGGCGATACCAAGTCCATGATGATGGACCACAGGGGACAGCCTCCAGAATTAGCTGCGCTTCCAACTCCTGAATCTACTCCAGTTCTCCAACAAAAGACTCTGCAGGCTATGAAGAGTCAGTCGGACAAAGCACATGGTAACCTCAGTGCTTCACGAAAGGAAACCACGCTAAAAAGCCCTCAGTTTTTTCCTTCTAGTCCTCCCCCCCACTCTCCTCTAAGTCATGGACATATTCCCAGTGCTATTGTTCTTCCCAATGCTACCCATGACTACAACACATCTTTCTCAAATTCTAATGCGCACAAGGCGGACAAAAAGATGCAACATCTTGATCATCCACTTACAAAATCATCCAGCAAAAGAGACCACAGGCGATCTGTTGATTCCAGGAACACCCTGAATGATTTTCTGAAACACTTAAATGAAACTACTAATAATCCCAAAGCAATTATGGGAGATATTCAAGTGGCCCACCAGACTTTAATGCTGGATCCAATGGGCAATATGTCTGAGATCCCACCTAAGGTTCCCAACAGGGAGGCGTCTTTATACTCTCCTCCATCGACTCTGCCAAGAAACAGTCCCACAAAACGAGTGGATGTTCCCACCACTCCTGCAGTACCAATGACCTCTTTGGAAAGACAGAGGGGTTATCACAAAAATTCGTCACAGAGGCATTCAATATCTGCCCTTCCTAAAAACTTGAACTCACCAAATGGTGTTTTGTTATCCAGACAGCCAAGTATTAATCGTGGGGGGTACATGGCTCCCACGGCAGGCACTAAGATGGACTACATGCAAGGGACGCCTGTCAGTGTTCACCTCCAGCCTTCCTTGTCCAGGCAAAGCAGCTACACGAGCAATGGCACCCTGCCTCGCACAGGAATAAAGAGGACACCCTCCCTAAAACCCGACGTGCCACCAAAACCCTCATTCGTCCCTCAGACGACACCAGTCAGACCACTGAACAAATACAGCTACTAGGACACGTCTGTGCTAAAATGAGTGGGGCACTGACCTGTACAGGTTGTGAAATGATGTTGTGGTAGACACATAAGGCAGAGACTTGCTTGTTACTAAGGAGAACAAAGTGGCCAAAGAAACTGTCTTTACTTGAGCAACATCTGTGTCTTGCCACATGTAGCTGTAGCAAGACTTCGTATACTTGCTACAAGCAAACACAAAAAAAAACAAAGGAAAGTGCTGGTCATTACATTTCTTTTGTTTGGAGCTAAGGAGACATGTAGCACAATGGGGTGGGGGCTACATTACTGTTCTAAATAGCTAAACAACAGTTGTTGGGAAAAAATCAGTAAGCAAATACTTGAAAAAATGGGTTCCATTTTAGACTGCCATTAAGTGTGGTCATTCCCATTAAATGTGAACATTTTACTATGTATGCATTCACCTTGCCTCTTGCACAAATGTCAGAAAATGGTAATGTCTCAATGAATAGCTGGGTTAATAATCAATTTGCTGGAATTAAGTCTCTGGCCCAACTGTAGCATTATTTTTTTCTCTCCATGTGTGTGGCATTTTGTTTTTGCCACAGATAAAGCTGTGCGTGTGCGTGGATGTGTGTGTGTACTGTACACACTAGGTTGTACTTAGATTCCCATTGCATCTTTTATGCTATGGAATTGTTTACATTGAGCATGACTGAACAAACAGATGACTCTGCCTTCTGCAGCCCGCTGGGCTCAGCTGGAGCCAGCTACGGATGAACTGCGCATCTCTGACAGCCTTCTGAGGGGAACGCCTGGATGGAAGAGCCACCCAGTCAAAGAGTGCAGATATGGTTAATTCTTCATAACTCTGTTATGCTGCTATTGATTCAGAGCTGTGCATTTCAAATCTAGTGTTTTGGGCTGGAACGGGGGAGTTTTACTGTGTTTCCACAGTGCCTCCATCCAATACCTGGCCACTGTGAACTTGAGCCCCTGTACTTCTCACTGAGGGCAGCTAATAGTCAGTTCACTTGGCAAACGCCTGTGTAACTGGAGAAGGTCACGTTTTTGTTGCGTTTAATAACGCCCTACACGCTGATAGACTCTTGTCAATAAAAAAGGAGAAACATTAATTGGCCTGGCAGAAGCAGTCTGTGAAAACTCAACAGTAGTGCAATCAATTTGTTTATGTTGTGTAAAGTAAGGTTTGTTTTTTTCCAAAGTCATGCAGGTAATGACAATATTCTGTAAATATTATGTGTGAGTTTACCTGAATCTGTGCATTTTGTGCCTTATTCATGCAAATGATAAAAGTACTAAAAAAAAAAAAATTAAATCTGTCAAGTGTTCTCACTATAGCACATATCTCCTGAGTGCCAGTTGTAAAACCTCTCAACAGCACCCAAAAAAAAAAAAAAAAGATAAAACTCAAGAATAATTAATGGTAACTAAAGGCAGCCTACAGTCCAAGAAGACAGCAGCATTAAATCACCTTACCATGATAAACATTCCACTCCAGCTCTCTGAAGGATCAAACAGTTATAATGTGAAATCAAATGAGGTTTCTAGGGTAATGGAACACCTGCTAAAGTTGTGTAAGCTATTTAGTAGGGTTTACAGTATCCACTTGCAGCTGATGTTCAACACAGATGGCTATTTTAGCTTGTAAACTACACACTACCACATTGTTTATTGAACATAACTATAGAAATAACCATGGCAGAGGAATATTCATGAATTAGTGGGACAAATAACTGCAACACGTTTCAGAGACGGTGGAGATTTATATTATGTGTTCAAAGAGGAGAAAAGGTTAGTCACTAAAAACTGGATCTCTGTTACAGAACAAAAAGGATAGAAGTAGTCATTTTTTTCTTGTAAGGCTGTAAGGGACATTTATTTCCTGAGACCTCTGGATCCAAAAATCAATGATCTTTCTTCCTAAACACTTCTGTCTTGCAACTAAAACACTACCGATTAATAACTATTAAAATGTACTCAGTTGTCAGAAGACACAAACTGATCCAAATTCACTTTACAAATATTAATACAGACTTGTGTGACCCGGAAGATAAATGTATGTGAACCCTGATAACCTCCTGTAACATTGTGCTGCCTTGTAGATGGTAATGTGAGTTCTCTCAGTATTTATGTTGAAATTTCTAACATTCAACCTAGTCCTTATTCTGTTAATTTAATAATAAAAGATGCTTTATCCATTTGTGCAAAGGTAAACGCAGATTGTATCTTTTTTAATGGTACGGCATAAAAAAAGTAACCCTTAAATGAAGCTGCTCTATTACTATAGAGTACTTTAACATGTATAGATATCTTGTAAACTTGTATTGTGGATGTGTAAATAATACGTTCTTTGGGTTTTTAACACCGCATGTAAAGTCAAAATAAAATATTCCCATGTACTGAGTGTGCAATTTCATGATTGGTGCAGGTGTGTTGTGGGATTACCGTGGGGGAAATCTGTTTGCCTGCAGCAGCTCTGCGAGGAGGGCACGGAGCCCTCGGCCGCTCCCTGGCCAGCAGGACTTGCAGAGGTTGGGGTGACACACCAGGGTCCTGTGTGTCCTCTTCAGCCCCTCTGAGCTCTGTGTCCCTGGGGCAGAGTCAGGGTCTGTCAGTGACTTTTGGCCTCCTGAGGTAAATACAAACATCAGAGTAGCCAGCGTGGGGTGGCAGAGCTCAGTACAGAGTCAGGGCTGCCCACACAACACCCAACACCATGCACTGACGTTGATCCCTGGAGCTCCATCCAGGTTCCAGCTGGGCTCTGGTTCCTGCAAACCTTTCTTATTAAGGTCAAAAAAATACCAGTTTTGTGCAAATACAGTTCAGTTCTGAAAGAAGGTAGTGTGTTCCTTCTACCATGTAGATTACAAAAGACAGAGCTAATTCCTGGCCAAATTAATTGCTGACTCACATAGCAGGACATTCCTAAATACTTATTAATGCTTAGTAATTGAAACTCACATTTCAGGCAGACAGTTAAAGCCCAACAGAAAAATAGATGCTGTATATTTAGTATGTGCCAACATCCCGCACAATTTTAAAACAATCAAGGTAATTTAGTATCAGAAAACAAATACAACATTCTTTTAATTAAAAGTTAATTTTAGATATTGGATAAAAACGATTTTTTACAAGATTATGCTGTCAAGGTATTAATCATTTGAAATTGCTGTGCATTTTATAACACTACAATGGCACCTAGTTGTATCTTACAAAAAAAAAATCTGAAGGAAAAAGAAATATGATGCTTAAAAAATTCCAAAGCTAAAATGGCTCAGTATATAATTTCTAGTACCAAAGAAAAAATTCTATTTTTTTAATTAGTGTGGGGCTTTCTTCATTGGATGTATTCATATATGGAATGAAGCATCAAACACATACAGCTCTCACAACATGCTGCTTTCCCTCTTTAAAATTAGCTATGCCTTTGACACCAGTGTCAGCCAGTGTGGCTAAAGGCTTTTCCTCTGGAGGGGCTGTACCTACCTGAGTCACCTTCAGCCAGCCATTAAAGGCCATCATGAGAAAATTACAAATAACTGTTTTAGTGCATCTGCAGCACAAATCCTGGGATATATTTTGTTCAAAAAATGTCTCTATTTTATCTAAAATATGTCAAGTGACCATTTTCTGGGGTTCTGTGGTTTGGTCTGTATTGAACCAGCCTTCCCTTAACCAGTGATGTGGTGGCTGGATGGGTGTAGCCAGACCATCATCTGTTGGGCTACGTGGTGTGTGCAAACATGGTGTGTGGTTTTATTAATTTATTTTTATTTTTAAATACCTGCAAATAAATATCAAGAATTTGTTAGAAAAATAAGTACAAGAAAACTCTCCCTTTACTAACAGAGATGGTTTGTATCCGATGGTGATGCCAAAGCAGCCACCTACGGCAGCCCCATTCTGAAAGGGAACTTCAACAACAAGAAAAAGCTTGGCAAGAAAACAGAGTTTTTCTTCTCCAATGATTTCCTGGGTCAGCCAGATGGTTTTAAGCATCCTAAGGTCTCTCTTGAAGAACAATCCAAAGCCACAGGTGATAAAAGAGCACCTGAAGGGTGCTTGATGTTCCTGGGGTCACCCCAGCAAGGGGAGGTCCCAGCACTGTGGGATGTGGGGTAGGGCAACTGTGGACGCGGGAGGGAAGAGGAGAGGCTCCTGCTCAGCTCTGGCTTGCTTTGGGTTTTGTAGAAAAAAATCGTTTTGAACAGAACACAGACAAAACACCAAAGGGCTGCAGGCCTATTCTAGTGAGATGATTGCAAGAAAACCAATTTGTAAAGCTGTGAGTAGTTATCTCTATGACTGCACTGCCAGAACAAACCTATGGCCTTTTAAATTGGGGTCTTAAAGTAATCACAGTAGTTAGAAAAATCAGGATGCCTCTGTCTTAGTGCTGTCTTGCTAATGACTCACTCTGTGACCCTGGGAAGATTATGCAGGGTTTATGCAGTAAATGGCTCCTCAGAATGCAGTGGGTTTAGTGCAGTTGGTGTGTCCTGTACCGTTTTCTTCTTAATGTTTTTTCTCTGTGATTCTGAGCACTAGCAAGGACATCTTGCAGGTAAATAAAGGGAAAGAGAAATACCTTCCCATCTGGGAAAGGTTAGTATTTGCAGGAGTAGGGAAGAGTTGGTTGGTATTTCCCCAGGTGCCTATTAATTTCATGGCATGGAAAAATATTTTTTAAAAATTGATCACGACAAAATACCTCATAAATGCAGCATCTGGACTTCAGCTGGGATGTGCAAGCTTTTCATATAAAAAGTACTACCAGGAGACCAACATACCAAGACTGCATTTGTTGTTCAAATGTCATCATATCACAGAATGAAAGAGCAAGAAAGCAAAGGATTTGGGAGGAAAAAAACCCACATTAAATATTTAAATAGATTCAGCTTTGCTTAGAGAAGTAGAGATTTTCGCCTTTTTATTCAGCCCTGCTAAAGTTCAGCTGGTGTGAGGGCCTGACTCTGGTCCAGCCCTTGGTGCCTGCTTCCAAACAGTTTCACTGCTGGACACCACCAGTGGCTGGACCATATTGCACTGGCCTGACACACGTCTGAAATTTTAATCTGTCCT
Organism: Haemorhous mexicanus; assembly: GCF_027477595.1. NCBI lineage: Eukaryota > Metazoa > Chordata > Aves > Passeriformes > Fringillidae > Haemorhous > Haemorhous mexicanus. Next base: position 11,588,405 of record NC_082353.1, read on the forward strand.
GAACTCTCAGCTGAGAAACTGTTTCTGCCCTGCCTGAAACGAAATTTATTGGAGGTTCTGATTTTATTAGTGCATTCTGAATTCATCTGAGAGTGTGATTTATGGTCTCCTCACTTGCTTTTCTCCTATAGTCACTAATAACTTTTCTGAGCTCTTCTCATTAAAATTGTAACTAGATTCCAGCCTGTGTCCTACAGAGAAGGCTGCTGACCAGAGCAGAGATGAGCAGAGGGGTCCCCATGTTTAGGGAAGTATTGAGAATTCCTTGGCCTGCAATGGTGGCACTGCATCCTCCCCACCAGACTGGTGCCTCTACCCTTCATGTCAGCCAGAAAGAGTGTTGCTTAAGCTCCTGTAATGCTTTAAGGGTAGGGGAGGAGAAGAACATCTACCACATAGACAAGCTGTCCTGACCATTTTCAGGAATGATCCCCATTTGCCAGCATAAAAGGAATATTATGACAGAAAAACTTAATGGCCAAAAAAATAAATCCCACTCCCCAAACTGACCCGCATACATCTTGCTGTCCTTGTTTTGAGAATGAGAAGTTTTCCAGGGCAGAGTCTCACTGAACTGCACAAAAATGAGCAAAGAATACCAGTTCTCCATCAAGGCCTTTCTGCAGAATCATACCTGGCTGTAATAGCTGGTTTGTAACTTTTTCCAGTAGCTGACCTTAGCCATTGGCAGAGGCAGTCCATGAGCTCAGTGGTTTGCTTCTGCAGCAGTACTGACAGTCTCTAACATATGTCTGTTCCTGCACAGAAATGGACAGCTGCCTAGTAAGAGAAGAAAGGTGGCAACTGGATTTTAATTTGGGTCACTTCAAGCACAGGGTTATTTCTAAAATCTTTGATTTACAATACAGGCCTCACATGAGGAAAAAATAATCAGAAACAGATCAGAGCAGATGAATCATAAAAGCAATGCATAAGCTAGCTGTACCTTCCTTTTCTGTGCACTGAATATCCAAATGATTACTCTGATTTCCTCAGGAATACATGCTGGTCAATTAACAGCCTGAGATGGTTTTTTTTTGTTAGAGACTAATGGCAAATTTTTATGATCAGGCCATGCTGTATAACTATGAATGGCCATTAGTCACAGGTTATCGTGCCTGGCCAACAATTAGGTGAGAGAGAAGCGCTTTCCAATATTAATGTGGCATGTGAGAATTGATTTCTGTGAAAGCTTGTGCATGCAGCTCTAACATTCAGTCTCTGTCACTGCTGCTGGGGTGAAATACTGCCTCCATCCAGGGAGATGGCAGAGCTGCATGGGCCAGGCCGTTGCCCTCACTCACTCAGCTGTCCCCAGACAGCAAATGTTAAGGAGGTGTGAGCAAAGCCAAAGGAAAATGGGATGCGCATCTGCAGGAGAGAATTTGCAACCCCCAGCATCATCTCTGGCCACAAGTGTTTGATAGGGATCAAAGCTTCAGGATAAGAGAATTATCTCCGTAGGAATTACCTGCTTTTTCTGGTCATGGAAGAGTTTTCCAGGAGGTACTGTCAAGGGAACTGAACAGGCTTGCTTGGGCCAGCTGACATTTTGTGTGTGGAGTCCTCTTGCCATCCCTGGACCGCAGTGTGTGTGGCTGCAAGTCTGCTCTTAAATTCGCTAGCAAATCCCATCAAATATTGGCCTCAACTGAGATATAAGGTGCCAAGTGCTGAGCTCCCAGGCACAAGAGAAAAGCCAGGTGAAGGTACCCAGAGAGCTCATTGAGACTGCTGGGAGGGCACTCCTGGTGCTAACAGAAGCAGAAGATGGTGTCTTGAGTTTGTTTCACCTCTACTGGTAAGTCAGGCACATCTAAATATCAAAATCATAAAATCACAGAATGATTGAGGTTGGATTGGACCTGAGATCATCTGTTTCAAGACCCCCTGCTTAAGCAGGGCCACCTGGAGCTACTCAAGCATTCATGAAATCACTGACCTGAGCTGGGACCCTGGACTGAATGACAGTAAAAATGATTACTCATCCTTAAAACCCTTTCTAAAAGAAAGATTAGGTGGGTCTTCTAGCAGACAGGTGAAGTCTTCCTTCTACCCAGACTGAGGGGAGTTTAGATATCCAACTACTCTTTTTATTGCAGCACTTACTTCCCTTTGACAAGCATAGAGTGCACATCTCAAACAGTCCTTCTCTGTTCAGATCCCAGAGGATATCTGCCGAGCCTAATGCACAGTGCACCGTTCTCCGTGCGAGCCTTTCATCTGAAATGACATCACGATCAAAGGCAAGGTTATACAGAGTGCAACACACTGAGAAAGTCATGTGATATTTCAGAGCTGCTTCATTACTGGGATGACAGTTCAGAAAGTACTTGAAAATGACATTTTACTATACATGATATGTTCCATATTACAAGCATTCCTTACTAGTCCCTGCTGCTTCAGTTAAACTGCAGTACTGGGTAAAAGACTGGATTTGCTCTTCCACAGGAACCAAACTCCAGGTAGAATTGCTCCTCATACTCTGAGGGAGGGGATACGTCTCAAAAGGCTCCAACTACAAAAGGTATTCTAGACCAGGAGGAACAAAATATCACATAGGACACAAAGCAAGATCAGTTGTCAAAAATATACTTTTTGCCACATTTCAGATGAAAACCATTTAGAAACCTGTCATCTCAACTTGATGGCAGGAGGGAGGAGAAAATGTTTGCCCTGAAACTGGTTGACAGAATGGACAGCTTTATGATGTTGGCTTCTAATAAAATCTTGCACAAATGCCACCCAGCTAACAATGTCAGCAGTTTCTATCTCAACCCAGTACTGGAGCTTTTACGCTCCTCTTTGTGTTCTCTGAAGCACAGTCTAACTTGCTTTCACAGAACAATAAATTACCTGTCATGAAGCTGCACTTTACTATTTTAGTAGTTGCTTGTTTTTTCATAAAATCCGTCCAGTGAAGGCTTCTTTCCTGAACTGCTGCTTTGTAGGATACTCCAGCCCCACTCTCCTCTGCTTCAGATGCAAAGTGAAGTCAGGATCAGAGGAGCTCAGCTTCAAAATGGCAGACTTCACCTTTGTTATGCAACTCAGTTTCACCCCCAAGCTTGTCACAGCATGAATAATAAGGCAGAACATTCTCCAGGATGGTTCCCTATTAAGCCCTTCCTATCAAGCATGGGCTCCTCCATGTCATCAGTGTCTCTCTGAAAATTTCAAGATCTCAATCTCTCTGAAAATTTTCTCCATATCTCAATCAAACACCCATAAGTAGCTTGTCCGTAATAGGGTCAGGGAGAGCAGTGGGGCAACAGACCCAAGCCAGGGGTCTGAAAGCAAGTTGGAAAACTGACAGAAACCAGCAGGGGATCCATGTCTAAATGCCACTCATGCCTTTGAAAATCCCCTCAGCTGTTAGGCCTGTATAATCCTTGCTCTCTTGCTCTCTGTTCAGACATTAACAAAGACGCCAGCTCTGATGTGCAACATTCGCCCTGTAGACATGGGGAAGACCCATGGCATCACTGGACAACACACCAAATCCCCTAATCCCAGCCCTACAGACACCAACTAGCTAATGCCTCCTGATGACAACGGAATTTCAACCAATAACCACAGATTTACAAAGTCCCTAATACTACTATCCAAGGTTACGTTGGATAGTAGAGAAATTCTTAAAAAAGGTATTAGGGACTTTGTTTCCAGCGAGGCTACTTTCCTCGCTGGGTTTTTCTGCTGTTATGGCTGTTGTTTTGAAATAAAGCAATTCTGGAATACTAATAAGTCTATGTGAATTCTTTTCCCCCTAAGATTATTACAAACGTTGACATTAAATGTACTAGCCTGAACTCAGTTTCTGTCTGATTTAATAAATTTATGCCAGCCAACCAGCAATTTTTTTTTAATTAACCCTGGAGGTTAAATGGAAGTTTACTAAAATGAGAATATGTTAAATGAATAATTTCTCTTGCCTTCTTTCAGGAAGTCTCTCTCTTACCCCAATAATCAGTTCAGCTGCAAAGAGATCAATAAGGTCTTCCAATTCAATGAGTAGAAGGCATACATTAAAAGGTTGGTAACAAACCTGATATACTGGAGAAGATATTTCAGCTTTTATGGGTTTTTTTGACACTAAATCTATCTGCTAAAAATTCTTGAGAAAAGGTTACTGCCCATACACTAATATTGCCAAATGGCATCATTTGTTAGTAGTGCTTGGGAAGATATCCTGGCATTTATCCGCAAACACAAGTCTTGTCTGTTAAATCCTCATTACAGAAGAAAGAACACTTTTAATCTTAAAGCGAAAAACAGCTTCAGAAGCCAACCACTGTTGGCTCTTCCCATGCCATAAATGAGCACAGCAGGTTTTCCTTTCCTAGACTGTAAAATCCCAGTTGAATTCTGCCCTTCCCATGAAGGAGACTCCCACCTAACAGCTCACCAGGTGCTATGTGTGCAGCCCAATACCCTGCACACATCCTCCTGTCACTGCTGTTACATCTGTCTCTACATAGGAGCTGGGTATTGCTCACCCCAGGAGTGGTCACTCACAACAGTTCAGTGCAGGTCATGCTTGTGAGCTAAGATTCAATTCACCCTGATTTAGTGTCAGTCTCACTGAAGGACATGGAACAGTATAAAACCCTTCAGTTGTATCCCCTTTTGGGCTGTAATTATACCAATAGCTTTAGATCATTAAATGTACCCATCATCATACTTCTATCGATCTCAAGCCAAACGTGCAGGCTCCCAGGGAGAAGGAGTGAGTTTTTAAGAGAGTTGAACTGGAACAAGAACTCAATGACAGCATCCATGTAGAGCAGCAGAGCTGAGCTGTGCAGCTCCCAGCAGAGCAGCCAGCGTGTTTACATCCACTGCAGGAGGATGTGTTTCCAGAATTGCATGCCGCAGAATCCTCTGCGTGGATTTAAATCCTCAGAGACACAGAAGTCTCGGTTTATTCCTGTGATACTTCAGTAAAACAGAAATCACCTGGCAGATGCTTCTAGTCCTGTTTGGCAGGAATTTACTAACGCTGGTTCAGTTCTCATCACAGTCTTGAGTTCTCCTCAGTGGCCCCATTTAGTTCTTGTTAACACAACTAGCACTCAGGAAAGTGCTCAAAGTAAAGCGCTTTATATGAGGTGCCTGACTGAAATAAGCATTTCAATTAGATTCATTAAGTAAGTTATTACTTGCTAATTGAATAGCAACAGACTGCTAAGGATCACTTACTGAGGTCTAATAAGTATGTAAGAGTGAAATCTACTCTTCATGTAATTCCATCAGCAATAAACTAGTATAATTAGCTTCTTACTAACAAACTTAAATTGTGGGGAATGTTGAGGCAGATAATTGGCACTTAGGAAGATACCTATAGCAAGTTAGTGGGGTATCAATTAACACAGTTATGAAATGTCAGTTTAAACTCTGAACAAATAATTTATAACGATGGGCTTGGGTACTTACTTAAAAGCTATTTAAATGTTTAAACTTTCATATTCATAAAAAAAATTTAAAACAAGTCCTCTCACTGCTCTTTTAAAAGAAATATTAAATATGCTTCATTTCCAGGTGCATAACCTATGAATTACCTTCAATAACCATAAATAAGGACTCTGGGGGTGCTGGCTATTAATCCTGACATGTGAGTGGTTCAAAGACCTGTTTTTCCAGGCTGCTGTCTCCTCAGGACCATGCTTGCCTTTCACCCTCACTCTCTCACACCATCTGAAGCCTATTTAGCAACCTATTTTCACAAAATTGTGCTTCCAAAGGAGTATTAATCATCTGAGAAAGAGCTAATCCTTGCTCCCTGCACTTTCAGACTCAACCATCACAGGACCTCACCCTAGTTTTATCAAATTAGAGGTTCATACCCCATGACTGTGAAGCCTCATTTTATTACATAGAGAACCTGAGGCACCAAAGCAGCAACTTTTGTACAGAGATGGTATGGAAAGACCTCATGGGATCAATTCCTTCCCCAGGATATAGTAGATAAAATACCTTTCTATGTCATTTGGACCAACCAACCTGAGTGAGGGAACATAAACATAGTAATTGTCTGGTCAGGAGAAGCAGCAACAGAACTAACATTTATGCCTCTAGTTCGGGGAGCTTACCACAGCTCCATCTTTTCCTAAAGATATTCTCCAGATGTTCTGGAAATTCTTTGTCTTCATGTTAGAAACTGAAATCTCTCTGCTCTCTGACTTAGTATGCAGCTTGGCTGAATGAAGCATTTTGCAATGGCACAGTGTGTGTGGAGCACTTCTGTTTGTATGCAAAGCCTGAGCCCTCAAACCCAACAGAGGCCTTGGGAGGAAGGCAAGAAACTCCCACTTCAGGGAGCAAGGGCAACTGGTGGTGGCAGAGGCGTTGGACTGGAGCCTCAGTGCAGGTGTTTGCCTGCAGTGAAGGTGGAGGCAGAGGCACAGAGGTGGGAGGATGCCAGGGCAGGAGACCTGAGGACAGCAGGCAAGAGTCCCCAGCTGGGCACACCAGGGTGTGGAGCAGACAAGGCGCAAGGGAAGGGGAATACAGGGCTGGAGTCTGAGCCTGGGTGAGGACAGGAGGGCCAGGAAGCAGGAAGTTATTGGCAAGGGTAGTAGTACTTGCCATTTAAAGGGTATCTGTGCAAACCAATTTTAGAAACTTCTTTTTTTAAATTGGGTTCACCCCTCCCTCTCCCCCACATACAGAAACACACACTGATCCATCATCTATTTTAAAAAATTGTCAGCATATCCCTGTCAGCTAGCTGTGATTTTTTTTTCAGCTATGCCAGCAAAAGCCCTAATGTAGACACAGATATAATATGAGCAAAAGGGGGGAAAAAAGTTTATTTTTGCCAATACAGCTTCTTTTGCTCAGGCAACTGATACAAGGTATATTTTTGCAGTTTTTTTGTTTTTTTTTTTTTTTTCTAGTGTAAGCTTCTGCACTCTGAGTGATTGCACTGCCAGTGCAGCTGTGCACTAGGTTCAAAAAAGGTGTCCACAAGACCTTAAATTGTGCTGGCGAAAGGACAGGACCCAGCACTGTGAAATCCTGTCAGTGCCTGGAGCTCATAGGCATGGATGCAATAAAAATACAAAATAATACAGAATTTCAAGCCCTCCGTTCCCAAGTTCCAGAGTAATGGCAGCCAAATTTTCCTAACTTCCCAAGAAGCAGCTTCAGCCCAGTGCAGCACTGCAGGTAATCAATGCCTTCTTAGAGTAAATTATATCCTAAAACTCAGAGCTGCTTCAGTGTCCAGAAGCTGAGAAGTATGGAAGGACTTTTCTGTTCTGTATGAATGGAACAAAACTTAAGCATCTAGGGGGAAAGGCAATCTCAAATTATAAATAATGCAGAAACTCCAACATACCCTTTAAAGCCTCAGTCCCCTTATAATTTAATGTTTGAAATGCTATGCTATTCCTTTGGAAGCTTTTCTCTCTCCACTGCTGATGATGGTCCATCTTCTTAGACACTTGAATAATGTCTCTCTTCCTCTTGTAACACCTTTTTTGACTGCTGCTCATGCATAGTAATGCTAATAATCTTGCAGCTTTCAGCAACATTTTTCTTCCTTTAAATGAAAGCCTGGTTTTATGCAGGGCTGTTTTGTTCAGTACCTTGTCTCCTGCATGCCCCTTTCACTGCACAGGGTACCTGTGTACATACAAATGTCTATTTACTGCTGCCCATTATGAGCTGTTCATGTTCCATTTAGCAGCACGCAGGAGAATGGGACTAATTGATTACCTATATTGTATAAGTTTTAGCAAAGCATAAATGATACAGTCAAGATTAGCTTGCCATTATATTCACTATTTTACAAATCTATAAGTAAGCATAATCCCTCCCAAAAGAACTTATACCATCATTAACCAGGGACCTTGTGCATGTGAAATGGTCTTGATACCCAGCAAATTATACAGCAGATAATACCATGTGCAGTCAAGTAGAAGGATATATTTTATACTACCTGACAACCATAGAGTTTTACAGTTCTTTCCTTAGAGAAGATGAATTCAGATCCTATTGCCTCCTAAATGTAATAACGTAAGTATAGACAATAGATAAGTATTAAGCTCATTTGTCAAGGGAAACTAGGCAATTCACCTCAGGTCATGAAGCAAGAAAGGACAAAAAAAGCAAACAGAATCCAAAATTTAACTTAGTCTGGTCCTATAACTGGTGGGACCACACTAATGTGCTTTGTGCTTCTAAGTTATTTTTAAGCACCTTTTCAGTCATCATTAAATGTTAAAAGGATCTTGTATCTTTTGGAAAGGGTGCAGTTGAAGATCCTGGCTATTTCCAAAGCTTCCTAAAATAGAAATCCTCACATGTAAATGGCCAGTATAGAATTACAACTGCATTTTATATAAATAATTCTGGTAGGAAACCTGGACTAAAATCATTCTAATGACTTTGATACAAGCGCACAGTTGGTCTGTGAACTTGCAGCCGCTGCAAAGAGTAATCACATTAATCTGAACACTATTCCAATGGCAGCTGACAACGAAATGAACACCAAAGCAGTCAGCTCTGGCCTCTCCTGCTTATTTAACCAATGTTCCTGCTGCACTTAATATTATCACTGTAAAATCCAGAGAGAACCCTTCTCCTTAAATATAGTCTGGAAACAAAGTCGTAGGCTGCATTCTCAGAAGCAGTCACACTCTATTAAAGCAGAAGAAGCAAATTATAAACAAGAGCTTAGAATAAAGGTGAAAAACACAGACACCTTCAGAACATTGAACATGATTACAGCAAGTGCCATCATTTGCTTTGCCTTTGAGTTGGTGTTAACAAGTAAAGCATTTTACTTGTCTTTTTTTACCAGGAGAACATAAATACTGCATAAACTACATCTTCTTGCCAACTAAGCTTTGTCTGCAGGATGGCAGTTTGTTCTAACTATGCTTACACTTTCAAAGAGTTGAAAGCTCAGTGGCTGAGCGGGAACAATGTGGAATGCTATATACATGTGAAATGCATTCTTCATTAATAAGTACTTGAGAAACCTTAAATATCTCAGCTGGGGATTGCCCTAAGTTCTGCACTGCTCATTAGGATCTATCTCCAACAAGTATTTCATGAAACACCTGAATTTGGAGTCTAGATCCTAGAGGCTTCCTAAAGGACTTAGAGCCATCTTTCCTAGGAAGAGGATCATAAAAGATGCATTGGCATAAAAGGTGCATTTGCACCTCAGGTCTTTCTGAGATACGATGCACTACTAGACAATCCAGCAATGCCCTGCCTAGGCCTTCTGTGTGTTCTGGCTTCCCTCATTTTTCCCAAGGAAGCCCCTCTTCCTCATGTACAGAGTGGCTGCCCAGAGCTCTGCAGGCTCCCTTCAAGGAGCCAGCTGCCCCATGCCTTGATGCACTAACACCAAAGCAGCTGGGATCCTGGTGAAGCCCTCCTGTCCTGGGTACAGCATTTTCAGGCAGGGATGTATAAAGACCTACAGTCCCTACAAGCTTCACAGGGCCACCCAGCTAGCATGAAATAATTTTATACAAAAGAGCTTCAAGGTGGCTCTGAATGGAGAGCCACAGCACTGAGTGGGCTCCTCGTGGATATTCTTGCAGAGCAAACATCGAGTGATGACAGGGAAGGCTCATGCATTATTGTGTGCTATTTCATGGGGATAGAAAAAAGCCCCATCTGTCCTTAGCTTCCCACCAGGCAGGCACAGGTGTTTCAGCCAATTCAGCATGAGCTGATCTAAACTCAACTGTTTCAGTCTGCCTGTGATGGGCTGGTTCTGCCTCCAGAACTGCAAGCCAGCTGGAGACCTGTTGTTAGGACCTATGGAGGGAGGAAGGAGGAACAGTTTCTACTGGGTTTGTGCAAAAATGGAGCTGGGCTTATGAAAGAAATTACATCAAAATTTGTCTTTCAATCAACCCAAGGATGAAATGCCCTGAGTGTATTTGCCTTGCTTAAACAACCTAATTCTGATTTCCTATTTCCCATGGAAGCAAAACAAAAGAAATTATATGTCTAAGCATGGCTCCTCTATCTAACACAAACTAGGCTGTACTCCGCAGATTGCTGGATGAAAAATTAGCATCAAATACCAATATGCAGTGTGTAACATCTGGAAAAATATTATAGAGCCATCTTCATTATATTTTAGAAGAGAAGAGAAAACTGTAAATTGCAGAAGGTAAAATAAGAAATTCTAACAGATTGTACATTGTCGGGGACTCTATTTCCAGCTGTGGAAAACCTGATAATAAAGCACACTATCACCTCAAAGTTCAAACATCAGCAGAAACAAGGCAGCCCCCATGGAGAGCTTCCATGCAATGTGGTCTTTCAAAATGGCAGGTAAGAAGAAGTCTGGATGCTTTGGAGAAAGTCTGAAAATGTTTAAAGGATCAAGGTATAGCCCTGAGTAAGATATTCCTTTTTTTTGTATCTTTGGGGGACATTTTCCTTGTTTTGTGCCTTACGTAAAAGAGAGTGAGGACACTTAACTTATAATAATATCCTCAATAAGCATATATTCTTAGGAGAATAAAACGAGGATGATTAGAAAGCAAAAACAAAGGAGACAGGAGGAATTCTAGAGACAAAATGTTCTTGACTGGCTGTGGAGAAAAAAAAAATCAAGAGCTGCAAAACAGCAGCCCCTGTTATTTGCAAACACGTACCAAGGAGGCTGAGAATAGATCCAATGACAGCTGCAGCCTAATTGATAGGAGACTCGCCTAACAGGTTGTCAGACTGCTGCGTGGCTTCAGTCCAGGCCACGTTGCTGGAGGCGCAATGTTAGAAATACTGACAAACGTTTACTAAAAATAAATAAAAAATATTCCAGGGCAAAGGGAAATATGGCTCCAAGTGACTGCTTGCAAAATTGTGTTAGATCTCTAGGAAAGAGGAAAGTAAGCAGCAAAACGTGTGAGAGTCCCCCCAGGGCCTGCAGGACAGACACAGGCAGCCTGCCAAGGCACTCCAGGATTGTGCTGCCTGTCAGGAACGTTGGCTCTGGGTGTGCTGAGAGCAGCTCTCCACAGAGGCAACAAAAATAACCACCAGATCAGCAAAGAGCACAATCAGGAAAGTTGACTAGCTGCAAAAGAAAATTTTATTAGATGTACAGAGATGGATCTGTTTAATGGTAGGAAGGAAACCACAGGGAAGTCTTTGAGCTCTTTTCTTACTTACCAGGAAAAGGATGTATGGTTTCCTTGACCAGTAGGGATGGGAAAAACTGTGAGAGTTGAAAACGGCTTAGGTACAGCCCTCAGCCCATCTCATGCAATACACTCACAGCCAGTCACATTTGGGAGTCTTTGAATGCATTCAGCTACATGCTAGGACAGAAAGCTTAAAAGAATCCTTGGTCTTGAGCTCCCAAGGCAGCAAGGCATCCCAGCAAGCTGCAGAGCTGAGAGGTGAACAAGAGAAAGCTAAAGCAGAAGGAGGAGGGGAAAGCAAGAAGCCGCATGGATGAAAGCCTGTTAGGACTGTGAAGGCTGCTCTCTTTGAAGGAGATCCAACCTTGGTAAAGCTGAGACTATGTGGGAGGAAAACAATCTTCTAAAGGTAACACCTAACATTTTAAGAGGCACCTAGGGCAGGACTATTGCTGTGCATGTGTGCACAGAGGAACCGTGGGACATGAGTACACAGTCCCTCTGGATTTACTAGGACTACTGATCAGACCAGTATAGTCAATGCCTGAAGAGAGCTGAGAAAAACAGCACTGGTTGAGTTCTCCATCTCTCCTCGTTGTCTTGGGATTACTGCGCTTGACACTTCTCTGTTATTCTCTGGTGAAAATCAACAAATTAACACATTCAGAATTCATTCCCAAAAAAATACTTCACTAATTTTTATACAAAGGAACTTGGGAACAAGCACTTTCTTTATTTGGTCATACCCTGATATTAATTTCTGTCTCTGAGAATGTCCAAAAACATTGTGAAATACCCATAAACAATGTTATGCAGAACAAACCAAGTAACTTGAAATAACAATTAGCTTATAAACTTCTCCATCTTCATACACTGCAAAAGAGAGGCAAAATGCAGCCAGGAATCTCCTTTATGGAAGTTGACATTAGGTCTTTATGATCCCTGAATTAAAACTCAGGGGGCACTGAGTTTTTCCACAGCAACATACAGAAATCTAACAGAGGGCCACCACAAAAATCAGTGGAGAAGCCATATGGCTAACAACTCTCCAGGGTACATTCAATATATGTTCCTCAGCACTGAACAAATCCCTAGGTAGCTAAGGAGAATACGAAAATTACTGACAAGTCAGGGCAGTCTGAATGAGTGGAGCTCACTGCAGCCAAGGGTGCTGCCACGTGATAGTGAGGCACTGTCAGAAATGGGTTTCAGAGGTAGATTTCTACAGAAATCTGAAATCCCAGCCTTCTCATCACAATCTCCCCCTTGAGAGCAACTGCTAGGAGACACTCCTCCTTTACTAAGTAAATTCAGCAGCTGTTTCCAGTATGGAAAATAGGGAATAACAAACAAGAAATTCAGAGCAAGAATCAGGAAACAAAAGTTACTAATAAATATAGCCAAAATTCTCAAAAGTTTTGTGCTTTGTGGATGTGTGTGTACATACAAATACCCAGTTTATGCATGAAGACTCTCTGCTAATTATAGGAGGAGGTGAGCCTATTTTCAAGCTTTACAACCAAATCACCTCTGGATTGTGCACATTCTGAGAGTATCAAATTAAGAAAATTAAATCACACAAAATTTTGCCACACATTCACAGCTCCAGATCTGACTTAATCTATTAGTTACCCCTCTGCTGTTAACGGTAATGAAAACCTAGTCCTTCGGCCATGGGGAATGTAAAGTCCTGTGGAGGGTTTGCCTTCTGCTCCATAAGGCCCAGCACTCAGCACAGTCCAAGGTGCTATGTGGGAGAGAAGACTGTAGACAGAACCACTATTTTTGTATTTTTATGAAAAAGGCTCCCTAAAGAGTATCCTTGCATCACATTACTGCACGAATGGTATTACAGCTTTTGCTGGAAAATAAGCACATCAAATTTTCACATGAAGTTCCCCCCCCACCCCCCCAGTAAAAGCCTCCAACGTGGACTGGGTGATATTTAGAAGCACAATCCCCTTATTGACCTTAACAGAAACAAGACTGAGCTCAATAATAAGCTTTTATTTAAGGCAGATAGGCTCTTTTGTACAGTGTTTTTGTAACTTCACTAGACCTTAGAAAGCATTAACCTGTTTTGAATTCTCAACACTGCTCCTTAAATAGTGGACTCTTACCCCAGAGAGTAAGGATGTTGGAACACTGACCTCCTGCATCCAGGGACTTTTATCATGAGTATGCATCCCAGAACTGAAGGTCAGGTTTAGATCTCAGCTCAGTATATGAGCACATAGTGGGAGTGAGGAGTTATTTTCTAGGGCACATGAGTCAAATGCTTCATGCTGATAGAGAAAATGGTATGGTTACTGAATGTAAAGGAGTTGCTGCTTCTTTACAGCCAGCCCACTTCAACAGAAACCTCTGCAGAAAATAATGCGGAACACTTTCCTACTGAAAGATCTTGTTTATTGAAAGGGAGCAAGAGATGTGAGATAGCAGAGCACAGGAATATGCAAATATGGTTTGGGGTTTTACCATAAAAACATCTTTCTGCTTTTAAATGGAGCAAACCATAGTTAGTCCATTTCCCCAGACAGCACAATCAGAATTTTTGAAATGCCATTAATTATTCATAAATTGCATCTGTGTCATCCCAAGAAGCCCATCTAGCCACAGTGCTCAAAATTCAAAAAAGGGCTGCACATGTCAGAAGGGGATCCAAAGCCCCATACACCAAACTGCCAGAGCACAAATCTTCACATTTGAAGCTCCATCCCTTATTGGAGCATAAATCCTGGGCAAAGCTGCAGGAATCTTCAGCAGGGCTTCAACACTCAAAGTGACACAGCCATCTTCTGTATAGTTTTTTTGAGCTTTCAGGCACTAACCTGGGCTCCTGCTATGCTGCAACCAACCAGCATTTTATTCACCTTTCACGTAAAGAAAAGTGTTTCCTACTCTGCTTTCAGCAGTATAGTTTATAATTAATTTATAACTCAAGTGATTTGAGTTTCAGTTACCATTATTCAAGGCTGACATACAGCAGGCATTGGCACCACAGGTCAAGGCCATTTGTTGACCATTCCTGATGCTCTTCAACATAGCAACAGAACTGCTCAAGAACATCCTCACTGCAATTTGAGAACTGCAATCTCCAACTGTGTTCCTTCAGCAGGTTCACACTTTCCTTTGGCTATGACAGTAAAACTCATCTCTGTGGGATACTACCCAGAACAAAACTGTGCAAAGAACTCCCCGGAGGCACAGTGCCTTACAGCCCCGCTGTCTGTGCTAAACTTACTTCTGGCAATAAATCCAAATCCCCGCATAGATGACAAGAGCAACAAAAAACCCAACTCCCTACTTTAAACACCCTAAACAGCCCCCTGTAGCCCAAGTGACTGCTGTTGGGAGACAATAGATGATACAATTAACTATTCACAACAGACAATGATTTCAGGTACTATTTGGATGTACATGGAGGAAGGACAAAAACATTATACAGCAGAGCACTACTGCCATAACCTACAAGATCTTTAGCACAACATTCTACCTTTGTCCTTTAGCACTTTAAGGATCAATTCCTCAGGTTTTACTAAAGAAACAGACTGTAAAACTGAGCCCACATCAAGTCCTTACTCACTATCATAAACATTTGCAGGTACACACACTTTCTTCTACCAGAAAGGAAGAAGCCCTGCACTACGAAGGACACCACAACCAGCAAACCCCCTTTCTGCACACCTCTGCAATGGCCTCAAAGAAGGCACTGGGCAATGCTGGATCAGAGCCTTCCTGCATTCTTCTACTGTCCTGTATGCAGTGACTAAAAGTTGTATATTGCCCATCAATGTTTTGGCACTAACTGCAGGGCTGGAGTGGAACAGCTTCTGTTTGGCTGCTGTTCACCACCCGCCAATTAGTGGTTTTCTTAATCATGCAAATAACAGTTGTTTTGTCAAGGAGCATTCTTAAATCACTATCAATTCAAATAAAGATTTTGCTAATCCTTCAAGCCATGCCAAACAGGCAGGTCACAACAGTTTCAGGGCAATCTTTCATACTTTACTGCTATCAGAAAGGATGATTTACCTGAATTGTTGGTATTGGAACCCTTTCTGTTTAAAATGCTCAGGAAGAAACTGTCTTCCTCACAGGTGCTGCAGCATCAGAGATTACATGTTAGTTAATAAAGTTCAAGTGCCACATGAGAAGATTAGGCATATGTACTAAACATAATTTCTACAGCTTTGGTCTTATAAGGCACACCTAACAGCCCATTAAAGATCAAGTTGTCACTATTATTATTTACTGATAGCAAACACTGTGTCATGGTACAAAGGGAAATAATATCTACTCCTTGCCCCAGTGAGAAAGATTCAATCACTTGGCTTGAATGAAGAACTCAAAGGGGCGAATGAACAGGTGAGTGGCACTTGCTGTAGACCATGCATGAAAACATTCAATGGCAGAGAGGTGCCTTGGAAAGCTGTAAGGCTATAAAAACACAGGTGTAACCTTCAATGCACATTAATCCTACCAGTTCAACTTAACCTAACAGTAAGTACCAAGCACTAACAATAGAAGAAGCCTGAAACTGCGAGAAGACAGACAAGCCCTTAGCAATCTGCCTGGTCCAGCTTCCTGGCTTTTAAACTCCACCCCTGTAAGCCTTTGTGATGGCCCAGGATGACTGACTTTGAGAGGAGTGCTCACGGCTTAGGCAGATATTACATTGCAGGCGAAGAGTAGTAATGGCCACAACCACCTAGGTCCCAACAGGATCACCAGCTACTGCTTTTGTTTGGCCCTGTTTTATCAGGATTATTGTGTAAAGGAACAGCATAGAGGGTTAGCAAAGGAAGGACAACCAAGAAATTCAGGTCCTTTCTGCATGACCTCAGCAACATTCTCTGTCATGCGTGTGTTTCAGTCCCTCACTGGTAAACAAGGGCCAACCTGAAGGACAAAGTGCCTTGTGATAACCCAATGAGCAATCTGTCATTTTGAAGGTGTCCCACAGACTATATGATACACATGGTAACATACTCATTTTAACATGCTAAGTTTAATTTTGTTTCAAATGTCTATGTTTTTTACTGTCTAGCATAACAATACGATTACAGGTCACCCCTTTACCACATGGATATATTCCATCAGTCTATAGTATAGTAGTAACTTACTGTGTACAGGATGACAATTATGACTATGTTTCCCAGAAAAATTCCTGAAGAACAAAAACCTGTTAATTATTGAAATTATTTTCTCCATGTGTGTCTATTCACTTAATCCTGTGTACAACTCAGCAAGCTTTAATCCTTCTGCATATTTCCAATTCAGTTATATCACCCTTTTAGCTACTGCATTTGCTCTTAATAGAAATTTTCCCTTGTGGCTCATTTATATTCAAGAGACTATGCAGGTCACCCAGTGCAAATATTTTTGGATCATTGGCGATGTCATTGTCCAGAATCACATTCACTCTATTTCCTCCATTCCCAGAATGAATTTACTATGTATGGGATGCTGGAAAAAAAGCTCTTGTTCTCATTTCATATTTAACTGAAGAAGCAAAATAGAAAATAAATGAAGTCTGATTTGCATGAAATCAAGCATTCTGTACCTTACTGTTGAACAAGAACACAGACATTCTTTGAGTTCTTTCATGTCTGTTTTCTATATTTAATTCATCTCCTTGTCACCTTCTGTTGAATTAAGGGAATGGTACATTAAATTATCAATAACTTAACATCTTCCACTTCATCTGGCTACTCTAACCCCACCCTAACAACACTGCCTTCCTTCAAGCTGGAGATGCAGCATTTGTCTCTCAGTACTCACAATCCTTAACAACCAAATGCAATTTAACCTGTTGAAAAATCCACAGAAAGAGGGACAACAGGGAAGCTCATTCTCCCTGTTGGCTTCCCAGCGGAGAGCAACAATGCGTTTATATTCTGCAGCTCCTGCTTCAGAGAATATTGTGCTCCCTTGCTCTCTGGTGCACTTTGATCCCCCAGGCTGAGCAGTGCCTTCTCAGCCACCTCCAAACTCTGCTGCAGAGATAGCCCCAGACAAGCCTGTCTCCTGGAGCTGCCAAGTGACAGATCAAAGCCAGAAAATTGCCCTTGTTTCCAGTGCTGCTTCTGCAGTTAACACTTTGCACTCTCCCCGCCAGGCACTCGAGAGGCCTCTCTGGCTCCTCCAAGTAAAACCTGGAGCCTGAAATCTTGTGGGTGGGAGAGACAGCCCCAAACATACCCCTAAAGGCCCAGCAATCAGATGATGTGCCAAGTTACATGAAATTAGCTCCCTTGTTTCTCTTAAAAGAGACAAAGGAAATGAAAGCCGAGCTGGAAGCGTGTACCCCCTATTCCTTACCCGGCCCCTTCTAGACATTATTTACAGCAGCACTGGAAGTGCTGGAGTCTGCCTTTTAGAGCTCACTGAAGAAGGCAGTGGGAACCTTTCCAACGACTCTGTGGCCTTGCTGAAAATTGCTGAGGTTTGGTCTGTGCTCCTTTAAGGCTGCAGTGAGAGTATGAGTGGTGGGACAAAAGCTAAACTGAAACTGCTGTTGAAGGAAGGGGTAGGGGGAAGAAACACAACACCAAACTAATCTCAAAATTGAGAAAATAATAATTTTAAAAGAAAAAACAAAACAAAAAAAACCACCTTCCAAGCATTTTTTTTTCAACTTTAAAGAGCAGCTGCAGCTGGAATGGTGCCCAAACTGTGCAGACTCACTCAGCAGACACAGGCTGAACATCACAATAACTTCGAGTATTGATGGTTTTAAGACCTGAGGAGCTGGAAGATAGTCAGTGTTGCCTTTTCCAGCCCCTTAACCCTCAAGCTGCTGCAGAGGCCAAGGAATACCTATTGGCAAAAGAGGCACAGGTTTAATCCTTGCACAGCCAGCTCAGCCCTTCATCTTGCACAGACACATAACTTGAAAATCCCGGAATTCACTGAGCAGAGGCTGTCGTGACACAGCATTAAAAAGAGACTGGAATGGCTTTACAGCATTTTTCTGTGTGTCAATTTGCCATAGCACTCTCTGTCTCTCCATTCTTCTATAACATGCTGGATGAGATGGCTGCCACTACTGCCATGTAGCAAATTTCTGTGACCTATCAGAATTAAAACAGCTGCATAAACATAAAATGACAGATAATCACAAATGCCTGCAATCTTCAGATAAAAGCAACACAAAGTATAACAGAACATTTTTAAATAATATGATTTTGATTTAAAAATGCAACTTCTTTTCCCCTGACACTGCTACTCAGATGGACAAACTTTACTCAAAGGCAATCTGTTTATTGTGGGTACATATCTGTCCATGCTTTTATTTAAAGAATACTTTGCTGTGCTTGAGTATCATGATTTCACATCTCCCATATTAAAAGAGGGGTTGCCTGGTACCACTCTTACCCTGGTGTGAGGGAGAATTCTGAAAAATTACCATGCAGGAGGAGCAGCACTGCAAGACTCCAGCTAGCACAACCTTCAGCAGCAGATGGATTTGAGGGGCATGTTAATTAAATCATTCCAAGCAAGGATAGAATGATATGATGCTGTCATATGATGCTGACCCAAAGCCTCTTACACCCTAGTGAACCAGGTATCACTAGCACAAGTGTTGCTTGTGTGAGCTTCAGTGAAGAGTTTGATATATGTTTTCCTACTGCAGTCAGACAAACACAAACATCATTTCCTGGGAAGATGGTGTGGAAACTTCATCTGCTTTTTCTGGATATGTAGGGAGAGAAACAAGGAGGTGAATATCTAGAGAGCTGGCAGAAACGCAGTAAGAGAAAATAAAAGCAAGCCTAGAGAAAAGAAAGCAAGAGTAGACTGAATGCACCAAACTTGCACAGACAGTGGTCAGTAAACTGAATCAGGTTCTGTGAGAGAAGGGGAGTTAAAACAGCTTTGTGTGGTAAGCACATGCAATGCAAGTCCCCAAAAGAAGAAAATCCTCTATGGGTGGCTTTATTTCTTGATTCCAAGGGAACCAGCAGAGCTCAGCAGGATAGGGCAGCAAGGAAGCAAAGAGATCAGTAGAAACTGAACAAAGCAAAAGGAGAGGGAGTGAGGCAGTGGAAGAGAAAGACACAAATGAGGAAAGGAATATTATTTTGTAGAGCAATACAGTACTTTGCTGGGTCACAGCCAGTCTGAATGTACCTTAAACTCCTATTTCCCATTCTCTCCCAGCTGGAGAGATAATTGCCTAACTCTAGAAATGTATTAATCATTTTTATGTCTATGATCTCCAATGCCAGCACAAGGAGTGCTGTTAGACAAAGCCATGTCTCACCATAGGCTACAAATACAGAACAGGACCCCCTTCCCCTCCTGTATCTGAGATCAGTGTCTAAGAAAAGTACAGGAAACATCAGGAATTCCCAAGGATCAATGGGGTAAGATCTTCCAGTGGTTTCAGGCATATATATTGTATTCCTTCCCCAAGACTTTCATAGGCAGCCTGATTTATTAGCCTTAGTCAGCATTCTGTCTTGTACACCTGCCAGAAAAGCACCATAGGATGAAACATCTGGTAAATTTTCTCAAATTCTATTAAGAAATATCTTCAATTCAAGTTTCAGTGAAAAGTAAACAAGTCATTGTCTTTAAAAAGTGCTTTGCTTTGCTGTCAGAAAACCCTGGCAATCAGCAGTAGGCATTAGTCCTCTTTTCAGGGCTGTCAAGGGAGAATAGCTGCCGTTGTGAACCACTCTGGACCAGGCAGAAGATCATGTGTATCACTGCTAGTTCAGTGACATTTGACTTGTTCACCAGTGTCTGCTGTGGCGCTGCCATGCAGTGACATTTGCTTACACTTTAGGAGCATCTGGGGATGCACAGAGCACATGGAACACAGCAGGCTCATCCTCCCTGCAAGGCAGGGTGCTGAGAAGCCTCCCAGCCCAGCCAGCTCTGAACTGACTCCAGATCTGGTGCAGTTTGACAATATGCAGGGTCAAGCCTCCCCAGAGCCAGCTTGGGGGTGTCTGACAGTACAGCATAGTGCTTTGCAGATGTCACCAAGTGCAGGCTGTGGTGATAAACAGGTACAGCCTCTCAAGCTCCAGGCAAGAAAAGGAGATACTTAACAAATGCTTCTCTATTCCTCCATGCTGGCTCCACATGTATGCAAATCCATCGGTCCCACATTATCCTTCCACATAGGGCAGAGGCCAGAGGCCATATTTTCAGTCTCTAAATTGGAACAACACCTATAGAGAACCTGCTCTATGTTTCTGCAGGCGATTTCCAGCCCTCCTCAGTCACTTGGGCTGTTTGTGAAGAGAGATGAATGTCCCCCACCAAAGGACTTTTCGGTGGTAGTTTAATTCCTTAAGAGAATCATTCCTCTCTTATGGTCAGCAACTTTAACAAGTGGCTATGCTGCAGGAAACAAATGTATTGGTGGATCAAACTACAGCACTTGACTGTATTGATCCACAGGGGATATTTTTTAATTGGTGAGGAGCCCTTACAGAGCCATCTGACTTTCCTACACACCTATGGCGCATGGTATATTTGAGACAGATTTAGCTACAAAAGACCAAATCAAAAAGACAGTGAACACATTAGAGATCATTACAGAAAAGAGAACTGCATTAAGAACTAGTCCATCTGTATAGGAGGAGATACAGACACTCATGGCAGGTTGTGCACTGAATGATGGTAGAGCAGAGAATATGCTTATCTGTACAATCCACACAACACACTGTCTGCAGTCAACAGTGTGCTGGCATGAGCCATTTGAACTGATTTTCCATTTATGCCAATTCTCATGTTACACCATGCCAGGGTACTGGAGCTTGGACACTGAACTGAATGAGGCAAATCCCTGCCACCCTCTTTGGCTCAGGGTAACTTCAGGACAACACAAAGTACTTGGAGTAAAACAAGATAAGACATACAGTGAAAAAACAAACCAATTAGAAGTGCCGTCAGAGCTGGAATTTCTCTGGGAATGTGTGATACAACTGGAGAAGGTTTAAAAGTGCTGCAGACAGTAATGTGGCTGCCAAAAAGAAAGCAGCTGTCAGAGCAGGGAACTTTTTTGGGTCAGGGATAGTCATAAAGAAGATGACATTTTTCGCAGCTCTCATTTAATCTGGGCAAAGAAGGTTGAGTGGGGAGAGGTGACAGAGACAGGAGCAGAGCTGCAGCCATAGAAGATTAAAACATTTCAGAGTTGTGTTTAGAAACAGTCTGCAAAAGAGGCTTCTGGCAACAAAGAGAAATTTTGGACCAATCCAATAACGGCACCAGTAAGGGGTGCTTCTGAGAAATCCTCTTGAACTTGCCAAGAAGAGGAAGTCAGTCAGTCCAGAACTGATGGGGAGAGGACAGTCCTCTTCTGTTGCAGGCAGGAAAGAGAATGTAAACTCCCATGAAGAATTAGACTGGAAGTAGAAAGGTGCAAGGAACCCATAGCTGGAGCTGAGTGAAAAAACAACACATGAAGCTACAGACAACGCCTATCATTTGCAGAAGAGGCACAAGAATGTGAAGGAGCTCATTTGAATGGGATCACAGCATGGATATCGCAGGAGTGCCAGAAACAGTGACTTCAGCAATGAAAGAACCACCACAGATACAAAGCAAATGGATAAAAAACCCTCCCATTTACCAAGCAGGACCCTTCACTAATCCCCACTGTGGGAGGATGTGAATTGTATGCTTGAATAAATAACGAACTGGGAAAGAAAAAATATGTGATAAATAGTACCATGGAGAAAAGTACAGACCCCAGGGTAAAACACATGCCAAGGCCCTGGTCTCAACAGAGTGAACCAAATGTGGACAGAAGGGAGCAGAGCAGCTGGGGATGCAGTGTAGGGCAGGCTAACCGCTGGGCTGGCAGAGCTCTGCCGGAAACCAGGGACAAAAGTGGGGAAGAGGAGGAGGGATGAGACAGATAACAAAGCTATTGCAGACTGTCTCTGTGGGGAAGAGCCAGGACTGGAGGAACCTTGGTCAGCCAGTACACTAACTAGATGTGAGAAGTTTTACTTCTCCGGTGAAGTGTGTAACTAAAGTCACCACAATGATAACATAAGGTAGGATTAAAATACTGTCTATTTCATGTTCTGGTGAATTGTGTTTTGAATGAAGTTTATCTCCCTATCACAAAAAAAAAAAAAAATTTCTATAAAAAAGTAATGTAGCATTTGCTGCATCTGCCATCACACTGCACTCAAATAATGTATCCTGATCATCATGTTTGGAGGAGGCAGACAGTAGCTCCCTGCAAATCTGCAACATGGATAGAGAGCACTTTCAAAATGTTAGAATTACACAAAGGGTTATTGCCTTGCTCAAGACAGCATAATTTCACTCTGCCAAGCTGTGCTAACAGAGCAGATCAGGCCTGTCATCTGCTTGTCCATTCTGATATGGCAAGGGACAGCTGCAAACACACTGCCCCAGCACGCTGCAGGAGCCTCCCTCTCCCTGTGCCTCTTCCTCACCTTTCTGCCCTGCTAGGAAGAAAAGGCCACAAAGTAACTTGTGGGAGCTCAGCACATCACTCCTGATGTCCAGAGCTACCGAGAGAACCCTTGGGGGGCTCCGGAGTCTTGGAATGTTGCCAAAAGCACTTGGTGACTTGATTTTGATCCATCTAGAGATGTGCCACCGATGTATGAAGAAATGGAACCTTCGAGAATCACTCGAGTGTAAATGGTGAAGGGAAGATATCATTATAGGGTAAATCACAAATTTTGGGGTTTTGGTACAGGGGGGTTGTAGAGACAAGATGGAGGAATCAGGGTGTGCCACCAGGCTCTTCTTTCTTCTTTCTGTCTTCCATCTTCTGGAGTGGTGTTGGCATTTGGGGATTGGTCTGGGATGAGGGTGTAGTTAGTGATGAAGATGATAGGTATTGGGGACAAAAGGTAAATATGATATACGTAATTTTTGTTATAAAAGATGCGACCACCTTGGGGGTGGGCAGAGTGCCTTTGGCTGTCGTGCTGGTCAGATCCTTCGGGCAGAGAAAGGACTTTATAGATAAGAAATAATAAACAATTCTGAAGATCGAAAAAACCTAGCGTCCAGACTCATCTTTTGAAGCCCAGCATGCAAGAGCCATCCTGAGCGTGTGTGGGGGCAGAGACAGACAGCCGACCCCATAGTAACTAGAAGAAAGTACAAGCTGTAAGAAGTCTTCCTGCCAGAACTGCCAGAATTCACCCCGATCCAATGGATCAGCAGAATTCTAACTTATTCCAGGCTCAGGGACTCTAGGAAAGAGCAGCAGGGGTAAGGATATGGACACATATTGGGTAGTGAATAACTGTGAGAGGTTTGTGAACAGTGATGTGGAACAGCTTTTTTTCCGTAAGACTCATCAATGTGGGAGCCACCTCCACAATCCAGTTGTCAGACTGGGCTTTTGCAAGCCCCTTTTTTTGTTGCTTTCTCTAGCTGCTATCTCAACAGAACATTATTTTCATTACTTTTCCTATAATTACAGTTTATTCGAATCAATAAAGTTAATGATGAATGATCAAGAAAATACAGCAGAGAACAGAAGAGAAAGCTGGTTTGTGCTCTGAGTGGGCTCTGATCATCATTGGCAAACTGTTTAGGAGCCCAGTCCCAGCTATCAGAAAGCAACCCCTCAGTCAGCAGCCATCCCCTTCCCTTTCTAGTTTCCTCTGCCATCCTCAGCTTGGGCCAGCCTCTGGTGTTGGGCTGCATGGGTAGTGACAAGGTAAGTGGGAGGCAGGGCAGAGAATGGAAGGGATGGACAAGTTCCATATTTCATCTCTTCTGTTCTTTGTAAAGCCACCATTGCCTTGCTCTTCATCATTTTCCCCCTCTTCTCCATAGCTTAGAAACAGCAAGATCGGAACAACACAGGAAAAAAAATTATAATGTTTAACCGATATAATCAATATAAATTAATGGATTTTAAAATTTTATTTTATTTTTTTTATTTTTTATTTATTTTTGGTGGGGGTTTTGGTGTATTTGTTGGTTTTTTGGGTTTTTTTTTCCCCAGGCAAGCACAGGCTCCGTACTTCCTTCTGTCTTTTCTTGCAACCCCCAGGCCTTTTGTCCGCTGGCAAAAACTCCCCATTGAAGTGCATGGCATTTTCTGGGCACTGTATCTTCAGTATATTCTTTTGATAGCCCCTTGAATAATCAGCAGTCAATGTTAGAATACAGCATTTTACATTGACACCCCTAAGGCCCAGGAAGCACCAGAAGATGAAGAGGGAAGCCTGCAGCTCTTCCTGGCCTTATTTTCTTTCCTTGAGAACTGGCTCTTCCTTTCCAACATACAGCTACCCCACACAGTTAAGGCCAGCCCTAGTTATCTATATCCAGCTCTTGTACCCATCCCTAATATCATACAACTGGACCATGGGGGTTGTTTAGGCCAGTAAGGGAATAACATGAGCATCTAAAATTGTCCCAAAATGAGTTGTTTGTACAACAGCACTCCGTATTCCAAACCTGAACCTCTCTTTAGATGTGGCAGTACTTAAAAAGGCATGTAGAAATTTTTCTTTTGTAGCTCTATGTTGATTTTTTAAATGTTACCACAGAGCTAGTAAAGAATCTGGCTGCTTTAGGTCCTACCCTTTCAATACCAGGATGCATTTTGTAAATAATTTAACATGACACAAGAAATTAAGGAAGGAAACACAGAGCCAAGTCTGAAGGAAGGAAAGACTGTTCTTTTATCACAGCGGAAACCCTTTATTTTTGTTACATGTACTTATATTATTTCTTAAGTACTCAGCTCTTTTAATGTTAATTCAAGCTTGCTGTTTCTTGCTGACAGCCAGCCATGTGACCCCTTGTTCTTTATAAACATTACACACCGTGCAAGATGATTATGTGGTTGCAGACAATGGGATTTTTCCTCTCCTTCAAGACTAAATTCTATCATCCTGAACCATTGGCTTTTTCCCTCCTCTCCTGCTCTGAATTTGCAGCATCAGAGGCTGAGATGTAAAAGATTTTTCAGTGAGGACCGCATCTTACTGGAGGCTTCTTCTGCTTCCCTGTAGCTTCATCCTGTCCTCTTCCAAGAGTACAGCTGTTTACCCAAACGTTACAGTGAAAACCAGGAGAGGGGATAGCCTCACCTGAGACTTTCAGAGGGTTTGTGGAAGTACCATCATCCTCCTTTAATCTTCCCTATCTGATAAGCAGGAGAACTTTCGAAGTCCTCAAAACCTGCTCAATTAGCTGCATTGTTGGAAAGTCTGCTTGTGGCCCACTGTGGCAGGGTTGAAGAGAATACAGTCACAAAAAGAAGCCATACTGGCGTTTTTAACTCAAGAATTTGTGGTTTTGCAATTGAGCTCTGCAAACACATACAGAGGCCTAATCAGGAGAGACACAAAAACTTCAGGCAAGACACTGCACACATACCAAGCAGAAGCTGACCCAGAAATCACAGGGATGGGGTTAAGGCTGAAACAGAGTGAAACAAGGCCAAGTGGAAGCTCTGTCTTACCACAGTCAATAGGGGCACTCAAGCAGAGCATCTCAGGAAAGAGAGAGAGAAGGAGAACAAGCAGGCTTTTTTTGGGAAGAAAAAAAAAAAATCTACAAGCAAACTGTAAGTTTGCCATGAAGGAATCTGGGGGAGTAACCCAGATACTTACATTGCTCCTGTTTCATAGGGAAGTCAACCTCTAGGAACATTTACCCCTAAAAGCTGGAATTTAGCTTTAAACATGATCACAGTTTCACTGAAGACAAGAACCACCAAGGGTCTACTGCTTGCTGAAACCCTGCCAAACCTTCTGAAGTTGTTGCTTTTAGAGACACAATGCACACCAAGCCTTCACTATTTTCTTTCTCGTAGGGTTTTTTCCTGGCCTTGGAAAAGCCAAAGATGGATGGGAGCATTGTGTGATTCAGCAGATTTAGAAGAATAAAGGCCATCCAGTGAAGCAAAATACAGGAAAAATAGACACAAAAAGAAAAATGAATGCATGTGTAACTAAAAGATATGAAAGGTGTATGAGACAAGGGATGTGATATCGATAAGTGAGCAAGTGCTGGAGTAAAACTAAAAGAATAAAATCTGGCTAGGAAAGGCTGAAAGGAAGAGTAGAAAATATTTTCAAGGAATAAAGACAAATAAGAATTTTTCAAGTATATAAGAAGCAAAATGTCAGCAGGGCTCTAAGAGAGTGCTAGGGTTATTTAGTAAGAGATGAAAAAGATTGCAGAAAAATGAAATCTTTACCAAGTGTTCATAAGAAAGGATGTAGGACTGAAGTAGGAGAGAGAATTACTTTTTCCATGAGAGGGGGAAAATGCTCAAAGAACTCCAGGTCACAAATAGAAGGAATAAATAAATTACAGCTCTGCATAGAACAGACTGTCCCTCTGCCAATCATAGATGAGGCAAGAAGGTCTCCTAAGAGTGAATTTTAAATATCTTCTGTGAGAGCCAAGAACAGAAGAAAAATGGATTCCTATTATATTCATCCATTGCACTCATTTGTCCAACATGAAACAGAAATCTATACAACCTATAGGTACTTTGAGAGCACAGATCACCCTCAAGAAACTATAATTATGCTATTTTAGTCCCTCTGATGCTGCAAGGGTCAGAGAGGGAAAAACTGGTTTTGTGTGCGCACACAACAGCTCACATCTCGCCCTACTTCATACCCCGTAGCTTCTGGGGGAACAACAACCCTCTGAATCCCTCCTCCATGTTCATACTCAGGAAGGGATTTCTGGATGTTACAAGGTGGACCAAGCTTACCTATTAGTCCAGTCAATGGCTTGCACTGGAAGCATTCACCAGATGAATAACGAGCAGGGTTAAGCTGCATACAGAAAACCACAAGTACAAAGTGAAAACAGAGTAGCATCTCTGAGATGGGAAAGGCTTCACAAAAAAAGTTGCTGGTACTGCATAATACAACTCTATCCACTGTTCTGATTCTTTTAAAGAAAAAAAAAAAAAAAAAACGTTTTTTGCTTGGGGGTTTTAATTTATTATTTTTTTAAATTTATTTAAGGACATGATATTGACAAGGCACATAAGCATATGGCAAGAGAAGGACCTCTTCATGTGGCCTCTTCTTGAGAGTTACAAAGTGCCATGGCTGATGTGCTTCGAAGCAACCTCATCTGGATGTGTGTCCCAAAGGCCAAATGGCTGTCACCAGTGTGAACTCTTTGAGCTTCCTAGCCCTTAACTTGTATTCAGTTTCATACTTTATATTTAGATTTTGAAAACCAAGTGTATAGGCATAGGGTTGCTGTATTATAGCATCTTAGGGAACACTAAAGAAGTAATAAATATTGTCAGATGCTGATCCTTTCTCCTTGAAGTGTTTTGCTCAAACTTGGCTTTTCTCTCTGCCATATATCTACGCTTTCTGTTAGAACACAAGGTGACCTTTCCATGCTTAATTATCTGAACAAAATACACAGAACAATAATGCCAAAAATGCCCCTTGTGCATTCTACTACATTTACAGATCTTTGAAATAATCTAATCCAATCTCTTCATTTTCAGGTTAGGGTGAATGTAGTGTGAAATAACCAAATGAGTAGACAAGAGAAGGGAGGATGGACAAAGACATGCTGACAAATACAGACCAAGCGATAGTGTGTGTGTGTGCATGCACAGGAAACTGCTCCCCTGCAGAGTTTGACTCTGTTCTGAAACAAACACTTAATAGTGCTTTGCCTTTGTATAGAAATGTTCATGCATCTCAAGGCATCTTTCAAACAGTCACATGCAGCACATGCAGTGTGTGGCAATCAGAAACTACCAAGAATAATCATTTTACAGAGGAGTAAATTGATTTATATGGTCTGGATGATTTATCCTCCATCACAAAAAAAAAAAAAAAAAAATCAGTGAAGAAGCTGGGAGTACAGCATGGAAATCACTACCCATGAGGCTCTAATTATCATCTTTGCTCTGTGTTCTTCAGCATTGCAGACTGACAACACTGCACAGTGTGAATTCCCCACTGTGCATTTGGTGAGGATGTGCTTCCTTCACAGGAGCACACCTCTACCTGAACACTGCTTGGAGCACACATTGATGTATTTTTGCTAGCAGTAACTGAAACCCTACACCCTCACCTTGCTACCTGTAATTTGTGGCACATTCAGCTGACCTCTGGTACTTGAACTTCTCACCTACTGTTCATGTGATGGGGCTATTTCACATATGCTGTGGCAGCATAGCTGTGCTGGCACAAGCAAAAATGGGGCTCCAAATCCATTCTTGCAGAAAGATGTGAAATTACAAGTACCCTGAAGTCCAGTTGGGCACAACCATGCCATACTGGAATAGGAAAAACAGGAGCTATTACCATGTCTCATGCATGGACTACTTCCAGAGCTCCCCCAAGATCAGGTTCTGAGGGAGGTGTGTGCCATGGGCTCTCAGCTAGATGAAGTGTGAGGTAACAGGGTAACAGCTCAACATAAAATGCAGATCTCTGGGCAGAGGCCTTAGAAAACTCTTCAGTTGGCTGGAAGCACAGCAAAGGTAGGCATACTTTGGAGGAGCTGAAGTACAACACAAAAATGTTAAAACCTATTTCTATATGAAGAGGCACTTAAGTAGTTCAGCCAATTAGACTACTTGATTGGCTGACATTCCAAACACTTCCATTTTGCACATAGGGTGCCTCATGTATGAATGAACATGGCATTTGAAGGCTTTGCTTTTTGTCAGTACGTGAATGTTTCTTTGTGGAATAAGCAAGTCGGTATTAATTTCCCTAACATTTTTCTATAAATGCTCAGGGCAGCTAATAAATTAAATTACTGTTTATTTAGTTACTGCTTGGTTATTTAAGAACTTAAACATATGTAGTGACCTGAACTTGAATTACAGAATTCCCCATTTGCAGTTTAGCTATCAAGATAGAACAGCTCAGCTTCTCTTCCCAGTCTTCTAACCTGTCCAAGTGGGCACAGAAGCAATTGAAGTCATTCAAAGGGAGACAACTCCAGAGTGTCACATGCCTTTAGAGAGAATTGAGAAATAAAAGGAACCTTTAATCCAGGAGAAAAATGTCCCTTAGGCAAAAATTTCACTAGGCACTAGAGACTTGTGGGATAATCCCTTTCCTCCACAAATGGCAGCTCAGTCTTCAGCTCGTTATTGTACAAGCAGCCCTAGAAGATTTTGCAAATCTGCTCTCTTTCCTGCATGCTAGAATTAAGATGCTCTTAATTATACAAATAATTTCTCTTGTCTTTCACTAGAATACTGCTAAGCATTTATACAAAATCCTTCACTAAACTCACTCGTGACACATTCAGAGGTTGGCACTCACCATCTCTCTTTCCTGGATGACAAGAGGCATGGAAAGGACAGGCCTAGATTAGGAATTATTCCTTGAGTTTTCATGCTGAATTCAAAATAAGAAAGGTTTTCTTCTCACTTTTAAGGCAGGTGAAGGTGTCTGGATTCACACAAACCTTTGCCATCTCACAGAGAGAAGTAATTTAGCCTGAGGTATCCAAATTTCCAGGAGAGTCTTTGGGTACATTTCTGTGCACACAGGTGTACACAGACCTCTATTTCTGCTCCACAGTGTCTGGGTAAGAACCTGACACAATTGGAACACCAGTTCACAGCAGTTTCATCTAGTACACCTCACCCTACCACAGCACTAGTTCTGTGAACTTCTGAGTGATGTCCCAGCTAATGGCTTAGTAACCCATATCAACTCTTGCATTCCTCTCTGGTTGGAATAAAAGTCTTGAAATAATTATTTCAGGAGAACATAATCATACTCATTGACATATTTACTGGAGTCATAAAAGTCCTAAAGGTGATGATAAATCTCTTCGATCAACCAATTCCAAATTATCTACAGAGGCTTAAGAATAATTAGTCTGATTCATCTCTAAGTTGCTTCCTTTCTAAGCCGATTTAAAAAAATGGCTTCAGTGCCACCACAATCCCAGAGCTGGAACAAAGTTGAACTCTACTCTGCAATAAATCTGGAATAGTACAGCATTTTGGGAGGACTGGCAAGGAAAGACATCCAGTCAGTGGAGCCAGCATTTAAGCGGTCTTTATTTGGGTCTCATGCTTATTGAAGGGTCAGAATCTCACAGAATGGCAGAATCTCACAGGTGGCAGAAACCACCTCCTGCCCTCCTGCATGGTGGGACCAGTGCACCTCTGACTTTCTAGGCAGATGTTTGTCCAGTCTGTTCAACAGTGCTCTAAGCTAGCCAAGGACTTGGTCCTTGACTTGATCTCAATCCCCAAGATAAGTGAGAAATCAGGCATGTTTTCTGTATATGTCAGAGAAATTAAAAACGCAATGGATTTTCATATCAGACTGTTGAGGACTAATTACAACAGTGTTTTCCGGCAAGCCAGTGATTGTAGGCTAATTTTCTGTTATGAAACAGAAACCAAGGTTAATGAGGCTAATTGTGTCTACCAGTGTTTCGAACAAAAAGGAAGCCAACTCAATTTTGCAGCAAGTTCTTTGTCAGGAACAAATTGAGGAAAATTGCTACAGTTGTACCAGCATTTCCTAAAATTGCTTAGTACCATGCTTGGGAAACCAACACTATAGAACACAAGCTAGTGGCACAGAAAATGAAGCTTATTAGACAGTCAGTATATTGAGTTTCAAATGCATGGCTGTGTGACATACCGTGATGGCTGAGCTGTTGAAAGCAATGCAACAGGGAGTCAATAACAGAGTGAGTGACCCTCATTCCAGCTCCATTGAGGTACTACAAAGAGAAATCAAGGTATGTAGTAATATATGTCACAAAAACAAAATTGTCAAAATTGACATAAATATATGCAGCATAGTACAAGCAGGTGCTGCTGAGGAAACCTCATCAAATGCACCTCAGCATTAGTTCCCCTGCTATTCCCTTCCCAGTCACTGTTGAATCCCCAGCCAGTCCAACCGGCAATGCTTTGAGTTTGTGATGTAACCAGCTGGAACTAAAATGCAGCCACATTCATTTGCACTCCAGACTGGTGCCCAAATCAAGCCAGTGTGTGCTAGAAAATATATGAAGGCTTTCAGCTACAAAACACGCAGGCACAATGCCTACAATTTGATCTTACTGCAAAATTCAGGCTTTCCTTCTCCTCTACGTGCTGAAGGCAGAAGCATCCTGGGATTTACAGGAAAGCCTTACTCTGCAGCAGGGGAGTTTATGTGGGGGAGACTTAAAGAAAACCCATATCTATAGATATGACTGTGCAAAGAGGAGCTCCTTAAGATGACAGTGCATAATAAAAAATTACAGCATGCCAGACAGCAAGGACAAAAAACAGGAAAACAGGCAAGTGGAAGATGTCCTGTGGGGAAAAATGTGGCACTAAGGAAGGAAAAGAATTAATGTTAAGATGCATCAAGATAAGAGAGAATAAAAACCATACTGAAGAATGAGAGAATCTTAAAGATTAAGCACAAATAAGGAGACATAGTAGTTAAAAAAGGAAACAAAAATGGGCATAACATTAAGATCAGTAAAGGTCACCAGATCCTTGACCTACATTTCCTATCTGAAAATCAGTTCTGGGGAAAGGTGGCAAGAGGAAGTAAAGAAAGTCTTGAGACAGGAGTGGGAAGCACCTGGCTGAGATCTTGGCTTTCATAGTGCAAGGCCTATTTGATGTTGTTCAGTTTAAAGTGACAGCCAGCAGCTACCCAGCTCCAGTGGCTTCCTGATCTGGGGCCTTTTGCAGTCTGTAAGGTGTTCCCTGGAACTGAAACTTCCCTTTAGAAAAATTACATCTGCAGCCCTTCTTGTTTGCCAAGATATAGCCTTCACTATGTAAATCAGTGCTGTGCTGTGTTGTTGAATCTTCAGCCTGAGGTATGAACATTTTCCATTCATCTTAGTGGGATATTAACCTCAAAGCTTCATTGTAGCTCTCTAAATGTTAATACTATATTAAACAAGTTGTTTAATATACAAATGCTGCGTTTAATTCATTCACATTTGTACAGCATTTGTGTAGGAGAACTGGATTTTACCTTGATTTTCCATCTGGAAAATAGAACAAAGCAAATACCTGAATTTCCAGTCATCGATCATTCTGCAATTCAGCTTTATTTTGGTTTAGAGATGCAGGGAGGAACTTAGGCTGAGTGACTGCTGGTTTTCCATCCATCATCTCCACATAATGAGTGATTCTTCTGTTTGCTTCCAGAACTTCAATTCCTTCTCCTAAAGCTGGTGTTCATACCACTTGGGTTTCCAAACCTTTCAATTCACTTTTCTGCACCAACCTCTACACTCGTTATTCATGCTTTTGGCTCTTCAGAAGACCTCAGCAAGGACATGGAAAGACAAGCTCAATGATGAGGCACCATGGGACCATTAGGAGGTACCAGTTGCCCTTTGCTCCCACTGTGCAGCTGCATGGGCAGACAGATCCAGCACTGGAGCAAGGCAAATGCTCCATCTTGCAGAGCCCAAAAGGGGTGAAAACCAGGTTTCTAGAAATGGCAACTACAAATGCTTTGCATTCAGGTGTCAAGCAGAATCACTTCAAATTTTGGAAATTGCCAATATCAAAGGCTTTGAAAGCCTTGCAGTTAAGCAGCCAACACTTCTGGTCTCTGAGTTTCCCATTAGCTCTAGGAAATTGTAGGTAAGAGCCTTAACCAGAAACCACTATCAAGCCCCCACACTTTAGCCTTGAATAAAGACTTCAGTACTGGGCTTACTACCAGAAGTGAATGCACATACATCAAAAAATAGATCAAAAGACAAATGAAACTGCCTGCACAGATAAAGCCCTTTTCAAAAAGTTACAAGGGGGAGGGGAGGGCCATGCGAGAGGATGTAAAGAAATGTCTGTTGAAAGATAAAATAAGCAAGATACTGTGATGAAGAAAGTGAACAATGAACCAGAATCCAGTACAGAGAGATCAAGTGAAAGAAAACCACATTGCTATTTACAGTAAAGATCACTCATCTAACATGTATAATTAGAAATTCACACACTAAGATAAAAGTGACCAGTGAATGCTGTTGTAATCAAAAATAATACAGCATTGTATATATCTTAAAAAAACCCTAACACTCCCCAAAAATAGGAATAATGGGTCTCATTAATAGAGTCTTCATCCGAGCTAAACAAGTTCCCTTTATTCACATCGCAATTTTTCCTAGCCTGCCAAAAGAAACCCTCATGAGAAGTCGTCACAGTGCAGCCCCCCCGCCCCACACATCTGTGCCCCAATGAAGTTCAGTTGCAGACAGGACAATGATACCCAAAGAAACTCATTCACATTTCAAAGACTTTCATTTTCACACGAGTTTGCGTTGCTTGGGCTATGTCTGAAAGTACAGCACAGCAGCTGGATTTTTCTCTTTGTGCCAAACAATGGCTCACAATATTTCAGCCCTTCACTCAGTGCACACATAAATCTTTGGCTGAAACACAAATGTTCAGTGAATATATGGGACAACATACTACAGTGGAAAATCCAGAGGGCAAGGAGTACTGAAAGAAGGTAATAATTTATCAGGACAATTTGGAAGGTTTAAAATATCTGCTTAGCAAAGTGTCGGTTTTTCTTTAAAAAAGAAAACAAAACAAAAATTAAAACCAACCAACCAAAACCACAAACAAAAACCCAAAAGAAAACAAAAAACACACACAAAACCCCCAAAAGAAACAACAAATAAAACCCCAAACATCTTCTAGCAATGGAAGCAGGTGCTTTTCTCTTGGTTTCTTGGAATTTTAATGGCAGTCTGTTATTACCAGCATGCCAGTATCCCAAGTCAGGACAGCTGCTATTTGGAACTTGTAACTGAGTAGAGAATCAGACTTCCATGCAGGTGAGAAGCAAGAAGGTTTGTAACCAGAGTCCCATGAGACTCACCAAAAATTCAGCCACAAAAGCGAGCAAATCTGTGAAAGGGGACATGAACAGGTTGCGGCTATATTATCATACCGCTAGAAAATTACAACTGACTACGTTATTTACTGTTCTTTCCAAATCTCATAACATGCTAACACTACCTTGTACTTAACATTCAGTCTCTGCCTAGTGAAATTATGCTGGAAAGACCATAACCTACTGAGCCAGGTCGCTTCTGGTCTCCCTGGGCTCTAAGTCTACCAGAAACAGTGTGATCTGGAAAGCTGTCACTGAGCAGCTGCCAACTCTTCCTGTTGTGTTACAAAGGACAATAAATATTGTTACATGGCCTGAGATTTATCCTCATTATGTCTCTTAGGTGACATTTTATGCTACAGGGAAAAACACTTGTTGAAAAAAAGGATGGAAAAGATGACATAAAATACCTCGTCTGTGGATTTTAATTTGACTTTACTCCCTCTGCAGGGTTTGCGTGCTTGGGGTTTTTTAAACATAAGCAGCCGAGTGTGCTGCAGATTCATCTGCGGGGCAAAGAGAGACCTCACTGGTCAGCACCTCTGAAAAGCTAAGAAGCTAGGTCGTGTCCTACAGGTTTAATTCTTTAGGCTTATTAGCAAAGACAAGTGTCAATAAATCTCTTCATTGTTGTCATCTACATCTTTATCTTTTCCTTAAGTCAACAATACTTTTAATCTAAACCTTTTTTCCTATTCTCCTGAAGTGGTAAGTAATAATTACATAACTAGTACAAATCAGAGGCAAATATAAGACAGAAACAGATGTCTAAAACTTTCAAAATATGATATTTTTATATCATCTAATTAAATATATAGTATACCCCAGGCACTCATTATTATTATTATTCACCAGCAGCCAGCTCAGCAAATATTCACTGAATTCACACCTTTAAAAATAAAACAAAGAGAGAAGAGAGACGCAGACAGATGGAATACATCAGTAAGTCAGGAAAACAGCTATCTAACCTTGAGTCAAACTTCTTTTTTTTACAGGGAAAAAAAAAAGGGATTTCTTACTTTCTGAAACAGTTTACAACATACTAGCAATTATTAGAAACCCTGCCTGTGCAATAAGCCTTTATAAACATTTTCTTCACCTCTGAAAGCCTGCAAGAAACCTGTGGTAAAGAAATGGCAAGGATGGAGAACGATAAACAATAAATGAAGAAGGGCATGGCAGTTTTATGTGCTCTCCTAATGAAAACATGCTACAGAATTGAGTAGCAAACACCTGAAGTTGCATATATGCTCCAAGAAATATCACAAAATCCAGATAGCAACATCTGAAGATAATGGAACTTTCTTACTAAAGTCAACAATACTTTACCATTGACATCACCAGGAAGACTGGGGCCAATAAATTACCATGGATGCTCCTGAGGGAAGCAGTCCTAGCACTTGGCTGTAGTGGTCTCAATGAGCACTCTAAAAGACCTTATTCTGCCAAATAACGTGCCCTAAAAATTTCAAAACAGTGTTTCATAGGGAAGGAAAAAAACCTCCAAGTTATTAAAATACCTATCTTCAAAGGACAAAAATAAGATTCCCCTTATATTCTTAGAATAGAAAAAAACCATACATTTTAACAGAAAAATACTGAAGTCACATTCACTGGTTTAAGTATTTTGCCACCCTGCTGAAACATCTCTCAATGTTGTTCTGAATTTGCGTATACAATATGACTTTAAATTAGCATATGATCACTCACCAAAGACGTCAAGTGCATTATCAAGACAAGCCAAGTATGAAATACTATGGAAGGAAAAATATTTCAAAGAAGACACAACTGACCTAGTTTCACAGCCCGGTGTTCCATATTATCAGGATTTCACTAACGATTGCATTTGTTTCATCTTGTCAGAATGACTTGCAGCTTATGAAGTGCATTGATCTACTGGTGAGAATTAATTGTAGAACCCAGTGACTTCTGTCAAAGTAATATACTTCGTTAAAACCTTTCTGTTGTATATCTTTGTTGGTGTCTCCAAAATTAAAATTCAAAGTTAGCAAAAGAAGAACTCCCTAGGAATCTCAAAGCATCAACTGAATGCAACAAATCTCTCTCATTTTGTATTCCACTCTAAACCCAAGGTCAGTTAACAAAATATATTCTGTGAATAAAAGCATAATTATTGGTGTAATTTGCAGTGCAAATGAAAGAAAATCATTACTGCCTAATTAACAGTACATATGTCAAGAAATCAGTAAGAAAAATAGTTAGAAATAAAATAATAATATTTTTTAATTATAGAAGCTTTTTATCTTCTGCTCTGAACAGAAACCTCAAGCCCTGTTTGTTGCCTAATTTCTTTTATAAATCATTCACTCCAAATTGTGGACATTTTCCATAGCAGGCATTTAAATCTCAAGAAGGATTAGTGCACTAAAGAAGAGGAGCTTCATTAATCATTCTCTATTCCTTGAAGCCAATTTTTAACTATGGCTTCTCGATAAAGAAAACATTTTTTTTACTTCCAAGTTTTGCATGAGAGCCTTCAATAAAAACTCTTCTAGGATGCCTGACACACTTCTAGATTTTTTTTTTTTTTAAAGTAGTACTTTTTAACAGAACATTTAAAAATGGAGATATTCCATGAGCATGAAGCTCTTGATGAAGGCAGAACTACACTCAGCTGTCAACAAACCACATATTCATTGAGGGGGCCAACTTCCCAAATTAAGGCAATTCCAATCAATGGCTTTTTCAAAACAAAAATAACAATAAACACAGCTGTAAAATTATGACACAAAAAGGATTACAGGATGTGTCCTGTAGGCTCTCAGGCAGAGAAATATGGCCTGCCAAAAATTTTGTAGCAAAGATAGTATACTCAGGGTAAAACAAATTTTGGACCTATCCCAGAAGTGAGAAAATTCAAAGATTTTTCAAGTAAAGAAATATAATTATGCCGCTGATTTGAGAATTTTTTTTTAAATAGTATTTTTAGCAATTGTTTTAAGTATCAGAGAAGTTGCTTATATGTAGTGACATATGACTTTAAAATGAAGTCTAGGCAAAGTTCTAGACTAAGCTGATTTAATAAAAGCCACAACTTAGAAAAAGATATCACAATGATTATATTACAGCAGAATTGTATCAGCAAACAGGTGTTATTGAAGACAGTTTATCTCCATCAGTGTACAAGTCAGGAAAGGCTTGCTTTCCTAGCTCATGTCTTAAGGACTCCACCAACATTGAGCACCATGGTGACTTCAAACACAATTTCCATGCCCCCATGTAGGTAAATGTTTAGGTTTGCTTTTTTCCTAAGGTTCCCCAAAATCAACAATATCAAAAGCTTATAGGCAGAGTGAAGAAAACAGAAACAATAGAAAGCACAATACAACAGTTCTGTAAGAAAACAAAGCCTGTTAAAAACCCCCACCCAACCTCACCATAACAGATGTGACATGCCACAGAGCAAGGGGAGAGCACAGACTGAGGGACAGCAGATTGCAAACTGGTCTGAAGAGGCAATATTCCCAGGGTAAAACCACAGGGTGGCTGTGGATTGTTAAAGCCTTGTCTAGAGATATTGAACTCTTCAGAGGACAGACACAGCATTAGGAATAATTAACTGCATTAACATTCACTACACTGCCAAGCATTGTTCATCCCCTAGTAGAATGAACTTTGGGTTTTGCCTTGATTAGCCGCCACAATCAAGGAAAACATGTCTGAAATTTGCAGACAATTTTCATGCTTGAGGAGAGAGCACTGTCTTATTCTGCAGCACAAGTGCTGTATTATCCTTCACTTCTACAGAAGAAGATGTCAGTATGAGACACACTATATGTGACAATTTAAATGCATGCCCTAGGGCTTAAATCAGCACAGTGCCAAAGTCTAGAGATACTAGCAATCACAGACTGACTGACCTCAACTGCAAGCTGCAGAAAATAGACTACATTTCCCAAATTCTGAGCTGGACAAGGCCTCTTTATAAAAGGTCCTGGGAAGAAGCTCATTTCTCTTCTTAAATTGTGTTGTCTGTCAACAACTACTCTCAAGTCTGAAAGTAAACAGAAAATTTCCCCTTTTAATAAAAATTATGGGTTTTAACAGTTTTTTAATTGTCTCCATTCAAACAAGGTATAATATGTGATAATGCACATTATGGTTTCTGAGTCAAGCAAGCACAAGAAGGGAATTCAAGCTTCTCCAAGAGACTTGGAGGAGTGGTGATGGATAGAGATGTGTATTTTTCTACAAAAATTGGAACTACAATTACAGCATTGGAGCGGAGCGGGATGAAGCTCCCTGAGAAGCAGCAGCCCACCCCTGTGACTGCTGCTCACCCCTGCTGCAGTGCAGTCCCACTTTTCATGCCAGCTGTTTGCTTGGACTGCAGACTGTTTCTCTACCAGCATTGCTATTGAAGTTAGGTATGCAGTCTGGAGCAGCACCACGATGTCTCCCAACACAGAAACAGCACTATATTGATAAAAAAAATGGCCTTAAAGTGTCATCACAGCTTATTCTCCTCACATGAGCTCCTTAAGAGTGGGATCACTACACAAACACACAGTGTTATTAAGGGGTTACAAGCCTCTTCACACACTTACAGCTATGTAGTTACTGCAATATGCTCCAGCTATTCTTGCTGAAGAACCAGGTGGTGTCTTTCCAAAGCAAAGCTTTCTGAACTCAGTCAGCCATCCATCTCACACTCTCAGATGGCTGTAATCAAACACTGCTCATTTTGTTTTGCGTTTAAAAGGAGCTCAGATAAACTCTTTACTGTGTTCTCTTCACGTTTGCACTTGCCTGGACCTCAAAGAGCAGATCCATACCTCCCCTGTTATTTCTGTCAGAGGCGTCACATCACTTCCAACACGCCAGTGAATGTGTTGATATCTGAATTCCATGGCTATTCCCACTGTGGGCTCTCCCTTTGCTGCTATTCAACATGTAGTTCCAGTGCCTGTTAAGGAACATGGTCTGGGGCCAGCAGAAGAAAACTTCTCACCATTAATCTGCTATTGTCAGCTCTTCATGTATGAAATAAGCACAACATAGGGAACTACTCTTGAGAAGAGCTCTTTGCCTTAGAAACAACAAACAGCTCTGGATATAAAATATATAAACATGCACAAATCTGTGCACATTTTTCAACACAGATGAAATCCATTTATAACTAACCATCAACCATGGACTGGGGGGGGTCTGTAGAGCAGAACTCATGGAGCCTTCTTGGCAGCATTCTGCTTTCACTAACCCTCAAAACTGGTTCTCACACATGTGCCCATCTCACCAAGCATTGTAGGGACTGCATGAAATTCTGCATTCTGCAGGTTCCTCCCAAAAAACTTCCACAATGGACCACGTTTTCTGTGGCTGAACAGGTATGTGAACTGTTGGGGGCTGTTCTACACACAGTGATGCCACAAAGCCAAAGTCCTCAGCACCTTCCAGAAGAGAGGCATTACTATTCCGTCATTTGATGGCAGTGCTGACAGACTTGGCCAGTTCCACAGGCAGGCATACCAGCTACTCCGAGACAAACAGGCTGCCTGCACTGCATTCCTCCTGCTCTCGCCAGCCTCTGTCTATCATCTGTTTTCCATTTCAGCCCTCTACCTCCCATTCTTTTAACATATCTGGAGGGTTGAAAAGTATCTGCTGGCTTCCTAGTCTCTGCTGCTGGAAGCAGAGTCATTTTTGTTACTTGTTCCAGAGAGCAGGCCAGAAACCGACAGCCAAGGAGAGCATCAAGCCAAGAGGTGGAGTTTTAAGGGGTCCATGGGTTGTTTTTTAACTTCTTGTAATCTCTGCCTTCTGCCTTGAGATTTTCCAAGCATACCCAGAGCCACTAGGCCTGGCCATGACCTGCACTCAAGGTTAGGCCACATGGTCATGATCACAGGCTGCTGTGAATCACTGAGCTGGGAATGACTCCCTCCTTCTTGCACTCACTGCTGCCCTGATTCAGTTAAAGGAATTAATTTATTTTAATTAAAATAATGCAAATTCCTACATGATGCTCTCAATTTAGTCTAAGATGTTTACTTAGACTTAAGTTTACTTCTACTTACTCCGCTAGCACTTAACCAATTAAATCAAAAATAAGCAATTTTTGTGCTAAAATCAGTGCTTAGGTTTAACTAACCCAGAGCTGGTTTGTCTTTCCAAAATTGTGGAATAACAAAGAGCATATGGAGGCACGCAGAGAGTATTAGCTCGGACTGTGAAATACAACATTAATCTGCCACCCCCCCGACCCAGTGCTGCATTGCCAATATGTCAAACATTTTCACTCTGCTTAGCTCAAGCACATTTTTCGCACTGTGTTCTTTGTCAATACCATTCAAATAGTTCTCTGCCAGTAAAAGTCACAACATTTTCCTGCCCCAACATTGCTCCCTCCACACTTTTCTCCTTGGCACCAGCCATTAAGAAAAATTTAAATGAAAAATATCGACAAGATTTTGTTCTTTTTAAGCACATGCAAAAAGCAAC
The DNA here is from genome assembly GCF_027477595.1 of Haemorhous mexicanus. NCBI lineage: Eukaryota > Metazoa > Chordata > Aves > Passeriformes > Fringillidae > Haemorhous > Haemorhous mexicanus. The sequence goes on from NC_082353.1 coordinate 11,628,819, forward strand.
TCCATCTGCTTTTTCCCTTCTTTGAGAGGGAATGTAGTGCCTGCAGATTTGTAATTCCAACTTCATCTTCAAGCCACACCTGAAAAACTGAAAACTTGCTTTTATGTGGGTTTTAAGAGAACAACTTCAGAGCTTCTTAAGAAGAGTTTAACTGAATTTCAGCAGTCCTCCATGTAAACAATTTTGTCAAGAGCTTTGAGACCCTTCAGCAGAGGAAATGCTCTGCAAATGGACAACATTTATCATTAGCACAATGCACACACAATCACAAAACTGACAGAAAATATCTCTTATCTCTAAGGCAGGGCAATATCCACTTCTGAAGCACAGCTTGTCACAGCTGCTCCTCAGCCCACTTTACTGCCTCCTGCCACAGTAAAAGAGGTAGCCTGGGCAGGAGGGGTGAGTTGAAACTTCATGTTTTGGCTGGAAAGTACTTCTTTTAATATCAGTGAGCACAAGAGGTACAAGAAAAAGGAACGAGTATCTTTTGATACCTTTTCAGTGTGAGTAATGCCAACAATGCCCTGGAGGGATCACGCCTGGATCCCTGCATATGAAAAACACCTCAGCAAGCTATGGGGTGAAGAGGCAAGAACTTCTGGGCAGCCTATAAATATTAGACATTTTAAATGGCAAATAAAGGAAGGGAAGTATGAAAATATGATCAGTTATTTGGGAAGAGGGTTTTTAATGAGTCTTTTGAGAATTTGATGTTTTGGAGAAAGGAGAGGGAACATGTCGAACCCTATTTGGAAGTGCAATGAAAATCGTCATTCTCTATGCCTCTTCCGTATGTAATCCTGTGTTATTCCTGAAACATTTTCCCAGAAATATTTGTGTTTATTCCTCTTCTAGACTCAGTTCTATGACACATGTCTGCAAAGTTGTGCTAACTTCAGTGGGACATTACAAACTTGGGGGAGACGTGCTACTGGAATTTGCTGTGGCACAAAGGTTCTCATTCATTATTTGCTCTACTGACAGTCTATATAGTAATTTCTAAACCCATCATTCTGGTCCACAAAGAATATACAATTACAGAGACATTAATTTCTTTAGACCTTTAACACTCTGCTTTGTAGAGGGACAGTTCCTTGAACTCTCTCGATACTTCTTGTTCTCAGTCTTAGAGTACATGGTATCAGAAAGTTCAAAAAGGAGGGAATGAAGTAATGAGGGAAAAGATGTAAGAAATATTTCCCCATTCATGCCCCCCCCCGAGTTTTCATTTTGGCAATCTTAACTGAAACATCTAGTTTCTCTCAGGAAGTTTTTTGCCTTTTTGTACCATTTTCCCCAAATGGAAAGCATCTCACAGCAGCTCAAGTGGCTCTGCCTTGCATGCTGCCCTAGAGCTTCTGGCCTTGGAATAACTTCCAACTAGCTATGATTTATCTGGCTGGTCAGAGGTTACTGTACACAGAAATGCAATTCCTTCCTCATACTTGCTCTAGCCTTCTTTGGCAACTCCAGGTGTCATCAACAATCTGCTGTATGCCATTTTGTGACCTTTCCTCCAGTATTTTATTCAACTGAGAGCCCTTTTGCTGAGCTACACTGCCTAGAAAGAACTAGAGCCCTTTACTCAGTATATATTTAATTAAACTGCTGATTTATGTGCTAAAGAATTGAAAATTAATTTATAATAGTTCTGTCCTTGCAATGCTGCCAGTGCCTTGCTTCATCTTGACATTTGAAAAAAATGTCTTTTTATTCCTGACTGCATTCAGGTCTGGGTTGATGCTCCTCTCCGGAAATTAGTGTTCAGAATTACCTGGCTACTCCATGGTTTCCCACTTTTAAGCTATGTTAAATACTATTAAGGTTTTACATTGAACTTTCTGAGTTGCGTGTTTTGATGACCCTCTTAAGCCTGGCCACTGACAATCTCAAAACCTCCTTAATTCCAGAAAAATAAATGAATTTTCCCATGCTTCTGATTATGTTTTAAACAGAAAGCAGGAAAATTGCATCAAAAAAGCCCTTACTTTCTTTGCAAATCTGTTGCTATGCTGCTTTATCTCTTTTTCTGTTTTTAGATCAGCCCCACAATGATCCACCACTGACCCAGATCAGATTATTGCTGACATCCACTTCTTGCTAGCTAAACCTGGGGGAAAGTCTGCACCACAGCTGAGTCTAGTCCAGTGTCAGAGAAAATACATGAAATTTTCTTTCTTTTTAGTTACTTTTTTAGAATATTGGCAGTGACTAGGACAAATTACCATCCTTTACTTCATCTTATTAGGTAATGGCAATGTTACTCTTTCTGCTATAAATTTTTGAAAATACTTCCATCAGCAGCCCACTGTTTAAATTTAACAACAATAGATAAAACCAAATGGACATAAGAGATAAAGTAGCTTTAATGAAATAATTTTAATTACTAAAGTCTTGAGGATTTGCAGATTATAGAAAATAAAGTTTTACCCACAAACACTACTACTGGACTAACTATAACCTAGACCTGTGCTCCTGGAGAGAATGGGAGTTTTTAGTTATCTTCAATGCAAACACAATCAAACTCCGTAAAGGCAAGAATGTAGCACTGATCTATGATCAGAAGAGCAATTCAGAGTAAGGAAAGGCACATCCTGTAAAGGAAGAAGATATACCTTCCATTTTTCTTACTAGGTGCTCTAAGATGCTCCAAAGCCTGATTTATGGCACTCAAAATTTACAGCACTCGAAAATCCTTGGTACCCAGGTAACTTATTTTCTTAATCTGAGTCTTTTTTTTGCCCCTATTTGAAATAAAACTATTTGATTATATTCTGCAGCAAATCCACAATGCCAACATTCATCAAATTAGGCCACTAGATATACTGCTAGCTTGTTTGTAAAATGTTTCCAGCTTGGGCTGCCTGGGGTTTTCACCAAAACAGACACACAATTACAGCTTTATAAGGCTAATTTTTAAGCACCAAGGATTGAAAATATTGGTCTAACAAAAAGTCAAGAATAATAACCCCTGTCAGTTAGAGCTGGCTGATTAAGAATGAAGGTGGCACTAAGAAGTCAGCCTGTAATCACATTGAAGAACATGATCCTGTTATAGAAGCACATGACAAGAGAAACAGAAAGCAGGTTGAGCACTGCTAAACCATTGAAGGAACAAGACAGTTCTAGCTCTGAATAATTTTTTTTGGTATTTAAATTTAAGCAATTAATTTTTAGGCATGTTTTAATATAACATGTAATTTACAAAGTATCTCCCAAGACAAGAAGAGTTTTCTCAGTCTCCCTAGGAAAACAACAGAGATAACTCACAGAGTTTTTGGCACAACTTTGCAGTGGGTCAAAAGATCAAGCAGGAAGATGAACAAATGAATGTTATAAAATTGATTGACTTCATAAGACCAAACATTTTACATTAACTGCTTTGCCAAAAGTTATATCAATAAGTATATCGAGCAATACCTTCAGCAACAAATCTACTCTGAAATGTGTATGAACAACTCTCCACACACGAACTCCCACGGGTGAATCACTGGTATCCAGCACTCACATCACATAGTCACACTTCTGTGATTATTGAGGGCCATTGCTACTGCAATGCCTTTCAGTAGATTAGCTGCAGACCCATGCTAAACTGGTTGGCACCTTCATTACTGACTCTCAGAGAGAAAGACAGAGTCTTTCTCTCTTTTGGCTTTGGTTGTTAGCTTGAACACTCACAGCTCAGACTGCCTGAGGAAGCTGAGGCAGTTCCACGCAACACAGGATCCAAAGCTTTTGCTGTGTTCACTGATAATAACTTTAGATTAACATTAAGCACATGATACATTGGCTCACATTACATTACTTCTACTGTAGCATGTCACGTTATGTCAGCCAAGGTCAACATTCAGTGTGACATGATACGATCTAACACGGTGCAGGGTTATTGCCTCCTGAGTTAGGAATCTCAGGCTAAGGATCAGAAATAGAACAAGCAGATGCACATAACAGATCACTTTATAATACTCCTGGGAAAAAAGAATCATTTGATGCATTGCAAATTTTGCCAGTATCCTCCCTCTTGGATTCATCTGAACCTCCAAACTACCATGATATGTCTCTTTCTTTTCTCTTCTTTTTTCTTTCTTTTTAAAGTAAGACATGAGGCTTCTCGAGTCAATCAGACTGACACTTGGACCTCACCACAGGGAGAATTTCAAATAATTCAGTGAACTTCATAAGCTCTGATCACTCTGCTAATACTTTCTGCTCTCGTAGACTTCAGTGACCTCCCTTTCATGAATAATGTGAGTGGTAGTGCTGCAAGTCCCAGAGGATCCTGATTCCACTGAGCAACGTGGCGTTTTGGCCTGCAGGGTGACAAGCCGTAGGAAGGAAATGTTCAGCTGTATCCAAAAAGGGGAAACTTTTAAAAGAACTGCTAAGTCTTCTGGAGTTTTAACTTGTTTTCACACACTGTGGAGCTTCCAAGTCACAATCTCTGCTCCCTCCTCTATTACACCCACAAAACTGCATCTGTACTTCAAAGACCGAGAGATATCAAAGTTAAACTCAGCCATATGAGTCAAAGGGCTGGTTAAATTCAATTCTGTGACATGGCAACAGCCTCCCTGATTTTATTCCTGCACCCATTATAAGCACAATATGTGCACTGTAGGAACTGTAATTTTCAGCTTTACACATGCAAAAGACTTGCAAGAGACTAAAGACAGGAAATTCTCATGTTAGGGTAAACCTTTAGTTTTCAATTAGACATAATAAACTTGCAAAAACTACAATAGAGTTATCAATGGCCACTGAGATAATTTCATATCTGGCAAAAGAAAAAAGCACAGCTTCAAGAGCCCATGCTTTCTCTGATATAACACAAGGATGTATCATTTTTAGAACAAAGGCTAAGCTAATCACAGCTGACTTCACATTTCTCTGTTTTTTGTTCACCTTTGTAAACACAAAGGTAATGTTTTTCTTTTTAGTATTCTGTGACAACAGAAAACACAAGCATTATTTTATTAACCTTTAAATGCAATTTGGTCGCTCTTTCCATTTCAGCTCTGGAGCTTTGATGTCTGAGTGACATTGGATATACCTTAGGGGCTTAAAAAAAAGTTCAATAGTTTTCATAGCCTCAGCATAAAATACAGAATAAGAAGAGAAAATAAATAAATAAGTAGATACACACATATTTCCCTCTTTTATGACTTTGAAAAGCTGCAGCTGTCATTTGGTTCCTCGCTCTTTCCTCAGGCTAGAGATCATCTGATCAGATAGGAATAAGCAGAGGCCTTAGATTGGATACAAAGAAGCTGATATTTTTACCTAGTCAGCCATCTCAGTAAAAAAAAATTTAAAAATAAAAAAATTTTTAAAAAAATAGACAACTCCTCAGATATATCCACGGAACAGCTCCCCAAACTCATCACCACTTACCTGCACCAATTGAGTCCCATTTCTGTGTAGTCTCCAGAACCCAGGAAAAAAAAATCTTGAACCTCAATCTTCAAAATTTTTGTACCAAGATTTAAAAATCTCGAACCTTGAACCATCACCATGGAATCTTGAACCACATTTTTCCAAGACTGAGTCAATTTAGATTAAAAATTGACCCAAAATCAACGAAAACATTAATTCAGGCCAGAAAAATTAATCCTTGGAGTAAAACATAAGGCACTGTTCATTATTTTGAGACACCTTCAGCACCACAATTCCAAACCTTCAAAACAACTTACTAGTACAGAAAACAGACAGTAGGTTTAGAGCCCTATTGATAACAGGCTTTTCTAGAACTGCAAGAAATAAGCTGGATTCTTGACCCTTTCAATATCTAAGTCCCTAATAGAAATATAAAAAAAAAAAATCCAAAAATTTTCAATTTAGAAGAGGGATTGACCATGCAATAGTCAAAAGGAGACATTGGTTTCGAATAATATAAGTTTTGCTGAATTCTGTGACCTGTGCCTTGATAGATAACGTGACCTCTGCGACCCTAACCCTAAGCCTCAGCATAACTCCTCATATGGGTGACAGATCCATTGCTTTCACAAAAGACAATATCAGCCATACCAATACTTTCCCTTCCAGTACATCACCTCCTTCTAAAAAAGCTCTCTCTGAAGGGCTCTTTACACAGTGCAGTAAAGATAAAAATGTCTCAATTTCTTCTCAACTAACAATCTTATGAAGAATTGCCCAATGTTTTCAACAAGCTTAATATGGTTTATTATTGTTGTGAATTAAGGCTTGATGAGAACTGTGAAGATGCATCTTGGGTCTTAGAGTGTCTTGGAGGTCAGTTTTAGTGCCTGTATTTCTGATATTCAAAACAGAGCTTACATTTAGAACATACTATTGCATGTAGCTCTACAGAAAAAAGTAAATAAAAACCTGATCATGCCCTGACAATGGTGACTCAGTTCATGTTCACAAATAGCACAAGCTCCTGAAATGGGAACAGAAGAGCAGCATAAGCCAAGATGGCAGGTGTCACTACTAAAGTGACAAATCATCTCTACTTGATCTTTAAAACAAGGTTGCATCACATGAAACTGAACTCTGATTCAGAAACAAGCAGGTGAGCTTGTACCAGATTACCTGATTGCACTGACCCTCTTTTTGTATGCATTGTACTGAAATAAAAATAAAAATCACACCCTTATCAAAACAAATGAAGCCAAGTTACATATTGCTTGTACTACTCTGTCATTTGTCAGTGAGCAAAGGCAGAAAGCAAAGCAGCAGGATGATGTAGTGACTATAACTAATGTTGCTAAATATCACAACATTTTTAGCAAGTCTGGCTTCTCTCCTCAGTAAACAAGAGACAGTCACTGAGCTTGGTGACAATGAAGAAAAATCTGCTTCTTTGTGGAGGTGGGTGTATTTCACTGGCAGAATTATGGAAGATCCAGTATCAGTGAGATATTCTGATTGAAGCTAAAGTCAATCCTGTCCTGAAAGCTGATAAATTCCCAAGCATATACCCAGGCAAAAGTTAACATAAAGGACAGTTCAATTTCTTGCAAGGGATTATAGAGAAGAAATGGACATTTATATTTCAATCCCACAATAATATTCACAGCAAGTCTTTGCTCTCCTGAAAATAAACCTGACAAACACTTTCCCCCCCACCCCAAGGCTTCCACCAGACCTAAGCAGGCTGTGATTTTTAAAGATTCTGAACCTCTAGAATAATTTTTGTAAAAATCTGGACTAAAAATTACTATTGAGGAAAACACAGAGCTACAAGAACTCAGATTAAAATAAAAATGGGAGAAGATCCAGTAAAGGAAAACTGCAACAAAGAGGTAAAAGAGCCAAAACCACCGACCATCCAGCAGGGAGAAAGCACAGTGGTCCTATTACTTGCACTGTTAATTAGGTAGGGCAGTTGTCAGTACAGGAACATTACTGTTAAGTGCCTACTTGATCAACTTAGCATGCTTAAAATATTCAAAATCCATTTCAGTTTGAATTAAGAGTATTTTTTAACCTACAGTAGGTTTCAAGACGGAATGAATAACTATTGTACACTTCACCTGTAAATAGAATTTTTTGGCTCTTATACCACATACCCTAAATCTCTGAATTTTCTCATCTGTCAATCTTCATTATAAAAATTCCCATTCAAGCTGAATAACTGTCTTCTAAGACCTCATTTGCTCATGGCATTGATTCCCCAATTGAAGCCAGGCCTCTGCTGGAGATGTCATCTGCACACCCAGCTGCAATGTCATAGGCAAGGAATTACAACTTTAGGTAAGGGACTGGAAGATGATATAAATGCAGTTAAGGAACTGAAAATTTCCTTCCATGTAAATGCCCCAAGCACATGGACAGCAAGCATAGAGAAACACAGATCATAGAAGCTAGTATATGCAGAAAGATTTTAAAATAGATTTGGGGGTTCAAAACTGCCATGGAAATGAGCAACCTCTAAATAAAAGGCTTGGTATAACATACCAAGCTGCTGGCAAAATTTAAATTTGTTTTTTTAGGCTACAGGGAGAGAAAATACAAGAAAAAAGAGATTGTGAATTATTCAGATGGAGATACTCTTGATGTCAGCTTGGATGAGGTTATTGACAAATGCATAAAGATATTTTAGTCTTGGGAAAGTTGGGGTCCTGTGCTGTCTTTCCAGTCGAAAATTGTACAAAGAAATTTTTATATTGGTTTGACTGATATTTGGTATAATGATCTTCAAAGCAGTAAACCCATTCTTAATCAAGTCTGCCTAAGTAAAGGACGTGTTGTCAGAGGATGCTGCAAGGCAGCAACAACCTCTGGGTTATTTCACCTAACAAGGACCATCCCACATCAGGGCTGAGCCTTAGAGCGTTGCAGTGCTCTGATCCGCCGGGAGAACCACCCTGCTGGCCTTGAAGCGGAAAAGCTGAAGCAGTGCCGTGAACAAGCCTTAGCTTGGTGAAGGGGGGAGAGATGGGGGATTCCAAGGATTGGATTAGCTTTTACTGGAATCCTTTCATATCACCAGGATAGATGCATAAGCAGAAAAACAGAAATAGGGTAAATTCTGCCAAAAATCATCATGCCCTAGTAGCAATCTGCACAGTAAACTTGACAGTCCTGCTTCATCGTATGTTTTCCAATTCCAGGATCATTAAATACTAATTGTTCTGCTCTGCTTCCTGTTTTGAAAAATGCTGCTTTTTGCTCTGCCTTTGTAACATCTTAAGTCGTTTAAGTTTTAATACTCTCACAATGAATGGCTGTCAGAAGGAACCTTGCTGAACTGTATAAATTTATTTCAGGGCTTGAAGATGCCATTATTTATATTAGTTCATAATTATTGTCGCAGTCACTTCCAGATGCCTTAAAATGCCCCCATGAAAAAGGGAAGTACTCAAAGGAAAAATTTCAAAGGATTTAAAGCTTCTATTGTGGTTGTTGGATACGGAAAGCTACCACATTTAAGTGGCTAAAGAAAAAGCAGAGAACTCTTTCAAGAATGTGACCATGAATGACTTGTTCTCATGAATGTCTGTGTCAGAACTGACAACAGGCCATGCATCCACAGCAGTGAAAGTATTACCTTTAAAATTCAGCTTACAGCTCATGTAAGGCAGAGAACAGCAATAACAATTTGCAGCATTCCAGTATTTTACCTTCACAGGATACAGGTTCCTTTTCCAAGTTCAAAAATGTCAAGCAAGGGCATGCATATTCAGGTGAGGGAAACACTTTAGTTCACAAAAAAACAAAATATGAGAAGAAGGAAAAGGAGAGATAGGAGATTGTAAGAAAATGACACAATAGAATTAAACCTGAGCAAGCAAGATATAATTCTGATAAGACAGGGAGGCAAAAGAAAGCACCAGTAAGTATCCTGATGAGGAAAGCATCTTTGTCAGCCACTTCACTATTCAAATATTCTCTACATCGCATGTTTTGCATGTTGTGGTGTTATAAATCAGGGTCCCTGATCTGTGGTACTCTTTCCTACTGAACTCCACAGTGGAAATAAAGGTGTGTACTTCTGCTGCACTTGAAAAAACAAGGCTTTTGATAAACGCAATGCAGCAAAAAAAATCAAAGAATCAGGCACAGAAACAGGAGGGCAATGACTGCATTATGCCCTCAGTACCCTGTGAGTTGCTTAGCCAGGGTTTCAGAAACACCACCAGAGCAGAAGCCAGCAAACTAAGACATTCTTCACTGTCATCACACGCAGGAAGTTTATAACCACCTTGCAGCATTCATAACTGTGCTGCTTTGTAGCTGTTTTCTCCAAGCAATATTGAGCAATGAGCACACGTCAGCATGCCTCACCTCCAGCCAGGGAGTGACCATCAGTCCACCCAGAGAAAGCTGTATGCCTACTGACACATTTATTGCTGACTTTGGTGGGGTTTTGAGCTCCTACTCACAAGCTCAACAAAGTCAAGCTGGACTTGCTGCCAAGAGGGCTGTTTCACCAGTGTCAGTGGTGACATCTGATTGCTGGACTAATGTCCCACATTTGACAGAAAGCTGCCTGCTGATCTGCTGCTCACTCCAACCCTCTGCTTCTGACTGAAGATTTTGCTGCATTCCAACCTACAAGTTTTTATTTAAAAGACAGTAATTCCCAAAGCCCTCTTTGGTGTGCTTCCTCAGAGCCTCTGGTTTCTCAGTGGTGGGTCTATAGCAAGAGGGGTTCACAAACTGCAGAGGGAAGTAAAAAATCTGCTATCACAGCTGCCCTGCCTTCAGCAGTGGGGTTGAAATCTGTAAAAGAGTGCCCAGGAGTAGGACCTAAGGCTGAACAATCTGGAATAAGGTGTACTTGAAAGAACTTATACAGCAAAGGAAAGTATATGTTCAGATCACTCCAGGTATTGCTTCAAATCTCATAGAAATTAACTGCAGTGCCTGTGCAGAACCTCTCTGAACATCCATAAACCCCTCAGGAGCTTCCAGAACAGTGTAATTACCTCAAAATTTGGAAATCCTGTCTTTCAGCATGAAGGTCACTGACATTGTGCCACCTTATTTTCTGCGGAGCATGTTTAAGAGCCTTTAGTAAGACAAAAAAGCTGGGTCATATATTCTCACATCAGCATGTTCACACTCACAGAGACAAGGGACACTTGCTAAAAGCCTGCTCAGTGAGAACCTCTCTGCCAAAAGGATATTCCCCCAGAGGCTGAGCATCTCACACGTGGAGCCTCTGCAGCTGCCCTACAACCCTTTGGTCAGTCCATCCTTCCCTTAGCTCCCAGTACAGCATTCAGCTGGCTACCAGTGTGGCATGAGGACCAGATGCAAGCAGGAATCCCCTGACCAAACCTAGTTAACAACCTTGTACCCCTAGAGTTTGGCATTCAGCAATTCTGGCCACATTTCTCCAGAATTCTTGGGTTTTGGGCATCCTTCTCCAGCTTCCAACAGGAGGGGGACTGCAGGGACCCCCATGAGGGAAGGGTGAGGCTGCCCCGGCTGGGCACAGCCAGTGCCAGCCTGTCCCCACTGTGGAGGTCCAACCAAGTCCCCAGAGTTGCTGGTGCAGCCTCTGGAACATGTGCAACAGCAGGCAGAGCCCCACAGGCAGTGGGTGTGAAGAACATTCCTGCCCACTCTGGGGCCAAGGGGAAACAGGACAGGAGATGCTCCAGGCACCCGGAGCAGGGATTGCCCTGTGCCCCTGAGGAGCAGGGGGACCCTGAGAGACTGCAGCCCATCAGGGTTAGTTTCTCTCCAACCAACTCTGTTTTAATTGGCAATGGATGAAATTAATTTTCCCCAAGTCAAGCATGTTCTGCCTGTGAGGGTAACTGGAAGTGACTTCTCTGGGTTTATCTCACCACAATAAGATTTTATATCTTATTACTGAGGAGGTAAGTGGGGGTGTGGGGGACATGTTACCCACCACACCATGTTTAGTAGTTCCCAGCGAGAGTTAATATATTGCTGAGAGCAAAATATAAAGTGTCATTATTCTCACTCAGAAATAAAATTAATTCTAAGATTTATTCCTGGAAACCCCAGTTTTGTCAGTGGTGTTACAGCAAACACGACCTCTCTACTTCTGTACAGTTCTTGCTACATGTAAAATATCCAGAAGAATGAAAGCAAGATGAACTATTTAAGCAAAGAATTCAACTAAAAAATCGTGAGAAGATACAGATGCAAGAAAATCCCCTTGCTTTGGTATTAAGGCTCCTAAAATGAAGTCAATGCCTCTTATTCTAATTGCTAATTGCCAATAGTGTGCTTTTTCACTAGTATGTCTAGGTGTTTAAAATATAGTCTCTGTCCTGGTCTAATGACAGAAGACTGTCCTAGTAAGCAATTTCACTCAGAGTGACTTGGACACTGCACATTCATTTGCAACTGCAAGTCAAAGTTAACCGCTAGAGACAAGCCAGCAGAAGACACCTTCTAAAGGAACAGCAAAATTGTGCAAAAACTTTTTTGTTCAGAAGACACTCTGTCTTGATAAGTGTTCTCAGACAGGCAAGACTTCCATACCTCCCCCACCTCCTTTGGGTCATGCATCCCACTGGGGGTGAGAGGAGGCAATGAGGCCCCCCACCTTCCAGGGGAGAAAAGGAAGGACCAGGGGCTGCAGAACAGCCCTGAAGGGAAGCTGAGGTGCAAGGTGATTGGAACTGCTACACAGAGGAGCAGTTCTTGGTGTGGTAAAACTGCCTCTCACCGCTCCTTCCATCCCCTCCCCACACAGGCAGGAAGGGCTGCACAAACCAAAACAGCCGACCATCACCTCCCCATCCCTGGGCAGACTTGACAGGCAGCTACAGGCTGATGAATTAGGCAGTGGCCTGTTCTTCCAAGGCCCAGAGCTGGCTCTGGGGATGGCCTCTTGGAAAGCAAGTACAGACACCTGAGTATGAGCAATTAAAATGATGCAATACATGACACATATCCGTCAGAAATAACCTAGCAATTGGGTTGCTGGCACACCATGCTGCAGATAAGGCAGTGCTGATAATACTTGAACTTCTATGTCTCTCACTGAGATGTTTGCCGCAATGCTATTTGTTCTTTGCTCTTAAATCTGTAAGCTCACTTAGCTTTACCAACTGATTGCAGGATAAGACTCTGATTTCCCAAATCCAGAAATAATGCTGCCAGTGTTTGAAGACGCATTTTGCCAGGGTTTTTTCTCATCGATCTTGGAAGTTATGCAATAATATTGAAAACTGAGCCACCACAGCAAGGTATACCAGAGAAACAAGAACAACTTGGATAGTCCCCTTCACAAGTTGCTTCAACAACTTATCTTGCACACAAAGAATATTCACATGTTTAAACACCATTCTATGTTCTGACAGAAGGCAAGAAGTTTGGTGGAAGGCTCGCCCCATGTTGGCTGTGCAGTGAGGTTCTGATGGAGACAAGAGGTTGAGCAAGTGCAGCACCTGGCTGAGCAGGACAGACAGGTGCTGCTGCAGGTACAGCCACGCTGTGTGACATGGGGTAAGCAGCTCTTCCTCTGCCAGGCTTGTCTGCACAGCACAAGGTGGGGCCAAGCAGAGAAACATGATTCAGTCTCTACACAACTCATTCACAGCTATCTTAGATCCTAAAAACAACAGCCATGTTAACACGGTGCTGCTGCCTGGGCATGGCTAACCAGTCTTCCCAAATATTGCACAAGGTAGCTGTTCCTCTATTCCACAAAACCCAGTCACATATGAACAGATCTTCTCACTCCCTTACTGTGCCTTGTCAGTTTAGGTCTGAAGCACCTTCAGAGAAGGTCCAGTGGACTGGTTAAGTGTGCCACATCCCAGTCTCAGGACTGTCAGGTGCAAGAGGCTGCATAAGGATCTCTCAGTCTAGTAACATGATCCAGAAATTACAAAAAATGTTGAAAATCATGCAATTGTAAAAAAGCATTAAAAGCTCAGATCTACACATGAATGGACAATTACGTATCAAATAAGCAGGTAGCTGTAGGTGTTCCTATGTGCCGTATAACAAGTGCTTGATTTCTGCTACAGCAGTCCCTGTAAAAATAGATATCAGTTCCCTGAGGTCATATTTACTAGCGTTCCCTTCAACTAAAACACCCACAACAGTTATTTTTGGAAACAAGTTATCTGTATGTATTTTGTGTCCTACTAGTATTCCACATGCTGAAATCTTGGCAATACCTCCCAGTCAAACACAGCTACAGGTCTTACCCAGAAAAATCTTCCTTATGCACATAAGGCTTACTCATGTTCAGCAGTCACACGGATTGGAACAACATATGTACATGAGTTAGGATTTGCAAGAAAGGATCTTGAATGGTGATGGAGCAGTAATAAACTTCATAGCTAATTAAATTAATTTGAAAAGGTATTTATGGTTAGGTTTAGACTGTTAATACAATAGATTTGCAATAGAAGCATATATTTTAATTATCAAAGAGCTTTTGGATAGGATATAGTAATCATAGAAGTTCTGTGCTTTGACATATCATGCTGTCAGGGTGGTTTTTTTGCTTTTTCTTTGCCTAGGTCAACCAACTACATACCATGCCTTGAGCAAGAAGTAGCCATTGAACTGATCACTCCTTAAATTTCAATTCCTAGTCACACTTAATAACTGTCTATCCCCATATCCCTGCAAGGGACAGGAGAGTATCACAATGATACAGAGCTCCCATCAATTTCTATGACACTGACTTGGGTACTGCTGGCATTAGAAACACTCCACTTTCAGATTGTGAGTCTACAAGCCCAGAGAGCAGTTTAGGGAATAGAAGAAATATTAAGGAAAAACTAGGGAACTGGGACTCTGCTTCTTGTTCAAGTATTTTTTGTTCGGGTTTTTTGTTTGTTGTTTTTTTTTTTTTAAATTGACCTCAAACACAACTATCCAATATTTTTAAAGGTATAGATAACAAGAAACTGAGACAGGAGCATCATTGCTAGATGCACTCTATACTTAGGCTTCAAGTGTTTCCTCAAATTCTGCAGATTTTAGTCAATCTAGTCACATGCATGCACAACTGAGCTTTGGCTTTTCCAAAAGGAAGCAAATCTAACACTGCACAGCTTGGTATTTTATCAAAAGTATTTTATCAAAACTACTTATTGGAAAAATTGAGTGGTTCTCCCATGTTCCTGAGCAGTGGATTATTTGGTCAGGAGAAAGTGATGACTTTCAATAGAATTTTCTCCCTACCAGTTTATAAAGAAAACACTTGTTAATTATGAAGAAAATATATCAATTAAGTAGAAACTACTCCTCTAAAATCATAACTGTGACTTTGCTACAAAAAGGAACAGCGAGTCAAGTGTGTCCAGAGAGCCCTGGACTATCTTCAAACAAGTTTGTTGGCAGCTTAAAGGCTGTTGAACATTATGATTTTAATACAGCTGCATTATCTTGTTCACATTAATAAACACATGTGTGGGAAGGTTCAACTCTCTGCATGGCAAAGTAGTTCTACCTCTTTGGTTTCCAATGGGACATTGTTTTAGGCTTAGTCCTGAAAGGAGATCAAAGTTGGTGAAAGCCTCTGAGTGGGCGTTCCGTGCTGCTGCTGGGCTGTGCTTCCAAATGCTGTTGCAGAGAAAAAGCATCTTGCAAAGAATTGACACTGTATTTCATCGATGTCATTCATAATCCTTTTTAACAGTTAAAAATTATGGGCTGTCTGGTTCTCAAACACAACATCATCCAATTTGCATGGTCCAGGTCCTCTTCTGCAATGAATGATGGGCTTAGTAAGTGATATTTACCAGTCCGTCATGCCACTGCACTGCATTTAATACACACTGAACCTTCAGAAAGGCAGTGTGGAATTAATTCTCAGAAGCAATCAACATTCATTTGACTCTTTTCCTATTTCGTCTGCATCTCCAACTTCAGTGATTTCACATCAAGAGAAATAAGCAAACCCTTGAGCACTCTCAGCAAACATCAAAACGTGAACTGCTAGAAATACATAGGGAGACTGCCAAAGGCACCAAATGGCAGCTAGGAATTTAACTTTCACTGATGAACCACGATTCAGAAGTCAGCAAGCATGGCATAGCTTTCCTGGCATTTTTATTTTTGGAAGTCTCCCCCTATGGCCACTTACATGTGTCTACAATTGTGCATTGTAAAACCAAATGCCATTGTAAAGCACACACCCCATACAGAGACACACACAGACTCACAACACAGATCAAATGCTGGTTTTGCCCTCCAGGAGTCTCAAGGGCCTTCAACTACTGAAATTAACCCCTGGCCTTCAGTGCACTAAGCCTATGGCTTTCCAGCATTCCACAGCATCTAAGACAACACAACTATTTATGTTCCTGCACATACTGAGGTTTTTAGAAAGACCACATCAGAATCCACATCATAACCATTCCTCTTGACAATAGGAGTGTATCAGGAACACTTGCAATACATAACAAAGAAACCATCACAACTCATCTGATGTTGACACCTGCCTGAAGGATCTGCAGACCCTATATTGCTCCGAAAGTGACATTTATATAGATAAATACGTGTCTAACTTTTGTTTGTTTGTACACACCAAGGTAATATATGCACTCTACTCCCACATAAAGACTTCCTTGTGAAACCAAAATATTATAATTGCCATTTTACTGTCAGTGGAGAGATATGCAATACACCAACTCTAGTCCAGCCTGCAGCTGCCCCGAGCAGCTTCTGCCCCGAGCAGCTTCTGCCCCAGGTACCTTCAGTAGGGCCCTGGCACCACCTAAGCTCTGGGAGTCACTGTGTGGTTGCCATCCTGTCCACAGGTAATTCCCCAAGCAGGTGGCAGGGAAGACAGGCAGTGCACTCCCCTGTGCAATACAGATACTGACATCTCCCACAGAAAAGAACTTTTTAAGCAATTTGTTAGAAATAATCAGTGCTTCATTTACATAATTTCAGAACACAGTTAAGCCTGAAAGCAGAGCTCCCCAGCTCCAAGACTCCTAGCTCAGCAATGTCACCAAGTGCTCCTGGGTTTCCCCTGCCCCATCAGCCCAAATGAACCAACAAGAAGTTCAAAGCCCTGCAAGCCATAAGAGAGCAGGAAATCACAGGGCTTGGGAATCATGGCTCCAACACTTCCAGCTGTGTGGCATGCTGCCCAGAAGCCCTCAAAATACCCATGGTATATGCCAGGTCTTTGGGGATCTCCAGAGGCAGCCAGCATGTCAAGGCTATCCCAGAGCCACAGACCTCACAGCTTGCCAGGAGCTGTGAAGTCAGGCATACAGCCTGTCAGAACCCATCCCATGTCTTTGTAGAAAGTCACTAAAAAATGATGTTTCTGCAAAATATTTTGGTATCAATGAATCTGCCTTTTCTTATGGAAAATTGTTTTGGCAGAAAGTTCCCAGTTAGCTCCAGTCTGTCCCCTAGGCAGGTTAAAAAATTAGAGGACCTGCTCCACTGAAGCCCAAAGTTCTTGTCTAAAATTATTTAGAGCATTAACTTACACTTGTTCACAAATTATCAAACTTCTAATGAAACAGCCAAAGACACTATTTCCTTATAAATGAGGTAGCAGACTGGACCTGCATTTCCTTATCCATGATTATGTCTGTGTTTTATCTGCAAACCCTTGTGCTCTAACATTTTCCTTTTCTTTGTCCCAACTACAAGTTCTTTGAGGCAGGGCCCTTTTCCTGACAAGCAGTATGTGCTATCATGTAAGCAACAAGTTCGTATCAGTAACAACCCTGGCATTTTCTGTTTCAGAAGAATGACCTCAGCAATGCATTTCCAGAGTGACTCTGTCCTTCAGAACCAATCAGTTGCAAGGGTATAATACTGTCAATAAATTTAAGAGCATTTTACATAGAAAATACTCTCTTTTAAGGTCCACACAGAAAATTCTCTTATGTAAGGATCTGGGCTCTTTTAAAGCACTCTTGGAACAGAGTGAAGTATATAAGACAAATCTCATTAATATATTATTTCTCCCTAAAATAAGGTGTTGCTTATTAAATGTGAAATTGATGGTTTCTTGGCCTCACTGTTGTAGTGCCACTGACTAGATTTTGCATCTTTTCAATAACTGACACTGATGTTGAATCCCCACCACTTAGGAAAACTCCCCCTTAAAATGTTTAAGAACAAATAGGGAAGGAAATTATTCTTTTGTTCAAATTAAAATCTTACAAAATATTCTAAGTCGTGATTTTTCCATATAAAAAAACATCTAATGCATTAAGTAACATCACAGGATATTACTGCAAAACTTACATCACAAGCCCAAGCTACATAAACCAGCTACAAAGCTTTTAATTTATCTGAAGAGATAATTAGGCGGGATCAAGCATGCTCAGGTGTTACAACTCAACAAAGGAGTTGAGCAATTCTTTCATTTGACAAAAGAGCTGCACTAACCAGTATCACTTTCGTCTCAAGTGATCCAACATGCAATATCTACTGCAGCAATAATTAATTTTGCCCACATTTTTAAAGTGCTTTGAATTTTAAAATAGATCAATTAAATTTTTAGAATTTTATTATAATTTTATTTTAGAATTTCAGAAAACCTTGTCATGGCTTTACCTAAATTGCACACAACAAATATTTGCCATCAATTCAAGTCCATGTATATTTCTTTTGATGCAACTTGTTCATGCGTATTACCTGAAATTTGACTTCTGATTCCAGCTTTCTTCTAAATTGAACTGAAAAGCATAATTTGTTATGCTAAAATATTCACAGCTCAAGAAGCCAGATTAGTAAGTATTTTATAGCCTCAGTAACCTCTTTCAAATACTTCATAAGCAGGAAGAACCTAACTTAATAAAAGCAGAGTTTGAAACCTACTGCAGTCTGAGCTAAAATCCACTAAAGTGACTTACAAAACATTCATTTGACTCTCAGAATTTCAGGTGAGGACTCAGTAAATGACCTAGTAAAGACGGTGATCACAGCATCATAGCTTCCTATGCTTTTTAAATTTCTCATTAGCAGCTGCATAGTTTCACAAGGTTTATTTTGATGAAAATCTTTTTCAATCCATTGAGACTTTCAATCCATAGATGGAATCTCAATGGGTCTGGAATAACAGGATCCCAATAGTTTCAGATACTCCGCAGTCTGAATTTAGCTGAAGTCTCCAGCAAGACCTGAAAAGCCACATTCTTGCCACCATCTGACAGAAACTTCTAGCTTGCCATACACCTACAAGTGTTGTTCTTTGTTCCACAGTTCAGAATAGGCTCTGTATTATGTACTATAAAGAACTGACAGCACACTAACAGATGTCCATTAAATTGCATGCACTGAGACTTTTACCATGTACAGCAAAAGCTGGTTCAGGGTTCATCCTAAATGACTGGCAATTGACATCTGCAGAAACCTCCCATCTCCGTATTTTTTGTCTTCTAGTCTGATAATTAATTTTGTTTCTACTTCATATTTCAATCCCTGATTTAAGTATATTTGAAAGATTAGTAATACCCATATATTACACAGAATGGTATATTACTACCTATATATTTAAGAACCACCTTAGTATTGAACGCTGTACAACTTTAACCATAGTTAAAGAGATGGCAAGCTGCCATCACTGCTTGCTGCATAGCCTGACACAGTTTTCCCAAGTCCTTCCATTCCCCTCCTGTAGCTTTTGCATGCCTCTTGTCACATCCTTGCTTGAACTTGTACACTACCTGACACTGAGGCCTCTAGTTAACCAACTCTTTGATACTGCTAGCCTCCAAAAAAATTAA
This sequence comes from Haemorhous mexicanus, assembly GCF_027477595.1. Taxonomy (NCBI): domain Eukaryota; kingdom Metazoa; phylum Chordata; class Aves; order Passeriformes; family Fringillidae; genus Haemorhous; species Haemorhous mexicanus. The sequence goes on from NC_082353.1 coordinate 11,647,943, forward strand.
CTGCATAATATCAAATTGATGCATGAGCTTCTTTATAGGGAAATGAATTTACAGTTTGTTTCTATTTTCATTTTGAACTCCTTGGTAAAATTTTTGTCAAATGCAAAATTTTCTCAGGAAGCAGTTTGATGAAACACTGAGTTGGCTACTCTTTACAAACCACAAAACCCCATGTGGTATGAAACTTGGAATGCTTTTATTTTTATATAAGGGGAACCTTCAAGCTTAGCCATCAAAAGAAACCTTACCTTTTTCTGAGCTATATGAAAACAAAGTTTATAAAGTACATAAGGATCGTAGTCATAATGCAAGTAAACACTTCACTGCCTCAAGTTATAGTTTTCAAATACTCTAAGTATTCCAAAGAGTAAGACAAAACATGCAGCAACAATGTTATAAGAACAAGAAATAAAACTCTAGTCATTGTAGGTCAAGTCAAGAAAAATGCTGCTAGATGTGGTACTGCATAATGAAAGCAAAGATACTGTGTTAGAAGAATTAGAGTTCTTAATGATTCTAAAATCTACACAGCAGCATAGGTCGCTCAGAGCTTTTCACTGAATTTAGTGACTGAAAAATTTGATCCTCCATTTAATTTGATTTAAAGCTCTAGAAACAAAGCATTTGTGTGCGCAACTATTTCCAACCTTTTGTTTTGATCAGTTTTCAGCACTTGTTACAACAGTATTTACTTCCCAATCGCAATTTAGTCACTGACTTGTGCAAAGAGGAAATTCAATTAAAAATGCCAATTTTAAAAGAGTACCAGAATGGCCCATTGAAAGTTAAATTATATGGGTCATTGGGGCCATTACAGACACTTTCCTGTTGTTAAACAGGTTACATGGAGCAACTTTATGCCTATACATGAAAAACATTAATCAGACACTTTTACTGATTGATGAAACAGGAGCAGATGTTTTGAAGGCAGCAGAAAATACAAAGGTACACATGGAAATTGAGTTATTTTAGTCTACTGAGATCTACTGCTGCACTGTATGTTTGTTTTCTGAGAATTTGACAGCTCTTATACTGGCCAATACATGCTCACTACTGCAGTGTCCTGGATCTGTTTTCCTGGTTGAGAATTTGACAGCTGTACAATTATTTCTAGAGCAGAACAAGAAAACACACCGATTATTGCCATCATCTTGCTTTATGAAATTCAGTGTCAGTACAACGCAATATAGTTGCTATTCTTCCATGTCAGCTGCTTTCTGGAACTGCAATTTGGCAACAAAAACACAGAAGATAGGCCTTAGGTTAACACACAGGAAAAAGTCTTGATAATCATCTGAAAGACTTATTTTTTCCATCCAGACAGAAGGAGCTCAAGATGAGCTGTTTTTCTAGAAATGAGGCTGATGTGATGACAGCCCAGCAGATTTCTCAGTGATCTTAATGTTCCAATCAATTCTCTGATTCCCAGCTGATTAGTGTGATGACCCTTCAAAGACTATTTGACCAAAAATAGTCTTTGAAGCCTCTTTCCTATTTTTCATTAATTGTTCTACATCAGTTCTTGGAACAACTGCTACAAGTATCTCTCTCACTCTTACATACCTTCACCTCCTTCCATCCATTTTCCTCCATTTTCTTAATTTAAAAAATAAACATGTTTTGTGCATTGTTTTATTACTAGTTTTCTGTCCTCTGCAGTGATTACTCTCTCCCTCCCTGCCACATCCTTGGAGCCTCTCTCACTCCAACTCAAGAGAAGCTGCATGTTGCAACTGGTGAAACTCTGATGTGGTTAAATGCTGTGCCAAGAGCTCTGGAGAGAAGAATAGACGCTGAGACTGGCAGGAAGAGGGAAGCTGGATTATATTCAAGAGGCTGAGTACTGTTTTGTTCAGAAGAGAGAAGAATTGATTTCAGAGTAATCAACAGCTATGTGGCTTTTCCCAGGTCCAACCCCAACACCCCCCCACCCCCCCCAGAAAAAAAGGATATTTGCATAGTGTTTCTAATCCACAGGTCTCATCATGAATGTCATCACCCCTTCACCCAGGACAAAGCCCAAGTAACAGCCAGGCTGGGTGATTTTCCTACACAGTAAGGGAAGGGCAGAGTCCTGGCTAAGATCGGGTTCCCACTCATGCAGTGACTCCGCAAGGTCCCTACAAGTCTCCTCTGCTCATGACAGCCCAGAACAAAGATCTCTGCAGCATAACCAGGCTAGCACAAAGCTCCAGCACAAGCTGAGCGTCTCAGCCATCACCCCACTTCTCAGTGGCCTGGCAGCCCTTCCTGACAGGCAGCCTGTAACACAGCCCTGAAACGCCGAGCCAGCTCAGGCACCGGCAGCACAAACCAGCAGGGAAGAAGGTAAAGGCAGCCAGGCTGCTCACTGCATGACGCCGGCCCTCCAGCTGGGCTGCACCTCTTTGGTCTGAAATCTCCAGGAACACACACCTGAGCCCTGTGCTGCTGGGTGACACTGCTGCCCATATGTCAGCTTACCAATTTCAGACTGATCTTGGTGAACGCACTGGCTTTAATGTGGAAGTTTCCAACATATCCTGTAGGAAAAAGATAAGAAACTGCAACAAACAAACAGATTTGCCAACTCACCAGGGAAACTCTTTTCTAAAGGATTATTCAGGAACTGTCACCAATTTACTGCCTGCCTCTATCAGTCTTAAATGTGCATGATTACTTGGTTTAGTTTTGCTGACATTTGTGTTTTGTTTAAGGGTCTCTTTGTGCAATCTTTTGTGTCTGCTTTAAATAAACACTCTTCCTGTGCTTGTTGCAGCATGCTTGGGTTCAGCAAGATGTCTATCACTTAATAACCAAATGAAAAGTTTAATCACCCAAAAGCTAGCTTTCAACCTGCAGTTAAGAAAACAGAAAAGCTAAGGGTGTTCCATAACCATTTTTCTTTCTATTTCTCCTGTTATCACATTTGCTAGTCCAAGCAAGTTTGATGTTGTGTATTTAGGCCTGTAAATATCAGCTTAGCATGTGGAAACAAGAACATTTATTCTTATTTTGTGGTAAGAATCAGTGCAATTAAAGAAAAAAAAAAAAACACAAACAAAAAGAACACCCCACTGTATTCCTTAAAAAAAAACAGGTTTTTTTTCTAACTAATCACTGAGCATGTATGAAACAGAAATATACTCTAATAGCTGTTTGAGCACACTGACTGTAGAAAATTGGGCAACCATGACATCGAAACCAAACAGGAAAACACAAGTCATGCCAAGGTGTCATTTTTACAAAGTGACTTTAAAAAAAAAAGCCAAAAAAAACCCAGGGAGACAAGTTAATGTCCCAGTATGGGACAATAAAGCTATGTTAAAAACACTTGCCATTAACAGCCATCTGCTCTCTGCAATTTGGGGGTAATTTTTATGTACAGCTGACAGCTTTGCATCATCTTTCCTCACTTGTGAAAGATTGTCTCTGCCTCTAGTGCACAAAACCTCTGAGAAGCTGGACCTGTCCACTGCGTTGTGGCTCAATAAGCTTGTGCTGCTAAAAAACACATAGCATTCTGCACTGGATTTCCAAAGAAAAATCAAACATAAGGTTTGGGGAAAAAAGAATATCTGTATATGCTAATAATACTCCAGTTCTCTCTAATAATATTCTGCTCATGTCAGCATTGCCTGTAAAAATCAAGAGGCAAAATGTGCTCACTGCCCTTGACATATTGTGATGGTAAGAAAAATCAAGACTGCTTTCTCACTGTTCTCTGAGTACAAGGGTAAATCTCTGCTTAAGCCTATCTTTCTTGATTAGAATGTCTCTGGTGTCCTTACACCTTTTTCCCCTGTTTGAACTTGTCTCTTCAGAATATTTAGTAAATACATTTAATGTTCACACCTAAAGTAAAGCTACCTTCTTTTGCTTTGTTATGTGTTAGAAGTCCTAAAATACACATGCACAACAAATGGCAGGGTCACACTTCCCTCATCTGCAATCCTTGCAAAGAACAGTTAGCAAGAAAAGCACAGAGAAAATGAAAATTCTATTAACATTCAAATCATACTCAACCACTTCCATTCTTCAGATCTGATATAATTTTAATATACATTAGGAATAAGACCAGGAAAAAAAAGAAACTGAAGCAGCTAAAAATTATTTGTCTATTGCTTTGTACTGCTCCCTTCGATACACAAGAGATGGTAATAAGATTCTTCCACCAAACCCAAATCAATTCCATACCTACATCCCACCAACCAAACACCCTGTAAACAGTGGGCACATGTAGATGGTATCTAATGCTGAACTACACAAATTAGTGAAAACCCCTGCAATATCAAGAGTTGTTGATGGGGCTACACTCAACATGACTTTTTTACATGTTTCAAACATTTCCAAAGGTAAGGAGTTGGTTTTCATACACTTGAGAGAAAAAAAAAAAAAAGAAAACAACAAAAAAAGACCATTTTCACATGTATCCTTCAGGGTCAAGTTACAAACATCTTCAGCTGAACTGAATTTTCTTCAACTTGTAGCAACATACAGAAGGGAGCCAAATCATCATGCTGGTTTTGTTTCATGCCCTCAATTTCCTTACACTTGGGTCTGACCCAAACCCAGAAATAAACCAATGGAAAGACATGCAATTTTTACTTGATTTGGTTCCAAACCAGTATCAGGATCCAGTACTTTTCTTCGGTGTCATACCTGAACCTTGGTGCAGATGACCTAAGAGGAAGTTTCAGGAAAGAATTCCCCATACAAACTGGGAGCCTGACGTTCAACAACAGTGAAGCAGACATGGCATTACTGCCTGAAGACACCCAGCTTAATGGCAGCACACACCTTAGACCAGAACCTTTCTTCAGGTTGCTTTTGGTTTTTGCTATAAAAACAGCCATTCCTGTGGTACAGTCCATCACACACCTCACCTCTGGACTGCATTGACAAGGTATTGCAAATATTCCCAAGTCGTGAGAACACCCCTCCATAAGGTCCTTTTTGAGAATATTTTACCCTTCTAACTCTGCATTGTTCCTAAGAACTAGCCTCACTAAGATTCTATAATTTCAGGTAAACCCTTATTCCCTTACCTCTTTTCTAGGTGCTCTGCAACAGCTGCTTTCGTAGGCTAAGATTATCATCAGATAATCACATTTCTGCCTCTCAGCATGACATTCTGCAGCTCCCAAGTGCTACTAAACCACATCCATCATTTAGTATCCATGCTGGATTTCCATAGCTCCTACACTGTACATGATCACAGGACTGCAGTACACCTGCAGTCAGTCTGCAGTTTCTCAGTGTTTTCCTCATATGGCTGAGCCACATGCAAGTAAATTCCAGTTAATGAGACTGAGCACCATCACAGTGACTGCTCTGTGCTCTCACATGTGTTCCTTCAATTTAGATATACAGATGATTCCAGCCTGGGAGTTTTTCCCTACCTGATCAGTATGGCACAGGCCTCTGTTGGGCTGATCCCAGTCTATGCTCGCCTCCTTGTCAATGTGCTGAATCTCAATCTCTGCTCTGTTGTGCTTGGGGTATCTTCCACAGGAACTAAAGCAAAAATACCATAATTGATGTTACATTTTTTGCTGTCTCCTCCCCAACTCAATTTTTTTTCAAACAGCCACTCACCTTAGGACCACCTTTCTGGGGCTCATTTCCCTGCCTGTCCTGTCTTTCCTAAACGTTATAACTCACTTCCTATAGTTTTGTTTCCTTTGAAATATTTTGGTTCAGAACAAAAGGAAATTTGTGCTTTGCATGTCTGTAGGCAGAGAATCATGCATGTGTTTCTCATTATATTGCTATGAATATTTATTTAGTCATCCATTCTAGCAATCCACATACCTTACTTCCTTAAGTCTCTTATTAACGATCCACTAGAACTGAACGACACACTACTTTTCACTGATGAAAACTATGTATTGTGTTTTACAATATCATTCAATTCCTGTCTCCCACTCAAATCAGAAACATTAGAAACTATTTTTTACCAGATTTGCAGCACATGGAAAATCTCAAATGTCTTTGCAAAGCCCAAGATGAGAAGTACAGCTGGTACAGTCAAACCATTTGGAATTTGCAAAAATCTTATCAGCTAAGCTGTGATTCTGTAGACTTAAACAGATCTAAAGTCCACTGAACCTACACAGAATACCCTCTGCACCTTCAGATAACCAAGTCTTATTTCACCCCTTTCTATATAGAACTATAAATCTATGAATGACTGAATTGGGTTAAAAAAACTAACCTCAACCCACGTCTTCTCAGACTTCATCTCAGAGTTTACATGCCTATTTTTCCTGAGATTTTTCCTACTGCTTCTTCCTGTGGGGCCTGTAAACACACTCCAGGAAAGAAGCTTGCCAGGATATAAGAGAAATCTCACGAGAAATTCTGTTGTTGGTTCATTTCCAGAAAAATTCTTTGAACTCAAGACACACAAGTAAATTTCTCCAAACTGGGGACACAATACCTATGATATCTCTAAGAGCAACAGTAATCACTTCCTGAAAGCTGCTCTTAATAGTCTCATTTCTCAAACCCCACTTGGATGTGGAAACTTCATTTCCAGACTGAGTAACAAAGTCATAATCAAAACTTAATCTAAAATAGTGAATTTAAGTTTTACAGAGGGCTGCAGATAGCTTGCTTGGAATTGAAGAAAATTAGAGGATGAAAAACCTGTACTGTTTCTCCTTCCCTTATATTCTTGGGTTTAAGACCCAGGTATTTGTGGGTATAACAGGAACTGGTTGTTCTGCTTGGGCCCAAGTCTGTGATTCCACGAACATTTCTTTAGCAACACCATTAACCTAATTAGCTGCTGTTTGAGGAGGAAAGCAAATCTCCTGAGAATGTGTATGGAGACAAACAAGGGTCTCAGAAGAACCACCACACTAAAAAGGGAGCACTTCAGTATAGTCAATGAACAACTGTGTAGTACTAGCAAAAAGAGAAAGGAAGATGACAGGAAGGCACCTGAAATCCAGGAAACATTTCCTCAGAACTGAAACCAAAGTTAAATATCTCTGCCTGATTATGATCCACAGCTTAGAATGCTGTTGCAACACCAGAATGCCATCTTCCATCTCAACAAAACCTACCTAAAAAGAAAAAAATAAATTGCCAACATTGAAATGGATCATTGTATAAAATCCTCAAGTGGTAACAACAACTCGAGTTTCCCTAATCCTAATACCAACACCCTGTCCATTCCTGCATACTCCTATTTTGCCTAACAAATTAGACCATACACAGACATTTTTTCTGGATCTAGCTGCCTCCTAGGAGATGTTACTGCCCTCCTCACCATTACCACTTTGGTGTAGCTTACAGCACAGGTGATGCCTGAGACCAATCAGAAAATATTCAGAGCCAGCTCTCCTACCCTGATCAGGAACTCTGCTGTCTTCCCTAGTGCACAGACAGCCCAGAGCCCAGCACTCCCACTGCACATGCTGCAACCATCAGCCAAAGTAGGCTTCTCAGGGGAGACAGATGGAGGAATCCCACTGTCCATTTCTGATCATGTTTGGATACATCCTGGGCAATGGACTGCTCTTATTTGGAGGTTTCTAGGTGTTCACAGCGCATTTCAAGCAGCTCAGGAAAGTTATTACTAAAAACATATTCATGAAACTTAGATAACTCTAGGGCCAAGTAGTAACTAAGCTGGATCAGAATTTCTTTAATTTAAATCCAATTTCAGGCACATCTTGTGTTATGAAGTCTAGTTCCAAACTACACACCTTCTCTGCCTCATTTGAGTCAGTTAAGAGAAATGCTTCCTTGTTCAGTATTCTTAAGCTATTTGCATACAATAGATACTAAATAATTCAGGAGATTGATTTGTAGAAGATGAAGGCTTTACAAAAGGCTGGAAATAGAATTTCTGGAAAACACTTCAGAGTACCCTAGTTCTGCTGTTGAGCCTCAAGTGCTTTTAGTTATTACTATGCAAGGATTTTCATTTCTAAGACAAGTACTAATCTTTCAGAACACATCCCCTGAACACACGCACACACCCATAGTACACCATCAGACAAACAAATGCTCATTTTCCCACCTATGAACCATTTTCCTTGATTTTAGTGGGCAATTTTTGCCCAGTTGCTAGCCATAAGTCCATCATCTTACTTCCATCAGTTGTAACAGAGCGTTCTCACTCAGTACAATTAACATCTGACCTAATGCCCACTGAACACACAAGGAAGAAATTCTCTGATTTCACTGGGTGGGGAAACAATCAGATAGCAAAGTGGTGTGCAGCTATTTGTTGACTAAATCCTAGCAGCTTGAAATGCATATAGTTTACTTCAGGGGTTAATTTTATACTGAATTGTAGAAGGTTAAATTTTTGACGCAATCAAAGAAAGGCAGCATATCCAGATCAACAAAAATCACCCATGTTCTGATTTATGACCTATAAACTGGTGTGGACAAAGAGTTTCCTGATTGAAGACTAAAATGCCACCCTTCTACTTTCCCTTTTAACTTTCTCAAAATGACTTTTTGTTGGTTTATAGTGAGGTAACTACTGAGTTCAGCAGGTCAGAACCAAATGAAGTCGCCAATTTAACCCCACATACTGCAGCCCACAGCCACAAAGATATCATTTCTTCAACTGAAAGCTGTTAGTGAGCAATTCAGCACAGCTTCAGTGGACCCCTGCTCTTGGGTGTCTATAACCTGCATCTTTGCGGTGTAGCAATCGTATTTCCACAATAAAACTTGTAGAGGTAATTTGATTTTACGCTGCCAGCCAGCACTTCATTGCTAGTGCTTATGATGCATTACATATTTGTCTGAGAACATTAGCACTCAGATAATTAACTCTTCTGCCGGGTGTCCGGTTTATGCTCTTCCCCCAAAACACTGCTCCCACAGAGACATGCCTTGCATGTGAGCAAATCTAATCCTTAAATCTCTTATGCGGTCAGTCAATTAAAATCTAGGTTTGTAGCAGTTAAATGAATTCCTTTTTCCCTTGATTTTTTCTCCTTTTTTTGGCACTTTCTGGCAAAACAGTACACGTACAATCACTCAAAGGCTGGAAAGTGGGCTTGGCAGGGGGAGCCAAGACTCAGCATGGCTCCAGTCAAGACAAATGGCTGAATTATTGTGACGTTAGTAAACAGGTAATTAGCTTTGCATGCCATTGTTCACCACCTCAAGCTCATTACTGAAGTCTTACAACACTCTCTTTAAAAAGTCAGACCTGTTTGACCTGCTACCAGCTATAGTGCATTTCAAGTACTCATGGATAAAGTGCAATCTTGTCAAACTGAAGACACCTGCTCCCAGCAGGAACACTACTTAGGAACTGCCAAGTCTTTTGTTACAGTACCTTGAGAAGCAATGATCTTTCCATCTGGAATAACCAGCACCAACTTGGCTGCAACCACTGTAAAGCAACCTTTGAATATTTATTACCACATGAAGTACACAGAGCTCTACAAGCAGTATGTACACAAATGCAAAAAGGAAGAAGACTATTCCCGATAAATTTTGCTGTTTGCCACACAAGTGTTTGAAATTAATTTTCTTTCAAAACTGGCTCCTGGTAAAAACTTTCAGTTCTTTTTCTCTATCACCAGATCTACCAGGGTGAAGCTCAACCCAATATAAATAACTATATAAATAACTATTTTACAGCTGACACATTTAACTCAATGTATCTCCTCTTTCTGTTACTCTTGTGCTCAATTTTGGTCAATGATTGTTCATCTCGGGGTAGATTATTCATGCTAATTCATCAGGCTCTGTCCTTATCTCCTCCGCAAGGCCCCAGCATGGCACACTGCTTTAGGCTCCACTCCACCAATGTTCTTTCAAGCTGCCCCTGCCCCCTTCCTTTTGCAAGCTTTGCAGAAGAGTTTATACTGAACTATTCCTCTTTGCTTAGTTTTTAGCTCAATCTCATTTCTTCCGCTATTCATCCACCTGGATAGTGGACCATATTCCTCAGTTTACTTCTGATTAACAGCCATGATTAACCCATTCTGATAAAAAAAAAAGCACTGGACAATTCTACCCTTGTCATCTTTATTTTGCGAGGGTACAAGTGGTAATTAAAGATAACTACGTTTTTGCACTGTGGTCATTAAAAATCCAGTAAAAGCAGTCTAGGGCTTGGTTAAAGGTACCATAGAATTTAGGTTTATTCCCTGCCTTTTCTTTGCTTCAGTGCTTTCTACAAGGGCAATGAAAAGCCTGATCAGAAGCTCAGTGCTCCTCAGACTTCCAAAGGCAGTTTAATTCAACAACACATTCCTTGCTATCTTCTCTGCCCTTAAGAGACTTCAACGAACAAAGTCCATTCTGCAGCACTTAATCATATATATGTAAATGTTGCGTTTAGAATTTGGAGCCCACTGTGAGCCTATTTTTCTTGAGCTGTTATTTTAAAATGCGCTTTAAATCAATTTTGCAGTAAACATGGGGTTTGTTCCAATAACAACCATTTTTCTCCTGATTAGTAAATTACTGTTGTTTCCAATGTTTCATTCTAACTACTACTTGCTCAGAGTCATAGGAAAACAGAGCACTTAGTCAAGACAAACTTCCCTTTATTTCCATCTCAGCAAAGCAAGGTCTAGATTACTTTCAGAAAAACAGTTTTCAGCTGACAAAGTGAAAAATGTTGCATAACAGCAAAGTTATAACATGGTAAGAAAGTTTTAATAGAAGGATTACCACTTGCTGTTGTAACTAGTTTAAAAGTCCTTTAAGACTCTCTGCTAAGAACAGATGATTATATTTGCAGTATTTATGTAATTTCTATTGGCTGGCTGTGTAATAATTTATGAAAGTTGTGACAGAACAGTGCTTTAATACAGATTAAACTATATTGAGAGAGGAAAAATACAACACAATTCCAGAGTGCTGCACAGAATGCCAATCCCAGGATCATCTAGAATTTTAAAGCAATTCTGTTGGAAAGTACAAATTGTCTTTTTCCAACCACTGAACAACATCTCTCAAGCACATGTTTTTCTATGTGGATATGCATTAAACGTGTCTCTTTGCATGAGGTTATCTGTATTGTCAAACCTCCATTATACAGCCTTAGGAAAAGAAGCAAGTCATTCACGTCATCTTCATCCAGAGACAACACATATCCTAAAAGTTATATCCCGGTGCATTGAGCATTGGCCACACATCTTGAAAATGTTATCAATGCAATTTGTACACATTTCTATTTGTTAAGCCAGGCAATCATAATGCAAGTATTGGAGGAAGTTGAAGGTTCACTTTTTAATTCACAGCAGGACTGTCCAAAACAACTTCAAAGAGTCCATACAAAATGATTCTGATTGTAGCAGGGTATTGCAGTGGGGAAAAAAAAGTGAGGTCTGTGAAAAGCTAGAGCAAATCACTTTACACTGACACTGCTCCTGAGCACAAGTCTGATAGTTACTGGAAATAGTTTTCTGATGAAGGATTTTTTATTTAGGGTATTTAGGGTAATTGGAGGATAAGTTAGATTTTACTTTGGTTTGAGGCTGGTCAAGAACTTTGATGTCCCGGAAATCCATTAGCAGATCAGTAAACTGGTCAGAAGTAAACTTAAAAGCAGCTAACAACAAAGATTTCCCATCTTTAGAGCTGTAGATGCACACAATAATGTACCTGCAAGCACCAGACCCTGTAAATCTTTTACATTTACAAAGTTTCCATTTTAATTAATATCAACTGCAATCATATGGGAAACTAGGCACAATAACAGTAATTAAGGCCTTGGCCTCTTAAAACACCTCAGACACACACACAAGGGCAAAATCCAATTTGGAGAAATATATGGAGCATTCAAGGGTCGATATGGAGATTCTATCTAGGCTACCTAAATAAACAGGCAAATCAACCCTATTTAACAATGAAAGTGTTTTTCTTGAGATCTCAAGAGGATTTCCAATTATTCACAAACGACTAACCGTGCACTCCTTTCCCAGGATTATAAACAAGTCACCAGAAAATAGCAAGTTTGACAAAATTGTCCAACAGCCCATTAACTGTACAACTGTGCTAAATAGCCAGAGACAAGTCTAAATCTGCCAGAACCAGTGTCTCTCGAGTCTGCTGAAGGGATAGATGTTTCAGCTGCAGAGTATCCATTTGCAGCTTGCCACCATCTGGACCCTGGAAAATGAGAACTCAAGTGATGGGCTGGCACAATCCAGGTCAGGAGTGACCCTCTGGTTCTTAGGAAAGTCTTTGAAGTTAAGGATGTGGTTACTGAAAGGAAGTCAGGCTTGCTTGCTTGAGACAAATACTTGAATTCACAAAAAAACATTTTTACCTATATTCCTTCAAAAGTCTGTTTAGCATGTAATTCTAAAGATTCACTAAACATATCAACAGCTTTAGCTATTGTGAAGCCCAGCAACTGGAATTCTTCATAGTTGTTGTGAGGCCCAGCAACTGGAATTCTTCATATATTCAGATTTACACCTCACCTCAGCTGACTCTAAGTTTATTCACTCAAATTTCACAACATGAAGATGCAAACAGATAATTGGAAGATTCCTGTCAACACTTATATGAAATTAGACTGGGCACATGGGGATCACCTGAATGCAATTAACAAGGATATGGCACAGCGGTGCAGCAAACATTTATTTGAGATTCAAACCTTTACAAAAAAGCGTAACAAATTGGTCAAGTAGTCTCTTCCTCTTCAAGCTTTGTTTTCTGCAAGTGTGAAAGGGGAAAAAACACCCCACAATCTTGATTTTTTTGAAGAAAGCATAGTACTGCATGCTTTGAGTTAAAGAAATATATGGAAGTGAGAAAGAGGACACAATGACTACAGCCTATGGTAAGAAATAGTCCTAATACACTATTTGTTTTTTTAGCAAACATACTTGTTTGCACTACCTTTATACAAATAGGATTATGAGGCTGTGCTTGCCTCCTTTTTGGATTGGCTGAATACAAATACTTCTTTAGATCAGGGCTGCACTCTTCAAGCACAGAACTCTGTGAAGCTTATCCCTTTTGTAATACCCTTAGAGAAAACTAACATACAGAATATTTTTTTGAGGTTTTGTTTTAGCACACTCTAACTTGTGAGCCTACTAATTGTTTTTTGTTCATCTAATGTAAGATGATTCATGATCAATTACATTTCTTATGTCAAAGGCTCCCAGTTTGTCTTCAAACCATCAGATCCAGAGCCATCACCACCAGCAGCAGGTATGCTTAGAGTTGTACTTTTTAAGTCGTTTGAAATCAACCTATCTCTTGCTTATCTCCTGATAAAGCACTGTTCAGTCTTTTTTGAGGCTCATGCTTGACCCTGACACCAATGAAACAAGAATGGTTCTGTTGTACCAGAAGTTTCTTCTCAAACTATCCGACAAGGTGTACATAACATCCCTGATCTCTGCTCTGGAGGAAGTATACACAAATGTGGGTCAGGCATGCAGATTCAGGTTGCTAGTTATAGGAATATCATCCCAGGTTCACTCAATTGAGCACTGCAGGTTTAAGAATTGCCTTTGGAGTTCTAGAGCTGTTTCTGTATTTTAATTGACTCATTTACCAACTTAAGACTATTGAGAATTCTTTAACCACCTAATTTCATTAACTACTCTTCTGATGATGCCTTTCTACTCACAAAAAAAATCTTAAATTAAAGTTTTTAGAAACCAGTAACAACTCCAAACTTTTTGGAAGGGGGCCACAGCCTTAAGAAGGGCTAAGCACCAGATCCTGAGCCAGATAATAGGCACTTGCACAACAACTGGCACATTTAGATTAAACCTTTTCCTGACTTTCAGAAGCAGTTCTTTATTTATTGGCAAATGTTACGCAGTGATTGAAAAGAAAAGAAACTACCCTTTAGGGCCCTTTGGCCTTCCTCTAAAGACACATTATCAATTTCTTTAATTATCACAGTGGTAGGAAAACTTGGTGAAATATTTAAAAGGTAGCAGGAGGAAAACATGTGTTATGCTCGTTTAGGACCACTTGAAAAAAGATTATTCTGAAGCTGGAAAGCGAATCATTGGACATTTAAATAATTAATCTCAGCAAATACATTAAATGCAAAACAGTATAACATTTTGACTGATTCAGCACAATTAGCTTTCACTGCTTCAAAATCGCTATTGCTAAATTGCCAGGAATTTCAGCATAGCACAGTGTAACTCACTAGTCAGCTGTGTGCCCCAGGCACAGGCAGAACTAAGATACAAACAGCCTGGTGACAGCCTGGCTACGATAACTAGATAGAAGTCATGCAAACAGACGCAGAACTTCTATCATGTCCATCTCTCTGAGCAGCTCCCCTGTTTATAAAATATTAAACCCTGGACATTTATTTTAGTTAAGATTTACAGCAAGTCATCTGCCATATTGTTGGGCACTAATAGGTTTCTGTGGTTGAAAGGCAGAGAGCATAATTTCTCAAGCTTCATTGTTTGCTAGAAGATGACAAAGTTAGGAGCAATAGTCTGGTTAAGATTGCTCCTACCAGTGTCTTTATCGGAGCAGGAAGTCAGGATGAGAAGTAGGTTTTGCTGGTTCAGATGAGCTGCACCAATTCCCTGATGCAGAGAGCATAAAGAGCCAAAAGCAGGCAAATGGCAAATGCACAAGGTCAAAAGTGATAAAAGCAGCTTTTAAAAGCTAGTCATCTCTCTATGCTTGATTTTTTCTTTTTTTTTTTATGAAGTGTCTTTATAAAACATCTATTTTTGTTTCTTTACATGTAAGTGATACCAGCCAGTTACTGCAGTCTCAGCTCAGCCAGGCTGAGTAAGGTTAAAGAAAGGAGCCTCCTCCAAAGACATTGCTGCTGCAAGAGCTCCACACAGTCTGGTAAGCAGCACTTTCTTGTCAACAATATAACAGCTTAAAATGCATGGGTTTTGTGATGTTATTGCTGACAAACAGGCAGTTGCAATTCTTCTATATGAAACATTATTTAACCTGCATGCCAGCAAATTGCCTGTCCCTGGAGCAGCAGTTTTTCACATGAGCCATAAAGGCATTTCTGAGCCTTTGAGTTCAGACCCCAATTCTCATGGTACATCATGTGGGAAAAGAAACTACACCTCCCAGTTTCCTCCCAAGACACAGCTGATGATTACTTTCTCTCTGACTATATTCTTCCAGTATTTTAATATTGTGCTTTCCCATTTAGATTTTTATAACCTTTTTTTTGGTTTCACTGCTTTGCCAAACAGTGCTTTACCTTGACAGAGCTGCTATAATCTATATATAGTTTGCATATTGATTCCTGTAGCACTTTGAGATCCTTCAGGCAGAAGGTTACCACAATATAAGGTTCCTTCATCTGTCCTTTAAGGTGACCTTTAAAAAAGACAGAGCTCAGTTCAGTCCAGATGTTTATCCAAACTGTTTTAAACCTCTAATGTCTGAAAAAAACAGAAGGCACAGGTTTTTTGAGAGACTTCCAGTACCACTTAATACCAATTCAGAAGAACTACCACATAATCCTGTCACTGTAAAATCACATGGGATGCTAATAACATCTACCATTTCTGTAGAACTTTATAAAGAGGAAGCACCACAACAGCCCTTTGCAATATTATCCCCATTTTATTATTGAGGAAAGAGTGTGTTTGCTTTTACATTACACCATAAAGTGACCTGCTCTTTCAATCTAAAAAGAACGGCAATGAGAAATGCAGAAACTATTACTGTAACTTCCCCTGCTTTTGTTTGGTGAAATGCTGTTTAAATATTTAGATCCTACAAATTCTTTTACCATCATAGAATGTTGTTAAAAAAGCAGGCCTCTGAATAATCAAAGTGACACTCTCTTTTGACTCTGCTCTGACTTAACAGCAATATTTCAATTTATTGCAATCTTGATCATGGTAGAAAAGTCAGCTGAATGAAAAAATAAAGACACCTGTCACTGCTCACTATTTTCTCATGCAGCCTTGAATGTGCGATCCTATCATCTAGGTAAGGCATCAACTTCTTGAAATCACAACAGTTCTCCATAGGAAAATAACAAGGTATGTATTCACTATGTACATATCACAGACTGCAATATAGTCCATTATCTACTGAAACACTTCCCAGTTCCTGCTTTCCATGAAAGGCCAGTGGGGTTGAAAAATCGGGAAGGCATTTTTATTTTGGGCAGTTGTTTCAGGGAGTTTTGTGGTTTTTTTTTGAAAAACCTCAGCTTTCATGACTAACGTCACAGGTACAAGAGAACCTTGGGGAAAGCATTGTATGAAAAATATTTTTGAATCTCTATCAGAAATCTGAAGGACCTAAGCCCAAGAGATGCTGTGTTAACTTCACTAATCACAGAAGCAAAAACAAAAAAAAATATGTTTAGCATCATTTTGGACTCACTTCCAAATTAATATTTATGTGGCATATAACTGTATACAACCTGGAAAAAAGAATTCTACAGTAGAATAGTCTCTGCAGAATTAATTAAGTACCAGCTTGGCTCCGCTTCACATTTCAGCAAAGTCATCTAAGGAAAAGTTGTTGACAAAAAATCCGACACAATTCCAGCTTCCGACTCCCAGGTGTCACAACCTGGGAATTATCCCAAAATATGGCAGCACAGGTTTCATAGTAACTACACTCCAAATTGTACAAGACATAAATCTTTCCATATTAACAAAACATGGCTTTTTGTCAAACAGTGATGAAACCATCATGGGTCCACAATATCATTCTTGAGTTGGGATTTTCCATTGAAAAGCCCTCCAGTTAAGACCATTTTGAGATTTGACCTTCTGGAAGAAAACAATTCACAGGAAATGGGTCACCATATCCAAATTCTGCCCTCTGCAGCAAACTGGAGAGGAATCAAATGAGATTTTCATTATATCAGTTCTGTAGCTGTATAGAGAAATTAGTGTCATGGTATACCTAAGTGTAAGTGTAAAAGAAATTGCATCTTCACCTGTATTTTATTAAAAAGTCATATTTCAGAATTTATTCACATGGCACTTAGAAATTAAATTACTGAATATTGTATCACACCATGTTTAAAAAAAAAAATTAAGTATAATTAGCACAGAAACAAATAATGTGATATTTTCCCCTTGATGCTTCTATTTCATTCACAAATTTTGTAGTAGCAACTTTGAGACCAACACACAGCAAAAGTGTGGTCTTCTCAGCTTCATCTAAGGGTCTGGCTCATTCTCACATCTCAATAATCATATCAAGAATAGCTCTTTCCCCCTTTCCCTTGACTTTGCAGAAGACAGACCTTTTCAAAATTGAGCACTCTCACACTAAAACGTGGTTTGTGTTTTCTTTGTTTTCATGCACAAAGATGTTTCTATGCCTAATTAGCAAAAGAAGCTTAGGTGAATTCTAGACATTAAAAGAGATGCAGAAAAGTTAAAGCTGGCAAGATGGGAAAGACAGAATTTAATAGCTTCATTAGTAGAATTACATGATAGAGTGGCACAGGGCAGCAAAGGACTAGATTCCCTCAAGGAGTCTGGTGTAGTTCCTACTTTACATCCTTGTGATAAAACACTGATGCTGAATGGATAAAAAATTACGGCTGGAGATTGAAAAGGGCTGGGAGAGGAAGACTGCAGGATACTGAAGTGTTATTCTCTCCAAACCTTTATTCTTTTGATCACCAAAGCATTGCATCTTCTGCTCTATTTATGTGTGATATATAGGAACTTGACATGAACAGTGACGTTCAAATAACCACAGCTAATAACTACATTCATCCTTCAAGGATTATCTGCATGCATACATATGACATTCCTGGAGGGTACTGCAATCTTTGAAGAGTCAAGATAGAGAAGTCGAAGATAAGCCTAGCAGATTTGCTAATTTTAGTAGACAAATAATGATTCTCCCTGGTAAAGATAACCAGGAATTAATCAATGGTATTGTTTGTTACTGCTTTCTAGCCTGAATCAGATCATGACAAGCTGTAGGTAACCCCATGGAGTCCCACAATTGGGCATCTTTGTGGTGAACAGAAGCACCAATTGCAAGGAGGAGACCAGGGTCTGCAGCTCCATTTTCAATAAGGAGTCATTAAGGTCCCTAGAGGAGTCAGCATTTTATAGCTGTACTAACATGACAGGAGAGTCTCATCTTGTCAAGCACCTTTGCGCTCGCCTCACCACCAAAGAGGGAAATTAGTACCTCCTAGTTTATTTTCTGTTCTAGAAGAGATACCAATAATCAGTCTGTGTAGAAACAGAAAAATGCCTTGCAAACACAGAATTAAATCAGCCCTCAAAAACTGTATATAGTATAGTTCTAACTTCCACAACAATTCTTTGTGGCAGGACACATCCTCATGCGTCATGTACTTTCTAGGCATAACAGTAAAACAGGCCAGGGGTATTATTTCAATTTCTAGAAAGAGCAGTTGATATAGATGAGAATCAGGGCTGTTTAGCAGAGAAGACAGCAGCACTGACCCACATATTTTAACAAGGAGGCATGCACGTGCAGGATAATTCCAGTAATTCACATCAAAGTTATATGCACAAGAGGTGTGGAACAGGGCAGATGATGGTAATTGAACATGAAGAGTACAGCAAAACATTTTTGTACTGTGTTTGAAGATGTTAGAATAAGAGGCTTTAAACACATGGATGATGAGTGAGCTCCTATTTTAATCACCCTCCAAAGGATTCTACAGTCCATGTCTGAAGCCAAATTCCAAATCTGTTACAGCCTAGACTGAACTGCATTAGACAAAAAAACCCTCTATGCACAACCAGTGTTTTGTCGCACTCCACTCAGCTTCCTAAAAGGCATGGCACTCGAATTTTGCTGGCTGAATCTGTCATTGTCACAAATGTACTGCTACTTCCTCATAGCATGAACAATGTATTTTCATCTCATCTGTTACAATGAAAGAAGATGAATCAGCATCCAAATTTGTGACATTTCTTAGTTTCACCTTACAGAAGAAAAGCTGTAGAGTACTATGGATCCTTTGCACAATGAAAGGGTACTGTTCCCATTCCTTTAGAGAAAAGATTTAGTGTGTAGGATACAAACCCTGATAGAGGCATAGAGAACACACATGGGCCTCATTTTCCAGTGCAATGGACAAACCTAAAGAATCAGTCTGATATTGCTGCCGAGATAAGCAGCAGTTACTGGAGAGCAGCCAGCAGATAAAGCCACAGTATTATCCAAAGCAATATTGCCAGTGTCATTCTGGAACAGTAACTTTACCTACCACCAGTAGAGAAACACAGTAGATTGAATACCTCTCTAGGTGCTTCATGCACTGCGAGGCTGCTCTAATTGTGTAGCTGTAAATCCTCCATGAAAGGGAAACCCTGGGCACAGAAAGCCAATACAAGAGACATTGGACACCTGCTTCCATCCCTATCTTGGTTGATTTGGCTTATTGTGAGTAGTCATGTGAGCATCTTTCCACCCACTCTGTATCTGACTGCTGCTTACACTGAGTCATCTTTCAGACTTCAATTTAAACACCAAGGAATGGGGTACAGAAGCCATTGCTCTGTGTCTTTACTAGAGGATGATACTCATGAGTGTTTCACAATAGCACAAGTGTTATGTACTCTTCCTTGAGACGAGCTACATATTTGATATTTTAGTGAAAAAGCAGCCAAATTTTATTAGTAGCTAATGTAGTTAGATTAAAAAAAATCCTTAGTCCTCTCTCTCTATTTTCTAGAGCTAATTTTTTCACTATCCTGATTTATTCCCTGTTTTACTATTGCTCTGTTGGTTTTTTATCTTGCTGGAACAAATTTAAGACTCTTTTTATTTAATTGCTTTTATTAATATTCATATATTAATGCAACACATTTATTATTCAAGTTGATAACAATGTCTGTCTTCTAACAGCCGAAATTCAGAGAATGAAGATCCTAAGGAAATCAGAATGACATTGTTAAAAGTCAAAACATTACTTGTTTTGTTTCCAGCTATCTGAAGCTTTTTCAGGTCCAAAAACATTGCATGTATTTGAACAGGAGTAGAAATGATGCACAGTTTTCTCAATACACACTAATTGCTCTTTCTTGCCAAATTGCCAGTACAACATTTGAGTGAGCCCTTCTCCAAGTCCCTGCTTCTACCTTCAAACAGACCTTAGACTTTGGAAGTCTGACAACACGGTGGATTAAAACACATGGAGAAAAACTGACCCAAAACCAAAGGAAAAAGCCATGTTTAAAGCAAATGGACAAAGAACAAGAGAGTCTGACAGAGATGTCAGAAAAGTCCTGTCTCACATTTACTCATAGAAAAGCAGAATGTTGACCTTAAAAAAGGGGTGGGAAGCTCTTGGTTTTAATTTTCAGTTTCCCAATGACGCTGGGAAGCCGGGCACAGACACCACATCCCATAAAACAGGAAGATGCTGCCACCTGGAGGTGGGAGTCCCCGGAAAGCCCCAAATCACAGCCCTGGGACCCCACGGCTGCCATAGACCCACAGCTATGTGGTATCTGCCAGAGAGATGCTTCATTCTGTTTCTCTCGTGTTCAGAGAGCAATACAGGCACGTAAATCAGCATCTTCTGCACTAAATAAGAGTTTTTGCTTTGTAGTCTTTAGAGAGCAAAGATCCACTGCGGGAAATACAAGACCTCTTTTAAATCCTCACTGCATGACACTTCTACCCCCATGATGCAAAGATTAAAGTAAGTAGTTCTTGTAAATAACTCCATGAATCCTCATCTAAGGTCGTATCAACATTTATAGAGGCCCAAACACCTCTCATGGCTGTACTTTTAGCTTGCAAGTTATGGAAATTTGCAGGTTTTACCTTTATGATGTTTATTCTTAGTCCTCAGGTGGGTCTATAAGCATAGTTCTTTATAACAAGAGCTCAAGAAAGAGTAAACAGAGAAATTATTTAAGAAGAGGCTTAAAAGAATACAAAAATTGGCACTGTAGAGGAAGAAAGTAGTCTATGTAAAGATGGCTCACACTGAATTTGGGGTTTGGCATATAACTTCCATATTTTTAAAGAACATACTTAAAAGGCCTCTATTTTACAGAGCACTCAGTGAAACATGGAAAGTCTCATCTTTTGAGTCTCCAATAGTTTACAAGTTTATATTCCTATTACCATGCAATACTAGTAGTAGAAAAAAACCCATAACAAAACAAGAAGTCTTAGGGAAAAAAAAAAAAAAAAAAAGTTCCTTTTATCAGAGCCTTTTTTTCTGAACAGTGTATTTGGATGCTTTTTTTTTTTAAATTAGAGTGTAAATATTGTATTATGTTTATTCAATAATACTCCCATCAGCAT
Organism: Haemorhous mexicanus; assembly: GCF_027477595.1. Classification (NCBI taxonomy): domain Eukaryota; kingdom Metazoa; phylum Chordata; class Aves; order Passeriformes; family Fringillidae; genus Haemorhous; species Haemorhous mexicanus. The sequence continues at coordinate 11,669,126 of NC_082353.1, forward strand.
GCCAAACAGCACAACTTTTTGACTAGGGACACAGTAAACCTACAAAGTCTGCCAAAGTTTACTCCCTTAAGGCTTTAGGGAGTCTCTTGAAAGTAGCTGTGCTTTGAACTGCCTTGGCTCCTGTGGGTTGTGACTGATTAACTGATATTTTACATAACACTAGCAACCATCACCACAGGGAAAGAAAATAAAACAAGTAATCTACAAATGCAGGGGGCACCTTCTTCCCACATTGCCTGTTGCAAACTAACACAGCAGATTATTCCCTCCTGTGTAAATAGCTATGGAGCTAGGACAGCCACCGGAACCTGGTCTGCTTCAACAGCCAAATCTGGCATTCCAAGTCTTCATTTCAAGAAGGCAACAAACTTAGCCCTAGTCCTAAATTTTTCAGAGACAGAGAGACTCCTAAAGTTGAATAAGACCTACCTGCAAAGGCACACTGAACTTTTCAAGCACGCCAGAAACTAACAGCATTAACAGCACTCCTGCAGAGTGATGGATATGTGGAGCAGCTTGTTTGCCTGCGTGCTGAGCTGGGCGAGAGGCAGCCAGCTCTACCTCAAATCCTGCATTACAGCATCCTTCAGAGGCACTCCCTGGACAGTCTGCACAAATGCCAGGACATGAGTTGTGTATCAGATTGCAACGTGCTCCCTTTGTGTTCACATGTTTCAGTTCACAACTGCAAAAGCTGGAGTATCATTCAATAAAATACATTTTTTGTACTCTGCTTATGAAAATATCTGACACTAATAGACAACTGCCACCCACATGCAGCACACTAGGGATTTCCATAGCTAAAAGTGTGTCATGCACCAGCTTGAATAAGGCACCAATGCTTGTTCCTAGTGGCTATAATAATTCACACCTTTTGTATCAGACACAGAAAACTACCTAAAATATACCATGCCACTGGGCTACATATGCAAATCACACCTTGCTGGGCAACAAGATTAAGCCTAGAATAGTTGTGTGTGTTTTACATCCATAAACAACACCTTTATCTCTCTGCATATATCTAGATTCAGACAAATGCATCAGGGCTATTAGTACATTAGAAACATGAATGTATGCATTGCAGTAGGGTAAAAACAGACACTTTGCTGATTCTCACCAAACTGATTACTGGCAAGTAACCTGGATTAAGTAAAGCCAACAGTTATACTACCATGAAGTCAAAGACAAATCAGCCTTGATGCACAGAAATACAAAACACTAAAATTTAGGATAACAAAGTCTGCCTTTTAAATTTCATTGATAGCTTTCTTAATTTAAACTCACCTATACTGTGTTGGAACAAAACAGCAGCCTGCACAACAGGAATACTGAAAAGATCTTACAGATTTAGGGAAGAACACTCCTACTTGGATGCCATTCTCTTGATCTTGTCCAGCTGAGCAGAGCTGGAAAGTGGCTCTGCAAATGTAATGCAAGAAAGTGAATCAATTCATCTCAGCAAATATAGAAATACAACACTGTTAGTTACTATAACTTTCCCCTATATGCAATAAGCAATGCATTCTATTTCCAATCTGAAGGATTTATTTCCAATTATTGGAAGACAAAATGAAAAAAAATACAGGCCCTGATATTGTCTGTGCAGACAGACCACTGCATTTGCATGAGTCTCCTACCAAAAATCACAGTGAAAAAGTTTGTCAAAAAGAGTAAAACCAGCTTTGACTTATTCTCAGTCTGAGCTGGGATGGCTGGGACAAGTTCATCTCAAAATACATCCCTGTATATTCACCTAGGTTTAGATCTGCAGCAGAACTAAACAACCCTCTCCACAAAAAAAGCACAGCCCCTCCCCACTGCCTCAAAGAAAGGGGGGTAGGGAGTGAAGAGAAAGATTGCTCCCATTTCAACACACACCACATATTCAGACAGATAGAAGTTTATCACTGTTCTAATTAATTGCTGTACATCACTGAGTGCTTTCATCCTTTATGACAAATGGTAGAAAGAAAACATTTTGCTTGCCTATTATGGCACCTGCCATAGCCAGAAATCAATTCCTCTTGAACCAGTAGCCAGTCAGTGTGCCATCTAAAGCTCACACAAGCTTAGCCATTCCTTCTTTGTGAGATCAGCGAGAGACTAAAATATCAAAATTTCTTTATCGTGTCTATCACTTATTGCCAGTTAATAGCATGAGACCATCCAAATGCTGTTATTGCACTAAAAGATGGCATCAGCATGACCCATCATTCCAAGCTTACCACTCATCCCCAACTAAGCAGCAAACGGGGTGTTTGATCACGACTGTCCAAGATTCAGTCTCTTCCTTACAGATTGGCATCTTCTGAAGTATAAAATCAGAACACCTCCATTCATCCAAGTCTTGGCAGTTAGAAAGTCTCAGCAAATTGCAAAGTCATTTTGAGAAGCAAAATCCATTGACACTAAACTTAATAGCATCAGAGGCCTCTCCATTTGTGGAAGATCTGCACAAAGAGCCAGCCACGGACTTCACAAGCACTGCAGCAGCCCAGAACCCAAACCAAGGCACAGCACTAACCTCATATCTCTGGGGAGAAGCCCAGGTGCTCACATGCAAAACTGGACCAGCAGGAGTTAGCTCCTCTGACCTTTACCAAGATTGATTCAGAGACCTACACCCAAGCTAAACAGCAGCAGCTTAGAGCTACTGGTGCTTTCCTTGGACAGTTTGCACAAATGCCAATGGATCTGCTATTGCAGCTGAAGAGCCAGTTCTTGAGTAACTAGAAAGCAAAGGAAGCAATGCTACCCTGATTTAGATTGCTTCAATATTTAATCAGTACTGATTGTCCTTATAAGTCTCATGGATAAATAGCCAGAAACTGAACACTCAGGATTTTAAGCTATGGGTGAAGCATTCCTACATTCATTTTTTTTTCTCCATACCATACTATCAGCTGCTAAATTGGAGAATTCCTTGTCACTTACATGCAACAGATTTCTGCTCATCCCTCCCCACTGTATAATGGGATCAAAGATGACTTATCTGAACTGTGGCACAATTGTAATTGAAAATCTCTCTGCTCTTTATGTACATTTTGCAATATGACTCCAAGTTTCAATAGATTTGTCCATAATGCCCATTTCAGCTGATAAATGATTCAGTGCCTGGGAAAGAGGGAGTGGCAAAACCACTGAGACTTACTGCTTTAATACTGGGATCATGTCTTAAGGCTTAGATTGTCATATATTTGGCAATATGAACAAAGTAAAAACCTGATTTTGCTACATTTTTCAGTGGTCAGAAGTAACAAAGCAGATGAAATCACAGCAATACAAAGCACCTCTGCAATGGTACAAGTGGAACAATAGTTCCACTATTGTGGAAAAATGGGCAGTAAAATGGGGTAAAAAGCCCCTAATCTGCCCTTGGGTAAAAGGCAGGGAAGTGATACCAAGAAATCTCCTGCTAGATATAATAGGTCCCAAGGGGAAATTACATGAGTCTTATCTTTAACTCAGCTGAACCATAAAATGGGATGAGAGCAGACTTGAAGACAGATTCTGTAACTAAGCTGCTTGTTATGAAATTCTACTATGAAATTTCAATAGCAATTTCTGTGTCAATATTTTACAAAATAAAAGGAGCTAGAAAGAGGCAAAAAAAATGTAACTCACTTGGGATCAGAGAAAAACAGTTACTGAAATAAGGTACTCTTCACTCAGTCCTTTCTCAAGCCCCATCTTTATTAAAAACTTTTTTATAAGTTTAGGGTCTCAAAAATCAAGTTCAGGTATCTCATTAGCAGTAGCTTTATACTGATAACATTCCCACTAATTCTGGGAAAGAAAAATAGTTTTACACAGTTTTCAGAATCCCCTTGCACAAATCTGTTCAAGGGTCTCACATATATGGGCATCCCCTTGGGTACCATGGCCTGTTGGAGATCCTGTGGCAGGTCACATGGACTAATAATGTCCCATTTATTCTCCCATGCAAGCTAAATCTTGCAGGTTAGGTTTCTGCAGGTGGGATTTCCTAGATCAAGCATATACTCGGTCTCCTTTCATGTAAAAAGTAGAGTTGAGGTTTTTTGATAAAAGCATTATAGTGGCTTCCCTTCCTGCTGCCCTTATGCCATCCACCAAGCAATCTTATCTTCAGCTGTGTTCAAGTGAAGACAACTTTGCATAAAGAGCTTGAATTAAATGAAGCTCTCTATCTCAGAATATATATATACACATACACACACATACACTACATGACCCACAACTAATTTTTTATTTTTGGTTCATACTGTTGAAAAGAAAAATCTCTTCTGATGCACCCAAATAAGAAGCAGAAGAATAAGCTAGTACAAGCTCTGTCAATAAATATACACTTTGAGAAATGGTATCCTAGTTCATAGCAGATTTATAGTTCTTATCTCAAGTTTCCAAAGTTCATCTGAATCTCCAATACAGGGAATTTCAACGTATCAGTAAATCTTTTAAGCCACGAAGAAAACTCACTCAAAGAAGCAGTGTCCCTTATCAGTGGAAAAAGTGATAAATCTGAAATAATATATAATTCATGATGACACATATCAAGACATTACAGCAAACACTGACACAAGACCTATTTATGGCATTGCTTTGCTAAGCATATTCCCTACAGAACTATCTCTTTTCTTATTCTGAGCCAAACAACTGCTTTGATAATGCACATCTTTTCAGAGCTGGGTAAAAAAAGCAAATCTAATTCAGCACCCATTTTTCGTGATAGAAACTAGTGGCCCTCAGCCAGCAGCATATAGAAGTAAATGAGACTGGTAAGGATTATAGTTTAATGATATGGTGTCCAATATACTTTTTCTAAAGACAAAGAAAGCACCAGGGTGGGTGTAGACTGGTGGAACAAAGAAAGATATGTTATTGCAGGGGTTCCATACTGTTGTCTCCCTATCACAAAAGTTTCATACATTCTTGGTGTTTCCCACGGGCTGCTCCTCAGAGCACTGACTCTTTCTTCTTCTCAAAGCCGCCAACTGACTCCAGTTCCCTTCTCAACCAGCCACCCCACTCTTTTACAGCACTCCTCTTCTCATTGGTTACAGCTGTGGCCTGTTAAAGTCAGGCCTGTTCCTACTCTTTGATAATTGGCCCAGCTGCAACTCCTTAGGGGTAAGATTACTTTCTACACTATCGTTATTTTCTTATATTCTATCCCCCTACAAAGAGACATGCAGGAAACAAGGCTTACAGAAAAGTCAGACGAGGAGAAGAATAAACCCAGTAATATATATGTGCTTGGGTAAACACCACAATAGTTATATTGAGGTGGTGGAAGTGTAATAATATCTACAAATAGAAGTGGAACAATAATTTAATGTAGACATTCATTTGATATATACAGATGCACACATTTATATACTTGTACAATTTAGTTAAGTTCTAAGGGCTGATAGAATTTGACAATGCTTCTCATCTCTTCCTCCACACCCCCTGCATGAAAAGAAGTGCATGAAAAGATAAATCCCCAAAGCCACGCTGCAAACAAAAAAAGCAGGCCAGCAATTCCATATGCCTTGAGCTACTTTAGACTACCCTTGAAAAGGTGAATTTTCACCCATCTTCTTCCCAAAGGTATATGCAAAGAATATCACAACCTCTTCAATTAGGAAAAAAAAGGGTAGTAGTCACTGACAACTCCCTTTTGATAGGAATGGAAGGCCTGCTATGCCAGTCATACCTAATCCATAGACAGCAGTATGTTCCTCCCTGGTGTCCAGGAAAGGGACATCGCAAACTGCCTAGCCAGGTATGGCCCATTGACTACTGGTTTTTCAGGCAGCAATGAGGTTGCAACAAGAAGTCTGCTGATAATCAACAGGGACTTCAGGAGCACAAGTTGTGTTTCCTACTGTGGTGCCAGTTGAAGGGAACGATGGGGCAAGAAACAATAAAATAATGCAGATGAACACCTGGCTTCGAGACTGCAGCTACCAGCAGAACTTTGGGGGTTTGATCGTGGTTCTGTTTATACAACACCAAACCTGCTGGCAACAAACAGGATTCTTGTGTCTCAAAGGGAAAAGAATAACCCCATGCACCAGTACAGGCTGGGAGCCAGCTTGCTGGAAAGCACCTCTGCAGATAAGGACCTGGGAGTCCTGGTGGACAAGTGTCCCTGAGCCAGCAGTGTGTCTTTGTGACCATGAAGGCCAGTGGTATTCTGACATGTGTTGCCAGCAGGTCAACCAACATGATTCTACCTCTCTAGATTACCTCAGTTGATTAGAGCAGGGTGCTAATTAACACCAAGGCTGTGGGTTCAATCCCCTTAGAGGCCATTCACTTAAGAGCTAGACTTGATGATCCTTATAAGTCCCTTTCAACTCAGAATATTCTGTGATCTCTAACTACTCAGCTGTAGCGAGGCTAGGTCTGGCGTGCTGGCTCCAGCTCTGGGCTCATGAATATAGAAGAGACATGGAGCTCCTGAAGAGGGCAACAGGTCCAGCAGAGGGCAACAAAGATAATTAAGGGACCGAAGTATCTCTCTCACTGGGACAACTTGAAAGAGTCGGGTCTGTTCAGCCTTGAGAAGAGACAACTGAGATGGGCCTCAACCACCCATACCAGTACCTGAAGGGAGGGTGTCAAGAGATGGAATTGGGCTCATCTTTGGTGCTGCCAAGCAATAGGACAAGAGACAGTGGGCAGAAACTGGTGGAAAGTTCCACCTGAATATGAAGAGGAACTTCTTTACTGTGCAGTGACCATACACTGGAACAGATTGCTCAGGAAGATTGTGGAGTCTCCCTCAGTGGAGATATTCTTGAAGTGTCTGGATTCAATCCTCTGCTTTAGAACAACCCTGCTTGATCAGGGAGGTTGGACCAGGTGACCCACAGTGGTCCCTTTCAACAAGAATTATTCTGTGATTCTGTGATAAGTAAAACAGCTTACACAAATCTGCATTCAACTGAACATCTCTGTTCCTTGATGCCCTGGGCTGCCTTGATTACCTCTACAGTGAGGAAACTAAAGCTTTGCAGTATCCACTGTAATCCAGTCCAGTTTCCCCTTAAGCTTCAGGAAAGCCTGATCATTTCTGGCAGGCTCCTGTGAAGCATCTCCTCTGAATAGCGCAGCCCACATTGATTTTTTTTTTTTCCCCTACAATAAATTAACAAAATTGAAAAATCTTTGTCATCTCAATAGATCAACCTGCAGTTCTGGGGCACCATGAGAAGAGCCTCAGCACAAAGTTTTAATCACCAACTGATTTCCCTGCATTCAAATTCAGTATACATAAACTAGGCACAGCTATAAGGTGGTCAAAACTTGGCCTTTAATCAGCAAGTGATCCTGTTCTCCATCTTTATAGTGGCCTTCCAGACAAAAGGTAAAAACAGTCCATTAGTAAGTATGGATCATTTAGGTTCTGTGATAATGGGGGTTGTATAAAAAAGCTAAGAGGCTAAGACATATAGCAGTAATGAAATTGCCTACCTCATTCACAAACAGAAAAAGCTCTCAGTTAAGTATATTGGAGAACTCCCACTAAAACCAATATATTTTGTGGTACAATGAGTACAGCTCATCCCCTTCCATTCCCAGATGCTCACAGTTTTCAACTTGTACAAAATGACCTGTGTCAGTATAACTTACTTTACTTCTGCCCATGAAGCATGAATAAAGGGGAATCTTAAACTATAGAACCAAGAATCAGACTAGAAAAACTTGAGTAAATCAACCCTAGACTAGAAGGGAAAGAATCTGCCGCTTTCTCCAGCTAATCTTAATATGTGAGAATTCACTTTACTTTCTTCTTTCTTAGCTGAACAACAAAAGAAAATAAAGTATTCCTGAATAAAATGTTTTCTATATTCAAGCTGGTTTATATCATAGTATGAATTTAAAATATGAAATTATGCATTGACATATTATAGAATAAAAGGAACCAGAAAATAAGGAAGAAATATTCCTCTGGCATCTATAGGAACAGAGGACCATGTAACAGATGGAAAGGGGAATCAGCTCCAAACACTAAATAACCTTGTCTGTCACCAGACCCAGAAGCAAAACCTGCCATAATTAGAGGGTTCTGGAGAGCAAAAAAAATTAGTGCACTAAGAAATAGTCATCATTGGTAGCAATAATTTCAATACAAGGACGACATCTGATTTTCTTTCTCGGAAGTATTAGTCTATCCTTTTTCTTAGCGATTAAACACAGTCCAGAGAATCACTTCATAAATTACTCCTGTTCTTCAGAAAAAAACAGCAAATACTCTCTTGACTCCAAGCCAATAGAGGCCTGATTTCTTACATACATGGGTGTGTCTAGTTTATTCAGTATGTATCTATGGATTGAAACTTTGGAAATCTTTATTTTATAAAGCAGTAATATATCATTAAGAATGTTTACCTAATGTCTTGCTTTGAAATAAAACTTTCATAACTTTTAAGGTTATGACAGCTTTTCAGAAAGTCCATGGGAAACTGGGAAGTGCTGGAAATTTCTGAGAGTTCTTATCACTGTTTACAACAAAAGATCATCCTTTCATGCAAAGCATCAGGTAGGAATGGCTTGATGACAGGGCATTTGATGTGTTATCCACGAATGCTTTTTTAAAATCCAGATAGGTTTCATATGACAATGATTTTACTGAGTTTCAAAATTAATGTATTCCCCATCTCTTCTCTCTCTCAATAAAAACCCAACTGAACACATAAGAACTTCAGAATAATTTGCTTAAAATAAAAGAACATCACCACTGAAATTGCTATGACAGACTTGAAATATAATCCTCTAAACCAGCTTAATTTCCAGCAAACCTTGTGCAGATGCTACATAGATGACTCATTACTTACACTATCATAAAAATGATAAAAGGCCCACAATGGAGGCATTCAAAGTAACAATAACAAGAGATCACCTTCGCTAAAGACTAGGAGACACTTTTCATTTTTAGACAGTTATTTACATGCAAGGGAATGCAAACTAAACAAAACTAAGAAGTAAACAAAAATGAAATAGTTTTAAGTACCACACTAAAAATTTCCAGAAATTCAAGCCATTTTCCTGTAGCTTCCTCAACATGGGATGCTTCTCTTTTTGATTTGCTTGTCCCTCTGATACAGTAGGACTGCACTAATTCCAAGTGCTAAGGACTGGGAGGCCAATTGCAAATTACCAGACCTTGAAAATTAGCAAGTAAGCAAGCAAACCCTATTAAAGAGTCCAGTCAAGGATATCACAGCACATCATTTACTTTGTTCATTTGTTTTTCCAAAGTACAATTTAGTCTCCTATTTCACAGCATGCCACTGAGAGTAGCGGCCAGAAAAAGCATAAAAGCCCCCACCATCATGTCTGTTTATTAGGTTTTTCAATCCTATCCTCTCAGCCTGTTTGAAGAGCGAAGACTTTGCTCCTAGACACAATTCAGAAGAACAAAAATCACTGTGGCACCACTACTGTGTGCTGGAATCTGCACATATGTTGCAGCTACACTGAATGTCTTCCAGTCCACAAGAAGGTATCAAGTGCCCTGTTCAACCAACAGCAATCAGTATTTGTCACAAAAAATTAATTATTTTTAAAGCAGAAGTAAGCACAAAGAGTTTAGACTAAACTATGTCAGTATAACATATCTGTTGCTTAATTCTGATGGTGACTATTAAAAGGCTGGTTTCAGACAGTCTGAAGCAGGACAGGGTAGAGTCACAGTATTAATGGTTTAGCTACGCCTCTCCTGATCTGATGGCAGCATAAATATAAAAGTAACTAGAAACACTTCTGCATGCAGTCATTAAAACTGCAGAGAGCTGGGGCAATGCCACAAGGGGAGTTGTGAGAACTATCAAGTTTAATGTTTTGCAAGGCTAGAGACATTTTCACTGTATGGATATTGCTTCAAGGAATTTATCTGTACATTTAATTCAAGTATTTTTGTTCTTATTTTTCTTGACAGTTGTCTGCTGAGCTCTGACATAGAGTACAATTTCCAGGTTGATGTGTGTGTCAGCAAAAGGGCTTGTACTGCTCAGCTCTGACTGCAGGCATGTATGTACCCACAGTGGGCTAAAGTCTTAGCTGCCTTAAGGCACAGCCATACTACCTCAAACTAAAGAGGACCTACCTCAGATCCAGCAGGAGATCCCCAGCCCTCATGACAGTTCATTTTCTGCAACTTCAAGTACACATGAAAACGGTATTTTTTTTTTAATTTCTTGAATCCTTAAACCTGAAAGCTTCTAGGCTTTCTTATTCTTCAGAAGGCCACAACATTTCAACAGATGACCAGTGTTTTCTTCTTAAAATGCACTCAGGAACTCTATCTGGGCTTCAGTAAAGAAACAGTATTGTGCTAGACTTCCCACCTTGCCCCAGCCCTCTGAACTACGTTGTGTTTTCATGCAGCTGTAAGGGGAAACTACAGCCTCTGGGAACTAGGATAATATAAATTGATATCACATCTATTTACTGTCCACAACATTTAAAATATAAAAATACACATTTAAGTAAATCCAAACAGGGATTCCACTTCCTAAGGTGGAAATTAAATTGTAACCAGCAGCTTATGAACTTTGCAATCAATAATAAGCAATAAGGCAGACATTCATTCCTGGAGAAAGTCTTAAAATTAACATGGTTTGTTATTCCAATTTAATTGGGTCAGATCCTTGGCTGGCATAAGGTAATACTGCTGTAATTACCTAAATTAGTCTATGGAAATGGGCATAGCTTCAGCTATTCCAGTGCCATAAGGGGTCCATTATACAGGTTAAGTCAGTTCTTTTTTATGACACCTGCCTGAGGAGGATATGTATTCATTCCTTCATTAAGCCCAAGTCTTATTCTAGAGTCTGACTTGCATGTAAGGGGTACTGCAGTCTGGTAAAACAAAGGACTTACACCACTTCCTCAGTTTGCAGAGTGCACTGCTCGCAGCATTGAATGCTCATATCACAGAAAGCAAAAGAAGCAGCAAGGAATCCCAACAAAATCCTCTCTTTTCTCTCATCATGCTCCATGTGTTAGTCACACACCTTCTGCCAGTCAGTCCTGAAAAAAGAAGGCAGTCTGTCCCAAAAGCTGCCTGGACAGAATGAAGCATGAGTTCCTTGCAGCCCACAAACTGCCTGGCTATGATTGCCCAGATCCTTCTCAAGGGCCGCCTGTGACAAACACTCCTGTTTAGCCACTTGTGCAAAGATCCCAGGTTTTTCTCCACACCTGGACTTGCTTTGGGAGCTGGCTATCAACACCACCTTGGAAGAAGCTGTGCTGCAGGGGGACATTGAGGATGTACAGCAGCTTTGAGCGCCTCAGCACCACAGCCAAGGCAGGACAAGCCAGGTGCAGAGAGCTCCGTATTGTTCAGCTCATACAGAAAATTGAGTCAGGTTTAAGGAGTGAGACACCAGGATGATAGTGCAGGTCCTGTCTCTAGGTTAAATCCTGACCTGTGGGTCTATCTCTGCAGCAGTATATTCATCCAACATGATAACAATACTGAAGTCAACCAGGGAAAGTTTTTAAAATATATATTGGATTCCTGATATCCTTGAGGAAATTATTTTGACCTTATATTGCTGAAAGTTCTCCCGCAGTCATACTGTCAGAGCTCCTTTGTGGCATATAAGTTTATTAGAAAAAATGCCTGTTGCAGATTTTCTGATCAGAACCTAGTAATGCAAGTCAGAGGCTCTGTTCAGCTGATTCAGTGATAGCTCTCTTCAGTAGGGAGAAATTACTTTTGTGTAAGAAGCAATACCCAGCTTGTTTCAAACCTCAGCCTCTGGCAAATCTGTCATAGCAGGAGACATTCCCTGTTTCTTTGACAGATTGGCCTGCGGCTGAAAGTTAATCTAACATGTCAGAAAAAGTATACAGTAGGTAAAGAAAAAAGCCAAAGCTAACCCTCTCAGCATTTTACATCAAGGCATATTTGAAACAAACACTCATTTATAGACAGTAAAATATTGTTCTAAGTCTTCAAATTAAAAGAAAATGAAGACATAAAAATATGTTAGCAATAAGAAATTAAGCTTATAGAATTAATAGAACAGAATCTGTGACCTACACCAGGGATAAAAAAAAATTCTACCACCAGCTGACATCCAAGACTGGGTTTTTTTGCTACCACAGATCAATTTTCTTTCTCCTTATCACTCTGAGTGCCAAATTAATAACTGGTTTCAATTATCATGATGCATAAAACCATGAATTTTGGCTACTACAACAATTAAAAATCCCACTTGCCAATACTATCAATGTGTAATTTTGTTCTTGTCACTGTTTTATATATCCCTACAGCCAGCAGCCCAAGTTTGCTTCAGTTCCTCTATTCTTTCTTGCTGATAAGGTCCCTGTAGTTGCATAATATAGCATTCTCAGAAATGCACAACATGTAAACACACTGAAGCTTTTGCTTTAAACTCAACCCCAGATCTTAAGCAAAGTTAATAGGATTGCTGCTGGCTAGCACTAATCTTAGAAAGCCAAAGCAAGCCAAACTACATTCTCTGTGGGAAATGTAGTTTTATCAGAAGACTAAATATTTTGCAAGAATAGTTCAATGACTTAACTCCTTGATGAGTACTAAAGCAATAAATTTTTATGGGTTTTTTTTCCAGAGATATGATTTTCAGTTGTAGCAAACTGTTAAGATTATATTTATGAATTTACATTCATAAAGTGAAAATACTGAACATCTCAAAAATTACTTTCCATTCAGTGAAAACCTTATAGATAGGGGAGAGGGTTGGAGAAAAGAGGGGTCTGACACCAAATGAAAACACATTTAGCTGTGCAAGATTTTCCCAGGGGTTTAAATTTCCAGGCAGTCACATCCAAATCATTAGAACAGGATGAAATTCTGCTGCTTATTGCTATTCTAAACTTGTAAGGAAAATTTCATTAAACCTTCACATGTTGCCAACTTTCTTAAGCAAAGTAACGCTCCTGGTTCATCTGTACAGTGTTTATATTAAATTGTGAACAGTGAGAGAAAAAAGTGTGATACAGTTTAATCTCTGTAGCACTTTTACAAGCCAAAAAGAATACAAAGAAAGAAGCAAGTCACCAACCAGTCTAAAAGTTGTGTTAAGGCTCTGAATGCCCTTTGTCAGGGTCACCTGAAGCGTCATTTTCCACTTTTCAGGTCTTTAACCTCCTATTCCAATACTGTGACCGTTTTTTTTTCCTAATCCAGTAAGGCCAAAATAAAGGCAATCATTAATGCAAAGCCTGTTTTGCACCAGACATCATTTGACACTGTTGGTTATTTTCTTTTTCCCTGTGCTCTGCAGTGGAAGGTGCAGTGGGACCTGCCCACATCTCCAGCCCTGCTCCCTACTGGGCACAGTGCAGTTCAGGTGCTCCTTACAAATCACCACTACAGAACTGGAACTACAGAAGCAGCAGGCCCGGGCTGTGCCTGGAAGGAGACAGCCGAGCCAAGCCAAGAGAGGAGGTAGCCACAAATGCAAATGGCAGCAGGAAATACAGGGAGCATCGAGAGGGGAAGGCACCATCCCAAGCCCCTTTACTGCTTTGTCCACTCTTGTACCTCCTTGCTTGGTGGCACCCCAGTTCCTACTGATCTCGTGTGATGGAATGGCTGCCTGGCCTTAGTCCTGGCCCTGCTCCTTAATCCTAGGTTGAAGAGAAACTGGAAAATGAAGGAAACGATTGAGAGGCTCAGGCAAGACCCCCCAGAAACAGGGAATCAGAAGTGTGAAACAACATTCTGCTGCAGGGCACATTCTCTCCCAGCCAATCCTATTGACCACAGCAATCTCTGTCCTGCCACCATCTCCTAGGGGTTCTGCAAAAGTGTATTGATAGGGCACCTCCCACTGTGTTTACAAGACCCAAATAAGTTAGGGCAAGGAGAAAGGAAGGAAGTGAAAAATATTTGAGAACCAGTCCTAATCATTTCTACAATTACTGAAAAAATCTGTAAACTATTTAAAAATTCTTGTCCAGTACATCTTTTGTATCTCAAAGGAAGACTTAATGGATGGCTGAAAACATTAAACACTAAGCATCGTTCTTTTTATAATGTATGTTTTGAAAAATTGACCAGGCTCATAATAATCTAACGGCAGATTTCCAGCCTGATAGCTTCATAATGAGCATCTTGGCCTTTCAGGAGTCTTCCTCTTTATCCCTCAGAGAGTATAAACATGCTATTGCAGCTGAACTACCAGCCTTGACAAGAAGGAGGCTCCACATCATGTTGTCCTGCTAGCAAACTGATTCTCCTAACAAATGCACCAATCTTCATACTTCCCACTATGATTTGTCAAGGGGTTATTTGTGACAGCAGGCATGAAGGATCACATTTACCCTTGTGTGTATTTTGTTCCCCCACAATTTTGGGAGAAGCTACAGCAACAAAAAATGAGATTTCTTTTTCAGATAAAAAAAGATAAAGACAAGTATTAAGAGTTACCCACCAGCACAGTTCCCCTAATAGTCATGGAATGAGTTCCACCTGCATACAACGTGAAACACCTTTCACAAGCCAAGTCCAAGCTTTAAGAGAGAAAATTTCAGACTTTAGAAATATGGAACATCAAGTTCAGTTCCTCTTTTAGGTGAGTTCTCCTGTGGTACATTTGAAGCACTGCTCTGACAGATGATTTGAATGATCCTATATCATAACAGTTAGGGATGTCTCAAACTTCATTTTATACAATTGTTTCAAATAATCACTGAATGCTTCACATTCTGAGCATGACAACCACAAAATTTGACAATCATCAACAAGCAACAGAATCATATTGTCAGCTAATCATCACTGCCAAATTTCAGCATCACAGCAATGAAAATACAGGTGCTCATATGGAGAGGACCAGACACGCCACACCATGCTGAAGCCTTTGCTGCTCTGTGCATGTAACCTCACTAAAGTGTACTGCAGTCATCTAAGTGGAAACCACTTCAGTGACAGGTGTGAAAGGTGTATGAAGTACAGAGGTTTGGTTTCATGAAAGCTTCTGAGCTTTCAACTCTTCAGCTTTCTGCCAAGTCTGAATGGAAATTTATGAGACAACTTCCCATAAAACTATTAAAACTCAATCTAAATATCTGTGTTTCACTTTCATTATAATTCTGTACATGCACAAAAAGAGCTTTAAAATGAAAAGATGCTTTCAATTAAGTAGAAGAAAAAAAATTAAAATTCGGGGGGGGGGAAGTAACTTTCTATTTCTTCCCAAACAGTAAAATGGGAGTGACCTCACCAGAAGTTCTTAAATTTTTTTGAAACCAACATCCCTAATCAACATAATTTGGTAAGATATTCTGGTTCATATGAAGTACTTGCTAAAAAAACATGCTTCCCTCTGAGCTGGGACTAGCATTGGTAGGCTTGCTGCTCCCCAGAAAGAAGGGCTGATGCACTACACTCATGAACAGAGAGGCTATTGGTTACTGAAGAGATTACTTGAGCTACATAAACCCAAGTGATCAAAATGTAATTGAGATAAAACCCTTCATCTAGAAGTTTGGTCCAGACATGAGTGTTGATTGTGCAGCCCTTCTGCCACCCAGGGAGCTTCCAACCACTGCACCAGAGGAAAAGAGAAGTTGTTGTACACGGAGCTACACAATTTTCACAAATGCAGTAACACAAGGGTGTGTCTCAAAGAAATAACAATTGAATAGAACCTCAAAAACCTAGTATTTTAAATGCTAATCTTCTACTTAGGAATGGACTGGAGCCTCTGGTACTTTACAAAACAGTTGTTATCATTTTACACATCAGACATACACACAATCTATTTACTGTCCCACTTCCCCATGTGAGCCAGAGGGACTAAAATAAACTTCACAAAAATCTTTGCCCTTTCATTCAGAAACAGCTTCATAGACTGCTTCCAGGTGCAAAAGTAAGTCAGACTGGCATCGACAGAAGAAAAAAACATTTTCCCTTGGGATATTGTTCCCAAACACTCCCAGCAAAAATCTTTTTCTTCTAAAGGCTTCCTTTTGGGATGAAAAAAGTCCAAGGCTTTGTCCTCTACAGGCTGGCATTTACAGCAAGAGCAGATGAGCTCACATGAGGAGTCCTTTGATTCTGAGAGAACAGTTGCAGTGCTGTCAGCACAGTACATGTGACTTCGCATGTGTCTGGATAAGAAGGGAGCAACAGATGAGAAGGAGAGATCACTGCAATAGGGAAAGGATCCAGCTTCTAGTCTGAATGCACAGAAGGTGTCACAGTGCAGCTTGCCCTCTGTCTCAACACTTCTTGATTTTGGTTTCTAACATCACAGGCTAAATCAATTTCCCCCTTCTGGACCAGAGCTGGAAGAAAAGCTTAAGTAAAATGTCTTTGTCATAAAGGATATTACTCCCCTGCAGTGCCAGATGGGTCTACAGACGTGCAATTCATCCAATATTGGGAGGTGAATGTGGGGTTAGCAAAACCATTTTCTCACTACTCTCTTAAGCCTTTTTTGCTTTTGCTATCCCAAGCTGTGGTTCATGGTTTCAGGCTTTTCCCATACTGCAAGACTTAAAGTCCTGAGCAAGAAATTCAGGACAGGAGGGAAGGAACAACACATGCTGAAGAATATTAATCTGAATTACCTTTCAAAATAAAATCATTAAACAGAGCCACTCTGCAAACACTCTCAATCAAAAGTAAAGTATTAACATACTCATGAAGGGAACTTGACCAAATTAGAACCACTTTAATTCTGATTAAGTAATGAACTAGAGTTGCCTGGGCTGACCAGTCCATAACAAACAGCTGACCAGCTGGTGACAGAGCATCCAGAGAAACTGGGGGAGATTTTGTGACATGAGGGGGTGTTCAGAACACAGTATGGATCCACACACAAGAGGTCTGCACCACACAGAATCTGCTCAGAGGAGCTGTCAGCTTTAGGGTCAGAGCCCGTTGAGAGAACAGAGCAGGTGCTCACTGCAAACTGTCCCTAAGACTCTGGTAGGGGCTGAAACAGGGAGCAGAAATCATTTCATCCAGGTATGGGGTGCAGAAGCAGGGTGGAATTGCATGTGTTAAATCAACCAACGCTACTGATTTGTGACCCAATCTTCAAGGTACACAGCTTTTAGCCTCCACTTCAGGCAATTCAGAACGAGAAGGAGTTTGCAGAACTTCATGACAGTTAGGAACAGGTCATTTAAGACCACATCTCTGATTAATTGCGACCTTCTCCTTTGCTGCGCAATTCCCTCACTGTTGGGAGAGTAGACACGATTCTTTTGCCTGAGTTTGTTTTGTCCAGCTTAAGGGTTTATTGTCATTACTGCATTACTGTCTGCAGAAGGCAGAACACCTCTACCTGAGG
This sequence comes from Haemorhous mexicanus, assembly GCF_027477595.1. Taxonomy (NCBI): domain Eukaryota; kingdom Metazoa; phylum Chordata; class Aves; order Passeriformes; family Fringillidae; genus Haemorhous; species Haemorhous mexicanus. The sequence continues at coordinate 11,686,399 of NC_082353.1, forward strand.
AAGCATGAAATCTCAGCATTATCAAAGAATCTCATCTGAACACATGAAGAAACTGTACTGAATGCTTGATTATAAGAAGGAGTATAGAGAAAAAGAGAGAAGACACTTTCCTTTGACTCCCGCTTCCACAACAAGAACACATAGTTTACACTGCTTCTACCCGAGTTCTCCATCCTAGCTTCTGAAAGCAGAGTAGCTTAACACTCTTCCCAGGGAACAGCCTTCATTATCTACAAAGTCTAGAAAACTAAGGGGATAAATAAAGTAAACAATAAATAAAGTAAAACTATTCTTTGATAACTGGCATACCTAGGGAAATACCAACAGATTTACCGTGGGAAGATAGCGCTGGGTTAGGCTTAGATTCTGCTTGTACCTGGAAGGTGTTTCTGCATGTCTGAGCAGATGTGCTCCTGTTAGAGAAAACACACATCCCTTACAGGTAATTGCACTCATCTCAATAAATTTCCTGTTCCTCTTTGGTAGACAAAATATATTTACCTCAATTATATTTTCACTATTTTCTTGCAATTTTGGAAAACTGATGCACATCCTGTTTAAGCCTCATTGCTTGCAAGTGTTCAGAAGATCAGAAGGCTCCCTACTAATCCATGCAATTTTGCATAGCTATAACATGGCACTCATGACATGCAGGGCCCCATCACAAACACAATACCATGCCAAGGGGAAAAGACAGCAGAACAGAGGTAGTTAGGAGCAGGCTACCCCAGCTAAAAGAGCCACTTCTTTCGCCTACAAGCCTCTTCCAAGTTATCCCAGGAAGCTGGCCAGATTAATTACCCTGGTAGACCACACACAGCCTATGGGTAAGAAGCCTTTGCCTTGAAAAACTGAGTTGAATTATGAAACTCTCTCTCTTGTCAAAGGTGCCAGACTTGAAAAATAATGCTGCACAACCTTACCTTCATTCCACTGCTATGCTTTCAGTTGCACTAGTTTAGGATGCAGCCTATTGCACACTGTTAGCAGACAGCTGTTGGAGGGCAAATGCACAGATGTAGGAGGGGAATTACAAAACTCACCTAATCATAGCCTTCTAGTTAGAGGACTCCAGAATATGGATGCTGTTTTAATCACAGACAAAGACATGCATTTGTCATCATCCTTCCAATTTCCCTGCCAGGTCCACTTTTTATGAATGACTGAAGTATAGAAATCAGCCAGAATCCTGCTTTCAAAAGGTCCAAAGCTGGAGGAATTCTTGTGAATCTCAAATCCTACCAGGTAAAATAATCCAAGGGACCACACAATGTGCACTGGATGGTGACTGAGGTTACTGTTAAATCAACAAGCTTCTGGGTAGGCAGAACTTTGTCAGTGACACAGTTCAGTGTTCATTTCTGGAAGCATTCTTTGAGTATTGAGCAGAAAGGACTATAATTTCTCTACAATGCAAAAGCAGCGCTTTCTTTGGGTACCAAAGTGCTAAATCACCTTGCAAATATCTGAAGCAGCATAGCACCTCCCAAGTGACTTACCATGACAGCAATGGTTTCTGTACAACTGCACAGCACGTGGGCAGGAACTAAAGATGCTTTAAGGTGGACCTCACTGTTCCAACCCTTTTTTCTAACACTAGAGCTCACAAGACACTACATACACCACTGTGCGAAACACATGGGTGTGGATTAGGGTGAACTAAAAGGGAATTGTTCTAAGGTGCTGAACAGTGAAATGGAGTGGCTGCGTTCTCCAACACCAATTCTGTTGCAGGAGGGCAACCTCTAGCAGAGGGATAAGAACAAATTACTGCAGGGCAGTGACATGGAAATTGCTGCAGCTGTTTGTTTGGGCACACAGAAGCCAAGGCAGTCAGCCTTGCTTCAGCAAACAGCAGCAGGTTTGATAAGACCTAGCAGTGGGCACTTCAGACCACAGAGAAGACTGAATCCAACCACTCCAAGAAAGAGAAGTATTAAACAAAATCAGAGAAGTTTAGGGTTTGAGAAGCAGCTTGGATGAGAAGAGGAGATTTACTTGAAGGCAGTAACCTGCAAGACTATCATTGGTAAAAGCACTAAACAGCTTCCAAGGTTGTGTTCCTAGAGATAGAATTGCTGCTGGAGACATACAGACCACTTCCCATGGTTATTTTCCACATCTTTTAGGAAAGTTTTCCTTCGTCTATCTGAATTCATTTTCACAAAGTACTTGACAGCTTGGCATAAGCTTGATATACTTAGTTTAGTCCCTACTAATTACATAGCACTTCAGCAAATGATAGTACACTAGCCAAATAAATTTAGAAAATAGTTATGTCAGTAAGACATTGTTTGCAGCAACCCAATGAATAAAACTTTAAATAGATGCTTTCAAATAATAAAATTATACTTTACTCAATGCTAGTGAAATTGCGGGCAACTTAATTAAGACTGTCTTGTTAAAGGTTGAGCAAAATTCTCTGCCAGAAAGGAATTCTCTGAAAAGATGGGTGGAAGAATGAACATGATATACAAGAAAGGCAGTACTCGTTTTTTGGCTATCTACAAAGAAATGTGGCTCTGTGGAGTAATACAAAATTCCTAGGAAAAAGAAATTGTCTTCTAAGGACAAAAATTTTCCCATGCCAGAAACATCCTCCCAGGAAGTCCCATTTAATAAAACTGAAAATGCAGTAAAATCCCCTACTGTCTTCCTGACAGGGCAGTGAAAGTCTCAAGTCTTGAGGACAGTCATCGAAAAACAGCCAGAGTGACTGTCAACTGTCAAGGCTTGAGTTAAAATAGCCCTCTATCTCAAAACTTGAGTCAATGTTGACAAAAGTTTAGCAAAAGACTCAAAAATACATATCCTCTCTGGAATAATGGGAATAAAACAAAACTAAACCAGCCAAAAGTCACCAGGCCAAGCCACAAGCCAATCACCACAAGAGAGGCCAAGCTAAGCATGATAAAGCCCAGCTTCAACCCTAACAATAGTCAGGCATGACCATTATCAATACTACACAGCTTCAACAATAACTGAAGCATTTGGCACCAACCCACCACACAAGGAGTCCACTGATCTTGTGTGAAAGATCCAGAAGCAGTGAAAATACAAGATGAAGAAACTCATTAAATGCTCAACTAAGTACAACAGTTTAAAATAAGCTAAAATTGTGGGATTACATGATTTGTTGTTTTTAAACACCCTTTTAAGAACATAGTAAATATTTATATTCACCAGTCACCATCAAATTTCTTTACAATTCTATATATTACACCTATATTTAGGCAAATCTCTCTCTTATATGTGGGATAATTTAGAAATAAGGTAGGCATATGCAATAAATTCTAATAGAAAATGCACCTTAACATGACTAAGAAATACACAAAATGTGGACCTGGCTGTACAACACACAGCTTCAGAATTCCTCACAAAGCCTGAATGAGCTCAATCACCAACCCTCCTGCACCATATTGCAGGATTGAGGCCCATTTAAAATTCTCTTAACAAAACAACCCGTAGCACAATCTTAACCAAAACCAAGATAAAAACCAAATTAATATTTGAAGAACACAAGTACTTTTTTAGGCAGAAAAAAGGCAAGGCTTAGTTACATATCACTACAAAATAATGGTGGAATGAAGTGAAATTATGATATCTATCACCCCTGAGCCATCCGAGCTGGTTTCAGAAATGGATACCAGCAGGAGAACAGCTAGTTCTCTGAACTGTTTAGCCACTGATAGCTAATCTCTTGTTTACTGTCCTTTCTCCCCCTCATTCACTTAAATCTGGACTTCAGAGAATGCACATTAAACAATTTAACAGACCTCAGTGCTGTTTTCTCCCACACCACTGTAAAATAGTAGCATATCAAGAACTTAAAAAGAAATGTTGTACAGTAAAAAAATTACATTTATTCTCTATTCTGAACTGGACAGAAACACTATTAATACAAGAGTTTCTGTCCAGTTCAGAATTACTTTTCAAATATTAAAATATTTGATACAGTATTAGAGATTATTTGAGAAAATAACATATGTTTATGAAGTGTTGCAGATTCAGCTGGTGTTTTGAAACAAAACCAGTAAGTGTTTTTAAGTAAAATATCATTTGTCTATAGTACTCAGTATGCAGAATTTCAGAGGGAATTTTTGAAACACCAAAGAGAAAACAGAGTGGCATTTACAGTTACTAAGCTCAATACCAAACAGCTTCCTTTTAAAGCAAACAAACCCCACCATATACAACACAAAAGCTTTAAGCTGTTTTCCCCTGCTTGGATATCCAAGTGTCTCTGACCACAGAGCAGTTCAAGGTTTTCAGGCTGAGGTGAAACCTTGTAACAGAGGCTGTTTCCTCAAACATCCACAACTACCGTGTAGGTAACCAAGTGCACTGGTACCAATTTGGCCTTTTGTTCAGCCTTACAAAAGAGGAAACTTATTCTTTATTCCTACGTCCTTATTCTGCTGTAAATGTTAATTCACATTCCACAGGCAACAGAAACCAAACAAGATAGTTCTGTAATATGCAACTCACCAAGGCTGCACATACTTTCAAAGCCACATTCTGAGAATATTATGGTTTTGATAGATTTAAAGATATCAACAGCCATTACACTTTTATTGCAAGAGAAGACAAATAAAGAAAAATAAAGCAAAACAGTTACTTACCAATACTAATGACTGCTTCAGCATTAACAAATTAATTACCTTTAGGACCAAGAAAGGGTATTAAGCAAGTTTGGGCATGTATCACCTGCATTGGTCAAATGGGAATTAGCAACACTTAGTCATCTACATCCAAAGTAGAATTCTTTTTTTTAAAAGGTAAAACCCACCACCTAAACAAACTATGGTCACATTTTAGGTAAGATTACTGCTGCTGCTATTTCTACTATGAGTTTTTAATCAGTTCTTAGCCCCTTTTAAATCACTGAGGAATCAATAAGATGATAGCAAGCAATGCTTTCCTAGACACGAAATTAACAAAGCCCTGGTCCATCTAAGTCACAAATACAGATTGTACAGAACATAATGTGTGTGAGAGAGAGGGAGAGAATTAATTATAAATGCATCTAATTTGGCTATAATACAAGCTGCACATGTGGACTGAGAAGAGTCCATGGCCCACAGTGTGTAAGCTGTCGCCAAATTGCATTTTGCTAATATTTCATATCTGTAGCCAGCAAATTAAGCCAGCCAAAGTGCTTCCTGCCCAGGTAGCTATGCTGACTGTGTTTAGATATCAGTTAGACAGCTACAGCTTGGTTTTGCTTAATCTGGTTTCTCTTAAAATTTCAACAGCTGGCTGAATGCTCTAGCAGCTTTTAGTCTAATTATACAAGGTTTCAATTTTCATCTTAAACCCTGCAGAAAGGAATGTAATCATATTATGCTAATAAATAACCAGAGCTTTCAAGGTCAACAGAGGAAAGAGGTCATAAAATTGTACAAATCAAAAATATAAAGAAAAGTCTTAAGCAGGCAAAAGTTCTAATTTATTTCACATTGATGCTTCACACTAGTGGTCAAATAAATGCTGTTTTGCTTTCATTTTTGCCATTCATTTTGATATCCTGAGGTATTGTAACCAGCAGGAGGAGAACATTAGCTGTGATGAAACATTTGCTTTCTGAGAGCTCTTAAATTCACCAAACATCCTCACTGCATATTTGGATTATATAATGGTAGAAATATACCTGAAACAGACAGAAATCTCAGAAAAATATCACAACCTTATAGTCTACTCAACCAAGCTAATTTCCTGAGAACAAAATATTTAAGAGTATCTAGCCATAACTGTTTTTATCTCAAACAAGGTATTATAGTAGTAAGTATCATTTACACACAGAGGTAAATTGCCAGATCCACAATGACCTAGCAACTTAAGTATTTTATTACTAAAGTAGATTATATTCCTTCAGAACTTAATACAAAATCAGCTGCAAACACACAGGACCTATCACTTCAGTTAGAGGCAGAATAATTACAAATGTTGATAAGCTCTGCTGCTGAATAATAGCCACTCCTCTTGCACCTGAGATTTGTCTGCATTTAGATATGACTCCAAAGCATCTTAATTTTTCTTGACAGTTCTTGAGATTAGGAGCCAGAAGGTCACCAGGATTTGGTTTGTAAAATTTTCTCTCATTCAATATTTTAATTATATTTCATTTTCAGTGCAACAAGAGAAAAATCAAGGTAAGGTACTCAAAAGTATGAATGATCTGATTATATTTTTTTTTTACCTGTACCTGTATGGATACAGTTATCATCAACGCTGGTATGGAACTAAGGACATACACTTATCCTTAAAAGTGTTAATGATAATTAAGTATCATTTGCACACCATATTTGCATGTACTCCAATAGGGAACACAGAATGAGGCAGCATGTGACAGAAGCAAGCTCTAGGGAGACAGGGTCACTCCATTAAATCCACATGGACTGCAACAGATGTCGTCTCCTGTCTCGGCCATTAGAAAACACTTGATCATTTGCTCCTGTTTTGTTTGCCATGTACAGCATAATCAAGGAAATGACTTCTCAAGTAACACTATTCTTTAGAACATTATGATTTTTTTACTCCTACACAGAACATTGACACTGTCCTTGTTTTAAAGGCTATAGATATGGGAGGAACTTGCTAAACTCATCCTGCCAGCACTAGCAGAGGCAGCAATGCGCATTTGTTTCTCACACTGCCCTCTTTGCTTTGCAGGGTCTCTGTTTCCAAACAGCTGTGAAGTATCCACCTGCAGACAGACAGACACACAGCATGGATCCATGCAGCACTTGTGGAATAAAACACACAAGGAAATGGTGATGAGCTACTGAAAGGCAAGGGAGAAACCAAACTGCTCAGGAGTAAACACAATAATACACATGTGCCTGGAGCAAACCCCAAGTGGCTGCCACACAGCACTGCTTCAGAGACTCACTTCCCACCATTCAACTGCCAAGTGAAGGCCACTAATAGCACAAACCCTAGAAATCACAGTGGACGTAGAACAGTCACAAAGAGCAGTAGGAATTAGTTTTCATCCCCCTCCAAGTTATCACAGATCTTCAATACAGAAAACTATTCCCATCTTATGAAAATCCAAGTACACTAATAACAGTTACAGAAAAAGTCACCATACACTGTTGCTTTAGCTGTTGGAAGTCTCTACTCCCACCCCTGGATTTTAAAGACATGCTTGGCATGACTGCTCAACCAGATCTGGCTGAAGATCTTAACAGGCTCATTCTGCGTGAGTACCAGCTGAACAGAAATTGCAGCCACAGCACTCAGCCAAGCATGTCGTGCCCATCACACAGAGCTTGCTACGTTAAACCAGACAAGATTGCAGTAACCTTGGGCTTTTAAGACAACAAATACTAATCACCAGCTGACACCAGCAAGTCCTGCTTTCTAGTGAAGAGTTTTCACTTTTGTACATGTCACCTCAAGAATCATAACATTTTTAATTGCTTCAAACACTGCAGTGATGGTGCCAAGGACTCTTATCTTGAACTTGTAAATCACTAGTCTTGCTATGAAATAGCATCACAAGGAAATATTGCTAACCATGGCTAAACACTACCCACAGTACACCTGTCAGACAGAAAAATAATTTCATTTTTTATATGAAGTAAGAACCAATTTATTGAGGGGAAAAAAGTAAACTGTAGAGCTTTATTGCTACCATAATCATTTTCTGTTATCTGATTCTTTCCTGACTGACTGCACACACAACTGCCTATAAACATCAGTGGAAGTACATAATGACAACTTGGGGAGGGGAGAAACAACCTTCACCAATCTTCCCAACAGCTTTTACAATTACCCTCTTCTCCCTCTGCTTTGGATAATACATGTGGACATAAGTTATCTGAAAAATAGCTGTAGCCTTTAAACTCTCAAGGTGTAAGCTGGTATATATTTCCTTATAGCAAATGATACTACCTCATTTATCTTGTTTTTAAACTAACACATATTGAAGCCAACAAATATTATGAAGAGGACAGGTGATGTAGCTGGTGACATTAATGGGCGTTAGGGAATTGCACAACAAATGCAAAATTGCTTTATTTTCAACAGTTTTTACCCAACCACAAACACCTGGATAAGAGAGTCTCTTAACTCTGGCAAAAAAAAAAAAAAAAAAAAAAAAAAAAAAAAAAAATCAACCAACCAAACACAAAAAAATCCCAGTATAAAAGAAATAAATAAGGCAACATCAAAAAAATGTGTAAAAACACAGAATTGAAAGAGAGTTTGGCCTCTGTTGCACAGATTCTCGGGGTGTTAGGCACTAGCTATGCAAGGTAAAAAACATGTATGGGACACTGATTCCAACAGCTCAGAGATAATACACAAGGGCAACCACATCACTCAAAAACTATTCCCCAGTAGATACCATTTCAGATTCATAACACAGCCACTACAAACCTCTTTCAGAATTAGATCTCTCTATTATTTCTCAATTCCAATACAAATAAAAATTACAGTTTTCTATCCCTATGGCTGATGCAGGTTTCACATGGGTCCAATGCTTCAAAGTGGGAAATGGCTGAAACACTTTATGAACATTTTGCATAGCTCAGCTTGACTGTTCGAGACAGATAGGTTTCTGTAGGCAAGGTCAAAGAGGGTTGTCGGAGGAATCTGACAGGAAAGAAAAACTATGAGCTAGAGAAGGAGCAACCCAACAAACATTCAAACCACGAGAGAGAAGCTATTAGCTGTGAAGAGACAATCTGCCTGCAGCCAGTAGTCACATGCTTTTCCCAGGGCTAAGGGAAGAGATACAAGATAAATAAGTAAACAAACACATTGTGTCCATTGAAGAAAGGGAGGAGCAGGGCTAATACACTGACACTTTCAGCTGTCAGCAACCAACCCAACCTGTCAGACCTGGAGTCAGCTGGCAAGAAACACCATAGAAAATGGTCAAAGCAGCAGTAAATGCAGAAAGGCCCTTCTTATTTACTATTGGGTGAAGAAATAAATTAACATTATAGGCTTTCCATAGAAAAATCCTACTGGGCAAAACTGCTCCTGCCACAAAAGGCAAAGCACCTAGGCAGATGAGAGAGACTGTTTGACACATGCAAGAGCATATCAGCACTACAGGCAGCATCATAACAGAACATCATCACCCAGGCCCGAGAGCCAGAGGCAGCCCAGCCATGCAGAGCAGAGCTCAGGTACAGCCCGCACATATGAAATATTGTCCTTATGCCAGCCCAAGCCATAGTACATCTCATGAGCTGGTCAGGAAACAAACCAGTGTCAGAGGCACACAGCTATGTAACTCTCTCCATTATGGCCCATCAGAAACATTAATCTCATTTCTCACTGATTTCCAAGGAGGTGAAAGAAGCATACAGGTGTAAACTACTCTCTTCCCTACCTGCTTGCCTTAAACAATGAAAATCACTTAATGTAATGACCACCGCATGCCTAACGTGGCACAGAAGCAACATGATGGCTTCTACCTTACCCACAGGATCAGCCAAACACATCCTAGAAACCCCTAGAGTTCTTCTCAGTGCAGTGCAGGTTGATGATGCTCAGGATGGACAAATATTTAGACAATTTTATTTGTATTCAAGCTTTCATAATACAAATTTTGTAAAATAAAGTGTTCTTTTTTCACTATATATATATAAAGTTCTATTGGAATTCACTTGCTTGCCATGTGCCTCACTTACCATGCTTTCTGCTGCTGGGCCAAATGCCAGAACAGTTCTGTTTTCCAGATTCCGATCTTGGTTTTTCCTGGATGAATACTGGAATGAGCAGACTAACAAGGGACAATGCAGTTAAACCTTCTTTAGGAGAAACAAAGGTCAAAACATGGCATGGCAGCAGGTTTCCTGCTCCACCAGCAGTAGTAGGAAGGCTATAGCATGTTTTGCATAGGTAACAGTTGCAGTTTACATTCACACACGTTTACAAGTGCTGTCCCAGTAATACGATGAACAGGACATGCAGTTCTTCTCAGAGAACCACGCTTTGAAAAGCTGTCTTCTCTGAACAGCTGGAGGAATGCTGCTCTCCCAGTCCTCAAACAGGCCATAAAACTAAAGACTTACTGACAGCCTGGAAGAAGCTCTGTTGCAGTACTTCACAACAGAGCCAGTTTCTTACAAGCCATTTCCAGTTCCATGTTGCAGGAGATTTTTATACTGTCAACTTAATAATGCAATAAAAGGCAGAGGAGAGCTTTAGTTATAAGTATCAAAATATAAAATTCTACCACAGAGAGTGCTGGGAAGATAAAGTCTCTTCTCACAGACTAGAAGTGACAGCTTTGCATTAGAAAGCAGCAGTGGATATTCAAAAGCTCCAGGAAAACCTGTAGTAAAGGCACCAAAAATCAAAGTGCAGCTGCTCTTTTTACAGTTTAAATCATTATATATTAGCAACAAATCTTGTTGTTGGCCAACACTCAGAAATGGCATATGGCCAATAAAAGGTTCAGTGGAGTTTTCCATCTGTCACTGGAATCAGCTATGGCTCCAGCTCATACATAGTAAGTTTAGTGTCATAATTATTTGTGTACTAGATGTCAACTACTCAGTCTAACATAATCATTTGACTACACAATTTGCTAAATATACTGCCCAAGCAAAACACGCCCTAACCATGGAACTGCAGCCCAAGAGAGGCATTTACAGGGTGTAAGATCAGCACTAACCAGAGATAAGCCTGCATGCAGAGGGGGCTGGCTTGCCACAATGGGCTATGCAAATCTAAACCAATGGATCCTCTTGCTGTGTATCAGAGACAGTAAGAGGCACCATTCTCTTACTAAAATCAAAAGTCAAACACCAGAAAGATACCAAGTCAGTGAGTGGATGAGTAAAAGTGGACACAACATGGTTTTTTTGTAGCTCTTCTTGCTCCTTACAGATTCTAAGCATATGGATTTACTTTGCTCTTTTCACAGTCCTGCCAGCACGAGAAGGCTGACAGACTAAGGTTTAAACTATTTTGTTTCAGTGTAGGTTCAGGAAATACCTTAGTAAGAGTATTGTCTGAGGTTTTTTGAATTCCTTCTACAGCATTTTCCATTCATTTTTAACAGCTATGGAATGACATTTTTTCTCCCTCCCCTCATAGCACTCCAATGCTATGGATCCTGCACTGATAGGTCTTTAGGGCTGTATTTAGATCTGGATTTTCCAGACACTGAGATTTGTATTTCCATCAGCCAAGAGTCACAGTCTGCTTGGTCCCAGATCTGAGTGCAGGCACCAGCAGATTTTTATTTTTTTAGTTCAGACAGAAAAATCTGTAGTACTCCCAAACGCAGACTTTAACAAAGTGGGGGACATGGGAGCAGGGAGAGAGGGGGAAGTGTTCTAAGTTGTGCTGGAAGACAAATGCAAGAACATTTTTGTTTGTGCAAGTTTGCAACTGTACTCTCTTCCCTAAGTTCTACATCTGCTGCAAGAGGACTGCCAAAGTACTTTAGAGCTACTGAATCTGACCTGTGGCTGGCTTTTAACATTTAGAACCTGGGAAGCAGGGAGCATGGTAAAGAGGGATGTAGGAATTCACTGAAACCTTTTAGAGTATTTAATAATCCCTTTGTGGTTTGGTCAGAATTGGCACAACTTCACAGCAGTAAGCTGATTTGCACAGAAATGGCCTCATGGCTCTAACAGATGCTCACAGCTCACAAAAACAATTTTCTGCTGCAAACAAGGTCTTATCCATAGTGTTGTTTTGCTTCGAACAGGGTTGAGAGTAGAAACAGATTATTTTTAAAAATATCAAAACACCTCAAATAATGAGAATAACTTAAGTGTTCAACTCAGTTGCTGAAACACTAGTTCTCTTCATGAGAATTGGAAACTTAGAGTAACCAAGACACTGTGAGGCTAGCAGCCATAGCAGGACCTATTTCAGAGCAGCAGGGGGAAATCTGAGGATACTCTTGAGCATCCAAAGGTCAAATACTCACAATTATGGAACCAGACTGGCGTTTAAAACATTTTTAAATTCTTGGACAGCAGAAAATCCCATTAAGCAGATTCAGTATTCAATATCTCAGGGATGGATAAATTGAATATTTTTAAAGTCTGTTTATGTTTGCATCATTTTCTTTATTGCTTCAACATTGAAAGAATATTTAAATTAGAAAGTGCTTGGAAAAAACTGTTTTCAGTAAGAGATTTTAAAAGCCTTAAATCCTCTATTGCCAATTGCTTGTCCCGTCTTAAAGTTTACAGATTGTGCTAGGTATCTTACCAAGAGCATCAACTCAATAGACAGGACATAAATACACCCCCCTGCCAGAGAATCAAAATAAGCATCATACAGAATTTGAAGAAAAAAAAAAAAATCTGTTTCCTCTAACTAGAAAATGACCAGTTCCAGTTCCAAGACAAGTTCACAGGAAAATCCAAGAACCCATCTAAAGCCATTCCTTGTCCCAAGTGATTTTGACTTGGCTTTAGCAGGTCTAAACACCAGAAAAGTACAATGAGAGGGTTCATACAGTCTTAACCCAGCCCAAGTTCATCAAACACTAAAATAATCAAGATGTATTTCCAGCTGAAAGTGTGGAGGCAGCTCACAAAGCTGAAGCTCTCATCACTGCTCCTCTTCAAAGAAGTGGAAAAAAATGGGGGAAAATGTTGGAGAAAAAACAGTCCATTTAACTACATATTTCTCAGAGTGGCAGGTGAAATCCAGCAGCAACAGACTTAAGAAAGTAAAATATTAGCTCAACACTCACAAAAACCTCTGAGCCAGCTGTTCTCATTAAAATTGAGAGTGAAGAGGGTCAAAGGTGGGCATAATGGACAAGAGCCAAAGCATCTGAAAGTAGGTCCACTGGATTCACCATTCTGCAGTTGTTACTAACAGAGTAACAACAGAGTATTCAATTTCCAGCTGATTTGCTTATATCCCCACTATTTTTTAATCCCAGCTGATGGCTTTCAGCCTGTTATGCTGAATCAGCTACCTATTCAGTCTAACTCTAGCTGAGAAATCTTTGGCAATGGATGGGAACATCCAAAAATCATCCAGGAAAAGGTAAGTCATAGATGTTTATAAAAATTTACTATGAGTAAACTAGTCAGTACTGAAACAGTTTTCTTGGACAGCAGAAAGAGAACACCAGCAGGAGACCTGGCTGCCATTTCCATCCCCTGCTTACAAGAAAAATGGTCCATGGAAGAAGTTATATAAACTTGCATATACTGCGCACATTGTTTCCATGGTCATTGATAATGCTTATCAGTGACAAATTACTACAATGAAATGATGTTTCTAGTGGCCAGGGAACAGATGCATAAGCTAGAAGCTTTTCGATTTCATGATATGTGAGAATATGAGATTTCCGCTTTAGCAACAGAAGGATATAATAATTGTTGTATCCTGAGGGAAAAAGTTTCAGCTCTATCACATCAGTTCTTCTGTCAGCAGAACATGATTCTTGTGAAAGATACAATATTATCTATATGTTCTGTGCTAGCAATTAAGGCATCAATATGTTCATTTTTTAAGGTCTGATAGAAACTTAAAAGTTGCCTTACAATATTGAAAACATTATGTTACAGCATATACAGCAATGACAGAATTACTGTTAAAGGCATGAGGTTTTAAATATTCTCCATTTCACAGTGGAGCTTTTTAAAGCTAGCATTGTAAAGGAATCAGTAGTAACTCCGCAGAAGTTTATGTCAGCTTTGGAGACGCTCAATCCTCTGACAAAACACAAACTGTATTTCTGGTGATATCTCATGAGGAAGCAGAGGGGGGCTGCACCAAAGCTCTCTAAAGAGACACACTCTCAAAGACTGCAATAATTCCATCTTTTAGTTGTCTGCACTGCTCAGTTTGAGCAGTAATAGCTCTGTCATCTCCTCTGCAGAAGCACAGAATTGATTTTGTTCCTTTGTCCTCATGTAAAGATTACAGTATTTCCAGAGGAAACACAGGCATCTGCACATATGCAGAACTTGTATATTAGTCGGGATATAGTTTGCATGAACTCTACACAAAATATAAACTGGGAGAACTGATTTACCAAGAAGTTCCAGCTGAATTTCAGCCAGTTTTCATAAACTCCAGGTTCACAGAGCTATCTATCAAGCTATCTATCTAGACCACCTTTTTGGCATACAGCTGTTCATTTATGTTTTACCAGAAGGTTGTTCTCTTTAGTTTGATGCCCCAAACACCCCCCCTTCACTGCAGAACAGGTTCATGCTCCACTGTCCAGCCAGGTTACAGCAAAGGCCTCTGCCCTGAGAAAATTCTGCACCCTTATTTTCTCCTCCTTAGCAAAAGCACATCCAAAAAGCAACCAAGCTGATTTTTTCCCTGTCAGCCTCACCCCTAAGGCTACATGGGAGTGAAGGGAGAAGGAAAGAATTTGCATGAATGTCTCACAACACGCACAAAGTAACAAAGGTTTAGCACCACAGATACTGCACCAAAAACTGAAGCTGCTTCAAAGTCAAAGAAGTGTCCTCTAGACTGATGCACAGTAACATAACCCAACACACGCAAGTAGAATTTTGCAACACACTGCCTTGTAGCAATACATTTCTGAAACAGAGAAACATCCTCAAATCAACAACATCTATTACATTGTAAATAATGTTAGTACATGTTGATGTTACCTGGTGAAACAACTTGGTAGCCTATACGATAGAATTGAATGTATCTATTTCCTAGTATGTCAATAATTATTATTTTTCTAAAGCTTGTTCAGTTATAGGAATACATGAAAAGAAGCAACTGCATTGCAGAAAACATGATTTGATGTTGTTTATACAGACACTTACATACTGAGAGTTTATTTTATCTCCTGAGATATCACTGAGACTACAGAACTTGCAGGCAATAACCATAAGAATAATATCTTTAATCATAAGAATCATAATTTCCATTTTATATACATAGAATGTAAATTCTCAAGTACTTGCAAATTCAAGGTCGGCTGAAAGTTGCCAGAGCTGCTGGATGCAATGAAAACCAGCAAAACTTCAACAAACCCAGTAGATGCATTGAGATCACAGAGGCTGTGAGACACAGCCATCAACACACATCTTGCTCTCCAAAATGCTTCAAGAGATTTACACTGAAAGGACAGCAGGTAGCAGATGAAGCCAAGCCAGAGCAAGAACTGAAATTAAAAAATTTCAGAGCAAACATAGGCTTCAAAGAGGAAAAAACAAACTTATACTCCAGTGTATCTACAAGCACAGCAATTGAAGGGTTTGTGTCAACAGGAAGAGGAAAGCAAGTAGAAGCAAAAGTCACTGAGAAACCTGAACTCCTTGTGCACAAAACTGGCAGAAAACAAAGCTTAGAAATTGCAGGCAAGGAAGAAGTTTTTTGCTCTGTTTTTCTTTAGTCCACAGAAACAAGACTTTGAATAGCTGAGGGAGAGCAGGAAAACAAAACACCAATCAAGAAAATGCCCACCCAAGGTGTTAGCCAAGTCCATGACTCACTCATTGTCAGTATCTACTCCCAATTATGTGTTGTGGTGTATTTACCTTACCCCACTGGCATAACAGTGTAGAAATAGAAGTGAATGTGTATTTAGGCTATTCATAAACCCCTGGAGGGATGAAACAGAGCAACCTGAAGTGATCATAGTACAATATTACTATTATCCATAGGATGCCCCTCACAAGCCTC